>NW_026988479.1:13852500-14452500 GCF_030222135.1 Aotus nancymaae
CCACCACACCCAGCCCCAGTTGAAGATATTTTAATGTTTGCAGTTTATAATCTACCAAGTTGAATACAGTGTGGCATTATATTTCAAGGCTTCCTTCCTAACTGTCCTTTAAATTTAACACTGGAACATATTAGCCTGAATTACTTCTCCTTGCTTTGAGAAAGATTACTGATTTTATAGATTCAAATATGAAAGTGATCTTCTAGGAATGAAAAGATGAATGTTTTGGCTTGGCCTTGTTCTTGTGTCTGTATGAATATTGCTTACTATTTCCTGGTGTAAAATGACCTGAAATATTTTATTAGAAAAAACTATACCAGCCTGGACAACATGAAAAAACCTGTCTCTCTAGAAATACAAAGAATTAGCCCAGTGTGGTAGCACACACCTGTAGTTCCAGCTACTTGGGAGGCTGAGGTGGGAGGATAGCCTCAGCCCAGGAGGTTGAGGCTGCAGTGAGCCATGATGGCACCATTACACTCCAGCCTAGGTGGCAGAATGAGACTTTATCTTACACATACACCAAAAAGACCTGTAATACTGAACTATAATCTTTTAAGCTCATACTAATAAATACACTTGTTGGTGGGAAGCAGAGCATATTGTTTATTTTACTTTGAAGATTCTGTATGTTTGGTGAAAAATAGCTGAAGTCACTGTATATAGGAACATTGTTTTCTAAAATTGGCCATTAATGTATACCCTATTTAGTGATTTATGTTGTGATAAAGGACATCTTTTCAAAACTATTTTTTCTTATGCCATTAAAGTTTTTTAATTAAGGAAACAGACTCAAGGTTTTAACCCATTTATGTCAGAGGTTACAAATTTTTTTGTGAAAAATCAGACCTTGGGGAGGACCTTGAGCAGTAGGATGTAAATAACTCCCACAAGTTTAGCGTTCCAATAGTGGAACACTAGGCCTAAATGGGTTAAGAAATTTGTTGGATTTTTCTTTTTCAAAGCAATATTAAATGTTGTATCATTCAGATAAAAATCCAATTTTAAAATTAAAATTTTTAATCATGGCAGTTAAAGAACATGACATCATTGGCTAGCTCTTACTTGCTTTCTATAGGGCTAATTGGGCAACTGTAGAGGTTAAAATCAAACTATTCTTTTCAACTAGGTTTTCCTATACAATGCTATATTAACCTGTTTCATTTCCTTTCTCTTCCTTCCCCTCCCCTCCCCTCGACTCCCCTTTCTTTTTTTCTTCTCTTTTCTTTTCTACAGAGTTTCACTCTTATTGACCAGGCTGGAGTACAATGGTGTGATCTCAGCTCACTGCGGCCTCAGTCTTCCAAGTAGCTGGGATTATAGGCATGCGCCACCATACCTGGCTAATTTTGTATTTTTTGTAGAGACAGGGTATCACCATGTTGGCCAGGCTGGTCTTGAATTCCTGACCTCAGGTGATCCACCCACTTGGCCTGCCAAAGTACTGGGATTATAGGCATGAGCCACCAAGCCTGGCCTTCTTCTTCTTCTTCTTCTTCTTTTTTTTGAGATTGAGTTTTGCTCTGTCGCTCAGGCTGGGGTGCAGTGGTGCGATCTTGGCTCTGCCTCCGGGTTCAAGCAGTTCTCCTACCTCAGCCTCATGGGTAGCTGGTACTATAGGCGTCCGCCACCACACCTGGCTAATTTTTTGTATTTTAGTAGAGCGGGCTTTCACCATATTGGCCAGAATGGTCTTGATCTCCTGGCCTTGTGATCTGCCTGCCTCGGCCTCCCAAAGTGCTGGGATTGCAGGCATGAGCCACCGCACCTGGCCTACTTAACCATTTTCTTAAAACCACTCTAAACCTAGAATTACATTAATTTTAGGATCATGTTAATAAATAGCAATAATTTTATATTTTGGGTTTAAGGTATTGATCAAGTGTCATTTATCCTTAACCCTCATGATTTGAACAGATATGAACATTGGTTTAGGGGGAATGGTTACATACAAGATAATTCTTCATAAAGTGAGATGTATTGATTTGTTTAAAAATATTCCAGCAGAAAAACCACTGGAAAGGTGACAAATGAAACAAGAAAGCAGAAAATTGATGATTTTTAAAGTTTGGTGTTGGTTAAGTGAGGGAGTTTATTTAGTATTCTCAGTCCTTTTGGTGGACATGTTAGAAAAAACTCATAATAAGGTTTTTTTTTAAATAAGGCCGTCTCATCCCCGTCATGGTTGGTTGAGTAGGTGTTAGCATATTAGATGTCTAAGGGCACAGTCCTTGCCATGTGTGCACCCTTTGGAGCGCATTGGCATGTTTTACAACCCTTGGAAGGCCTTGTTTTATCCCACTCAGCCCTCTTCTCACTCTCCAGTTTATAGGCTGGCTGGTCCTATGCTGATTATTAGGTCAATTAGATTCTCTTGGGGATTTGTATGAGTAAATAATGGGAAAAATGACGCAATTAGCAATGGGAACTGAAGAAGGAAATGATGCCATTAAGTAGCACCAGGGTCATAGAGGTCTTAACAAAGTAAACTTGTAGGTGAGTAGCAGCTATGAATTAGATAGGCAGCAAAGAGAGCAAGAATGGGTCAGGCATTTGAGATTAGAGAATGAGATAGCCAGCTAAGAGGAGCCTCCTGGGCTTTCTGTATGGACGCTCCTAAGGCCAGTTGCCCAGCTGTACTTGGGTTCTTCTGTAGGTGTGTCCTTGAAGTAAACCCTTTGTCACTATATTCAGTTTGGGTTTCTGGATTCTCCCAAAAGGAGTCTACTGTAGTTACTGAACAGCAGAATTTTCTTGGCTAAATTAACAGTAAGCACTTTTTTAGAAGGTGAAAAATGGTCATTGCCTATTCATCAAGGGGTTTCATCATGCAATTCTTCTAGCTTTTTTGGAGACTTGGCCCTTTCCCTAGTCATTTAAATTTTTTTTTTTTTTAAGCAAAGTGAAAGCAAGCTTATTAAGAAAGCAAAGGAATGAAGAATGGCTATTCCATAGACAGAGCAGCCTTAAAAATAAAAATAGAGATGGGGTTTTGCTATGTTGCTCAGGCTGGTCTCAAATTCCTGGGCTCAAGCAATCCACCTGCCTCCGTATGCCAGAGTGCTGGGATTAAAGGCGCAAGCCACTGCACCTAGCCCCAGAGTCATGTTTTTAAAGCTCTATCTTGTATAGTGTGAAACCTTTTGTCTCTTATCTGCTTGGCTATTATATAATTTAGTAGTGATGTTTACATTGTTCACTAGACTTTGATTAAATTGAATTTAATAAATGGCAGTAATCAGGTGTTTTTTAGTGGAGGGGTTAGCTTGCTGTCTTCAGGTTTCCTATAATTGAATTTACCTCAGCACAGTTTTAGGTGGCTGTAACACTATTTTATTGGCCAATATAATTTTAGATTCCTCACTTTGGTTGTTGGTTGTTAAAAGATATGATTCCTAGTTATACAGAGTGACTCTAAATCTATCATTGTCTTTCTCTTTCCTTTTCTTTGGTGTTCTTTTTTAGAGGACAAAAATAAGAATTGAAAAGGTCTGTCTTAGAAGAGATAATCCTAGTACAATGGAGATTTTTGAAAAACTTATCAATTATTTTATTATTACAAAGCACTGGAGCAAGTATAGAACTATATATAGTAAATAGGATATACAAAGAAAGAAAGGGTTGGAATTCATTGGCACTGGGGAGTGGGCTAAGGGAGAAACAAAAGATTTAGAGTCAAAAATTAATTAGTGTGTAGGGGACAGCAGACCTCTTGGCTTGGGGGGAATGAAGAACCATTTAATAAGCGTAACTGGCTAGAAGCAGTCTTCTTTCCCTATTAGTAGGTGGCTCACTGACATTGTTGTAGGTCTTAGGAAATGTTTGTTTTTCTCCCTTTAATTTGTTCCTGTGTATAAAGTTACTGCAGAAGGAGCCAGGACTGAATCAGATTTGGGTAATAAGGGGCTTGTGGTAAGAGATGTTTTGATCATATTGTTATTTTTGTATCATAAAATTTTAGATTGGCAACTTTCTTCTAGGGTGGATTTAGCCTTTGATACATTTTCTCTGTCCCAGGAATATGAGCTGCTAAAGTAGAAATGAATAAAACTATTCCGTTTAGCCTCTAGACAGTGACACATTAAGGACTAATGACTGCCAAAAGGAAATGTCAAACACTAAGCTAGTCTACTTTCTTTGGCAGCTGAGAATCCGGTGAATCAACAGTTTTAGGGGGTGTATATTTAATGTGGGTGGAGGAAGAGAGTTTCTGACATTCTTTAAGGCCCTGTTAAGTTCAGCAAAGTTGGACTTGGAGCCTGGTTCTACTTTTCTAAACCCAAGAAAGGCACGTGCTATAGAATGAGGGTGGTTACTGTTTGTCATGTAGATAGTATCAAATAAGACATTTTAAAATGTGTTTACGGGCTTTATCTTTATTTATTTTCATTTAATTTTTGGTGTGAAACAGCATGTATTTGTGTGTGTGAGGGACATACTTAAGAGTTTTGATTGTCTTGGTCCCCCTTTTCACAAACAGGAATTATTTGAAGAGTCTTATGGAAGAGAAAGGATAAATTTGTGATCCTTGAGGCATAAGGAGCAAATTTAGACTAAATTTCTACTAAATATTGTTAAGAAAAGGGCAACAGATTTAGAGCTTTTAAGCTTATAACCAAGTGTGATTGGCATGTCCTGGGTACTTAACAGTTTAGTACTTAAATATTCACATATAGACACAGGGGCAGGGAATGATAGCTAAAGGGTACAGGGTCTGTCTCTCCCCCTCTCCCCCTCTCCCCCTCTCCCCCTCTCCCCCTCTCCCCCTCTCCCCCCTCTCCCCCTCTCCCCCTCTCCCCCTCTCCCCCTCTCTCTTTCTCCCCCTCCTTTTTTCTATTTTTTTTGAGACACAGTCTCACTCTTTAGCCTAGGCTAGAGTGAAGTGGCGTGATCTTGGCTCACTGCAACCTCCGCACCCCATGTTAAAATGATTCTTCTCCCTCAGCCTCCAAGTGGCTGGGATTACAAGCGCCTGCCACCACGCCCGGCTAATTTCCGTATTTTTAGTAGAGACAAGATTTCTCCATGTTGGCTAGGCCGGTCTCAAACTTCTGATCTCAGGTGATCCGCCCACCTCGGCCTACCATAGTTCTGGGATTACAGGCTTGAGCCATCATGCCTGGTCTACAGCTACAGGCTTTCTTTAGGAGGTGATGAGATGCTCTAAAATGGACTGTAGTAATGGTTGTACGTATCTGTGAATAAACCACAAAACAGTTAAGTTGTACACTATCACTGGGTGAATTTTATGTGACTTATATCAGTATATAGTCTATATCAATAGATAATAATTATCTTACATACTTGTAAAACTATTTAAAGATATTTATGTGCTTTTTCACTTGTCAGTTTGCTAATGAGGTGATAAGTATTTTAAAACATATTTCTTGAAGGAGTTCAGACAATTTGTTCATCCTCCATGAAGTAAAGAGTGTTTTCCCCATTTTGAAACATGGCCTATGTCTTATTACTGCCACCAGAATTAAAAGCCTACATTATGTACATTGTTGACCTCTTTAATCTTCTGGCTTTGTATGCGACAAACTAATGGCCTGCAGTTTTCTGTGACCATTTCATTTAAATTATAAAAATGTTGAATTAAGGATTGCTGAATCAAAAATAGTTCAGAAACTCAAATTACACTGAAAAGGTGTAATTTCAAGCTGACTTTTTTATTTTGGGGCGGGGTGTCTTCTCTGTGAAAAAGTGTTAGATCTCCACATTGTGCATGTTGTTGGCCCTTAAAGATTTTTGAGTGGTTTGGATTATCTGAAGAGTCTGCACATAATCACCTAAAATTTGATTATACAACTCTGAGAACTATGAAAAGGAACTAATTTTTCTATTAATTACACATTTGATTATTATTTGCAGTCAGAGCTTGCTTTGGGGTTGAGTATTTTGGTTGAAATATTAGCTCTCAAATACATAGTAGTATCTGAAAGCTTTGTTCTAGGCCCACTTGAAGGATTTGCAAAAAAAGATGTAGCGCAAGTTTTAAGTGAAGTGGTTTGTTTTAGCAACATTAACTTATTTACTTAAAATAGGTTTTTACTTTTTTGCTTCTATTGGGTAGTACTTGTAGTTCAACAGCATGAATTTTCAGCTTTTTCTGCAGTAAGGAGGGTGACTGACAACATTCCTTTTTAAAGCTGGGCAGAGTTCCTCCCTCTCTCCCTCCCTTTTTGTAGAGATAGGGTCTCGCTACATTGCCCAGGCTGGTCTCGAACTCCTGGGCTCAAGCAATCCCTCCTGCCTCAGCCTCCCAAAGTGCTGAGATTACAGACAGGAGTGACAGGCTGATGTCATAATTTCTTAGTCAAAGTGTTAGTTGAATAATTCAAATATAATGTCCCCTGTCTTCTTTTTATTATTGCTTTATTTGGGGGATATTTACTTTCTTTTTTAAAAGAAAATCCTTGAAGTGAAGCCTGATGGTGGGATTTCAGGCATTGTGGCAGGAAATAAGAAAGATGTGTTACGGTAGAGGTGGTCACCCTTAGATGAGTGTGGGCAGTTGCTCGTGGGGCATATTTTGAGGAGGTACATTTCTCTCTAAATTGATGTACTAGCAGATAGAGCATATTCTTGCTGCCTCAAGTAAATTTTTGATGCATTACAAAAAGGAAATATTTGGGCAACTCCTATTTCTGTTGCTTTGGAGCTTAGTAGTCATGAAGTTGGTATTTCTTTATGTAGTATTGAGTAAAAGCTAAAAGTAGCAGAGATTATATAGGCCTGTATATCTCTTGTTAGTTTTGAACTTGTTGGGAACACTTAAATTACCTATGTTTCTAGAGATAAATCAAGTGGCGCCTCTGTTGCTTTAAATTTTCCTTTGCCTAGCTGAGATTCTGGGGTCTTGCTTCTTGGGTTATAAAATCTACCTAATTTGAAGCTTTGCTTTCCTTCCAGAGATGTTTGAACTACGTTTACCAATGCATATATGCTGTTGGCATAAAGATAAATTTGTTATTGAAGGGATTTTCTATGTAGAGACTGTTCTAGTGCTTGATAGCTGCACTGAGCATGAAAAGTTACCTAAGCTTTCCCAAGTCTCTGTTGCTTCAACTGCGAATTGGGGATGGTCACGGTGCCTATGCATGCATCATGGTTACAAGTGTATAGAAAAGCGTCATGTAAGTCACAGCCACTGCTATTAATACTAGTGCTTCTATTAACATTGCTATAACTAATAATGTATTTTATATTTGAATTGTTCACACTTCAAGTCCTCTATTTTATTTTAACTGTTGTGATTTCCAGTAGTTTCATAGAGCCGTTGGCATTTATCATTCTCCTCCAAGAGCTTCGTTTTCTCTCTCCTCCCCCTTTCCTTCTCCCTTCTTTTTCAGTCATGGTCAAACATACTTGCAGAATTTTCCCTTTTACATATGTATTCTGGTAATGTCTAAAGACTGTGTCCCTGTTGACTGTGTTGCATAGGTTATTTTATTGCTCTCCATTTGTCTTAACTGTCTTGCCTAAAGTTGGTGGCTTTATTCCCAGATTCATAATACGCTCTCTTTACTATTAAAATGTACATTTTGCTTGGGTCTGGTATACTTTTTTTTTTTTTTTTTTTTTTTTTTGAGACAGAGTCTTGCTCTGTGGTGCAGGCTGGAGTGCAGTGGTGCAATCTTGGCTCACTGCAACCTCCACCTCCCAGGTTCAAGTGATTCTCCTGCCTCAGCCTCCTGAGTAGCTGGGATTACAGGTGCAAGCCACCACACCAGGCTAAGTTTTATATTTTTAGTAGAGATTGCTCTCAAACTGCTGACCTCAGGTGATCCGCCCACCTCGGCCTCCCAAAGTACTGGGATTACAGGTGTGAGCCACTGTGCCCGGCCTGGCATACTTCTTTATAGTTAAGTCCGAGTAATGTGGCATGGGGAAGCATGGCTCTGATCGTCAGTGTTTATTCTCTGAATTGAGTTTTGTGTAGGCATCTCTGTGTAAAATTTCTTCATTTCCTACTCATTTTGGATTTATTTGGTGATTGCATTTGAAGTAGACTGTTTGAATACTGTAACTATATAGCTTCATATTCATTTTCTGTAAGTTGTATTTATATTTCCTCTGCAGTTAATTTTTTTTAATTAGCGAGGAAAAAGCTATTGAATAGAGTTTTGTTTTGTTTTTTTGTTTTAACAAACCCACTAGCTCCTTGTTTAAGAGAATTTACACACCCTAGAACCGGTTGAATAATTAACCAAAAACAGTAAACCCAGGCATCATAGCCTATGTATTAAAAAAAACAAAACAAAAAACAAAAAAAGATAATGGGACAGGCAGTGTGAGGTCTAGAAGTTCTCTTTTCCTTTCATGTTATAGTCATTCTCTCTCTTAGAGCTCTTAAATCTCTGAAGGGAAAAATCTTATTAGGAAAATCTTTATAGTTAAGCAGGGCTGACTTTGAAGTGAGGCACATGGACTGGCTGGTATCATCACTCCACTTCAGAAGATGTGAACAGTTGCCGTCAGATGTTATCTCTGAATGTAGTCGTTGGATTAATGGTTAGTTGCTTCAGAAAAGTAAAGAGTATTAGGAGAGCATTTCATTTGCTGGCTCTCATCAGGTTCTTGTTTTGAAAAAGGTCTGTTGTTGAGCTGAGATCCTTATGGTTGCATTTCCTTGTGCCTGATAAAAAATATTTTTTAAAAAATTCTTAAAATAGGCAATGTATTTACATGGCTTAAAGGGATCTAAAAGACTAGTGAGCATTCCCTCTCATTCCTGTTACCTAGCCATTCAGTTTCTCTTCTTATAGCTTCTTGTGTATCTTACAGAAAAATTTTTATAGATACAGTGAAACACACACACACAGTTAATCTTAAGATTTTTGTGTCTTTAGACTTTGTAATGAAAGTTATTTTACTTGATTGTGAAACAGGTTTTACTATGATAATTTGCTGACTTACACTTATTTTGTTTTTTCCTTTAAAAAAAAATTTTTCCTAAGGATTATTTACTTTGCTTTCATGGCTACTGAATCTCATTCCACATCCCCTCTTTTGGCCCAACCGTCTGCAGTTTGTGCTCTCTCCCTATTCTTTTGCTCCTAAGACTTTTCTGTCTTTGCCTCAGCCTCCCAAGTAGCTGGGACTACAGGTGTGCACCACCACCATGCCTGGCTAATTTTGGTATTTTTTTTAGAGACAGGGTTACACCATGTTGGCCAGTCTGATCTCAAACTCCTGTCCTCAAGTGATCCGCCCACCTCAGTGATTCTTGTGCCTCAGCCTCCTGAGTAGTTGGGATTACAGGTGCATACCAACACGCCCAGCTAATTTTTGTATTTTTAGTAGAGGCAGGGTTTCACTATTTTGGCCAGTCTGGTCTCAAACTCCTGACCTCAAGTGATCCTCCTATCTCGGCCTCCCAAAGTTCTGGGATTACAGGCATGAGCCACTGCGCCCAACCTGCTCATTATTACTTTAAGTTGCATTTCCCTTGACCACTGTTGAGTTCAGATAGTCTTTTTAATATACTTGTAAGTCGTTGGCTTTGCTCTTTTGTCTAATACGAAGTGTCTATTCGTATTCCTTGCCTGTTTTCTACGGTCACTTGTATGTTTTTCTTTGCTGGAGCTCTTTGAATATTAGAGTTATCTGTCTTTTGACATGCATGTGTTTCCTCCTCCCCGCCCCCACCTTTTTTTATCCTTCCTAGCTAGCAAAGTATATACTTAAAGAAAAAAAGTATGAAGTTTTGTTTTTATTTTCAGGTAGATGTGTTTATCTTTTGTTTTATGGCTAGAGGATTTCCTGTTTTGGGTTAAAAATGTCTTTCTCACCTTAGATTACATACACATACATAAGTTTGGGTCTATTAGGGTTAAATCACAGAAGCAGAAGAACTAGGAAAGATATAAGGAATTTATTATAGGGATTTGACATTTTACAGGCACGGGCACAGATTAAAGAGTTTATGTGAGACTGTTGATTTTATGTTGCTTTTCTAAAAAGAGAGAGGACTTTTCAATTTGGTGTTTCTAGGAAAGAATCTTTACATTTCAAATGAGGGTTTGAAATAAATTGACATATTCCAAATACAGATTCCTTTGCAAAAATGTCATGGGTGATAAGTTGCCTGACTTTGAGCTTTTGGGTTAAAAAAAAAATATTTTCATATGGGCTATTTTAATTGTTTAAGATCAAAATTAATTTGACCTAAATGAACGGAAGAAGCAGCCTGATCATAGAGCTGGTTAGTGAAGGTTTTTGGAGCTTTTCCTGCTGTAACATTCTATGATAAACCTTTCCTTCACAATTATCATTGATACTACATCTGCAAGGTTTTCCTACTGGTAAGTAGTTTTAAGTATATTTATTTTGTTTTTATATTTTTACCCACATCTGCAAAAATGTATGTGGATATCTGCAAATTATTTATGTATATACAAGTTTCTGAAGGTAAGCACTGAATGTGATGCTACATATATTCAAGTGAGTGGTTCTTTTTCTAATCAAGTAAGAGCAGTCAGTATAAGACTCAAAATCAGAGGGGGAGCCAAACTTAAAAAAAAATCTTTTACAAGAAATGAGCTAAATAATGGCTTTCTCTTTGAAATAAATAGGGGCTGTTTTGTCTTCATCTGGGGCTATGGGCTGTTTGCCTCCATTTTCCCCCAGCTGAACACATATACTTGTGTCTGTACACACATTCTCTTACATAGACTTAAGTGAAAAATGTAAATGCTTGAGAGCTAGATAAACTTAAGTGGGAGAAGGAAAGGAGGACAGAACAGTTTGACAAACTCCTCAGACTGCAATAGTATAAAATATAGAAATTATGTGGTGCAGTGAAAATAGAAAAAAGGATTTTATTTTTTTATTTTTAGTTTTATTTTTATTTGAGATGGAGTTTCACTCTTGTCACCCAGGCTGGAGTGCAGTGGAGCGATCTTGGCTCACCACAACCTCCGCCTCCTGGGTTCAAATGATTCTCCTGCCTCAGCCTCCCGAGTAGCTGGAATTACAGGCATATACCACCATGACTGGCTAATTTTGTATTCTTAGTAGAGATGGGGTTTCTCCATGTTGGTTAGGCTAGTTTCGAACTCCTTATCTCGTGATCCGCCCACCTCAGTCTTCCAAGGTGCTGGGATTACAGGCGTGAGCCACCATGCCTGGCCTGCTGGAATAAAGGATTTTAAATGCAAAATTGATTTGACCCACTGAGCCTCTCTATTAGAAAAACATTTCCCAGTAAGCCTCTCTTTAGACATTTTTCGGTTCCTTCTTCTTTGGGTAATTTTTTGTTATACCACATTGTTCCCCCTTATTCTATGTAGACACTAGACTCTGTTCATTAAAAACGGTAATGATGGCTTATGTAATAATGTCATCCTGTGTATGCCCATCCTGTGTGCTTCATACTCCACGGGACATGCACTTTGAGTGATTTCCCCCCCAGCATTGGTAATGTATTTTCACTGAACTCACATTTTTGAGTACCTATTATAACCATTGACAGATACTTTCCATTTCAGAAAGGAGAAAAAAACATTGGGATTTAGAGTGTGAAGATAAAAACTGGTCCACTCAAACACCAAACCTATGACTGGCTTTTAAACTGTCATGTTTTAACGAAACAAGCTAACCACCCAGCACTTGTATCTTCTATGTATAGATATTAATATAATTGTGGATGCAGGAAATTACAAATTTACCAGTAGAAGCCCTTTACTATCAATGAGAGAAAATTCAGTTCATACTGGGTTAAATTGTTGTTTTTTCCTGTTTCCTAAAAATTTGCATCTAGGTGAGTTTTCATCTTCCTTTTATAAAACTTAGAATGCTGTTTTACCGGTGGTTTTTAGTTGCTGGCACTTGCCTGGAGGTGTTTGGGGAGTCCATAATTTTGTACAGTGTTTGGTGGGCAAGACGAGATATTTACTTTGCCACTGTAAGTATGTCTCTTTCCTTCTTATAAAAAGAGCTGGAGGCCAGGCGGATTGGCTTATGCCTGTAATCCCAGCACTTGGGGAGGCTGAGGTGAGTGGATCATGAGGTCACGAGTTCAAGACCAGCCTGACCAAGATGGTGAAACCCCATCTCTACTAAAAATACAACAATTAGCTGGGCATGGTGGTGGGCACCTGTAATCCCAGCTACTTGGGAGGCCGAGGCAGGGAATTGCTTGAACCCAGGAGGAGGAGGTTGCAGTAAGCCGAGATTGCGCCACTGCACTCCAGCCTGGGCAACAGAGCAAGACTTTATCCCCTACCCCCCAAACAAAACAATGCCCCCCACCCCTCTAAAAAAAGAGCTGTAAAAGCAGTAAGAGTTGATTTTTTGGTAGGTACTTTGCATTTGGGTTGACTAAATAAAAATGGCAGTAGAATTTTACTATCTGGCATTTGATAGTTTTTGTAGTTTGCCTAAGTAGAGAAATTTTAGTTATTAGTCTTGATTGTAATGAAAATGTGAGAAGACGTGTATTATTACTTGAGACTTTGAAGAACTCTTACAATTATGATTTCTGAAAGAATCTTTCTAAAGAAGGAGAAAATATTTGACCCTGGAGAGGGAACTAGGGGCATGATAGAGCTAATTTTGAGCAGAGAATGAAGGGATTCCAAAATCCTGAAACTTGTTTTTTTTTTCTTTTCTAAGTATAACCCTTAAGATGTCATTTCTTATCTTTAATTTCTGTTAAGATGGGAAGATAACAAAATGGCTTGGGGCTTTTATTAAAATTACATTGATAGCCACGCCACATAGTTTTTAACAAAACCAGCAGTTCTGATATTTCTAACAGTGAAGCCATTAATGAACCTCTTATGTATGAACATAACAAATTAAACCTTTTAATAAGACACTCTTTTGTAGTATGTGAGGGAGTAAAATTAACATTGTCACTACACTGTGGTGGTGCTTTTCTTTTCTTTCTTTCTTTTTTTTTTTTTTTAAAGAATAAAACAGATAGGGTCTCACTCTGTTGCCCAGGTTGGAGTGTAGTGGTGTGATCATAACTCACCAAAGCTTCAAACTCACAGGCTCAAGTGATCTCTCACCTCACCACCCAAGTAGCTAGGACTACAGGTGCATGTTGCCACACCCGGCTAATTTTAAAATTCTTTGTAATAACAGTGTCTTGCCATGTTGCCCAGGCTGGTCTCAAATGCCTGGCCTCAAACGATCCTCCTGCCTTGGACTCCCAAATGGTTGGGATTATAGGCAGAAGCCACTGTGCCTGGCCTGCATTTCTGTTTAATATTTGCACTATGTTAGGGAGCTAGAAATTATTGTTTACTTTAACTTGCTAAAATTTTAAGAGTACATGGCTAAGATTGGCAAAAGGATAGATTTTACTAGGGTAAATGGGACTCAAGCAAGAGCATTTCCTTTCTCTGCCCCGTGTTTTACAAGGTAGAAACTGGTTCTACCTTTTCTGTACCTAATTTATGAGCATAAATCTCTATTGAGACTTGACAAGAAAGCTGTAAATATGGAAGTATTTTAGAGAGAAATTGTGTATCTTTTCAGAAAAGAGTTTTAGACTAGAGATTAATAATGAACACCTGAAAGTTATCATGGGAACTCCAAGATTTGGTACATTCTGGTGAATGATTTCTTTCTTTCATGTTTTTCCCTTATGCCCCAACCTGCTGCCTGTTTCTCTTGGAAAGAATCATTCGTTCTTTTTCAACTGACCATTGGTTCTTACCTTTGCCTGCCCTTTAAATAAATCTCTTTCCTTTGTCTCCCTTAATAGCCTTTTTCTCTCTTCTCTTCTCTTCTCATCTCATCTCTTCTTTCTCTTCTCTCTTCTCCTCTCTCTTCAGCTGGTGGAAGGTAGAGGGTGGAGTGTTTGCTGCAGGACAGCTGAGTGGAAGGCTAGGACAAGTGCAAATTGGGGAGGCCCAGGGGGTTGGGGAAGCAAGTAAGAGCCTGGGCCAAAGTGGGCTTAAGTGGAACAGCTCCTCGGTGCCCTAAGGCTCCTAACTCTCTGGCTCTTTCCTGACCTCAGGCCGGGATTGAGAGTCCTCTGGGCATCCATTTTCCTTTTCTAATAGTGAAAGTTACGGATTTTTCTTTGCAAAACAAGAAAAATTGCCAGAATACATCTCTCTAAATCACTGCTTTGATCACCATATCCTAGCCGTCTTCAGAAATCTAGAGTGACTGCTCTTGTCAACCATGTTAAATCTAAGCTCCCTTCCTAGTCCCAAAGGCTTCTTGTCATTTGTTCCTACTTTGGCCAAGCCCAGAGTAACTTCACTATTAATGGGCATCATCGCTCAGATTACTGGCTCTGGCTATCTCTGTACCCAGCCATATTGAAATCCTGCTATTCCTTTTGTACCAAGTTCAGTGCTCATTTCTCTACTGCATTCTTTAAAATTTTTTTTTTTTTAAGAGATGGGGTCTTTGCAATGCTTCCCAGGCTGGTCTCCAACTCCTGGCCTTAAGCAATCCTCCCACCTCAGCCTCCCAAAGTTCTGAGATCACAGGTGTGAGCCACCACTGCGTTCTTAAATGCCTTCCTGTTTTCTGAATATCAGTAATCTGGGTGACACTATCCATTCATATTTAATCATCAAAGCATGAAGCATGGTACTGTTAATGCATACAGGTTAAATGATTTATACAAGGTCCCATAGCTAGTAAGCAGAGGTGCTACACTTTGAACCCAGCCTGGCTCCAGAATTTGAGCCCTTAACCACTGTGTGTAACACTGTAAGGTCTAGTTGAAATTAATCGTGTATTAGATTACCATAACTTACAATTTCCTTTCAAACATTTTATTTTGAAAATTATGCATGTAGAGAAGCTGAAAGAATTAGATAATGAATACCCACATATGAATCCACTTCCTAGATGCTATTACATTTTTAAATATTTCCTTTGAGACATATTTAGTCATCCCTGTACCCATCTTACTGTTTTGATGCATTTCAAATTCAGTTGCAGACCCTTGTACATTCACCTCTAAACACTGTACCATAAGTGTCATTAATTAGAGCAAAAAAAAAAAAATTTTTTTTTTATTTTTATTTTGAGACAGATTCTTTCTCCGTTGCCCAGGCTGGAATGCAGTGATGTTAACACTGCTCACTGTAGCCCTGAGCTCTTGAGCACCAGCAATCCTCCTATCTCAGCTTCCTGAGTAGCTGGCAGCACAGGTGTACACCACCACAGCTGGTTAATTTTCTTCTTTTTAAAGAGACAGTTTCTTGCTATGTCATGCCCAATCTGGTCTTTAACTCCTGGGCTCAAGTGATCCTCCCACCTTGGCCTCCGAAAGTGGTATCATTATAGGTATGAGCTACTGCGCCTGTCCCAGTATTTTTAAAGGTAAGTTATATACATAGTGAAATGTACAAATCTTGTGTACTATTAGTGAATTTTGATAGATGCACATAACTTATAACACAAACCCCTATCAAGATAAAATTATATGATTATCCTTTTTATGGAATATTTGGCTGTGTGTGTATGTGTTTTTGTTTTGGTTTGGTTTTTTCTTTTTTTGAGATGGAGTCTCACTGTGTTACCCAGGCTGGAGTACAGTGGCACAATCTTGGCTCACTGCAGCCTCTGCCTCCCTGGTTCAAGCAATTCTCCTGCCTCAGCCTCCTGAGTGGCTGGGATTACAAGCACCCACCACGAGGCCCGGCTGATTTTGTTTGTAGTTTTAGTAGAGATGGGGTTTCACTACTTTGGCCAGGTTGGTCTCGAACTCCTGACCTCAAGTTATCTGCCTGCCTCGGCCTCCCAAAGTGCTGGGATAACGGGTGTGCGCCATGGCGCCCGGCCTTTGGCTGTCTTGTAGTTCAAGTACATAAGTTCTACATTTCCCTCAGAATTAAACCCTGCTTTTCTGATTGTTCATGATCTTTCATTGGTTATTCAGTTTATTACATTGACTTGAGGACAGGGCCATCTCCAGCTTACTTGCCAGCTTACTTGGCATGGAGCATAGTATGAATGATGGGCTTGTTATTGTAGTAATTGTTCTCAATTCCTAACTGGTATATATGTGGATTCTTCATTGATTAAAAATTCCTTTGATATGTCATGTTTCCAGTCATTTTCATGAATCAAGCTGACCATATTCCTTTTAGTTTTCCAGTAGAACATGATTTGTTCAAGTGGCTTTGATGTTGAGGGAATGCTTTCCTTGATACCTATCCTTTTTTTATTTTTTCTGTGACTGCCATTTTATAGGTATTGTTTAAGATTCCTCAGATTGGTTTAGGAGAAAAGGATGGTTCTGTGAGTCTCTTCTCCATCTATACCCATTCCCTTGGTGATCTCATCTACGCTCGTGACTTTAAATACCTCTATTCATGGATGATGACTTCTAAATTTATGTTTACAGCCTGGACCATTCCCCTGGACTTATCACCTCTACTTGGATGGCTAATAAACATTCTAACTTTAATATGTCATATATTGAATCTTAACTGCTTCGCATCCCCCACTTTTCTAATATGTTCTATTCATAGTCTTCTTAGTGTTAGTTAATATCAGGTCTTGGTATCAAGTTAGTTAAAATGCTAGTTACAGATAACAGGGCTTGGTGTGGTGGCTCATGCCTGTAATCCCAGCACTTTGTGAGGCCAAGGCAGGTGGGTTGCTTGAGCACAGGAGTTTGAGACTGGCCTGGGCAACATGGCAGAACCCCATCTCTACAATAAATACAAAAATTAGGCAGATGTGGTGCCATGCACCTGCAGTCCCAGCTACTTGGGAGAATCACTTAAGCCCAGGAGGCAGAGGTTGCAGAGAACTGAGATTATGACTCTGCATTCCAGCCTGGGTAGCAGAGCAAGACCCAGTCTAAAAAACAAAACAAAAAAACAGAAGAGAGTACGAGAGTCTAGCCTTTCATAAGTATATCTAACCCCCAAACTCCCTTCTCAGTTTAAACTGAGGGTGTGTGTGTGTGTGTGTGTGTGTGTGTGTGTGTGTATGTGTGTAAAGATTGATATAAAATACTGGAAAGGTGATATCTTCAAAATACTGATTATATTCCATTGTGATACCTCTGATGCTGAAATAATTGATGAATAAATCAAATACTGATTATTATTTTTGGAAAGCCAGTAGGTTTATGTTTTTACTGGAAATATATCTGTTTAATAATTTCAAAATTATTAGGGTGATGGATTTGGTGGGATGGATTTGGTGGGAATGTCAACTGAACTTCAGATAAACCCTTTATAGTTTGTCCTGTTCTCACATCTAATTCAAAGCAAGCACAAATTGAGTGTCTAAATGATGATATTACTTATGCACTGTAATTTTTTTTGACACTTTAGGAATGCTGCATCAAAACTAAGAAAATTCCTGACCACCTACTGTTAGGTTTTCATGTGAAATAATAGATAAATCTTAGACTGGCAGTTTGTGTTGTTTTGTTTTTGGAAATGGAGTCGCTCTGTCGCCCAGGCTGGAGTGCAATGGCCCAATCTCAGCTCACTGCAACCTCCACCTTCCGGGCTCAAGCAATTCTCCTGCCTCAGCCTCCCTAGTAGCTGGGATTACAGGCACGTGCCACCATGCCAGGCTAATGTTTGTATTTTTAGTAAAGACAGGGTCTCACCATGTTGCCCAGACTGGTCTTGAACTCCTGACATCAGGTGATCCACCCGCCATGGCCTCTCATAGACTGGCAGTCTTAACACAGTAATAAAATGGGCTCTAGTTGTTGGAAGTTGACAGCAAGTGTCAGAGAGCAGTTTTGCACACATTGGCTTGAAGGAACTTTCAGGAGAAAAGAGGGAGATGTGGTGATGTGGCACTGTCCCAGTTGCCTGCAGGAGTCTGCTGAGGATGGTATATTATTTTTCTTTTCTTTCCCACTGCCGTTTTTTACTCCTGGTAAATTTCAAGGGAAGATAGAGAGGTAGCACTGTCAAGGCACTCCTGAACCAATTCTTTATTTTTTTATTTATTTTTATATATTTTTTAAGATGGAGTCTCGTTCTATTGCCCAGGCTGGTGTGCAATGACACGATCTTGGATCACTGTAACTCTCCATCTGCTGGGTTCAACAGATTCTTCTGCCTCAACTTCCTAAGTAGCTGGGATTACAGGAACGCACCACCACGCCTGGCTAATTTTTGTATTTTTAGTAGAGATGGGGTTTCACCATGTTGGCCAGGCTTGTCTCGAACTCCTGACCTCAGGTAATCTGCCTGCCTCAGCCTCCCAAAGTGCTGGGATTACAGACGTGAGCCACCGCACCCGGCTCTGAACACAGTTCTTAATGTGTGCACCACATGGGCGATCTGTGCACGGAATAGTTGCTAGTGCCTGATTTTCGTGTCTTTTTCTCTGTTTGGATCTAAAACTGTGGCAGAACATACTTTGACAAAAAAGCTTGCAGCTTTCTTGTGGCCAATTCTGTGGAATCCTAAGAAAACTGGAATGAAAGATTACTGCCTATTCTTACCCCAAGAATTCTACATTTATGAAATTTTTGCCGTATCTTCTACGGCTCAATTTACATTTGCCACTCAGCAAAAGAGCAAATTTTATTAAAGATGTGAAGGTTGTTGGACTTTATTTGCTCATAGAATTGGAGTGAATGCTAATTATTAAAAGTAAAAAGGGCACGTCTTAGATGGCAGGTATTCTTGGACTTTTAAAAGTGAAAGCAAAATGAATAAATGGTATTTTATACTTGAATTTGTATAAAGAGCAAAGAGAAGGGTGGACTGAAAAGATAGCTCAGATGAGTGACTGTGTTTTTTTATTGTGATTTCCAAATTCTGTAGATTATTTTGCAGCTGTTAGGCACTTAGTTTTGTGAATTTGAGAGAAGCGGGTAGTAAACCCAGGGTCAAGAGATGTGGGAAAGTAGAGAAAAGTTGTAGATAAAGGAGGAGATAAGAGGATTTTCCTTGTTGGATAAACTAGATTATGATCTTAGAAAGACAATGCCAAGAAAGAAGTTTTCTTGACTTGAAAAATCTGGGCCATAAGATCTGACAAGTTCTGATAAGATTGTGAGTCTTTCATTGAGATAGGTTAATTCTGAGTAAGCTTTCTATGGAATAGAGATTTCAGTAATATGAAGGATTACTATCCAGCTATCACAAAACATATGCTCCTGCGTGCATTGAACTAATGGATTTTCTTTGTGTTTTTAAATTCTCATACCTCTCCTGCCCATACCCCTCAATAATTCTGGCAGATCTGCCTTGGAACCAAATCTGCCACAATTGAAAGGGCTGTTTCCTAAATTAGATGTGTTAGACTCAAAGTACATTTTTTTCTGAGCAAATAGGAACATAATAGTGATCCTTAATTCTCAGCCATGTATTTTGTCCTAAAATATAATTGTCTGAAGCTGAGACATAAGTGAAATTATTTCTTATGAAAAAAATAGCATCTTTTTATGATAATGGGTAGTACTTGTTGTCCTATATAATTTTATTGACCAAATAAAAGACATCACTTGATTTTAAGTAACTACCTTACTTAGAAGGAATTTTTGAATTAAGAATTTTAAACCTTTAGAAATTTAGCCTTGATTCATAAAGCTCAACCAAAGTAATATTATATCTAATATTATAGTACATTTTGCAAAGCAGATTACTTGACTATGAGATAATGTGGTCAGTTTTATATCAATATTAGATGTGAAAAGTGTAACAAGGCTGTTGAAGTTTACTGAAAGTTCTAGCTAATTATCAGTTCTCATTTTGAATACTGCACATTAAGTTAGAGAAGAAAGACTAGAAAGTGGGGTTTTAGGAAGCAGCAAATGGGTCTAACATGTCTTTAATGTGGTTTACATTCTCTATTTGATGGATCTGTAGCATTTCACTCTCTACACCTTGCTATTAAAAATAGCAAAAACAGTTGTGAGCATTTATTCTGTGCTGGCCTCAGGACTTTATATGAATAAATCCTCCTGTGATGGTTATTGCTATTAATTCTGTTTTACAGGTCAAAGGCCCAAGGTACATAAAGGTTGAAGGACTTGTCAAGGGTCACAGGCTCAAGTGTGGAGCAGGGCTTCTAACTGCTGTGCAACTTAACTTGCTCCTGTTGAAAATCTAGGTTTTTTTTTTTTTTTTAAATGGCTTCTAGAAAGAGACAGTTAAATTTCTGACCATTATTCAGGCTAATGATTGGTTTATCTTTTTTTTACATATGTAATTTATTTTTTTGAGATGGCATCTTGCTCTGTTGACTAGGCTGGAGTGGAGTGGTATGATCATAGCTCAGTGTAGCCTTGATTCCCTGGGCTCAGGTGATCCTCCTGCTTCAGCCTCCCAGGTAGTTGGGACTACAGGCAAGTGTCACTACACCTGGCTAATTTTTGTATATATATATATTTTTGTAGAGACAGGGTTTTGCCATGTTGTCCATGCTGGTCTTGAACTCCTGAGCTCAAGCAGTCCTCTTCCTTTAGGCTCCCAAAGTGCTGGGATTCCAGGTGTGAGTCACTGTACCCACCTGCTTTATCTTTTTTTTTTTTTTTTTTTTTTTATTGAGACGAAATCTCACTCTGTTGCCCAAGCTGGAGTGCAGTGGTGCAGTCTCGGCTCACTGCAACCTCCACCTCCCGGGTTCAAGTAATTCTCCTGCCTTAGCCTCCAGAGTAGCTGTGACTACAGGCGCGCACCACCATGCCTGGCTAATTTTTTGTATTTTTTAGTAGAGATGGGGTTTCACTGTGTTGGTCAGGTTGGTCTTGAACTCCCGACCTCATGATCTGCCCACCTGGGCCTCCCAAAGTGCTAGGATTACAGGTGTGAGCCACCACGTTCAGCTACTTTATCTTTTTAAATGTGTTCTTTCTTAAGAAATTTTTAGTTATTGTCTTATAGATTCTTACCTAAGGAGAACACATATAAATATCAAAAGCATTTTACAGCCTATTTGGGTTCTTCTTGCCTACTGCACAGAAAAAGCCAGTATCCGGCCGGGCGCGGTGGCTCAAGCCTGTAATCCCAGCACTTTGGGAGGCCGAGGCGGGTGGATCACGAGGTCGAGAGATCGAGACCATCCTGGTCAACATTGTGAAACCCCGTCTCTATTAATACAAAAAAATTAGCTGGGCACGGTGGCGCGTGCCTGTAATCCCAGCTACTCAGGAGGCTGAGGCAGGAGAATTGCCTGAACCCAGGAGGCGGAGGTTGCGGTGAGCCGAGATCGCGCCATTGCACTCCAGCCTGGGTAACAAGAGCGAGACTCCGTCTCAAAAAAAAAAAAAAAAAGAAAAAGCCAGTATCCTGAGACAGTAGGAGTTGCAGCAGAAAAAGAGTTTAAAATTGAAAGGCCATTTGAGGTGGACAAGATACCTTTCAAATCCACCTCCCAGAGAATTTGGAGACTAGATTTTAAAGATGGTTTGGTAAGCAATGGCTAGGGAATGGGTACTGCAGATTAATTGGGCTGGGCGTGAAATCATAGCAGTGTTGAAACAATTTGTTGGTATGGGTCACCAGTCCAGGTGGTATCAGTTGGTCCACTAGAATGCAGTCTAAAAAATATCTCAAACACAAGCCTTTTTTTCTTTTTCTTTTTTTTTTTTTTGAGATGGGATTTTGCTCTGTTGTCTAGGCTGGAGTGCAGTGGTGTGATCTTGGTTCACTGCAACCTCTGCTTCTGAGACTCAAGTGATCCTCCCACCTCAGCCTCCCAAGTAGCTGAAACTACAGGTGTACCACACCCAGCTACTTTTGTATTTTTAGTAGACAGGGTTTTGCCATGTTGGCCAGGCTGATCTCGAAACACTGACCTCAAGTGATCTGCCCACCTCTCAAAGTGCTGGGATTATAGGCATGAGCCACCGCATTTGGCCCTTTTTTTTTTTTTTTTAAAGACAGAGTCTCGCTCTGTTGCCCACCAGTCTTAAGTTTCACAGTAGTGATGTTATTTATAGAAGCAGTTAGCAAAGTTACAAATCTTGTGACTCCTGAGCAGTAAACAATTATAGAAAACAAGTTAGGAAACAGTAATGGGCTACTGTTTAACTATGCTTAAATCTTGTCAGAATAATTTTAACCTTACCACCTTTCATTAGTTTTACAAAGGCAGTTTTCAGACCCAGAACAGGGAGTGGGGGTTGGTTTTTGGGAAGGGACTATGATCATCCTTGCTTTAAAGCTGTAAACTAAATTCCTCGGCTAAATTATAAACTAAATTCCTCCCATAGTTAGCTTAGCCTATGCATAGGAATGAGCAAAGACAACTTGTGAGGTTAGAAACAAGATGGAATCAGTTATGTTAGATTTCTTTCACTTTTGTAATTTTGCAACGGAGGTTTCATGCACAACCAGAGATGTGTGAAATATGCTTTTCTTCGTTCCTGATGTAGTGGAAGATGTTTTTAATTTTTAATTGTACTCCTCGTGTAGAAGATGTGTAATATAATGTAGTAGGTATTTACTGGATGTCCGTTATGTGTTGGAGCCCTGTAGTCTGGTGTCCCAGGGATGTGATGAAGAGGAAACATGAGCTGTTCTTCAAGAAAGTGCTTGGTTCATTCTTGCAGAACTAGGCTCCACTCAGCCTTGGGTCATGACAAAGGTTAGGTCATCACAGAGCATGCAGCATGCTTGTATAGGCTCCTTACCCTTAGCCTTTATCAAGGGTCCACATGAAGAGCATCTCTGCCTTTTCTCCAGAAGCTCCTTAGAAGTACAGTCCAACATGGTTCCTTATTGTTCCTACAGCTGGCTCCATTTTATAAATAATTCACAGACTTTTTCACTTAAATGCCTCTCTTTCCAGAGAAACCAGTGTGCTACTTTATCCAATGAAAACTGTTGGTTTCATTCTTTGCTTTGGCCACCAGGAAGATCAGGGCCAAATTGGTGTATACTGTATACTAGAAGTAACGATCTCATTGCTTTTCTAGGGCGTTCTAACCCCTTTTGTAATTTATCAAAACCCTTTAGATCTGGTAAAACATCTGGACCCCCACACAATATTGTATTATAATTTTAAGATGTTCTTGGATCCTGAAACATATCCTGGACCCTTAGGGTTAAGAGTTCTGCTTTTGATCTTTTTATATCTTTATTTCAACTGTTCTGTACATAGTTTTATTCTAAGTTAACTTGACTTGATAGAAGTAGGTTATATGTAAATGATAAATAACATTGTTTTTAGAGGTTTTGGGTACTGAGCAGTTGCCCTCCATGTATTTGACAGCTAGGCAATGGGAAATGTTTTTGTTCACCACAAGAGGAACTTTTTTGGCCCTCATAATGATTAAATTGGTGGGCTAATATAAATGGCTTTAGAGGCTGTGGTGGCTCACACCTGTAATCCCAACAATTTGTGGGCTGAGGCTGGTCTCTACATACATACATACATAAATACATACATGCTATAGAGTTTTGGTCAAGTGATTTTCCAGGAAAACCAACCTGCAAATTTTGTTGTAACTCTTTTATTTATTTATTTATTTTATTTTGGTGCAAATACCAGGGCCTAAAAGATGAAGGTCTTATGCTCTAAACGCAATTGTCAGTAGATATTCAGTAAACCTATATGTTTATGACGTTTTTACACCTCTTCTATGTGGTTTTTGGTGGAATCTTAAAGCTACAAACAGGCTTTGGAAATTATCTATAGCACTGCAGTTTTAAAATCTGTTTCGGAAGTAAGGCATGAGCCATTGGACTCTGCCCATCAGGGTTGCTGTTGACAGACGATTCTTCATGCTGGATCTCTAGTAGGAGTTCCTGAATTGGAGGCCTTGGCCAAGGCTTTGCTCTTGAGCCTCCATATATAGAGGGCAGTATTTTCATTTGTGGGCTTTTCAGGATACGATGCTTGATTGTACTTGCCTTTGGAGATTTCTTGCTCTTTACTGTCCCCTTCAGATAGTAGAAGGGGAGCTTTAAGATGTGTCCCTTAAGAGTGTTCCCAAAACTAATGGTCAAATTCATGCTAAGGAGAAATGTTTTCAGTAGCTATGACTTTCACTTCTTTTTCCCCTTCCCTCTTTGTAAAAGACAATTTATAGTACATTTTGTCTAAGGGAGACATGACTACCCCAAATTTTTAAACAGACCGTGAGGAATCTATTATATATTTGAGTGGGAACCTGAGAATGCTGTCGCATACAGAAAAAATTAATTAAAATAACTGATAAATCAGTTGTAGCTTTAAATGGGATTTTCAAAATTAAAATGTAGGAGAATTACGTTAATAAGCTCTGCTTTTTACTCTGTCAAGTGTAGGAATGTGTTCCTTTGTGCAGTTTAAAACCACCATCACCTATGCCCTCTAGTGCTTATAGGATGAGTTTGACAATAAAATTGTGTTCCGTGTTTCCTTCTTCTGCCCTAGTTACTGCTGAAATTCCTGGTATGAGAGAGCTCTTAGTTGCTCTGATCCCAGCTTCCCTGAGCATTGGAAAAAGTGTGGCTTTACTTATTCTCCCATCTGGTTCTACAGTGCTGCTGTGGGGCTGGAGAAACAATAACTGCATCTGGGCAAATATGGCAGACTCCTGGCAGTCAGCTCCTGGAAGCTATGGCAGTTTATGCCCCAGCGCTGCCCAGGTATAGAATCCTGTCCTGAGGGTGTTTATCTGTAATAAGCCAAGGACATTATAGTTGACCCTTGAGCAACATGGGCGTGAATTGTTAAGGTCTACTCATCTTGACAGGGGTGCCCAGGCTGGAGTGCAATGGCACGATCTTGGCTCACTGTAATATCTGCCTCCTGGGTTCAAGTGATTCTCCTGCCTCAGCCTCCTGAGTAGCTGGGATTACAGGCATGCGCCACCACACCCAGTTAATTTTGTATTTTTAGGAGATACGAGGTTTCTCCATGTTGGTCAGGCTGGTCTTGAACTCCCAACCTCAGGTGATCCACCCGCCTTGACCTCCCAAAATGCTGGTATTACAGGTGTGAGCCACCGCGCCCAGCTAAGGTCTGCTTATATGTGGATTTCCTTCCACCTGTGCTACCCCTGAGACAGTAAGACCGACTCCTTTCTCTTCCTTCTTAGCCTACTCAACGTGAAGATGACGACAAGGATGAAGGAAGGCCTTTATGGTGATCCAATTCTACTTAGTAATAAATGTATTTTCTCTTATGATTTTCTTTTTTCTTTTTTGAGACTGAGTCTTGCTCTGTAGCCCAGGCTGGAGTACAGAGGCATGATCTCGGCTCACTGCAACCTCTGCCTCTGGGTTCAAGTGATTCTCCTGCCTTAGCCTCCCGAGTAGCTGGGACTACAGACACACACCAGTTTGCTTGGCTAATTATCATATTTTTAGTAGAGATGGGGTTTCACCATGTTGGCCAGACTGGTCTCGAACTCCTGACTTCAGGTGATCCACTCACCTCAGCCTCCCAAAGTGCTGGGATTACAGATGTGAGCCACCATGCCCCACCATAATTTTCTTAATAGTATTTTATTTTATCTAGCTTATTTATTGTAAGAATACTATATACCATACATATAACATATAAAATATGTCCTATTTTGACTGACAGTATTAAATATGTGTTACTTAATATGGGCTGACCATTTATGTTATCAATAAAGTTTCTAGTCAGCAGTAGCTATTAGTAAAATTTTAGGGGAGTCAAAAGTTGTATGCAGATTTTTGACTGTGTGGAGCGGGGGTTGGCATCCCTAACCCCAGTGTTGTTGAAGGGTCAACTGTAATTTAAAATCTTCCCTTTCTTTTCCCATCCATATTCACTGAGTCGGCAGCTAGGGTCGAGGAGGTCATTTAGGGATTCTTATGGTCCCAGTGTGTCAGCACCTGTAGACCTCCCTTCTAGGAGTGGTGTGCAAGATGCTGCTGGGATGGACATCAACCAACCCTCAGGGTAGGGGCCAAGTCGCCTAGATACAGGCAATTGCGTACCATTCCAAAGCCCTCTGTGGTGGCAGTTCATTGTAATGGAGGATTCAGAGAGGGGCAGCCAACCCCAGGCCCTATGAGCCTGTGACAGCTGTTTGTCCACTTGCTCAGGCTCTTGACAGAGTAGCAGCTTATTGCATGACAGCTTTTTAGGCACTCTCCCTTCTCACCACTTTACCTTTACTTTCTTCTTTTGCTAGTTTTCCCTTTCTCTGAATGAAGACAAGTGATGATTAGCTGCCCCTTTTTTCAGTGGACACATTTGGCATTGTAGAGGAACATGGTACAAAACAGTTGTTCATTTAAGATTTCTGTATGTGTCACAAATAGCTTTTCAAGTTTCACATGTCAAAATAGATAGGTCATCAAGGAAAAGTAAAAAAAAAAAAAAAGCATTCACTTTTTATAGTATACACAATTTTAATAACAAAACTTTCCTGTACACTGCTCTTTATGTTACCCTCCCCCTCCCAAAATCCCCTGCATAATAGTATTTTTTTCCCACCCTCAACCCATCTGCCCACCTCCCACCCAAAAAGAAAAATGGCTCTTGAAGGTGATTGAACACAATGTATTTGGACTGTACTTTGAGTTTCCAGTCTCAGTGTTGATAGGAAGGTTCACCAAACATTCCATATATCAGACTTAAAACAAAAAAACAACCCACTGAGGACAAAAATGTTAGTTGAAAGAGTTGCAGAAGTTTCCAGATGTTTGCAATAGCAGAATGAAAGCTTGAACAGTCATTTTCTATTTGTTTTTGGCCTTATTCAAGTACTATGAGTTTGCTCCAGGTTAGAGAAATATTTAATTATCTATAGATGGCCTTATTGTCTCTTTTCTTGTCTTTTTCTGGTTCAAGGGCTTTAACCAATAAGATATGAAAAGTATGTCCCAAAACAGACTTTTCAGATAGGTCTGTTGCTGTATTGCTGTATTAGGAAAACGATCATGTAAGTCAGCTGTTAAAAATATTCTTTAACAAATTTTATATTGATATCCACACTTCAGAAAAAGAACAGGACATTTATAGCTTTTTCCCCTGATAGCTGTGTGTAGGAAGTGTGCCTTAAGAAAATGAAATGCCTGTTTTGAATTTTAGAATTCAAACCTAGTGCTACATGGGGCTCATTTTTATTGGAAAGATGGAGTCTAGCTCTTGGTGACTAGCATTAGAATAAGCAGATGGATTTTAATAATTAGTGGCGTTGGGAAGTTCAGTCAATTCCATTTATTGAATTGGTACAGAAATTAACTTAGGCACATTAAGAAATTACATGTGTTAGTACAGATTTTTGGCTTAAAAATTAGTATCTTTGCTTTTTGATGCTGGCAGTGGGTATTCTTAGAGTTGTATGTGGATTCGCAAGTTTATCAGCTCACTTTTCAGAATGGTGATTGAAATCCCTGGCAAGCTACAGAAATGAACATAAACGATTTCAAACTAGTTCTTGGTTTCTCGGTGGGTATGGTATCATAGTCTTCTTTAGCTTTCCTAGTTCCAGAGAGGTTAATTATTTTTCTAGTTCTTAACGGTCATTTTCCTCTAATCTTAAAAATAGGAAAAAAAACCGGAATGGGTGGTGGTGGTGAAGAGGATAAAACCCCACCAAAAAACAAAAGCCCTGACACTGTGTAACCAAGATCCGCAGCATTGCTGTGATGCTGTTCCGTTCTAGCCAGTTGGTAAAGAAAGCACAGATGACTAACAGTCTAATCTTCAAACCTGTGCTGATTCTGAAACACAAATGGACAAAAATTAAAGGAAATCTTGCCTTCTATAGGCAATTAAAAAGGGAAATTTTTGCTTTAAATGAAAAAGGAAAATACCTTTTTGGTACTACTGTCATTAACTTTTCTTAAAGGGCATCACCAAAAAAAAAAATGGAGGGCAAAAAATTTTGTTTTTTTTTCAGCTGGAAAGTATGCCTCGCTAGCCTTGGCTATGTTGTTCCTCTGAATTAGTAAATGGCTTGCTTTCCAATTTGCTTTTCTCCGTACACTAAGGATTTTGCCAGTTACGGTCCTTTAAGGATTAAGGTGGAGATTCCCAGCCAAAGAAGGGGGTTTCTTCCCCATCCCACAGTTTGAATCTTAATTTTGGTTGTGGTTTGAAATGATGGGAAAGACTCTGCTGCTGTCCTTCAGGGTTGATGGAATCTTGTGTGCTCAGGACACAGTTCTGTTGTGACCAGGCTGTCTGTCACCTGACAAATGACTGTGGTCACCCTGATAAATGGGTTGGTAAATTTTAGCTCATGGAACTCTTCTTTGTAATAGGGGTTTCTAATTCAGACTGTCTGTGGGGAAGTAGGATGCTGTGCTCTATGCTGTTAAATCAGCTTCTGTCTCTGCCCAGACAAGCCCAGGGTCTGGTTTAACAAGAGACGAAAATACTCACCGCTCGAGATCAGCTGAATTGAACTGGGCTGAGACTTTGACAAACTAATCTGCCCACCTTAAAAATGTAGAGAACATATTATTACTGTAATTTGTGATCTTATCTGCTTTTTACTGAGATAGGTGAAGGGTAGTAAGGTACCCATCTCTTATTATTAAAGAAGAAAAATTGTGATTAAATCTTATGGATTAAACTGTAATCTGTTATTTTCAGTTAAATCCTGGGAAGAAAATATGCCCTGAATGAAGGATATCATGTTAATGTTCATGTTAGGGAAAAGATAACTTTAAAAATGGTAGTGTTTTTTTCCTAAGATATTATGCCTTTTTTCTACATTCAGTAAATGGCAGTCGTAAAAAATACTAATTTTCTAAAATCAAGTTAGTGCTGTAATTTTACAGTTTTTTGAATATATGGAACGATGTTTATGAAAAGATTCTGTGTGAATGGATAGCTTGCATCTAAATTGCAAATATGTAATAGACTTTCTTTAGAAATCATAATCGAAGAAACTGAGTACCTGTGATTCTTTTTTGCATAAAAAATGTGGCATTCTTATCATTTGTTAATTATGGAATGTTTATATTTACATTGGAGAATCTACCCTCTTTCCCTTTTCAGCAGCAGGTCCTTTCCCTGTTTGGTGCGGCTTGTGTATAATCATTGTTGGCTGTCTTGTAACTCCAGCTAACCTGAGATTTAAAAATCTGCCTTTCCTTTTAATCCCTCACCTCCGTGCAGCCTTCAGGTTACCACTGTGTGGCTGCATAGCCATGTCGAGTTGTTCTACCATGAGATTCACCTCAGTGTTTCTTCACCTACACTGAACTACATACACTTACAGTGTGAATGCGTATCTTTATTGAAAGATCAAAATTTATTATATAATAGTTAGAAAGTGCTTTTTTTCATGGTTCCTTTATAATACAACAAGAATCAGTGTTAAGCCTGTTGCTAGCCAATTATTTTTAACTTGGCTCTTTGAGATTTGAAGATCAGGAAAAAGCAGAAGAAAGAGGTTTAAACCCCTTTGTCAAGGCATCTTTGATCATGATAGTTGAGAGAGAGAGAGAGTGTGTGTATTTGTGTATGTGTATGTGTATGTGTGCTTTTACATTGGAGGGAGCATGTCAGGATTGTTAAATTGACTCAGTTTGTCTTATCTCCAAAATATTTTCTAAATCTTTTTTCACATATTAATGTAAACATAGGATTTAGTAAGTTAGTACAATGACAATTTAATACTAGTTTAAAACAATTGCCTAAATGCCACAAAAATCATGTCCATTATAAGTCAAACTAGAAATGTATGATAAGAAGTCGTGTAATTATTTAGTATTGATTTCATTGTAATGAGACCTTTTCACAGTCACTTGGATTCATTGTGTAAATACATTAAAGAGTCACTCAGCTTATTAGAATTACATTAAAGGGTTCTGCTTTCATGATATGGACTTTTGATAATATCTAGTAACCCAGGCAAAAACTCTGGAAGAAGAATGTTTAATATTTACCAGTCTTTAGCATACATGAAATTCTACTTCCCACACTGGCAGCAAATTGAAGATTTGAGTAAATACCAAATTATCATACAAGAGAACTTTACTAAGTCTCCTTTTAAGCAGCAAGATAGTTGTGGTACATGGGATGGAGAGCAGTGATCAAACAGGTATTGATCCATATCTGTTTCTGCCCAATACTTCTTTCTAAATTGTTTTCAGTAGAAAAAAAATAGCATATGGAGACCTTAGCGTAAAGGTTTACACACAGTTGTATATAATTACATACATTTCTTATTTTGAAGTAAGCATTTTAGACTTTCCAACAGGAGTGCAAATTAATGTGAGCATTGATTCATTTAACACTTAAAATATGGTTCCATTTAAAAAATTAAAAATACTTCAACACTTCAAAAACTAAGTCTCCACTTAGTTTGGAAAATTAGGCTTAATGTCACCATTGGTAAAAATTAGATATGTATTTAGCCTCTACTATGTAAAATAGGTTACTTATCTGATGTGATTTTTGATGACGGGTAGATATTATACTTCACATTCTTTGTATGGCAGCTGCTGACACTTGCACTGTCCATAACCATTAATGATGATGAAGGGTCCTTCATGGGTGGGTTCATATTCATTATACGGTCCTTGGTCTGACATGTTTGACATATGGAGTCGTGTTTGGGATCGGAGCTGCCTGTGGTTCTGAACCATTGAGCACTGCCTAATTCTTCTTAAAGTGGGAGGGCAGCACTTCCTGGAGATGAACACTATAAAAATAATAAAAAAGAAAGAAAACAATAAAGCCATTGTTCCCGTAATTACCCGCTGAGTGAAAATGGCATTGTCTGGTTCAGGAAAGTGTTCCTCAGTAGTAACTGCTATGCCTGCAGTAGTTGGGATTTCTTTGTCTCCCACATGGTAACTTGATGAGCTTATTCTTTTTGTATATTCAGTGGTTGGATCTCTGTAAGTTGTAGCCATGACAGTCACAGTGGTTGACAAATTCCAGCAGAGCTGAAATCCATGGACTGCATCTAGAATATCCTCTCCTTGGGTGTGGTCAGGACTGTGGCATAGGATAGAGTGCTCCCACCGACCTTGGAAACTGCCCAGCCAGGAGGCCAGAGCACATATTCGGGCACTGCATTCCCACAGATTGCCAGAGAGGCCAACGGTTGTGAGGGATCTCAGGGAGTTTAAGATCTTGGAATCAAGGCTGTTTAACTTGTTGTTATCCATGAGGAGTATTTTAAGATTAGGCATCGTTTCAAACACTGTCAAGTCGATGGCTTTGATTTCATTTCCAGTCAGGTCTAGCTTTTCTAAAGTGCCCCAGGTCCACTCCATCCCACATGTCAAGTTGCTGATTTTGTTCCATTGTAAGAAGAGTGTGTGCAGACTGCTTAGCCGTAGGAAATGAGCAAAATTAATCTTCGTCAGCTGGTTGTGCTCTAGGTGAAGCTCTCTCAGTTTGATTAATCCTGCAAATCCATTGCGAGCCAAACTTCGCAAACGGTTTGTGCTCAAATCCAGAAACTCCAGACTACGACAGTCCCAGAACAGGCGTACTGGGATAGTCCGCAGGGAGTTGGAACGTAAATGCAAGGTCTGCAGCTTCCGAAGGCCATAGAAGAGCTCTGGGTGCAGAGATGACAGCTGATTAAAAGACAGGTCCAAATTTTGCAGGTTAATCAGTTGGGTAAAAGTTGTGTTTGGCAAGTAAAATATTTTGTTGGAACTTAAGATTAATTCCTTAAGTTTATATAGTCCTTGAAAAGCATCTTCTTTTACTGTTGAAATTTGATTGTGATCTAAGTGGAGCCAGGTAAGTTGACTGAAGCTGGCAAATTGATCTCTTTCGAGCTCTGTAATGTGATTGTGCCTCAGGGACAGGCCCAGAGAGCCCTTGTCTGTGGTGTTTGGCACTGAGCGGAAGCCCTGAGAGTCGCAGTAGAAGAGCAGCTTCTCGCAGCGGCATTTGGGTGGACACGCCATACCCAGAGCAGGCAGCATTTTTAAAACCATGCTCATTGCATATATTGCTGCCAGCATAGGGGCCCCTAATGGCCACTTGAAATGTAAGCCTGCAGAATATAATTTAAGGAAAACAAGAAAATAGGATATTTTTCAGCAGAACAAATGGGCTATTAAAAAAAAAAAAACCAACATTATAGCAAAAGATTTCACTGCATATAACTTAATTTTCATTTACTGCAGAAAAATTAACCTTATCAGTATGACTGCAACAAAACTTAAACCATTTAAAAAGAAGATAAAACATGTCTCTAGTAGCATCAGCATTATATGCTTTTGCCTAAGCCCCAGAATCCAAAATATGACAGTGATTTCCCTCATAAAATGTGAATTCAGTAGCTTATTTTGAAAGCGTGATTCCTTGTTGAATGTACAAGACATATAAATGCACAGACTTACCCATTCTTCTGAGCACATTGGAGGCTGCATTCAGTCGCGGTTGTTAGACTCAACGCAGTGAGTCTGTAAAAGGCTCTAACATGTAGGAGCCTTTGACCAGTTTCCTGTTTTCTGTGTTTCAGGCTTTCCAAGTAAAATTGAATCCACCAGGATGAGTTGTTTTTTTCCTTAGGATATTCCTCTGGAAAGCATTGGTTTCATTTTCTGTGATTGCTCTGATCCTTAAATCAGTTTTGAATATAAGTTACTAAATTTCTCCACCTCTAACTGCTCAGCTGGTTAATCAAAGCTTCAGTCTCCTTTCCGCAGCCGTTAGTTCTCTTGGTCTTAACTTGTTGATGGCAGATGGGTGGCTTGTTGCAGAGAAGAGCTCCTGGAGCAGCATGAGTGCATTTACTGAAAAGCTTTTCCGAGAAACTGCACAAGAATGGATTTGCTTATGCGCTGCGACCACACAGAACTGTATATAGGCTGACGTCACCGGATGACGTGTCTTTTGTTTGGGTTTTCCAGAAGCTTTACTGTTATAAAGCACTGTGCTTTGTAACAGCATCAGGGTCGTTGCAAGACCCCCTGATTACAATAAAGCGAGAAAGAAGAAGTCCTGACTTAAAAACATGGTATTCCTTCAGTGTAGGAAGCAGCAGTGAGGTTGTAATAAAGGCTGCATTCAAGAAGACCCATCTGAACAGTGAGTTGGGTTAGCAGAGTGATGATTTTTAATGCTTGTGAGAGCCAGTGTTAGACTGCCGATTCTGCATAGAGAGATCATCTAAATGGGCAGAAGGCTGCACGATTTATGAAGTGCTGATTTAACACCAGCCTATGCAAGGTAGTGCCGCTGCTCTGGTAGTTTGGAAAGCTACTCTGTTGCCTTGTTGTCATGCTTGGTTAAAATAGAAGTGTGACTATAATTTGCTTTAGATTTGTTGATAAACTAGCTAAGTGGGCTTGGCTTCTTTGTTACCAGGAGCTTAACATTATAAACCAAGAATTAAGGGGGAGGGGAAGCTTGCAAAACAAAGCATGTGGTTATTTTTTTCTTTGAGAATTTCAGGGGAAACTCTAAGAAGATTTTCTTTATGTCTCCTAATTTATAACAATGTTTTGTCGCCATACTGTTTGAAAAATAATGCTGAGTTGATCTTTAAATGTCCTCTTGGGAGGACAAGGCAGGTTGATACAGTCATTTTAATGCACATGCCCTAAGCATTAACAGTGAAGCAGAGATGATTTAGGACAAGTGATATGGTGTGGCTGGATTCTGACATGGTCTCTTGTATTTACCTCAGAGTGTCACCTACTCCATAACTAAAAGCCTCCGCTGGTACCGAGGTTGGTGGTTGTGACACTGAAATAATAGAGCATTTGCACACTAGTTCCCACTGACTGACTTAACTGAGCCTCCTACTGTTGTTGGAACCTGTCTTGTGAATACGAAAGGTCACTCATGCTTTGGACTGGGATTTTTGTTTCGGCATGTTTTTGCTTGCCCTAACTCTGGTTTTTCCCTGTTGAATGGTGTCATCACTTTTCAGACCTCGCTTATGGATGTATTAGCTCCATGTTTAGTGTTACATAAACGCAAAAGATGTTTCTAGATGAATCAGTGTTATATTTTCAGGCCTGACAAAGGTAAGGCCTTTCATACATCTTGCCTTACTGATTTGATCCAACATACCTATTTCTCCCATATCATTGGCACTTATCCTTTGTGGGTCTTATCCTCGGACCTGAGGACAGAAATCTTTAAAACTACTGGTGGTGTCTGTGAAACAAAAACATTGTTGCAGAATATAATTTATTGTACAGAATATAATTTAAGGACAACAAGAACACAATACATTATATTCTAAATTATATTCTAAAGAACATTGTTGGCCTTTTCAGTTCTGAGGGATTCATCCCACTGGGCAGATCTAAGAAATAATTAATTGTCTTGGGTAAAATTTTTCTGTTATAGTGTGGTCCTGGAGTGAGAGGTGTGAGTCTCCAAGGCCCTTCCTTAGGACACTGTGTAGAGGTGCTGTGAAAACTGCAGCAATGCAGGTGTGTGGTTTGAGTCCTCCTAGAAGTGCTTCCAAGATAGGATTAGAAGTACAAGAGGAAAAAATGCCTAGGAAGTACAGGGGACACAGAAGGCAGTAGGAATGCTCAGAGAGTCTTCATACCACAGGGCAGGTCTGACACTTGTGAAGGGAGAGGGGAAGCAAAGACGATCAGATCGACAGTGTGGTTCTTAGACAAATTTCATGGGCTGAATGGAAATTTCTAAGCTGAAGTTGCCGGTGAATAGACTCTTGGGTCCTTAGCAATGAGTCTGTACTAGTAAGTACGTCCTCTCTGTTCCTCCTTGCTGGTTAAAGAAGGGAAGGAAGTCAGGCACCGTGGCTCACGCCTGTAATCCCAGCATTTTGGGAGGTCGAGGCAGGCAGATCCACGAGATCAGGAGTGCGAGACCAGCTTGGCCAACATGGGGAAACCCTGTCTCTACTAAAAATACAAAAATAAATTAGCTGGGCACAGTGGCGGGCACCCATAATCCCAGCTACTCGGGAGGCTGAGGCAGGGCAATTGCTTAAACCCAGTTGGCGGAGGTTGCAGTGAGCCGAGATTGCGCCACTGCACTCCAGCCTGGGAGACAGAGCAAGACTCCGTCTTGAGAAGAAAAAAAAAAAAAAAAAAAGAAGGGAAGGAAACAACAGATCCTGGTTTAGACCCCGAGAATGCTACCTCCCCTCTGACCTTAATCCTTTCTATAGTCTCTCTCAGTAGGCTAGAACTTCTTAACCTGATTCCATAAACTGTCTGGTGAAATTTTTTTTGCTTGTTCATTTTTCTGTGGATAAGGTTGAGTCAGATTCCTACAGGGTCTCTCACCCTAGGTTTCAGAGCTACTGTTCTATAGGAACTTGCCCCCAAAAGTTCTAAGGACAGTAGTCTCATAGGAGTGGTCTCTCTTAAATTTCTGAAATGAAAATAAGCCCTTGGGATGTTGTAAATGCCCTTATTGAAGTTAGCCACCTTCGGATGAAAAAAACCCTTTGCCACACAGGAGAAGCTAGATTAAATTCTTCTCTCAATTAACCACTGTAGTTCCATGGGGAGAAAAGCATTTTAGTCAGTTGGATTAGAGCCACCATGATTTGGAATGAGTTGTATGTTAACATGAAAAAGGAAGAGCATCTCCTTCCCCTTAAACTCTTGGATTTTAGTCTACTTGGTCTACCTCTTATATACTAATAAATGGAAACTACTTAAATAATATTATCTGAGTACTATCATAACAGATTTGTGGACAAGGAAAATTGCCCAGAGAAGCAATCAAGAGTAATTATTTTTTGATTGCCTCTAAAGAAGTGCGCAGTAATGCTTGCGGTATCATGGTGCCCAGAGAGCACAGCCCCTTCCAGGTCACAAGTCATCTTTCTCACCTGCCCACTCTGGATTCAAGAGGTTCAGGCTATGGAACCAAAGAAGACATGGAGTTTGCCTTAAAATTGGTAGAGTACAGAATTCCCATTGATGGAATTTTGTATTTTTTGGTCTTTATCTTTCTTTAGCTAAAAGGGCTAAATAGATGTACCTATTCTTTCTGAACGTTTTCTTGGTTTCACTGTGGAGCAGCTTTCTTCCGCAAACATACGCCTTGACTTAAAGTGGCAGTACTACTTCTGGAAGGTACTGTCCATATGATCTGTTTCAATTTTCACCGTTTTAGATGTTCATGATAAGGCAAAGGAGAAGTAAAATCTAACCCATCTCCTATCTGTAAATGGTTTTAAGCAAATTAAATGAGTCAAGCGGCAGGGCTTAGGTGGCTGTAGTTGTTTTGCATTCATCCACATGAGAGTTTGCTTTTGATACGTATTGCTGATTAGGGTGTTATTCCCCAACTCAGAGAAGCAGATGTACAGATAAATTCATGAAATTTTATATTCTTCTGTGGGAGGGAGGGTAGAGAGGGAACTTTATGCTAAAAAGGCAAATATTTCTTTCATCATACCCAACTCCAAGGATTGTGTCTGCCCTGCTACCAAAGTGTTGCCTAGAGGTGTTTTGAAGAAGCTTGGTAAAATAAATCTTGTTGCTGGCAGTCTCAATCCCTGTTTTTTTAAAAAAAAGATAGCCATTTTTAGGGTGGAGGCCCTAGATTTTATGGGTCTTATGTCCTCTGCTAAGAACCTTTTGAGGTTTTAACTGGTAACCACCTATAGCCAGACTTGTATTAGAGTAAGTGGGTTTCACTAACTTGTCTTTTTTGAAGTAGAAGTCCACATTAGACTACCAGAATCTGCATTTTTACCTGGATCCTTGTCTCCATTCCTGCCTTCTGTTGATTTTATTTTGTTTTTTGTTGTTGTTTTACACAAACAATGTCTTCCCTCTGTCACTCAGTCTGGAATACAGAGGCACGATAATAGCTCACTGTAACCTTGAACTCCTGTCTCAAGTGATCCTCCAGAGTAGCTAGGATTACAGGCACATGCCACCATATCCAGCTGATATAAAATTTTTTTTTTTTTGGTAGAGACGGGGTGGGGGTGGGGTCTCACTGTATTGCCTAGGCTGGTCTCAAGAGATCCTCTCGCCTTGGCCTCCCAAAGTTTCTGGGATTACAGGTGTTAACCACCGTGCCAACTGATTTTGATTTTTAAGGTCCTTTTGTAATCTTGTTAGTAAACACAATTGAGAAAGCAGTAGAAAGAGATTCTGGTTACACTAACAATGGTAAGCATTGTTTCTTTGGATGCACCTTATACATTTTGGGATATATCCTTCTAGTTTTGGAAACGTGCACTTCAGCAGTTGTTGCTATTGGGGAGGTTTCAGGGTCAGAATCCTGTGACAGCCTGCTTCTCTTGTATTCTGTGTCCAGGGCTAGATAATTCAGCAGGAAATCTTGGAGCAGTGCGTCTAAGTTGGACATTAGGTTACAAAAGATCTTCCATAGAGGTTTGGACAGATGAATGTTTATACTCTGAAGATCTTTTATTTTTCCTATTATAGACATCAAAACAAAAACAGAAGCAATCTTGATGTTTTTATGTATGTTTGTTTCTTTGTTTGTTTTTGAGGCAGGGTCTCTGTTGCCCAGGTTAGACTGCAGTGGCATGATCGTGGCTCACTGCAGCCTTGGCCTCCCAGCCTCCATTGATCCTCCCACCTTAGCTTCCCAAATAGCTGGGACTACAGGTGCATATCACCATGCCCGGCTAATTTTTTGTAGAGATGGGGTTTTGCCATGTTGCCCAGGCTGGTCTTGAACTCCTGGGCTCAGGGTATCTGCCTACTTCAGCCTCCCAAATTTTGAAGTGTTACTTAAAGCATAGACTAAAATTTTTATGGCAACCCCCCTTTTTAAATTATCTGCTAGTGGCTTCATTGTGTTCTTGTTTCCCCTTTACTCTCTGTGTGGCATGCTTCATCTTTTATTCTGAGATAAATACATAGTTAAGCTTGGGGTTGTCCTTTCTGAATTTCTCCTCTCTACATTTCTGAGTAGCTTTTGATGTAGATGTATTTCCTTTTGCCTACATAGATGGCCAAGGGGTATACAAAGCCATTTGCACAGGATAGAATTAAGAGGTAAGATACCCAGTCATACTTACTTGAAGAATCTTTCAATTTTAGTGGGCTGTCTGACCCAATTTTCTAAATTTAATGGGTTAGTTTGCATGTTTGTTGACTAGATGCTAGCATTTCTGGTTGATGATTGGAAACCATGATTTGAGAACCCTCTTAATAGGTTCTGGGCTGGAGGGGCAGTGACAAGTGATACGGCAAGCCAGCAAAACAAAACAAAACCAACATTGAATATGTGATGTCAATGCAAAGAATATTCATAAAATTTTAGCCCAAAGAGAACAAGATCACTTCTTACTCTCTAAGATTTATAGCAGCATGTCAGCATTCCATCTACAGTTGAGATGTTGATTCCTCCTTGTATTGCACATTGCTGAAAAGGGCTTCTTGAGGCTGGAGGGAGCAGTGAGGTAAGACTATCCTCCTTGAGAGCTGGCTCGTCTTAATGCTTGTTCCATTTGTCTCTATGTATGTCTGCAGTGTCTGTTCTGCTCTTGGTAATTTAAAGAGAGGGCACTCTTTGAAAAGAATTTAGGAATCTAGGGCTATGCAATCATTGTATTATATGATTGAGCTACTGTTGAGCTTTACATAAGGCTCCCAGCAACTCTTGTCACATGTTCAGCTTAGGCAGAGCCCACCAGCCATCTGTGGGCCAGATAGAACAACCAAGGTCAAATTGCTTCTCCTGTTACTGATTAAATGTATGTTGTATGACACTGTGTTGCCCAGCCCACACAGCAAGCCATTTAGCCTTACTCATGAAGACATTAATAGATGCTAGTTTCCATTAGTTTTCCAACATTTTTCTTAATATTCTCTTCAAAGTTCTCTTTCTTCTCAGAAACCTTGGTTGTGAGCCACAGCTTGGTTATCACTTCCTTTCTCAAGATCTTCACCTCTTGCTTTATTGAAGGTCTCTACTGTATGGATGACAGCCCAGTTCTCTTTTGTACCTGGAAGTGAAGATGCTACATGATTCTTTCCATTCTTTATTGTCTTGGGTAGAAGAAGTTTCAGATGCTCATTCTTATGTGGTTTTGTAAAATGCCATAATTCATTGGTTTTAAAAAAAAATTTGCTTAATTTTCTAATGGCTGGGGGAGGTATTTTATCTAACTAGTTAGGTCTTCCTGTTAAACTGATCAGACCTCCTTGTTTGTTAGCTTTTTAAATGTTAAGGGTTAAAACACTGTATTTCACCCTCCTCTACCCACCTCAGGCCTACTCTAGATTAAAATGAGGATAGAAAGCAGAGGTTTATTTGAAGTCTTTTATTTTAACTAGTGACAGGGAGGCAGGAGACTAATGACTTGCCACATAGATTACACATGAAGTCCTACGACTTTTAAACATGTGTCTGTCTAATTGGCCATTGGTTTTTCATTTCATTCATGTCCAATGGGAGATGAGTCAACAGGTAATTATCCTAAGGTATGATTTGAGAAGGTCTTTGAGAGGAAATATGAGATGGTGTGGGAGCATTCTGTGGGGACACTGAACTTGAACTTAGGGCTGAGATTGGCCAGTGGAAGCTTCCACAAGGAAATACTATCTCATCTGAATGATGAGTAGTTGTTGGAAGGAGGGGAGAAGAGTATTTTAGGTAGGCGAGATAGAGTACGACATGTCTGTAGAACAGAAATGTATGTGGACAGGTGAGCATGAAAGATGGCAGAGTGACCATAGGTCTATTAAAGTAATAGAAATGACCAGATTCCCCAGGAAGAATGTGTAGAATAAGAAGAAAAGAAAGCTTTTGGCAGAAGAGATTTTATGGATCTTTCAATTTAGAGCTTTTTTTCTCTCAGAAATACAGTGGAATGATATTTATTTTGTGCAGTCAGGTTGAGTAGCTTTTTTGTAGGTTCACCGGGAAACTTTTGCCTTTTCATTTAGGAACTAAAATGTGCCTTGAGATGCCACCAGCAATGCCAGGAGCATATTTCACCCTTCCAGGCTGACAAGGGTTGGAGTAAAGCTTCCTCACTACTTCCAATAATAGTTATACGCTACAGGGTTGCTTTTCCTAAGATTATGTTTGAGTAACTTAATTTTTATCCAGCTAAAGCTAGAAATAAAAAATCATAACTTTAATTTCCAAAGAAGTAGAATCTTGTTTTAAGATGAGCAAACTTTATACTTTCCTCAAGCTCAGTGTAAAGGTTTTGAGTATGTGTATGTGTACTCATCTCAATTACATTTTAAATGATTGGTACCCTAAACTTGCTATTTGGACTGTATTTTTCTAAAATGATGCTGTGATTTAAAAATGTTCTGTCTAGTATAACTTAAAGGGCTTAGTAAATAACTGCTCCTAAACTGCCCCCTTTCTGATTAATGAGGCATACACCTCTATTTCCTGCAATAACAAGAAAGACAAATCGATTTTTCGGTTAGTTTGACAAAGACAGAATTAACAGATTCATGATGTGGGTTGCACTGCATCTTAAAGTGAATTTTGCTAGGTGACTGTAATTGTCTGAAAAGTCAAGTTCAAGGATTTGGTTTTACATAACTTTAACAGTAAATCTTTTACTCAAATTAAGAAAATTCCTGGGCATTTCAGGTTGTAGGGGATTGGGCTTTCATGAAGTCTACGTGCTCAACCTTTGGGTTTCAGATTCTAAATATTTTCTAGAACAAGTCATCTTAGAAACACCAGAAAAACCTGGCTGGCTAGGAACAATGGTAAACTTTACAGGGTTTATTTAAATAAATCTTCTTGAAGAGAACACTTGAATGTCTTAAGGAATATGCGGAGACTTTTCCTGTTTAAAGCATTAATTATGAAGTCAGTTTGACTGTGATTCAGTTTCAGCTACCTTTGTCTTAGATCCTGGTATTTAGATCTTTATGTCAGTAAATAATTGCACGTCTCAAGCTGACTAATGTCAACAAGAAAGAGTCAAACTTGGTAGAATGCTTGAAGAAATATTCTGGGGCCTAGGCCCAAGGCACAGTCTCAAGAACATATTCCCAAAGTGGTTGAGTTATACCTTGATTTTTATACATTTTAGGAGGACGGAAATTATAGGTAGACATCAGTCAATACATGTAAGGTGTACATTCATTTGGTCCTGAAAACCTGGATAGTTTGAAAGGGTTGGAGGGGGGCTTCCGGGTCAGAGGTGGATTCAAAGATTTCTTGTGGTAGTCGATTGAAAGGATTAAGCTCTCCCTGAAGAGCTGAAGTCAGTACCTTTTACCAGATACTAAAAGGTGCCAGACTCTTAGTTAAATTTCTCCTAGATCAGGAAAAAAACCTAGATGGGAAGGAGATTCTCTACAGAATGTAGATTTTCACCAAAAGTGACCACTTTGCAGGGCCATTTCAAAATATTAATATTTGAATATATTTTGGGATAAAATAGTTGGATTTCTTTCAGGGCCTGCTATCTGTCATGTGATGCTATACTAGAGTCCAGTTGGAATTTGGTATTTTATTGCTACAAATAATCTGCTTTGTCAGTCTTAGATCCCTGTTTTAATGTTAGTGCTGGTCAGTTGTGCCTGAATTCCGAAGAGAGGAGAGTATAATGAGGCACGTCCAACCCCCTCCTTCCCATGACGGCCTACACTAGTTTTTCAAGTTTACTTTGGAATGCCCTGGCTGAGACGGGGGTCCTTTCAGTTGGTTGATTGACATTCATGGCCCTGAATAAATCAGTTTATTCCTGCAGGTAAAAGTCTTCCTATTTTGAATTAGTTTTTGTTGAGACCTCTTCCCCCACCGTCAATATTAATGGAATACTTAATTTTATTGGCAGTACAAGAGTGCTGGGAGGGAAAGGATAAGGAATGAGACTGTAACCAGATTTGATAGTAATCATACCAATTTTATTTATATTTCAACTCTTACTATTCCCTGTTGTCTCCTTTCTGCCCTTGCTAAATAACCTATATTCCTCAATATTTCTTCTCTTTTCTAATAGTCCATAGAGAAAAGAGTAGAGAGATAGATGGCATTTCCCCCAATTGACAGGTAAAGTGAATAACAAATGTACATTCAAGGCACTTAGTAAACAGTTCTCCCCATCCCTAACCATTCATCTGTTCTACTGGCTTATGTACTAAGAGCATACTCATACCAAAATGTCTTGAGGAATCCAAAGGGAGGACATAGGGCTAAATTCCTTTGTCTATTTGTATCTCTCCTGTGATTTACTGACATGTTTTTCAGAAAGAACCAAATACGTTTTGTGAAAACAAGCTTTAAATAAACTTTATAGTTTAACCTACATGATGGAGGTATTTCCAGGGACACAACAATCTCCACCTGGGTTTTAAAAAGCTTTTGTCCCTTTTCATTCAACTACTATCTGTTTTATTCCACTTGACTGCTTAGAATGTTGTCCTGGCAAATCTCGACTTAACCCCTTGACCTCTGAAAAAATACTGTTTTACATATCACTTCAGGAGTGGCTAGTAGGTTCTTTTCTGTGCAATATAACTGCATTAAAGCTTAGCCTGGGATTTTTTTTTTTAATGACTGAAGTAATACTACAAAGCATTATGATTTGAGCTGCATAATATACATTATTAGCTCTGACCTATCAGGTATATCTTAGTTTTTAAATTTGTTGTTTTACGTTATTTCAATGCCAGGTCCCATTTTTCACATCTTGACATTCTTCAAATCTCAGTTCATCAAAATCAGGTGTACCCTGTTCTTGCTGCAGTTCAAGGAGAGCTGCTTCATTAATAAAATTGGTGTATACTGAACCTTGGGTTAAAATATAAATTTAATTTTTAAAAGCCAAACTTAAAGCAGAGCTTTTTGTTTCTTGGCTTCTCTTATTTTTGGCAGAACTCCCTCAAGTCCAATCATCTGATAATGTGAAGCCTAAGAATTGTAGGGTTGAGTTTTATGAACAAAGCCACATATCCTCCCTCTGCTCCCCAGTATTTTCCATCTTTGGGTTTAAGAAGTTGTACTGTTTTTTCAGTGTTGATTTCAGCACAGATGTTTATAGGCTGTCATTAGGTGTCTTTGTAAATGAATAAAATTGCATCTCTTTTCCTTTTATCCAGGCTGGACGTAAAGAAAGAAGTGATGCACTCAATTCTGCAATAGATAAAATGACCAAGAAGACCAGGGACTTGCGTAGACAGGTAATCTGGATGAAAGTGCTGATTGTTTTTCTGAGTTCTCAATTTTGTAGTTTTGATTAGGATCAGATAATCTTGATCAAATTAATAAGCACTGGACTTATATTTTTTTTTTATTGAGAGAAAGGATGGATTTTCACAAGAAAATACCTATCTTTGTTTTCTTGCTAATATGCTTCTTAATGGCTCATCACATTTCACAAAGACAGAATAGTACAGTCTCACTGTGTTGGACTGAATAAGTTAGCTCTAGTGTGAAAGAGATGTATAGGTAGGAAAATAAATTTAAAATGACTTGGAGACCTGTGAAAATAACCCTGAAGGATCTTGTTGTGTTGGCTATGTACAATACAGACAGAAATTTCAGTTATTTATTTGACTTGCCTTATTCTCATTACACACTTGCAGTTCCCTTAGATCCTTGGTGAGGTGTTTCTACTTCCAAATATGGTAGGTATAGAGATATTTGAGGTGCAGAATTTTCTGAGTTAGTAAATAGAGAGTAAAAGAAATTGAGCCTTTTAATGATAAGTGACCCCATTAACATTTTGGAGTCAAATTGAGTTTTAGTCTTGAAAGAACTTAGGGTTGAATTCATAAAACAATGTATTAAGACTTAAGAAGTTGTAATATGGACAGTTTTTAAGAGTTAGTGGATAGATAGATGTTTTAGCTTATGTCTGATATAAAGCAAAATTAAAGACAGTATATATCTTTATTCAATTTCCTTTTAGTGAAGCAGTATCAGAAATGGTTATAAAGAGAAGCTTAAGTTTTAAAGTTCATAGTGTGTGAATCCTTTTAGATAACCCAGATAGCTCTTTTTTCTCTCTTCTCTTTTTATTTAGCCAATTAGGCTAATTATATATATTCCAAGGCTATGTGCCAATTCAACCCAGAGCTGCTTTCAGTTCAGTTTTTGTATTATTTAAGATGTAAGCCTTAGTTTTGTAATTCCCAAGAAAAAAGGATATTGTCTCAAAAGCTGAGATTCTGTTGCTGAAATGCTGTAACTGTAGTAATGTAAACCATTGTCTCCACGATCATGTTTCCTGTGGTGCAGATTACATAACTGCATGGCTTACCTGAGGGGTCCTCATGGAAGTGCAGCCAGTCTACCATAAGCTTCATTAGATTTAAGTGTACAAGAGAATAAAAAGCAATCTATTTAATACCTTTTTGGTGGAAATAAAATAAAATTTTTTACAATTTAATTATCAGCTCCGCAAAGCTGTCATGGACCATGTTTCAGATTCTTTTCTGGAAACCAATGTTCCACTTTTGGTATTGATTGAAGCTGCAAAGAATGGAAATGAGAAAGAAGTTAAGGAGTATGCCCAAGTTTTTCGTGAACATGCCAACAAGTTGATTGAGGTAAGTGAATTAGCAGTTTTATTGACTGTAGGTAACTTGGTGAAGTGTGGTCAGTTTTAATCATGTTATTTAATTAGCCCTATTTAATTAGACTAGACTCAGAGCTGTCTTGTTATAAAAGTGGAGAAACTGAGCCCTGACATGTGGCTAATCAGTTATATTTGCATGGTAGAAATCTGTATGTAAGTGGTTGGTTTGTAGGGTGGCAAGAAGAAAGAGTGAATTGTGATGTAATTCCAAGGTAAGTTAGGCTTACTCCTCCTTTTGCTAACTGAAATTCTGTTGTTTAATTTATCCATTACTGCTGTATTTTGGAAATGGGATACAAAATAAGCATATATTCAAGTTACTTGATTTTGTAATCTTAATGCAGAACATACTTGGTAAAGATATTCCATAGACCATTTGGTAAGCTGGTCATTGTGTAAAAACAGAAAATGAGACTTTATGTAAAATGTGTGTCTGATACTTTTGGAATATTATAGTGATATTAGGCTATGTTTTGTTTCGTTTTTGTTGGTTTGTTTGTTTTGAGACGCAGTCTTGCTCTGTTGCCCAGGCTGGAGTGCAGTGGTGTGATCTCGGCTCACTGTAATCTCTACCTCCCGGGTTCAAGTGATTCTCCTGCCTCAGCCTCCTGAGTAGCTGGTGCCCACCACCATGCTCGTCTCTTTTTTAAGAAGAGACAGGGTTTCACCATGTTAGCCAGGCTGGTCTCAAACTCCTGACCTCAAGTGATCTGCCTGCCTCGGCCTCCAGAAGCTTTAGGATTATAGACATGAGCCACTGTGCCCAGCTAGGCCATGTTAATACCGTGAAAATATTCCAAGGAAAGCATCAGTAATCACATCGTGCATTACTAATTTTACATAGTTTTCTTTGAACATTAACTTTAGTGTTATTCTGACCTGAATTCATTATGTACAGAATACACAGGTCAGTCTGCTATTCAAGTTAATGATTCTGGCATTTGGAACTAAAATTAGAAGACTTTCATTTTGTGTCTCCGTTAAGCATAATCTTCTTCACAATAGTCACATGACAGCATGAGGTATAACCTCCAGATACACAAAGATGGCATTCAGGAAGCCAGTCTCCTGTAAGTAGCATATGTATTAGAAAGTTTGTCCACCTGGTAGGAAGCAAGGATGCTGGCAGCCCAAGGCCTTGGGTACCAGCACGGCGAAGGGCTCAGTGTGGCAGCTGAAGAGAGGGCAGTCCTTGTCTGTGCTGGAACACCCTTTATTAGGGCCAGCTGCATCATCCTCAGCCTCTCCAGCCTAAAAGAGCTGACACTTGCTTGGCACCTACTGTGTATCAGCAAGGACAGTGTACTTCCCACAGCATTTCTCAGGTAAGGAAACAGGCTTAGAGAGGTTAAGTAAGTTGCCTAAGTTTGTCTGGCTTACCTCCCTCCAATAATGAGCACCGTGCACTCAAGCTCACTGGCTTGATGAACAGCCTAACACCCACTGAAGCATTGAGTGGGCCGGGAGGTATTGGAGACCTTGCTCTAGGAGCTTTTCCCAAGCTTATATATTTTTATTTCATTTAATTCTGAACACCACTAACCACAGGTCCCCTAGAATTGAGAGTTTGGTGTTTTCCATCACAGCTCAGTTCTGACCCCTTTCTAACCTTTCTTCTCTCCACACCCCCACACATATTAACTATGCATTAAATAACACATGGCTTTTCATTGCTTGAGGCATAACCATAGGCTTTGTAGTCCTATTCTGCAAACAGTTAAATTACATTTATGGTAATAGAGACACTAGGATGTATAATTGCATATGTCCATGAAAAGGAAATGAATTTTTAAAGTGTTATAGAAGCCCCAAATTCCTGACTTATGACAGAACTTATTCTTCAATGACAAGGCTTCTCCTCCCCTACCATATTTGTATTACAGTGAAACACTTTGAACTAGTCAGAGACTTGTTTTAAGCAAAGGTGAAATATTTCATTGTGAGTGTTTTGTTAATTTCTTGACTGCTTTATTTCTTCTTGTCCTCTCCTAACTGGATTAAATGTCTATAGGCTAACTTTGGTTTTAAGGGCCATTTGCCATTTTCCCTGGGGTGTAAGGGAAGTAAGAGTGTTATATGAAAGCTGAGCAGGGGTGATGGCGATTAGCCTCTGACAAGAAAGGAGGGGTTCAGACACTGCAGCCACTGAGAAGTCTGCCAGATGTGTTTGGGTTGAGTGCTTCTCCTAAAATACCGTAGTACGTTCTGATGCTAACCACCAGAAGTTAGTGCAGACCCCAGAGGTTAAGGGCATGGTCCCCAATAAGATTACCCTCACTTCACATGCCAGCTGCAAGTTCCAGGGTCCCCAGGCCACCTGTACTTCTGACCAGTTGTGTACAAATCTAAGGGGTTCCTATGACCCACCTCAGGTTCAGTAATTCAGTAGAACAACTCATCAAATGTTTTATTAGAAAGGATACTAATCAGGACTAGCCAAATGAAGAGACACATAGGATGGAGTCTGGGAAGGTCTCAAATCCAGAGCTTCTATGCCCCTTCCCAGTGAAATTAAGGCACATCATCTTCTTGTCACATTGATGTTTTTACCGACCAGAAGTGCTGCTGAGTTTCAGTGTTCAGAGTTTTTATTGGGATTTCATTACGTAGGCATGATGAGCGAATAATGATATGATTGAACTCTATCTCCAGTCCCTTTCCCTCAAAGCCCCAGTCCTCTAATCACATAGTTGGCCCCCTATCCTGATGAATCTCCTTGGCATAAACTATCAGGGGCTTGCCATGCATGAACAACAGACATTCTTCCATTACTACTGAAATTCCAAAGATTCAGAGGTTTCCTCATAGGAATCCAGCACAAAGACCAGACCAGACAAATTATGTAATGCATAATACCTCCCCATCTTAAAGGTATGTGGAATGCATGATTTTTAGGTAGCTTGACTATACAGGCAAGCTTAGCATGCTACAGAGTCATAAACACCACATGGAAGAGGCAAAGCAGGGCAGGTTTGTTTCTGCAGCTTTACGTAGATCCTTTTTATGGTCATTACTCAGTGATTTACCACTTGTCTCATCGGGTACTATTTGCTTTGAGCATTCCTTTTCCCTGGAGATTCTTTTTCTGGGTCAGGTTTTTTCTTCTCCCAGGGAATCTGATCACATCTCTTCACACCAGAGTGAGTGGTCCTTTCTCATAGAATCATAGATTCTTACTCTGCTGTGTAAATCCCTTTCTCTTGTAATCTTTATTGTCATTTAGTCTTTCTTGGATCCCTCAGCAGTGGGAAACTCTCCCTCCAGAGACAGTATATTTAATGATAGATTCTCTGGCTGTTAGGAGAGGGGAGCCACAGTTTCCTTTTTTTGGAATCTCTCCTGTCCATGTTCTTATTGCTTACATATGTGAATTAGAGGTACTTTAAACAAGATAAATGGCCGGGTACAGTGGCTCACACCTGTAATCCTAGCACTTTGAGAGGCCGAGGCAGACAGATCACTTGAGGTCAGGAGTTTGAGACCAGCCTGGCCAACATGGTGAAACCCGTCTGTACCAAAAATACCAAAATTAGCTGGGCAGGATGGCAGGTACCTATAATCCCAGCTACTCAGGAGGCTGAGGCAGGAGAATCACTTGAACCCAGGAGGCGGAGGATGCAGTGAGCCGAGATCACGCCATTGCACTCCAGCCTTGGCAACAGAGCGAGACTCCATCTCAAACAAAAAAAGAAACATACATGAAAGGAAAATAAATCTCGGGACCCCAGAATCACTAAGCTAAAGGGAAAAGTTAGTCTGGAAACTGCTTAAGGCACACCTGCCTACCATTCTACTCAAGGTCATTCCTCTGCTCACCTAGAAAAATGCATATCTGATTGATTGCTTCATTTGGAAAGGTGAATCAGAAACTCAAAAGAATGCAACTGTTTGTTTCTTATCTATCTATGACCTGGAAGCCCCCTCTCCACTTCAGGTTGTCCAGCCTTTCAGGCAGAACCGGTGTACATCTTACATATATTGATTGATGTCTCATGATTCCCTAAAATGTATAAAACCAAGCCCCAACCACCTTGGGCACAGGACCTCCTAAGCCTGTGTGACAGGCACGTCCTTAACCTTGGCAAAGTAAACTTTCTAAATTGACTGAGACCTGTCTCAGATATTTTGGGTTAACACATACTTGCATATTTTCAAGATATGGTATAGAAAAGAATATAAAATAGCTTAGTTTTTTTGTTTTTAATTTTTTGAGACAGAGTCTTGGTCTGTCAACCAAGGCTGCAATCTGCAATGCAGTGGCATGATCTTGGCTCGCTGCAACCTCTACCTCCTGGGTTTAAGCAATTTTCGTGCCTCAGCCTCCCAAGTTGCTAGGATTACAGGTGCCTGCTACCATGCCCAGCTAATTTCTTTCTTTTTTTTTTTTTTTGAGATGGAGTTTCGCTCTTGTTACCCAGGCTAGAGTGCAATGGCGCAATCTCGGCTCACCGCAACCTCCGCCTCCTGGGTTCAGGCAGTTCTCCTGCCTCAGCCTCCTGAGTAGCTGGGATTACAGGCACGTGCCACCATGCCCAGCTAATTTTTTGTATTTTTAGTAGAGACGGGGTTTCACCATGTTGACCAGGATGGTCTCGATCTCTTGACCTCGTGATCCACCCTCCTCGGCCTCCCAAAGTGCTGGGATTACAGGCGTGAGCCACCTGGGCGCCTGGCCAATTTCTATATTTTTAGTAGAGATAGGGTTTCACCATGTTGGTCAGGCTCAGGTTGAGCTCTCAATCTTGGTCAAGTTATTCGCCTGCCTCGGCCTTCTAGAGTGCTGGGATTGAAGGTGTGAGCCACTATGTCCGCGCCAGTAACAGTTTTTAATATTGATTACATGTTGACATAATTTGTGGTGCCTTTTTTTCCTTTTTTTTTTTTTCCCAGACAGAGTTTCACTCTTCTTCCCCAGACTGGAGTGCAATGGTTTGATCTTGGCTCAGTGCAATCTCCGCCTCCTGGATTCAAGCAATTCTGCCTCAGCCTCCCAAGTAGCTGGGATTACAGGCATGCACCACCACACCAGGCTAATTTTTTTTTTTTTTTTTTTTTTTATTTATTTATTTATGTATTTATTTTAGTAGAGGCAGGATTTCACCATGTTGATCAGGCTGGTCTCGAACTCCTGACCTCAGGTGATCCACCGCCTTGGCCTCCCAGAGTACTGGGATTACAGGCATGTGCCACTGTGCCCGGCCCACCTTTTTTGCGTTTTGAATGTAGCTACTAAAAAATTTGAAAATTTAGGACTGGATGCAGTGGCTCAAGCCTGAAATCCTAGCACTTTGGAAGGCCGAGGCAGGCAGATCATGAGGTCAGGAGATTGAGCATCCTGGCCAACATGGTTAAACCCTGTCTCAACTAAAATACCAAAAAAAAAAAAAAAAAAATTAGCCAGGCATGATGTTATGGGCCTGTAGTCCCTGCTACTTGGGAGGCTAAGGCAGGAGAATAGCTTGATCCCAAGAGGCAGAGGTTGCAGTGAGCCAAGATTGCACCACTGCACCTGAGCCTGGGCAACAGAGTGAGACTTCGTTTCAAAAAAAAAAAAAAATCAGGACGGGTGCGGTGGCTCACGCCTGTAATCCCAACACTTTGGGAGGCCAAGGCAGGTGGATTACCTGACGTTAGGAGTTCAAGACCTGCCTGGCCAACATGGTGAAACCCCATCTCTACTAAGAATGCAATTAGCTAGACAAGGTGGCAGGCACCTAATAATCGCAACTACTCGGGAGGCTGAGGCAGGAGAATCCCTTGAACCCGTGAGGCAGAAATTACAGTGACCCAAGATAGCACCATTGCACTCCAGTCTAGGCGACAGAGAGGGACTCCATCTCAAAAAAAAATTCAGAATTCTTCTGTGGCTCTTGGACTTTTGTTGGGTAGCATTGATCTAGATGCTTTCCCTTTTCAGGGGCTCATTTTGTCCCAGTTCTCTTGTGAATGCCCTCCACTCAAGTGTCATCCCTCACAGAATACCTGCTCCAGGGTCCAAGGATGAGGGTAGAGCAGCAGAGACTGCCCAGTGTATCCCAGGATGCCTTCAGCCTTTTGGGCAGCAGCCTCACCCTGTGATGCCCATTGAGCTCACAGTTAGTCAGAGTCCCTAGGCTTTCCCTACATAGGTGCTGCTGCTCAGTGTCGTCATGTTCCTTCCTATCAGTGTGGATGTGGGTGGGTGTTTGGCTCTAAGTATGGTTTTGAAGCTTACCTAGTATTAACTTCTTATATTCCATCTCATGTTCTGTCCTATCAGGATTGCTGCTGCATTGTTTTATATGTTATTGGCTGTCCCCTTCCATTTGTGTCCTTTCTTTATATATATATACGTGTGTGTGTGTGTGTGTGTGTGTGTGTGTGTATGTATGTATATATATATCCTTTCTCCCTTTATCCAACCTGATGTTTTATTTTTATTTTATTATTATTATTTTTGAGCTAGAGTCTTGTTCTGTTGCCTCAGCCTCATGAGTACCTGGGATTATAGGTGCCCGCCACCATGCCCAGCTAATTTTTGTAGTTTCTGGTAGAGACGGGGTTTTGCCACATTGGCCAGGCTGGTCTTGAACTCCCGTCCTCAGGTGATCCACCTGCCTCAGCGTCCCGTAGTGCTGAAATTATAGGTGTGAGCCACTGTGCCCAGCCTCTAATGTTTTAAAAATGTTGCCTAAGACTAGGCATAAGATAGAGTCTTTACATTTTTTTCCATGTTTTTGAGACAAGGTCTCACTCTGTCACCCAGGCCAATGTGCAGTGGCACAGTCACAGCTCACTGAAGCCTTGACCTCCCAGGCTCAGATGATCCTCCCACCTCTGCCTCCTGAGTGGCTGGGACCATAGGTGCACCACCTTCCTTGCTAATTTTTTGCTTTTTTTTTTTTTTTTTTTTTGTGTGTGTGTGTAGAGATGGGGTTTTGCCATGTTCAGGGTGTTCTCAAACTAAAGTGATCCTCTCACCTTTGCCTCCCAGTGCTGGGATTACAAGTGTGAGCTACCGTGTCTGGTCTACTTTATTTCTTTGGCCACCTCCCTAGTCCACACTACCATCTCTCGCTGGGCTTCTGTAGCAGCCTTCTAATTTATTAATATTATTATTATTATTTTCTTACACTAATCCTGTCCCTCCTCTGACCCACCCATCCTATGGCTTCTAGGTAAGCTTGGGATAATATTCAAAAATCCAGATCTTCAACCATGGCCCATAAGTATGCCTGCCTACAACTGCCCTTAGTCCTGGGTCTCCCTTGATGAATGGCTTCTGCCATAGTTGACTAGTTCTTCATCTCTGACCATACCTCAACATGTCACCACCTGTGCCCTCTACCCAAATGTCACTTCTGCAGAGACTTTCCTGGAACCGTCATCCCCTCCATTACATCCTCCAGCAGTCATTTTTTTTCATCCTGTCACAGTTGTATGTCCTTTGTAGTGCTTCTTACTCTCTGAAACTATTGGATTTATTTTCTTATTTGTCTGGCCCCCACCTCATACTCCAAAAGAATGTAAGTTATCTGAGGACATGGGTTAAGAATAGCACCTAGAACATAGTAGGTGTTCAACAACTACTAAATGAGGGAAGCTGTTGGTTCTTTTTTTTTTTTTTTTTTTTTTTTTTTTTTTTTGCGCGAGAGACAGAGTTTCGCTCTTGTTGCCCTAGCTGGAGTACAGTGGCGTGATGTCGGCTCACTGCAACCTCTGCCTCCCAGGTTCAAGTGATTCTCCTGCCTCAGCCTCTCAAGTTGCTGGGATTACAGGCATGCGCCACCATCCTGAGCTAATTTTTTGTATTTTTGTTAGAGACAGGATTTCTCCATGTTGGTCAGGCTGGTGTCGAATTCCTCACCTCAGTTGATCCACCCGCCTCTGCCTCCCAAAGTGCTGGGATTACAGGCGTGAGCCACCACGCCCGGCTGCTATTGGTTCTTAAAGTTAATAGAGTTGCCCAGATGCTCAACGTTCAAATTCCTGGGCTACCACCTACCCCACTCCCCGAGATTCTGATTCAGTGGGCTGAAGACTATACTTTAGAAATGCAGAGCTCTGGCTGGGCAGGATGGTTCACTCCTATAATCCCAACACTTTAGAAGGCCGAGGTGGGTGGAACACAAGGTCAAGAGATCGAGACCATCCTGGCCAACATGGTGAAACCACATCTCTACTTAAAATTTGTTGGGTGTGGGTGGCACGCACCTGTAGTCCCTACTCAAGAGGCTGAGGCAGGAGAATCACTTGAACCTGGGAGGCGGAGGTTGCAGTGAGCCGAGATTGCACTACTGCACTCCAGCCTGGTGACAGAACGAGACTCTGTTTTCAAAAAAAAAAAAGAAATGCAGAGCTCTGCATTATGAGTAATCGTCTGTGTTAGTGAACTTTGTCTTTTTCTGAAGTGTCTGTAATATTTGCACAAAAGAGCATCGTAATGCATCATACATACACAGTGCATACGAGACGGATGAACTGTGAAAACTTGTGGGATATGGAGATGATGGGAAAAATTTGGAGTATTTTTTGAAAAGGTTAACTGTCATTGATTTGAGCAGTTTTTTGGGGGATGGCACTAGCTAGAATGAAGCTTTCAAAAAACCTATAGCAAACTTTCTGCAGTTGAGGGAGAAGAAAATTGTAATAAGATTATTATAACAAGTATTTATAGATTTATTAGTATGTCCTGATCACTGTTCTGGACACTAGGAATATAGTAGTGAATACAACAAAAATCCCTACTCACATGAAGATTATCTTCTACTACTAAATATGTATTTTATATAGTGTATACGTTTTTTACAATGTAGTAGAAATTGTACTGAGGTGATAGGTGAAAGTTGTCCATTTTATCAGCGTTTGAAATGGAAGCTGAACAAAAGCTGTTATTTCAATAGCCTTTTAATAAATAACCAAAATAAATTTGGGACAGATGTGTTGACCCTTGCTAACTTGGTTTTTGGAAATCTTATATGTTGCTTTAATAGAATACTTTTCTTCCAGACCAAATAAAATAGTATAAAAAGGTTATGCTTTAATTTGTAATATCACATAAGGTTGCTTTAAATGTATGAATAGTTCCTGAGTAGTATTAGGGATAACACCCACTTAGAAGTGGAGTTTTATGGTGCCTTGTGTATATATCACATTATGGAAATAGAAGATTCGTTTCAAGAATAAAAACCACATATTGACTATTGAGATTTTATCAACAGAAGTAAATTTCTCTAGTTCCTCTGTGTATACACAGTGTCAGGGAGTCTGTGTGGTGCTGGCTGCCTATTGGATCTTTATAATTTTTTGAGATATAGGTCTTGCTTTTTTGCCCAGGCTGGTCTCGAAGGCTCCCAAGTAGCTAACACTACAGGTGCACATCACTGTGCCCAGTTCTGGGTCCTTATTTAAATAAGAATCTTTTGTGATTTTACTTAAAAGCAAATAGTAGAATATTTGCTATGAGACCTCTCTTAACTTAATTATTTTGTGAGGATCTGGCTAGGACCTGTGACTGCCTCATACTGCACTGGTCAGTGGAATCTGGTAACTCCCTGCCTGGTATCGAAGCCACTTCTTTTGTGTAAAGGGTGCATAGATGTTGTGTATTCTCAAGGCCAGTGAGTAGGGGGAGCAGGAGCTGAGGGCCGGTATTGGTGGGCTAGGTGGTTCTTCCCTTTACCATTTTCTTCTGTTCTGGAGTGTAGCATAGCACTGAGGGCATTTTGTTCATCTGTTTATAAAAAAACATGGCCTTGCTTCAAGGAAAGGATAACACCTTTTATACTCACCTCTTTCTCTCCTATCATGTTAATGATTTCTTTATGTTGTTCTTCAATTTAAAGTGTACTGAAGTGAAGAATTTATTTGCTGTCAGAAATATTAAGCTTTTTGTCAGTAATGCAGTACCCATGTGTCCTTTTTAATTGCTTCATTCCTTGCCCACCTCCTTTGGCTGTGAGCAGCTTAAACAGCTAAAGAGTATTGTTTTTCCTTTTAACAGCTAAAGAGTATTGTTTTTCCTTTTATTTTGCTCTCTTCTGAGTACATTTTCAATTTTGTGAATTGAGAGGGTGGCATGGGGAAAATGCCATTAATGAAATCCTGTGTATAAAAATTATATATTATTCATGTGATATACACAACTGATCGTGTTTCATCCTTTCCTCTCTGCTAACAGTAACTTCAGTCCAAAATCCTTTCCCTTCAGCTCCAGACCTTGTATTTAAAATGTGGCTCTTATTATAATGAATTTGCTACAATAAGATTATATTCCATGCACTACCTTATGAATTAAGAACCAAAAAGTGAATGTAACTGGCTTTGGAGCTGTTACCTATACCTCTGCCCCCTCCACCACCCACCTCCTGACACACACAGTATTTCCTGTTAGCTGGGACTTCATAAGGTATGCCCTTATTGGTTTGTAATGTATATTTTAACTGCATATTGAATGATCTGCATTCTAAGCTTTATTCTGTAGTATTCTGATAATGTGTGGTAGCGTGGCCTTGAAAAGGCTCTGTAAGGAGCGTTTGAATTAAGCACTGACCTTATATGACTACCTGTGACATCTTGGGTATTTTCTCAGTGCTTCTGTATGATGCTGTAGGCTGATATTCTGGCAGAAAGCAAATTTTAAATGAAGCTTCAGTTTTCTCAGATTATGGAATGTTTTCATAAGAGAAGTTAGATGTCCTTGGAGAGAATGCTGACGTTGGATTCCAGAAGAATTCTAAGCATACTGAGCTTGATTTTCTCATATTTTCAAGGGTCTGTAAGTTTAGACTCTTACTTTTGTTTCAGACAAAATTGTCTTACATGTACTATTTTTAACACTTCAACCAAAAATAAGCTTTTTGGGCTGAATTTAACCACCTTGTCAAATTCTGGGATGATCAAGCAAAGGCAGTTGGGTGAACCGTGTTCTCAAGGGGTTATCAGGATTCTTCTTTTCTCTTGAAGCACTGGTAGGCATGACCAAAGAAGCACTCTGCCCAACCTTTGCTCTGTTCCAGAAAAGAGATACAGCTTTTGATACAGCTTGAGTATTTGTCCCTGCCCAAATCTTATGTTAAATTGTGATCTCCAGTGCTAGATGCGGGACCTGGTGGGAAGTGTTTGAATCAAGGGGGTGGATCTGTTGTAGCCAGTACTGTTTTGTGATAGTGATGAGCTCTCATGAGATCTGGTCATTTAAAAGTGTGTGGCATCCCACCCCTCTGCTCGTATTCTTACTATGTGATATGTCTCCTCCCACCTTTGCTTTGCACCATGATTGGAAACTTCCTGAGGCCTCCTAAGAAGCAAGTGCTACTATGCTTCCTGTACTGCCTGCAGAACTACAGGTGTGTGCCACCACACCAACTTTTTTTTTTCGGGGGGGTGGGTAGAGACAGGGTTTCACCATCAAGATCAAGAAAATAGTAGACAGTTGTTTATTAAACTTGCCATGCTCGAGTTTGGATTTTGGACTGAACTTACTGGTAGCAGCGGTCAAAAGATGAAACACAATTGGTTGTGTAGTTCTGCTCTTTAGAATGAAGGAAATACGACCATTTACTCATGGGAAATAAGCTCATCCTAAACATATTCAAAAAGAATTCTTACGTGGATCTTTTATATTAATATGAGACATTGCATGATTAAATAGGGTCCACAACATTTTAATAATAAATATTGTGACAGATTCCATATGATTTTTATTTCTTGTAAGTGCCCCCCATGAAGAAAGTCTAGGTTCTAACATGAATTGCCACTGAGATGTGAGTCAAAACAGCTATGATCTGGTGAGGAACTAACTCTGTGGCCTTCAGCTTCCCAGTGACAATGTTGGGAGTACCGAGGACTCAGGGCATTCATGATCATTACTGACATGTGGATGCATCTTTACCATTACACTTTATTCTCTCTCTCTTTCTTTTTTTTTTTTTTTTGAGACGGAGTTTTGCTCTTGATACCCAGGCTGGAGTGCAATGGCGCGATCTCGGCTCACCGCAACCTCCGCCTCCTGGGTTCAGGCAATTCTCCTGCCTCAGCCTCCTGAGTAGCTGGGATTACAGACACGCACCACCGTGCCCAGCTAATTTTTTGTATTAGTAGAGACGGGGTTTCACCATGTTGACCAGGATGGTCTCGATCTCTCGACCTCGTGATCCACCCGCCTCGGCCTCCCAAAGTGCTGGGATTACAGGCTTGAGCCACCACGCCCGGCCTCTCTCTCTCTTTCTTAAGAGAACCCTCTGCTTCTACCCCCCCTTCTTTATTTCTAACTCCTCTTCCCTCTTTTGGGCTGATTGAATCCCCCACCTTCTTTTTTTTCCCCCTTCTTGTTTGGAAGTTACACCCTTGACTGTTTTATTAGTAGAAACTCTGGATATTTTAGCATGCATTTTTAACTCACAGGTTGAGGTTATTAAGTATCTTTTCTCCTTCTGAAACAATGTAAGAATCTTAGCATGCCTTAACTTCAGTTAACTTTACTCTCTAACTTAATATAATTGTTACTCAGTATTTTGGTTCTTTTGATTTTTAGCCCCATGAGTTAGACACTACTGTTAACTGCTTTATTAATTTTTTTTTCAACCTGTGCTTAAATTTACCCACTTGATATATTTTCTTGCTTCCCATTTCTTCTTGCATATTAAGCCACTTTCTGGGATCACTTTCCTTCCTGAGATATATTCTTTTTGTTTTGTTTTGGTTTTTTGTTTTCTGAGGTATATTCTTTAGAAACTTTTTAGTGGCGGAAGAGGAGATCTGTTAGAAGTAAATGCTTTCAGAACTTTTTGTTTATTTTTTGTCTTAATATCCTTATTTTGTTCTAGTTGAAAAAATAATTTTATTGAATATATAGTTCTTCTGGAATGATTTTTTTTCCCTCTTTTAGTTATTTGAAGATACTATTTCCTTGTCTCTCACTTGCATTGTTGCTATGAGAAGTCAGCGGTCACTTTTACTGTCCTTTTTAAATAGATCATTTGTTTCTGGCTATTTAAAAAAATCTTTATTGTCCTGGCCAGGCGCAATGGCTCATGCCTGTAATCTCGCCACTTTGGGAGGCCGAGGTGGGCAAATCACCTGAGGTCAGGAGTTCAACACCAACCAGGGCAACATAGTGAAACCCAGTCTCTACCAAAAAAAAAAAATTAGCTGATGTGGTGGCGCACATTACTCCCAGTTACTCTGGAGGCTGAGGCGGGAGAATCGCTTGAACCTGTGAGGCAGAGGTTGCAGTGAACCAGGATCACACCACTGCACTCCAGCATGGGTGACAGAGTGAGAACCTGTCTCAAAAAAAAAAAAAAAAGTTATCCTAAAGCTTTTTAAAGTGTGGATTTCTTTTCATTTGCCCTATTTGGAATTTGTCTTCCCAAGTCTGAAAATAACATTTCATCCTTTCTGAAACGTGTTCATCCATTATCTCTTTCAGTATTGTCTTTCCCATCATTCTCTCTGTTTTTTCCTTTGAAATTCTTAGTAGTTATATAGCAGACTTTCTCAGGCTATCTTGCATGTGTCTTAAATTCTTTTGTGGTTTCCACATTTTCCATAAGATGAAAATGTCTTGGTTTTCCTAAGCCAGGTGCGGTGGCTCACGCCTGTAATCCCAGCACTTTAGGAGGCTGAGGCAGGTGGATCACAAGCTCAGGGGTTCAAGACCAGCCTGAACAACATGGTGAAACACCGATTCTACTTAAAAATACAAAAAAAAAAAAAATTAGCTGGGCATGGTGGTGTGCACCTGTAATCCCAGCTACTTGGGAGGCTGAGGCAGGAGAATGGCTTGAACCTGAGAGGCAGAGGTTGCGGTGAGCCGAGAGCATGCCATTGCACTCCAGCCTGGGCAAAACAGCGAGACTCTATCTCAAAAAAAAAAAAAAAAATGTATATATATGTGTGTATATATATATATATATATATATATATATATATATATATATATGAAAAATGTCTTGGTTTTTCTAAAGAATTTCTTCATTTTGACTTTCTAGGTTACTAATTCTCTTTTCAGTTGAGTTTAAGTCAGTATTATCTTAAATTTCTAGAAATGGTAGAAATCACTTTTTTCTTGAATTTCTATTTTGATCCTTTTCAAATCTGACGAGTCATTTTTGAATGTCTTTTCCTAATCTGTACTCTTCTGTTAAGATAAATATGTTTTTAATATTGCATTTTCAATTGTTTGAGTATCTGCATCATTATGGATCTGATTCCACAGGTGGTGGTTTTGCTTACTCTTGCCCAAGATGGCTCATTTCCTTGTATATGTTCTGTTTTTATTTTTAATTTGTGAGTTCATATTCCTGAAATTTTGTTGTGGGAATTCTTTGAGACCTGTGTTTACATTACCTTCCATGAGGGAAATTTTAAATTTATATTTGCTTCTGCCACCTGCTTAGAGGTACTACTAATACATGACCTCTCAAATGTAAAAGTTGTCTGGACCATATAGATAACATAATTGCTATACCTAAACCCCTGCAGAAGGCCAGCTTCTGATTAGAATTTGGAGTGGAGTATAGGGGCCTTTTCTTCTTTTCCTCCCTAAGCGAGTGAATGCTTAGACTGACAAATACCCTACTCTTTTCGTGATAGACTTTCTTGATCGGTCTTAAGGTTGATGACTTACTAGGATTGTTGCCTGTTCCAGCTCTGTGCAAAGTCTCCAGTCTAAGGCATCTACCTTGAGAGGGCCCTGGGCCTTGGGCCCATTAAAAACCCAAGTTCTCATCATGAAATGGTACCTCCCCCAAAAGCCCCCACCCACCCACCAGAAGAAACACCTGTTTTTGGTGATTGCTTGCTTCTCTGAAGTTCTGCTTTCTCTTTTCTAGCCTCTGAGAATTTCTCTTAGCTCTGCATTAAAAAGTGGAAAAGCATTGTTAAAGCATAATCTCCATACCATAATATTACAGATTTTAAGAATACAATTCAGATTTTGGTAAGTTTACAGAACGATGCAACCATCACAATCTAGTTGTAGAATTTTTCTATTATCTATTTATTTATCTATGTAAAATCTATATATATTTTATAATATTTCTGTTATAAAAAATGAAGTGCATACTTCATTTTTTTAGTATTGTGTGATCTCTTGTTGCTCCTAATAAGATCACCAACACCTTTCCCTGGAAATTGGAAAGGTGCCTATTATCATTTCCCCTGTGGGTTTGGAAGTAGTTGTTAAAAACTTCTTGAGTGGCTCTGAAATGTATATGACCTGTATTTGGGACTTCTCACTTTATGTACGACAAGTTTGTAAAAGTTGAGTTTTTTATTTTATTGTTATTTTTTTACTTTTAGGCATTCAGATGTTTTAAAGAACAAAACTCAGGTGTTAGCTTGATCCAGGGGCACAAGGGAAGAGATGTATGTTTTGAGCTCTGTCCCTTTGGCCTGCTGCTGCATTGGTGGGTCATTATTTAGACTTCAGAGTTCCCTGTCCCACATCTCTTCTTAATTGTTTACTCCAACAACAGGTATAAGCTGTTATGAGAGTTGGTGATTAATTTATTATCAAGAACAAAAAGAAATCTTATCTTGTCTTCCTACAAACATTCCAGGGTAAGAGGAACTCAGCCAAATGGGAATCCAGGAGCAGTTACTGAAGGAAGTAGGAAACAACTTGTGTTTGAGTTCAGTAAGTCATAAATCTATGTATAGTAGAGGAAAATAGTCATCATGGTTACAGAAGGAGCAGGATTGAAATAAAGTCATAATGGGATTTTTTTCCTAAATGAAATTTCATTTAACAAATTTTCTTTAAGTAAAGATCATCCGTTGTGGAGTAAAGGTAGAGCCTTCCTAAAAGACTGAAAAAGCTGTCTGTCATGTACAGGTGTCTCATCTGTTGATCTGACACAGTGGGGCTGTGAGTCTTCCTCAATGGCTCAGACTTGAGCTTGGGTTTTCCTGAAACCAGCAAAACCCAAGGCAGAGTGTTTGCATGTTTTCTGAAACCCACTCTTCCACAGGGTCCAAACTTCCACACAGTAGGCACAGATGGTACAAAAGAGGGCTGTCTGAGGTCAAACAGCGGTTGTGGTGTCAGTCTCAGCCCACCTTTTCGAATAGTGGGAATCAGAGACATTTTAGTTGCTAATACAAGTAACTGGTAGCAAAGATAATTTATTCTCCTAACAAATCCAGAGATATTTCTCACTGTTCTACAAAGTCTTGACTCTGTTAGGTTGTCTGTGGAAGTTAACTGCTCCAAGTGTTCCCCTTCCCCTGTCCCCTCCCCCACTTGACAGAGGTTCGATTTGTCATCCAGGCTGGAGTGCAATGGCACGATTGCAGCTCACTCAACCTCTGCCTTCCAAGTAGCTGGGATTACAGGCATGCACCACCACGCTGGGCCAATTTTTATAATTTTAGTAGAGGTGAGATTTCACTATGTGGCCAGGGGCTGGTCTCCAACTCCTGACCTCAGGCAGTCGGCTCATCTCAGCCTCCCAAAGTGCTGGTATTACAGGCATGAGCCACCGCACCTGGCCTTTTTCTTTTTTTGGGACAGGGTCTTGCTTTGTTGCCCAGTCATGGCTTGCCACAGCCACAACCTTCTGGACTCAAGCTATTCTCCCAACTAAGCTTTCCAATTAGCTAGGACTATAGGCACATGACACCATATCCAGCCAATTTAAATTTTTTTATTTGATAGAGATGGGGTCTTGCTATGTTGCCCAGGCTGGTCATAAACTCCTAGCCTCAAGTGATCCTCCTGCTTTGGATTCCTAAAGTACTGGGAGCCACTGCACCCAGCCCAGAGTGTTTCTCATTCTAACCTCAGGATCTTCTTTAGTCTTGTTGTTAATTGTCACTTCATTCTAGAGCCCCAGATTTTCCACAGAAAGAAGCATTTAGGAAGCTCCTCTTCTTACCCTCTCCTTTAATTGTAGTCAGGCCTGACACTAGTATGTGAGGTTAGCCTCAGAGAGCTGTGGTCTTAATGTTGCATTTGCACATTTGTCATTGTTAGAAGTGAGTAGCCCTGTCCCTGGGAGGTGAATTGAAGCCCATTCATCTGGAGAAGACAGTTAGTGACAGGCACTCCTTCCTCCTCCCAGGTCTCCTGAAAATAGGCATAGTGCTCTTATAGAACATTACTGTTTCAACAGTACACCAGAAATATTTTTAAATAATGTTTTAAAATAAAGAACAAGACTTCCATAAGCTTTGTTTTGCTAGTGTTTGTAATCATGAAACAGAAAAGATGCTTTAAATGAATCAGCCATTTAAGCCTTAGCCACACACTACCATCATGTGTCTGATGTAGAGAGTACTTATATAATATCCTGCTTCTTTTTAAAAAAATCTTTTCTTAATTTAAATATTTTTCTGAGTTTTAAGGATTCATAAGATTGAGGATACAGAAATATTTTCCATTCTAAATTCTAATTATAGAATTCTAAATATAGAATCTTTGAAATAAGATTAGGCTTGTCTTGACTGTCCTGGATCCAACATTCAGCTGCCCTCCTAAATGATGGGAATAGGCAGGGTGCTGGGCACCTCACCAGGGATCTTTGTTAGTCCCAAAATGCTAGTTTTTCCAGTGATCATCATCAAATTTTATGTTTGTTCAAAATGTTGTCTTAAGGCAGTGAAGCAATGGAAGTTGTAGGTTTCTCTTCATTAATACATCTAATTCAAGCTTTCTCCTTCAATGAATATTTTTATTTCCTTTTTTTTTAAGTCTTACATTCTACAAAATTTATCTTAGGTCATATTTTGCAGTGATTTTTTTAAACAAACAAATAGAAATCCCCAGTCATCTCTGTAGATTGTCATCTTGAAAAGAAGTGTCTCTTTGCTTGGGTCCCAATGACAGAGAAGGTGGAACTGTAAGCTTCAGGGAGTATAAGTGTTGCTTCTTTATGTGATTTTGAAGGACTCATAAACATTAGAGATCTGACTTTCCAGTTCCCTTACATTTTTATGTTTAAATGGCACGTTAAGTTCTTTTGTTTCTTTGTGTTTGGGCATTGCAGGATTCTGATAGTTAGCAGTCTTACAGAAAGCTGATAATCCTTAGCCATAAAACTACAAACAACTGCCATAATAGTGTATAATTTTTCTGATGTGTTTATATGCTTAAGTTGGGTGGAAGAGTGAAAATCAAAGGTTACTGCCATTGCCCTTGTTTACGCTAGCATTTAAATTCCCAGAAAGTGCCTCTGATACTCAACTGCCTACACCTTTATCATTCATAACTCAGTTTGCAACTGGGGTAAAGATGTGTCTCAGTACCATGTATTCAATTGCTCCCAGATACTGCTAATGGAATTGGCAAGCCTGTTCATTTAGAAACATGGATAAGTAATCACAACCTTAGCAGTCGCTACACAGTAACATTCCAGAGCTTCAGCAAAGGAAGTATGATACAACTTGGAAAGATCGTCCCTGGCTACATGAGCTGTATCGTTGAGATGACTGGACAGAAGCGTAAAGATTTCAGTTCAAATTAAGCCAAATCAGCCAGGAGAGATTCAAGCTGTCAATGTTTTGAGAACCCAGTTGAAGAGCAGTTTTGCTCTTAACTATGGAACATAATCAGTTTCCTTTTCCACTCTTGATAATGATTGCTTTTGGTCCATCTTGATGTTGTCTTCATGTAATTGTTTTTATTTGAAAAATTGCATGGAGTTTAAATAAAATTCATCTTGCCTTGCCTTAAGTTAAATATCTATTCCCTGTCAAATGAGAATAGCACGTTAGAGTTTTTTATTTCCTTCCTTCAAGAACACTGCAAAACATATTTTTATTTGAGGATAACAGCAGTTCTTCCCTGATGCCCTCAATTCCTCAGCTTTTCTCACCTTACTGCCCATACTAGAAAAAACTTTTTCTGACATTACTGTTCAGGCGGGTTAGAGGCTGTGCAAAGCCTGTGAGTTACAGGCTCTGGGATCTTACAAGGTTTGGCACCAACCTGCAATGTGATATATGTTATGAGTCTGTGTAGTTTGCTTTGTGCAGAGTTAAAAATGTGTACTCGTTTAAGTAAATAATCAGGCTGCGAGAAGGGAGGCACCCTTGGTGCTGTCGTCATCTTTTCCGGAATGGTCAGAGGTAGGGCCAGGTATGTGTGTTTTCCTCAGCAGGCAAAAGAGAAAAATCTTTAAATATTATTTTTTATGTTTATAGGTTGCCAACTTGGCCTGTTCCATCTCAAATAATGAAGAAGGTGTAAAGCTTGTTCGAATGTCTGCAAGCCAGTTAGAAGCCCTCTGTCCTCAGGTAAAGTATAACTGACATTGGTGACAGCATCACCACATTGAATTTGATTAGAGTGGAGATGAGGTTTATTTTGTTAAATTTTGTTTTTAGGATTTTAGATGGAAGTCTTGGGGACAAATCACTGATACAGAACCCACATAGTTTGGAATATTTTTTAACATTAAGTGACATTTGTATGGGAGATTACATGTTACCCCTTGCTCTTCATTGAAAATGCATAGTGGGCTGGGCACAGTGGCTCACACCTGTAATCCCAGCACTTTGGAATACTGAAGTGGGTGGGTCAGTTGGGCCCAGGAGTCTGAGACCAGCCCCGGCAACATAGCAAAACCTCGTTTCTAAAAACAAAATTTACCCAGCATGATGGCATGCACCTGTAGTCCCAGCCACTCAGGAGGCTGCAGTGGGAGGCTGGCTTGAGCCTAGGAGGTGAAGGTTGCAGTGAGCTGAGATCATTCCATTGCACTTCAGACTTAGTGAACAAGTGAGACCTTGAGGGGGAGGTATGGTGCCCCCACTGCTGGAAAATGTAGGGTGGCAGTGATCACAGTCTCCTTGAGGAAGAGTCTACACACTCCTTGAGCCTTGAGCGAGGGCCATCTATGACTTCTGGCCATCCTGGAACCATGATGGTTACCCCACACTGTTCACCTACATCCATTTTAATGACCAATATTTGGGTCTCTGTGCTGAAAGAGACCAAATTCACAAGCTAGTTTCTTTATTCTGTAGTGTCTTCAAGCAGCCTTATAATACAGATATTGTAACTTAATTCAGCCAGCTTCTGAAGTGAAAGCTCAAGAAATTGTCTCCATTTATATTGGAAGACTGGTGATTAAGTCGTGTTACGCATCTGGCACTCTAGAAAGACTCTGAAGCACACACAACAGCGAATGCTTTTTAAGTGCCCAGTGTGTTGCCTGCCTTCTGTGAGAAGAGCTGAGTCTGTTTGTCTGGCCTGACACTCGTCATTCCAGGGATTTCTAAGGAGTATAGGTGATGTTTCAGTAAAAGAGGTTGCCTCTCCACTTTTCCATGTATAAAATGCTCATGGCATACTCTGAGGGCTTACCTCTCTTTGCATGTTCTGCCAGAAGGCAGTGGCCACAAATAAACGAGTGTAAGCAGGGGGACTAAAGTAATGAAGTAGAGGTCATAGGAATGAAGTTTCTGTGTTATGTCTGCAACCAATTTAAAAATATTCTGTGACCATTATTTGGCTTTTTCATACAAATAATCCCTGACATTCAAGGTGGGCAGCCAAAATAAGTAAAGCCTCTCTTGATGGTTATCAATCTGGCATTCTCATTGGTACCTAGGTTAGTTAGGGCATTTGTTCTAATGCCTAACCATGTGGACTAATTTACCAATGAGAGTTGCTCTGTCTTAATATTACTGTGATGGGCCCATTGTGAATCACATCATCTGATGGACATTTTCCCAGCGTTAGTTCAGTCTTGAAATCTGCCAGTCATTGACAGCTATGTAGATATTTGCAATGGATCCAATCACCACATCCAGAAGGATCTTGGATGGCCAAGTTGTATGAGACAGATTTGAATTTGGATTTCTAAACTGGCATTCTTTCCTCAAGTTTGTTTGCCATTTACCCTAACAACACTTTGTTTTTAATGCCTTTGGTTTTCCATTTGGTTTTGAAATGCTTGAAAAGCGACAATGCTTTCACATATCTGTGGAAACAGATGGTAGCATACACTGATCACACCTACCACAAGAGTATTTATATAAATGATCTTAAAAACCAGGGAAAAAACCACATGGAGAGTCTAGTAGGTCCTAATGAAAATGATGGTGTGCATAACTTGTGTGGCTATGTCACATGGGCTTGAGTTAGCCATCAAAAAGCATTGTGTCTGCCTCTCCCTTGCAGTTTCATTTTTCCTACTAAAACATTTCAGGAGAAATAGGCTTTAGGCAGACAATGCCCAGACCAAACTTGGTACTGAGTGTGTGTCCTGCATAAAGACGTGTTTTTTCAAGTGTGATTATTCTTCAGACTCTCATCTGGGCTCATGGCTACCCTTGTTCACAAACTGCTAGGCATACAGGACTGGGCAGGTTCAGTAATGGCAAATAAAGTAGGTGTTCACAAACATGGTCACAGCAAACTGGGCATGATGTACTTGTTTTTCAATAAGGCAGCTTTGACTCCACCCCAGCCTCATTGTTGCCAGATCCTTTCACTCTTCTTCTTCTCCTTCTCCCTTCTCCCTTCTTTTCTTCTTCTTCCTCTTTTTTTTTTGAGATGGAGTCTTACTCTGTCACCCAGGCTAGAGTGCAGTGGCACAATCTCGGCTCATTCCAGCCTTTATCTCCTGGGTTCAAGTGATTCTCCTGCCTCAGCCTCCCGAGTAGCTGGGATTACAGGCGTGCACCACCACGCCTGGCTGATTTTTGGTAGAGACAGGGCTTTACCATATTGCCCAGGCTGGTCTTGAACTCCTGGCCTCAAGTGATCCACCTGCCTCAGCCTCCTAAAGTGCTGGGATTACAGACGTGAGCCACCACACTCAGCCCCCTTCATTATTTTAAACAAAAATTCTGCAATTCAGATTTTTCTGTCATGTCTCAATTTTAAACAATCGATAACTAATTTAAAGTTTTAAAAATCTTTGAGGAGTATATCTGCAACTCTTCTGTGTCCTGCCTCTGGCCCGCTCTGGCCCACGTGTTTTATACTCAGAGGACCTCTCCTTCAAGGAAGCAAGTGGCTGTCCCTTGGAGAAAGAGGGCCTTGATTGTGGAGACCTGCCTCCTCTCCAGCTTGTTGTGGACAGTGATCACAAGCACCAGGGATCCTAATCTCGAGGTATTCCCTTCCAAGGTCTAGGCAAGTTAATCAACAGATTAGGTAACTATAGGGTAGTTAATTCGCTAGGAACTTAACTTGGTGTTTTAATATGCTGCATCATGTAGCCAAACATTTATTTTAAAGGGTTTTTTTTTTTTTTTGAGACAGAGTCTCACTCTGTTGCCAGGCTGGGGTGCAGTGGCGCAATCCTGTCTCACTGCAACTTCTGTTTTCCAGTTTCAAGCAATTCTCCTGCCTCAGCCTCCCGAGTAGCTGGGGCTACAGGCACGCACCACCACCCCAGCTAATTTTTTGTATTTTTAGTAGAGACGGGGTTTCACCATGTTGGCCAGGATGGTCTCGATCTCTTGACCTCGCAATCCACCTGCCTCGGCCTCCCAAAGTGTTGGGATTACAGGCATGAGCCACTGCGCCCGGTCAGCTGTGTTTCTACTGTTGACCTGTCTTCACAGTGTGGAAGAGGTGCTTAGTGTTTCCAGGACATGTTTGTGCCTCATGCCGAGACTGCTGTACACAGGCAGCACCACAGTTTGGAGTTGACTCCTGCACACTATTTTTAGTTTCTGGTGGAGAGAAATGACAGGTGGGACAACTAGAGGAGTTTTCATCCCTATTTTTAAGTTTACCCTATAACAAATTAACTTTCGAGAGACAGGGAAATCCATTCTAAAGGACTCACTTTTTAGCAGTTAAACAACCTTAAATGCAGACATTTGAGATAGTAAAGTTGACTTCAGTCCCTGTGCCCACATCTGTAATCCCAGCATTTTCAGAGGTCAAGGTGGGAGGATCATTTGAAGTGGTGTCTCTCTCTCTCTCTCTCTCTCTCTCTCTCTCTCTCTCTCTCTCTCTCTCTGTCTCCCTCTCTCTCTGTCTCCCTCTCTCCCTCTCTCCCTCTCTCCCTCTCTCCCTCTCTCCCTCTCTCCCTCTCTCCCTCTCTCCCTCTCTCCGCTCTCTCCCCCCGCCATTGGCTTCTTTTACGAGGAAGCAGTTACAAATTGCTTTGGGAAGGGACCAAAATCTGTACCCTATGTATCCCAGGCATTATGTTTTCCTTATGGATGCGCTCAAGATTTAATCTATATTAGCTGCTTTAAATATTTTTAATTTTTGAATTCAAAACCATTTGGTGTGCTTGGCCAGGAAGCAAAAACAAAAACACAAAAAACCCAAAACCAGGTTTCTGACGTTTTGAGTCTTTAAAATCAGAGGAGGGCATTTTGGAGATATTTTTTCTTAGTTCATTATGCAAGAATGAGTATTACACATTCATACTAATATTAAGTTAATACAAATCTGGCATTTAAATAATTTATAATGCCTGGTTTAATGCATGGCTTTTCTTGGAAATCTACACAAGGAATGAATTAAGTATTTGAAGGCTCTACTTATCTACATTTTCCTTGTTCTTTTCTTTCCTTTTTTTTTTTTTTTTAGAGACAGGTTTTCACTCTGTCACCCAAGCTAGAGTGCAGTGCTGCTATCATGGCTCACTGCAGCCTTGACCTCCCGGGCTCAAGCAGTCCTTGTACCTCAGCCTCAGAGTAGCTGGGACCACAGGTGCACTCCACCACACTTGGCTAATTTTTTAAATTTGTTTGACCAGGCTGGTCTCAAACTCCTGAGCTCAGGTGATCCTCCCACCGAGTTTCCGAAAGTGCTGGGATTACAGGTGTGAGCCACTGTGCCAGGTCTCTTTTTTCTTTTGGTATTTCTCACTAAATTGAGAAGTTACTTCTGAAATTGTTCATTCTTCCTTCTGCCTCCTAGATTTATCTTCCATATTGCTTCTTCTTTCATTGTGCTTGTGGGAACCCTGATCATATTTGTGGCTGACATGCTTGACACACATCAAATAAGCATAAACCCAGGCTGGCCTGGCCACTAGCTGGTGGGAAAATACATAGCCCTTAAAGGAGCACCCCATACATACAGGACAGGGCAGACTTATGGCCTCAGCTGTCACTTAACCTGTTATTTCACAATCACGGGACCACCTGTCTTTGAATCACTTCACTTTTCCACTTTGGTATTCTCTGATCTAGTTTTTATGAAGCTGTTTCACCGAGAGCTCAAGGGACATGCTTTTTTTTTTTTTTTGAGACGGAGTTTCATGATCTCAGCTTACCACAACCTCCACCTCCCTAGTAGCTGGGATTACAGGCATGTGCCACCACTCCCAGCTAATTTAGTATTTTTAGTAGAGATGGGGTTTCTCCATGTTGGTCAGGCTGGTCTCGAACTCCTGACCTCAGATGATGCACCCGCCTTGGCCTCCCAAAGTGCTGGGATTACAGTGGTGAGCTACCATGCCCAGTGGGAGATGTTTCTTACTGAGTTTCTCTGAGCATTTTCTGTATCCTCCCATCTCTACCCTCCTGTGCCTCCCACCCCTCTTTGACTGAGGTTTACAATAAGGCTTTTGTATACTGACACTGGTCTTTTACTTTGTTTTTTTTTAGTAATGTCGGATTTCTGTATCTTAAAATTGGAAAGTGTTTCCTACTTTTCTTTTTTCTGGAAAAAATCTGTGTGTATTTGGTATTAGTTCTTTAAATGTTTGGGAGAATTTACCAGTGAAGCCTAGTAACTAGTAAACTCTTGTTGGGCCTGCAATTTGCTTTGTGGGAAGGTTTTTAACGATGAGTTAAATATTTTTATGATGTGTTAAATATTATGGTTAAGATGGGCAGGAAGGACCTCACTGAGAAAGTGCTGTATAAACAAAGACCTCAAGGAAATGACAGAACAGACCACACAGGATATCTAACGGGAGAGTGCTCAGGCAGAGGGAACAGCAAGTGCAAAGGCTTGGAGGAAGGAGATCAGATATCTAAAAGAAGCTGAGGGATTGCATGGCCTTTGAAGGTCATAGTCATAGGCTTTTGGCTTTTAATCTGAGATGGGAAACGATTGAAGGGTTTTGAGTAGAAAAGTGGCATATCTTAACTTAGATTTTAACAAGATCTCAGCCAGGTGCAGTACCTCACTCCTGTAATCCCAGCACTTTGAGAGGCCAGGACAAGAGGATCACTTGAGCCCAGGAGTTCTAGAACAGCCTGAGCAACATAGTCTCTACAAAAATAAAAATAAAAAATTAGCCAGGCATGGTGATGCAAGCCTATAGTCCTGGCTGTGTGGGAGGCTGAGGTGGGAGGATTGCTTGAGTCCAGAGGTTGAGGATACAGTGAGCCATGATTGCGCCTCTGCACTCCAGCCTGGGTGACAAGAGTGAGACCCTGTCTCAAAAACAAACAGAAAACCAAGATCTCTCTTGACTTCTGTGAAGAGGGATAGAAGCAGAGGGGCTCTTTAGGAAATTTCAGTATACAGAATAATAGCTTCCCAAATATGTCCATTTCCTAATTCCCTAAACCTGGGAATATATTACCTTACATGGCTAAGGGGACTTTACAGGGACAAATAAATTAAGGCTCTTTAGATGAAAAGATTATCCTAGATTATCCCAGTGGGCCCCCCAATATATCATAAGTGTCCTTATATGAGGGAGGCAGGAGCATCAGAGGCAAAGAAGAAAATATGATGATGGAAGCAGAGGCTGGAGTTTTGTGGCTACAAGTCAAGGAATGTGGGCAGCCTCAGGAATTTGGAGAAGTCAGGGACTGGCTTTTTCACTAGAACCTCCAGAAGGAACACAGATCTGATGGTAATATTGTTGATTTTAGTTCTGTAAGACCCGTTTCAGAATTCTGACCTCCAGAAACTGTAAGATAATAGATTTGTGTTGTTTTAAGCCACTAAATTTGTGGTAATTTATTTACAAAAGCAATAGAAGACTAAAACAGATGTTATTGTACTAATCCAGGCAAGAGTACAGTGGATGTGGTGAGCACTGGTTAGAATTTGGATATATTTTGAAGGTGAAATTTACTGAAGGATTAGATGTGAAGTGAGAGAGAAAAAGAAGAGTCAGGGAATAGAACAGAGTTTTGAGCCTAAGCAGCTGGAAGGATGGAGTTCTCATTTACTTTGATAAGGAAAGATGGTTTGGGGAAAGAGATAAGTTTGGACATGTTAATTTTGAGGTGCCTATTAGACATGCAAGATGCATGTCACATTGAGGGAAGAGGTCTGGACAGGATGTGTAAATGTGCAAGATCATCAAGGGAGTGAGTCTACATGAAGGAAAGGTCTGGGAGTGGAACCAGGTCTCTAACATTGAAAGTTTCAGAAGGTGAGCAGTGGCCAGCACAGGAGCCTGAGGAAGCACTGTCAGGAACAGAGCCCCAGAAGCTGGCTGTGTCTTGGAAGCCAAGTGAAAGCAAAAAAAAAAAAAAAAAAAAAAAAAAGTTTTTGGGAATAGATGAGATGGCCTAGGGGTGGGAAGACTAGAAAGAGGAGAGAAGGCAACATCGGACTGAGCTTTGAGGAAATCCTGACACTGTTAGAAGACAAGACAGCAAAGGAGACAAAGACAAAAGTAGCCAGAATGTGGAAACAAAACAGAAACAGTGTTTGAGAAAATTCAACATCCAATCCTGATAAAACACTTTAGGAATGAGAGAGAACTTCCTTAGCCTGATAAAGAAGCTCCATGAACAATCAACAGCTAATGTTATACTTAATGATAAAGACTGAATGCCTTCCCCTGTGATCAGAAACAGGACAAGGACATCCTCCCTTGCCACCCCTTGTCACATTTTACTGGGCCTGAAGCCAACAATAGCATTTTAAAACTTTCAGTCAGTACAGTGATGGTGCCTAGTTGGGAGCTCCTTGTAAATTTAATAGTAACATTAATTTCCAGTTTTAAAATTATAAGTAAGAGTAACTCCCCCCACCAACAGCTGTTGTCTCGTCATTTGTACTTTACCTAAAGTAAGTAGTCCATTTCTTTCCCTGTTTTTCTACTGGTGTTTTGGTGTTTCCCTTACTGATTTACCTAATACTGTATATTTAATCTTTAATACATATTTAAATATAGACATGCATAATTGAATTTATAGGTTGGCTTCTCCTGTTGTTATTTTGAAAGGGAATTTTCCAAGACATAAATATTGTGACTAATGATGACTTAGTATATAACTGAAGTGAATTTTTCTTTAACTTCAGTCATGTTCATTTCTTTACAGATTGAACCTTTATATATTTCATATGAATTGCTTTGTGGGAGATCTGACACTCCCTTCATTTTTTATTCTTTTTTTTTCTTGGCATGCATATAGAAAGGCTATTGGTTGTTGTTACTATTTTATATTGTCTTTAGTTATATTAATGAACTTTTATTCTAAGTTTTTTCAGTTGACGTACTTCAGTTTTCTATATAACTTGCATTGGAATGTATAATTTTTTAATCCTCTTTCTAACAGCTTTTCCTATTATTTTCATTTATCACCTTACTTCATTGGCTAGAAAGTCATGGCTAGAAAGTCAATTATATTATTATTTAACCAGTGGTGACAGTAAGTATTCCGATTAATAACATCTTGATTTTTAAGGTAAATGATTCTATAGTTTCACAACTCAGTATCGTGTTGGATGATTACTTAAAGTAGTATGTTAAGGACCTATCTTTATTTTTTTTTTTTAAAGAGAGAGAAGGTCTCACTGTCGCTCAAGCTGGAGTGCAATGGTATGATCATGGCTTACTGCAGCTGCGACCTTCTGGGCTTAGGCAATCCCCTCTACCTCAGCCTCCTGGAGTGTTGGGATTATAGGCGTGAGCTACTATGCTCAGCCAGGACACCTCTTTCTATTCCAAATTTAGTAAGAGTATTCAGAAATGAGTTTTGTACACAATTTTGTAATCAATATGAGAAACTTAGGCAAGGTGCTTCCCCTCATTATACTGTATGCAGTATATTACAGAACAAAGAAAGCAGTTTTCCCTTTGCAGTGGAAAAATACTTAAAACATGTAATTAATTCCCTGCCCATGTTTACTTGGCTCTCTTAGGAAACATTTTCACTAACCAGATACTCTTACAGTGTATAGCTCCACTCTGATACATAGATACATTATTGAATTAATGAGTTAGTTAATGAAGAAAGTGGTCTTACAATGGTGAATGCATCTAGTGGATAAGGAGTGGCAGGAAGGAATACGTTTCTTGGATGAAAATGTGGGAGACCACAGCATAACATGTGAGAAAAACAAGTATCTCTCCTTCCAAATTATTGCCCAAACACAGGCACTTACAGAAGTGTTGGGCTGTTACAGTTCATAAACTGGGATGGGTTAATTCCCTGTGCCTGTGATCTATAATTGATAGTTGGATAATCTACCAGTTCTAAGTGTTAAGGAGGGAAGAGGAATAATGGCACCAGTCTAGTGGGTCTGATTCTTCTTTAATCTGTTATCACCTCCAGCCTTCGAGGGCTAAGTTATAACATTCTTGAATACCCCTCCAATAAATTGATAATTACACTCATGATTCGAAGCATCTGAAAAATTATCCCAGATTCCTCCACTCAGGGCTGTCCCCACACTCCTGCCTCATTCAGGTCCTGCAGTTTCTTCTTGTCTTTGCTTCATTCCCAAGTTGCATGATTATAAACACATTTATTTCTAATAACCCATAAGCACCTTGTATCTAGGAACTTATGGGTTATTAGATAAGCTAATAAGCTAATTATCCTCTCAGCCCATTTTCATACTACTCCCATTATTCACTTATTTAATGAACACAACCAAAAGGTTGAATAGACATCTCTTCAAAGAATATAAACAAACACTCAATAAACGTATGAAACGATACATGTCACCAGCCATCAGGGATATCACTTCAGATCCACTAGCATGGCTAGAATTCTCTGAAAGGGGGGAAAATAACAAGTATTAGTGAAGATGTAGGGCTTTACATCCACACACTGGTGGGATGTAAAATGGTTCAGCCTCTTTGGAAAAAGGTAAAGCAGCTCCTCAAAAGGTTAAACACAAAGTTTACTCTATGAACCAGCAGTTCTGCTCCATTCCCAAAGAAGTAAAAACACAGAAGCATGTGTATGAGCATTCATAGCAACATTACTCATAACAGCCAAAGAGTGGCAATAATTCAAATGTCCATTAACTGATGAATGGCTAAATAAAATGTGGCATATCCATAAAACAATGTTATTCATCAACAAAAAGGAACAAAGTACTAGTACATGCTTCACATGAATGAACTTTTAAAACATTATGTTAGGCTGGGAGCAGTGGCTCACTCTGTAATCCCAGCACTTTGGGAGGTGGTCAGGAGTTTGAGACCAGTGTGGCCAACATGGTGAAAACCTGTCTCTACTAAAAATACAAAAATGAACCTGGTGGCGGCGCATATCTGTAAATCCCAGTTACTCAGGAGACTGAGGCACAAGAATGGCTTAAGCCTGAGAGGTAGAGGTTGCATGAGCCGAGATCGCGCCACTGCACTCCAGCCTGGGCGACGGAGCAAGACTCAGTCTCAAAAAGAAAAAAACACACACACACAAACACACACACACAAACACACACACACACACACACACACACTGTATTAAGTGAAAAAAGCTAGTTATAAAAGTCCACGTTACATGATTCCATTTATCTGAAATGTCCAGAATAGTCAATTCATAGAGATAGAAAATAAATTAGTGGTTGCAAAAAAAAAAAGGGTGGGGGGCAGGCGGTAAAGAGAATTGTAGGAAATGGCTGCTAATGGATATGGATGGGGTTTCTTTTTGGAGTGATGAAAATGTTGATGAAAATGTTCTAAAACAACGTGGTGAATGTTGCACAATTACAAATATATATTTTTAAAAATCAGTGAAATTGTATTCTTTAAATGGGTGTATTGTATGATATGTGAATTCTATCTCAATAAAGCTGTTTTTTGTCCTTTTTTTTTGAGACAGTGTCTTCTTATGTTTGTCCAGGCTGGTCTCGAACTCCTGGGCTTAAGCAATCCTCCTGCCTCATCCTCCCAAAGTGCTGGGATTACAAGCTTGAGCCACCGTGGCCAGCTTGTTTTTCTTTTTTGAGATGGAGTCTCACTGTTGCCCAAGCTGGAGTGCAGTGGTGTGATCACAGTTCACTGCAGCCTTGACCTCCTGGGCCCAAGCAGTGCTCCCACCTTGGCCTCTTAACTAACTGGGACTACAGGTGTGTGCCACCATGCCCAGCTCATTTTCTTTATTGTTAGTAGAGATGGGGTCTCATTATGTTATCCAGGCTTTAAAATTAGTTTTAAACCTTAATAGATTATACATTTTTTGTGCAGCTCTTTGTCAAATATGCCTCCATTAAAAAGAAAATGAAAAAATACTTATGCTTGGATCCAGTATATTTTTCATGAATACATTTTGATAATGTATCAGGAACCTGAAATGCCAAATTTTCATCACAAGATTATTTGTAGTGGTGGGTAACCAGAACAACCCAGACATCCAACAGTAGGAGAATAACAGTGCATCCATAACATAGAACAATAAAGTTAGTGTTTTAAACATATATTTAATGATATAGAGAAGTATTTAAAATAAGAATCAGGATAGTTCATTTTATGTATCATATACTTCTAATTGTGTATTTTTTTATGTAGCTATGTATGCGTCTATATGAGAAGAAAAAAAGCCTAGAACTTAATGTCACTGAAAATGGTAGATTTTTGCCACCACGAATGATGTTATTATGGTTAATTTTTGTTTTATCATTGTCCACAGTTTGCAAATAAAATACGTATTACTTCAACTTCACCATATAAAACCTATTGTTTAATGCTCTTCCCCTTCATCTTTGTGATAGGGTAGAGCATGTGGGGTGATGTCTCCTAGTGAAATGTGTGTAAGACAAAGCCGTGACACTGTAAAAGAGTAAACAGTGAAGTTTAATATATTTTGCAGGTTATCAACGCTGCATTGGCTTTAGCAGCAAAACCACAGAGTAAACTGGCCCAAGAAAACATGGATCTTTTTAAAGAACAATGGGAAAAACAAGTCCGTGTTCTCACAGATGCTGTCGATGACATAACTTCCATTGATGACTTCTTGGCTGTCTCAGGTAATGAGCTGGTTCCTCAGAGAAGCATGTGAAGATGTGCATAATTACTTTTGTCTAAGTTATATTAATGGGCAAACACTCCTACGTCTTGGCAGGTAAATTATTCTAACGATAATATTGTGCTGGTTTTCATTTTAATGTTAAAAAAGCCATCAGCTACATGGTTTTCAAGTGATAGCTTCTCAGCTACTGGGAAGTAGCTGGGGTTGGAGATGTTTCCCTTAGGACTGGTCTTGATCCTAGGAGCATGAATTAGAAACCTGGCTGTCAAACGTTTTTTTCCCTGCTTGTATAGAGTGAGGTCCTCCAGCTGGGACCTGTAGAGCACCATGACCAGCCATCTCTCTTGCTGCCATTGTGTTTAGAAAAAACATTGACCTGTGTCTTGGTGGAGAAAGTGGTTATTTGTTATGAGCCTATGAAACTTAGGAGGAGAAGGGATTCTCAACACCATCACCTTTAGTTTCTTTTTTAAAATAATTTCCTCCCTTGTTAGAATGCCTCTCTTCTGTCTCTCAGGAGTGATCATAGTCATAGTTTATCTGCCTACTTTTCCAAAGACTCTCTGTCTGCATGATGCATAGATAGAAAACAGAGAGGAAATATTTAAGTGCCATTTAATTATGAACTTGGAAAAAATAAATCTGGGTAATTCACCTCACAAAAACAGTTGATTTCATTATATAAACATAAACTGGTAATGACATAGTAAATTGCATTCATATAGAAAATGTCTGTCAAATGCAATTCAGTGTTTATCGCACAGAGATAAATTTCAATCCCATCTTCTTAGAGTTGAGTAACTATAAATGCATTCTCCATTTAACGGGGCCTCTGTTGCCCTTGGCTGCACAGCTTGCTCTCTGAAAGTGCCAGACTTCCTGAGGCCAGTAGCTGTGGGCAGAAGCAGAATCAGGGGCTAAGTTTTTGTAGGGCTGAAACTACCTGTCACCCCAGGGAACCACAGGCTAGAACGTGGCAATGGGGCTTGAAACAGAAGCAGGGCTTAAGTATATGCACAGCACAGTCCTCCAGCAGTGACCTATATAAGGGTGATAGTGTGTTCTGCATACCAATGCCTCCCTGTCTTCGCGCTCTCTCCTTAGGATGGGTAGCCTTGGCTTTACTTGAGAAACTGGGGAGCAGGCAATCTGTAAACTGCAAAAGGTGGGGGGTAAACCATGTTGTTGCAGCACTGCCAAATTGCAGGTGTTGGTACTTTAAAACAAAAAACTCATTTGCAAGCACATCTTTGCAGGTGCCAAAAATGCAGCAATGGCTTTTTTGGGAAATCTTGGCCTTCTGTTGTTTTTCCCAGTGAAGTACTGAATTATTCTTTTTCATCAGTTTAGAGAAAAACATTCCACCTTCACAGCACACTTTTAAGCAAACACCAAATCCTGAAATCTAAATGCAAAGCCCCCCCTCTGGATAAATACTACATTCTTAAAGTTACTTTTTTGAGATTAGGTTGGGTATGTCTCAGGCTTGGTCTTGAGGGATTTTCAGTCCTCTTTAGAGCAAAATAAAATGTAACAGCATCAAATGTCCCTCATGCACCATTCATCAAATCAGTGAAAAAAAGGATTCTGCAGCAGCATTTAGTGGATTCCAGGCAGTATCTTTAGGGCACATGACATAAAAGAATGGTAAAGAGAAATCAGATTCCTTTAACAGATACACTGTTGTCTGTTGAGTGTGTTCAGTTTTTATGCAAAAGTATGACAGTTTAAGAGGGGATTGATTTGATGGAAAGGAGTTTAGACAGTTTCCATTTAGCAAATAAAATCATGGAACAATTCTTTCAGTCAAAGGTGGTGGTGTTTTCAGAGCACCTGAATTTTAGAACTGTACCTGGTGTGTTTTTCTAATGTTCTGTCACAGACCTGCTTAGGAACGTTAAGTAATTAAATCATTAATAGGGCAAGGCCATTCTTTACAATTCTTCTCATTTATATAATATGCTTTTTGGGGGAGAATAAAGAATAGAGACAAGCAGGTGCCTGTGGAGGTTTCTACTGGAATGACCAGTTAATTTTCAGCATTCAGACTTCTTTATACTCTTACGTACATACCTTACCCATGGTAGGTTTAGCATGTTTTGTTTTGTTATGTTTTGTTTTGTTTGAGATAGAGTTTTGCTCTTCTCGCCCAGGCTGGAGTGTGATGGTGCAATCTCGGCTCACTGCAGCCTCCACCTCCTGGGTTCAGGCAATTCTCCTGCCTCAGCCTCCCGAGTAGCTGGGATTACAGGTGCGCGTCACCACGCCTGGCTAATTTTTTGTATTTTTAGTAGAGATAGGGTTTCACCATGTTGGCCAGGCTGTTGGTTAGGATCACCTGACCTCAGGTGATCCACCTGCCTCAGCCTCTCAGAGTGCTGGGATTACAGATATGAGCTACCACATTCGCTTTAGCACTTTTTACGTCAGAGGACTAGAGATAGCCTCCCATCTCACCTGACACACAGCCGAGGCAGGTGTCATCTGCAGCAGTCACAGGCAGTATTTAGATGGGAAGCCACATCTTGGCCTGACCTGACCCTGCCCCATTTGCCAATGTCCCCTGGCCCTAAAGCACAGTGGTACTTTGGTGGACCCATAGTGAGATGGGCTTGTTTTTGAGTAGGGGGCTGCCTAGCAAGTGCCCAGCACAGGATCTGGCTTGAGGTAGGTGGGGTTCATAGCTTTTACTAAATAAAAAGCAGGGATGCACCCTGACTTCTTGGAGTGGTTGTTTTCTGCTGTCTCCTGGGGCTTGAGGCCCTTTGGTACAGTGTGAGGTCTTAACAGAATATTTGTATTTGTGATTTTCCACCATCAAATTCTCTTACACTCCATGGGGCCTGGATATTGGTTATAGCCCTGCCCAGTCAGAGAACCTGTCCGAGAGGAAATCGTTTATGGAATAGGGCTTCTGCTCCATTGTCCTGGATATTCTGTCCCATTGGTTCCAGAAATTCCCTCATACTTACAAGTCATGTTCTGATTTGTTTCTCAAAAAGTAATTGTCATCTTGTATATAACTAGGTGCAACCAACAAGACCCTGATGCCAGCATTTTATGAGGCTGTAGGGCAGGGGGAGCTTCGGTCATTGTATGTCTAATATGAAACGGTAGCACCTGCATATAAAGAGAGGAATATGCATGATACCTCCAGGGAGGGGAGGGATAGGGTCTCTTCCTCCCCAGCTGTTCTATCCAAATATTGCCTTGTAAAGATCGAAGATGGCTTAAGATGCTAGCATTCAGCAAACCAAGAATATATATTGACCAGTCCCTTCAGGAGAGTGGTTTGAAATTTATCAAAGTGATAAAGACTCTTTGAATTTTATTTGGATTGTGTTTGATAAACGTTTTCCATGGAAATGTTATTGATTTCCATTCCCTCATTCTGCTTATATGTTGCAGTTTTGGCTCTCTTTTTTTTTTTAAGGTGCAGGTGGTTGCTTAGAGAAGCTCTAATTTGGTTTATTAAATGTTTTGACTAAATATTCTTAGAAACAATATATTGCATTAAATGCTTTGGAGCAACACTTTGGAGTGGTAATTTATACCCACCTTCATTAAGTATCAGTGTGTCCAAAGAATCTGGTCCTTATTGAGGGGCCGTTAAATAGAAAGATTATTGTACCTAAATTTTGGATTTGTGTTTAATAGCAGAAATGCTAAACTACAGACAGAGTTACTCTCTTTGGAGGAAGTGATAAGTTAGAAGTTAGATTAATGGTGTTTTTTTCTAAGCCTACTGTACAGAGAGTTTACATGTGAAGCCCTCAGAATAGCCCATGTCACTGGGTAAATCCTCTACATAAAGCATGAAACATTGTTTTCATTTTCTTTGTGTGCAGCAACCCTGCATAGGCTGCACCCTATACACATACCCAGGGCAGAGGGTACAAAGAGGAGGCTCTATTGCCGCACATTGTAGGCTGAAGTTCTGACATCTTTCATGGAGAATGCCAGTTGGCATGGTTCCTGGAGGGCAATTAGGTACCATACTTCTACTTTAAACATACATGCCTTTTAACTCAGCGATCTCATGCTAGTCACAGATGTTTGCCAAAATACCTGAATAAGGATGTTTTCTTCAATTAGAATGTCTAAGAAAAGACTGAATAAGTGAATTATAGCGCCCCCATCTATTCAGTGGGTACTATACAGCCATTAAAATGGATGAAGTAGATCTGCAGGGCCAGATCTAGAAAGTTTTTCAAGTGAAAAAGATACAATATTGTCCATAATGTAAAAGTGTTCATTTACATATAGTTGTGTATATTTTGTGGGGACTGTTAAATGTGTATGAATTTTTTTCTGTTAGAAGCACACCTATAAATCATGTATTGAACAGTTGTTGATGGGTACATATTGGGGTGTCTATTCATATGGATCTATGCTGTTTCCTCAGCTAAAATGATGCATGGTTTCAGTTAGTGTGGGCACAGCCTGTCCTCTCCATTGACCAGTGGACTCGGACCTACCCCCATCCAGTTCAGTTGTGGAGAGCAGGCTGGGTGCTCTGTCGTGGGTGTGGTAGCCTCAGTGAGGCTGGGCTTTTCTAGAGACAAGTGTTTCATGACGGTAGCGAATACTAGTCACCTTCCTGAAGTGGGATATATTACTCTAAAATATGGCATACCCTTTTAGGTTCATCTAGAAGAACGCCAGGATGAATTCAAGAAAGTCTAAATGAATTTTTTTTTTTTTTTTAAAAAGAGGTATCTAGACGAAGATTTAAAAATCCTTGGTGGAAGTATGGGCCACTTTGTTTAGTGAATGGAAAGGAATGCCAGACTTCATTGATTCTGAAACGGGGATGAGTTTTAAAATCAATGATATGAGAAAACATTGGTTCTTAGTTATGTTACCAACATACTTTCTTTCCGTTTTATTCCTTTCCTTTCCTTAGCAATGCAAGTTTCATCTTAACGGTGTTGGGTTAGAGCCAGTAAAAGCAGCAGTTTTTAACCCAAGGCCTTGTATGGTGGGCCTGCTCACTATGTTTGTTTAATTCAAATTATTATTTAGAGTTTATATATATTTTTTTAATGCTTCTGATGGGCTCCAAATCCATTTATCCTTGTAATTTGTTTAAATACCCCCTTAAAATTTGTTTTTATTAGAAGTTTAATATATTTACTCTTTCAGTAGTTCAGTGTATAAACTGGCAAGTCTCATAATTTGTAATTAATAGAGACCAAAATATGGTCTTAACTATATTGCAGTAATCTAGTTTTCCCTTCTCTAATAAGAATTCTTACCATTTCCTGGCCTTCCCTGATAAAGGTGTTTTTTGTTTGTTTTGTTTTTGTTTCTGAGACGAGTCTCACTCAGTCGCCCAGCTGGAGTACAGTGGCGCAATCTTGGTTCATTGCAACTTCCGCCTCCCCAGTTCAAGTGATTCTCCTGCCTTGGCCTCTAGATCTGCGTCATCCACTTTAATGGCTGCATAGTTCCCATAATTCACTTATTCACTCTTCTCTTGGACATTTTGGTTGCTTCCACGTTGTTATTACAGATGAGTTTTAGCAAACTGTTTGTTGTAGTATTCCTAAAAATTACAGTGTCAGGCTTTTTGCTTTGAGGAAAAATAGTTTTCGTTTGTTGCCCAGATTCAGCCATATGACTGTTATGAGTCACCCGTCAGCTTCATAGGATTCAAGGGTTTTCACCTGTGGGGACCCTGCACATATCACAACAAGCCCATCTGTGTACCATGAAGAGGGTTAAATAGTTCACCTCACACCTCAGGGTCCTCTAGAGGAGGCTTCAGCCTGCTTTCCAGCACCTTTTCCTATCCTAAGGCTGTGCTGGCTTCTTGGTAGATTGTCTGAATATCATCAGCATCTCCTGGAAGGAGAGGGAGAGGGGACAGTGGACTTTTGTTCTAATTTAGCTTTCCTTTATTCGGGACATAGGGTCAGTGAACCTAGAGGAAGAGAAGATATTGATGCTTCTATGATAATTTTCTGCCTGGCGTACAGAACAACTGTGCTTCAGAGATGGGCATGTCTCCTTTTAAAAAAAAAAACAAAATATGGAATGAAGATTGTTATTCTTGGGGATTGATAACAGGTTTACTTTCTGTCACTAGTCACTGGTGTCTCCAATGACATATATGTAAAGCTTTCAGCACAGTGGCTGGCACCAAGTAAACACTCAATAAATGATAGATGCCAGCTTACAGTTGTCATTTCTTGTAGAAGGCACCCCCTCCCCATTCAGCTTTTTGCTTGTTCTCTAGAGAATCACATTTTGGAAGATGTGAACAAATGTGTCATTGCTCTCCAAGAGAAGGATGTGGATGGCCTGGACCGCACAGCTGGTGCAATTCGAGGCCGGGCAGCCCGGGTCATTCACGTAGTCACCTCAGAGATGGACAACTATGAGCCAGGAGTCTACACAGAGAAGGTTCTGGAAGCCACTAAGCTGCTCTCTAACACAGGTACGAGAACTCTTGCTTTCCAGTGCTCGCACACACTGCAGCCTTAGTGGGGCAGGCCATCCCATTGGCCCAGGCCCTGTGGTGAGGAAGAAGGAGGTGGGAACTCAAGATTTGGCCTTATGGCACATCAGGCTCCTAAGAAGCTGGTCATAGCCAAATTCAGGCCTCACAAGCAAATTTTCTTCATGTGTAATCTCATGAGTAATCACGAGACTAATTCTAAACACACTATTTAAGATAGGTCCCATTCTTAAGGCCTCAAGTTAGTCTCACTTCAAGTTCTCGTCATCCAATCCCTCTTTTGCAGAGAAAAAGATTATTTGAGTCATTGTGAAATACTGCATTTAATTTATTTCAACCATAAATACCCTTTATATAGGTAGAAGCAGAGGCTCTTCATCGTAAGCCTCACCTCTTTCTGTCTGGCTGAGTGATTCAGGTAGGGCCAGGGGAATGCTGCTGCCTGCTGACCAGGGCACCTGCTGTGCCTCTTTCTCCACAGTCATGCCACGTTTTACTGAGCAAGTAGAAGCGGCCGTGGAAGCCCTCAGCACGGACCCTGCCCAGCCCATGGATGAGAATGAGTTTATCGATGCCTCCCGCCTGGTATATGATGGCATCCGGGACATCAGGAAAGCAGTGCTGATGATAAGGGTGAGTAACTGCATTTCAGACGTCTTAACAGCTTCTTTCTTATCATTTGCTAAACTTGAGCAATGCGTCATTCTAGAACTCGGCAGATGCCATGGCAGTATATTAAAATCATGAATTTAAAAGCTGTTAGAATGAGATATATTTAATTATGTTGTCTAAAATGACTGTTAGTTGCAAGTTATTACCCAAACTTAGACCAAGAAGGGGAGCTAGCCTGAGCTGACAATTTAATTTAGGATAAACAGTCTCTACAACATGAGGCTTCAGTTTGAGTTACGCAGGAAATTATAGAAAATAATGGCTCTCAAGCTAGTATCAGAGAAGGAAGTATTTTTGTATGCAGATTCGAGTTATTTTTCACATGGAGTGCCCCTCTCTTGGGAGGGAGATGTTGGAACCCCGGGGTGCTAGGGGAGTACTAACGGCTGTGGCAGCCCCAGGTGATGCTCCCAGGCTCATGGCCAAGTGCTGAGCCCCTTTCCCCATCGCCAGTGCGCCTGGAGGGCCTGTAGCACAGGCAGAGGAGAAAGGGGCCTTTGCGGCATCTGGTTGAGCTCCCGGCTTACCGTCCTGCTCTCTGACACTTTCCTGTCTTCATTCAAGAATCATCCTTCAAGCCCATGGGCCTCTCAGTTTCTTGATATCTTGTCCTCTTCCACCTCAGCCCATGGCCATGGCCTTACCTCAGCTTTTGTCATTGCCTGCCATTGTCTTTGTCATCCCTAGGCACCCAGTTTTATTGTTCAGCTTACACTGCAACTCCCAGTGATCCTTTGAGTCCACTGTGGTCTTCAGTCAGTTGGTCCTCCCCGTGTCACTCACTCAGCCCCTGTGTCCTTGGTTCCGTCCTTTTTTTAGCTTTGAGTCCATAGTTGAATATACTCACTCCTCTGCCCTGCTGTTTTCTTACACTTGCCTTAGAAGCTGCAGTTCTAGCAAGATCCTGCTCTGTGAGCACAGTGCAGGTGCTGCGACGGAGCCGCAGGAGCCATGGCCATTTGTGGGCCCTTGCTGCCCGCAACAGGTGCCCGCCTACCCACACCTGTGCCCCCGTCCTATTTGGCCTGTTGCCGATTTCATTGAAGATATTGAGACAGTTATAGAGCGTCCACCCTGCTGCATCCATGCCCGTGTGCTCTGCCTTCCTCCTAGGACTGTGAGCATCCCTGTCGGTGCTTCTGGCCAAGGCCATCCCTTGTAGTGGGGTGCTGCTTCACCCCTTGCTTCCTGTCCCTTTCCCCAAGCCTAAGATGATTTCTCCCATTTTTCAGGGGGAAAAAAATTTCTTGACCCACACCCCTTCTCAGTCTCCTCGGCTGGTGTCTTCCGTCTCTTCAGCCTGTGAAACATTGGTGTGGCCTGCTGGGAAGTCCTTGACCCCTTTGGAGTCCTGTCTAGAGGCCGACTCTCCTACGTTCCACACTTGCCTGCGCACCTGGCCTTCCCCTCACTTGCTCCACCCAGGCAGCACATGTTACTTGATAGCAATTCTGGCTTCCCTTGCTCAGGCCCTGACCTCAGATCTTTTTTGATTTCTCTTTTGTCCGATACCTCACATCTGCTTTATCTGTAATTCTTTTGGCTCTCCCTTCAAAGTAGAGAACCTATACATGCTCCCACCTTCGTCCAAGCCACCAGCACCTCTCACCTGGGTTCATGCATGTGCCACTCAGGCAGTTCCCTGTTCCCATCCTGGGTGCCTGCAGTCTCATGAACCACAGGGCAGCCAGAGTGATTTCTCTAAGCTTCAGTTGGATCATGTTATCCTCTGTGCCAGCCTCTCCACAGGCCTCTGCGTCACTCACTTCTTACACTGGCCTACAAGGCCTTCTAGGAACCCAACACCTCTCCAATCTCATCTCCTGCTGAACTCCCCTTGTACTTCTGCGGTTCCAGGCAAGCCAGTGACATGGAGGCAGCGAGCTAAGCCCCCCTTCCATGGCTTCCTTGCTATTCACGGAGTTCCCTGGGCCATCGCCCTCCCCGGCAGCCTCCATGCTGCCACCCACCCCCCCCACCTTGAGAGCACTTTCTCGTGAGACTTTTCCAAATACTATGGAATTAAAATCCCCCTTTATTCATCACTGGTTTCTTTATAGCACTGGTCACTTTTAATGTGTCATATAATTCATTTGCTTACTTTGTTGTCATTTCCTCCATTAAAATATGCGTGAGAGGAATTTTTGTCTGTCATTTTGTATCTCTAGGGCCCAGAACAGTGCTTGGCACAGAGATACTGAATGAATGAGAGTGACTTGATTTTCTTGGCAAGAAAGGTTCTTTGGTCCGCAGTGGGGTGCTGGGGAGGCAGAGATGTCAGGAGATGCTCCTTCAAAAAACCGCTTAACAGATTGATCACATACCAATGCTGAAGGCATGTGTGACGGCAGCGTTAAAACTGTCAGTGCTGGCATTGTATTTTGTGCCACCAAGTTCATGGGCCTCCAGGACCTCCTCCAGCTGATGTGCTCTCTGTGTGACCGTCCACTGTTCTCACCTCATCTCATCAAGGGACAGGTCCATGCTCTTGGTAGCTCCAGAGTGTTTCTCATGTGTCTTCTTGTTTGAACCTCAGAGCAAATCCTTGGGCTGGGTTTGGACTAGGTCCTGGTGCAGATGAGGGACTCGCCTCACTGCCCTCCTGTCACAGGCCAGCCGGCTGGGCTGAGCGCCAACCCCAGCTGTTGTGCTGCTGCCCCCTTACTGATAACTGCCAGAGGACAACACTGTGTTTCAAGTCAGTAGCTAATCACAAGAGGCTGGTAGTTTGTACAAAGTAAGAATTTTATTTCATAATTAAAGAGCTAGGACCAGTGATCAGTCCCTTGGGTATTTACCCAGCCCTTAGCTGCCATATTCTCCCCTTGTTTCTTTTGATGAAAGTAAAAGAATACTTTAAAATACATTGCCTATTTTTACTCCTCCAAGCAGCCTTGGTACCCTAACAGAAGGCCTAGTATTAATTAATTTAATTTTCTTTTTGCATAAAGTAGGAAAGTTATAGAAACCTGCTTAATGCTATACTAAACACCTCTAATTTTAAGTCAGTACCTTTTCTACCCAGGACAGTTCTCATCTTTGTCTTAAAATGCACGTGTTGGGGAAGTAAATTAGGAAGTAAAAACCTTGTCACCGGGCATGATGGCTCTGAAGCTGGGGTGAGCGGATCACCTGAGGTCTGGAGTTCAGGACCAGCCTGGTCAACATGGTGAAACCCCCGTGTCTACTAAAAATACAAAAATTAGCTGGCGGTGGTGGTGCATGCCTATAATCCCAGCTACTTGGGAAGCTGAGGCACGAGAATCTCTTGAACCCAGGAGGCAGAGGTTGCGTAATTTCAAGATGAGGCCACTGCATGCCAGCCTGTGTCACAGAGTGAGACTGCATCTCAAAGTAAAAAAACAAAAAACTTATGTCTTACAAAGAAATAGTGAGTTAATAAAAATTAACAAAAACAAAAAAATAATGAGTTGAATCAGTGATAGCAAATGGGCCCCACACACGGTAAAACCAGCCCAGGCTTTTGGGAAAATGCTGGTGTGGTGCCCACGCCTGCTGTGAGCCAGGCAGCCCAGCATGTGCACCAGTGAAGCAGAGGCCCAAGACAAATACTGCGTGATTTTAACTTCATTCACCATACTGTTCAGAACACCGTACATTGAAATCCAGAATTCTGGGCTCCGTGCACCTGGCCAAGAGACTCAGGATGGCTGGGGGCTGGTGGCCCAGAGATGTGTCTCACTTGTGATCTCTGTCTTGGTGGCAGACCCCTGAGGAGTTGGATGACTCTGACTTTGAGACGGAAGATTTCGATGTCAGAAGTAGGACAAGCGTCCAGACAGAAGATGATCAGCTGATAGCTGGCCAGAGTGCCCGGGTAAGGCAGCGCTCCGTGGGGCTGTTCAGCTTGCACTGCCGAACTTCCCTGTCCCTTTTCTTGTTTCCAGGAAAACACCCTCAGTATTCGAAACACAATTTCTCTCTTTCTCTGGCAGTAGGACTGAAGTTAAACTAAGTTGTGGCACTTGATAGTCAATTGTAGGCTTCACCAAAATACCTCCTCAGCTAGAGGCAGAGCAGGTCCTGGCCCTCCTCTACAGACCCCTGGGTCAGGAAAGGGCTAAGGTTGAGTCAGTGCCATGTGTGTTGAAAGGTTGGTGAAATTTGAAAAAGATTGCTGGCTTTGCCCATCTCAATGATACCATGAGTATGAACTATTTAATTATTAATGGGTTTAAAAAAATAACAGTGGTACATTTAAGAAAGCCAGTCAGAGCCATTGCATTCATTTGCATCATGAAATCTTCAATCAATAGCATTTATGTTTTTGGGAGGATGCCAAGAAATACTTCTAAGGAGTCTTTTATTTCACTCCTTGGAAACCTGTTGTGAACAGCGAGCACATGCCTGCCTTATGTCCTGCTCAGCCATGAGCACTTTGGGAAGCTGACGGGGAGGAGCTCCAGCTGCAGGTCTGTGGGCTGGAGGTGGGCAGCAGGCCTCAGGTGCTGCTCGAATATGGCCTGAGTGCCAGCAGGTCGCTCAGATATATGTTCCTCAGCCCTCTTTCCTCAGATATACATTCTAAAGCCCCTTTCAGCTCACCTTGAATAGTTGGAAATGTCCATCAGGGCTCACACATCAATCCCTTCTCTCATGTTTTGTCATATTTAAGAATTAAGCAGGTTCCATCCCTGCACAGGTGTGATTCCAAAGCTTCCAGATTAGCCTTCCACCCCTCACACTCTTTCCTTCCATACTAAAACTTACGCTCAAAAGTGGGTCGGAAATTCAGGCTGCTATAAGTTTCTGCAAAAAATGAGAAGAAATAGCCCTTCAGGCAAAATGAAACCTATTAAAGCATTATCCTACCTATATCATAGATTGCCTGTTGGAAATATTCTTAGCTAATGCACTCTGAGAACTTGATATTCTCTTTATGTAAGAGCTCTTTGTGCTTCTGATCACAGGCGATCATGGCTCAGCTTCCCCAGGAGCAGAAAGCGAAGATTGCAGAACAGGTGGCCAGCTTCCAGGAAGAAAAGAGCAAGCTGGATGCTGAAGTGTCCAAATGGGACGACAGTGGCAATGACATCATTGTGCTGGCCAAGCAGATGTGCATGATTATGATGGAGATGACTGACTTTACCCGGTGAGCAGCCCCCGGCCCCTGCAGGCTGCACACGGGCAGCTTTATTCCCCACAGGTCACCTGCATGGCATTTCACACAGGCAGCCCAGGCCATGGGGCTTTGTGGACGTCATCTGTTTTCTACTCATCTCCAACTGTGAGGGGCTTCACAGACAATGATCCTTGTTCTCTCTTCTCAGAGGTAAAGGACCACTCAAAAATACATCAGATGTCATCAGTGCTGCCAAGAAAATTGCTGAGGCAGGATCCAGGATGGATAAGCTTGGCCGCACCATCGCAGACCATGTAAGTTGACAGGCCTGCCAGGTGGGTCTCCAAGCTCCTCCTGGGGCTCAGGCAGCCCAGCCTGGTCCATTTGGGGTAAGTTTAATGGGCCACAGCGCTTTTGCCACCCATCTCTAAAAATAGTTATCAATCCCAGCATAGTTTGTAAGGATTCTCTAGAGCAGATGTGTATGTCCTGGAATCTTCCATCACTTGGTAGCCAAAAATAACCTCTGCTATTGTCCATTATGTGTCACTTCCCTCTCTTCCCCTCTGGGCAGGGGCCGAGAGCAGCTAGAAGCGATGGGGACAGGTTTCTTCATCCTTAGCACTGTGGTTTTCAGTCACCCAGCCTTCATCCTCCTATTCCCTCACACTGATAGGTACAAAAATATGGTTCCTACCACCTGGAAATTATATAGTACATTTCCTTTGGTGTTTTAAGCCTGATCAAGAGAAGCTCTTTCTCAATTACAGTTTTTCTCTATAGTTAATAAACCCCTCACCATTTTCCCTGAAATACCTAAACTCTCAGCCTCATCTAGGCCACAGGATGTGTGAGACATGCATCCTTGACTCATACACACAATCAGTAATAGGGCCTGTTGCTTCCATTGGCCAGATGTATCTTGACATAAACCAGTCTTGTCCTGTCTGCAGATCTCCATAGCCACTTGCTTGGACTACTGTGGCCACTCCTGATTTCCTATTTTCCTCTCTCGACTTCCTTCTGCATTCAGCTGCCAGTACTGTCATCTGAAAATGCAAATCCCATGGCTCTGCCGTGCTTCCTGACTGCTCAGAATACAGCCCATCTCCAGCATGGCCTGTGAGGTCTCAGTTCATACCACTCTCTGTGGTACACTTTGCCCCAGCCTCACTGGAAGAAAATGTTTGTTTGCTATAAACACTTGAGAGGTGCTCTGTGTTTCTCCCTTTGGGTAAAGGCTTCTAGGCCAGTCCTGATCCAGGAGCCCCTAAAACCTTGAGATGTAGGGCAGGATAGGAGCTGGGCAGGGGCCACCCTTTTCTCTTCGACCGGTCAGGACTTCACCATCCCTGACTGCTTTTTTTCGCTTTGCTTTACTCACTTGTCCTCCACCTCAGCCTACACTGAGTGGCTTCTGTCATCAGGCATTAATAATGCAAAGTGCCTCAGAGCAGAAGAGCTATTTGTTTACTTAGCTCCTAACATTCAGACTTTTCTCCATAGCCAGGTGCCTGCTTGCCAAGCAAGTGACTTGTTCTCACCTTGAGGGGCACAGGCCTCCACCCTGCTGTGCAGGGTGAGGGGATCCTTGGCCGAGATGGTTTCCCTGCCATCATAGGAGGGAAGTTAAAGGGAGGCTCAGAAGGCCTTGGCTGTATAACCATTGCCATGTGGCATAGGCAAAGGCTGTGACTGCCTCTGGTAATTTTGCTCCAGCAAGAGCAGAGTAAACATGTAAGTGCCACAATGAACCTTTTAGAAACAGCCGTGGGGTGGGGGGTGCTTCAGCCAGGCCAGGGTGCTCAGTGCTAAGTCTGCTCTCCCTTCAGTGCCCCGACTCGGCCTGCAAGCAGGACCTGCTGGCCTACCTGCAACGCATCGCCCTCTACTGCCACCAGCTCAACATCTGCAGCAAGGTCAAGGCTGAGGTGCAGAATCTCGGCGGGGAGCTCGTTGTCTCTGGGGTAAGCATTAGCTGGGAAAAAAGAGGGTCAGCAGAGCGTGCTGACCCTTGTCAGAAATGAAAGTCACCGCCTGTCCACGTGCACACCCTGCCCTACACTGGGAAAGTGCACTGTGCAGAAACCCCAAGTACTGTCCCAGTCTTCGGAGGCCAAGGTGTGTCCATCATCTCCTCCCTGTAGAACTGTGACCGTTGCAAGGGCTGAAAGGCTGGCTGCCTCCCCTTTGCTGGCCATTCACAGGGAAAGAATTTTTTTTTTACTTCTCTTCCTTTGGGGCCGGGCACAGTGGATCACACCTGTAATCCCAGCACTTTGGGAGGCTGAGGCAGGTGGATCCCTTAAGGTCAGGAGTTCGAAACCAGCCTGGCCAACATGGCAAAACCCCTTCTCTACTAAAAATACAAAAATTAGCCAGGTTTGGTGGCAGTTGCCTGTAGTTCCAACCACTCAGGAGGCTGAGGCACAAGAATTGCTTGATCCTAGGAGGCGAAGTGAACTGAGATTGCACCACTGAGCTCCAGCCTGGTTTGACAGAGCAAAGACTGTCTCCAAACAAACAAAACAGAAAAAAACCTTCCTTTTCTTCCCCCAGAGAGGAATTAAGAATAGACACAGATAGGGTGCTTTCTCAAAAGCCCTTCACCCCTCAGAGTGCTTGGGGTGAAGGGCTTTTGAGAAAGCATCCTCCCTCTCATTTTACCAGGTCACAGTTCCCGGGCCTTTCTCACCTAGGGCAGGGGAAAGTAGTAGTTTGCTGAGTGTACTGGGGTCCATCAAGCCCCCATGGCTTCTTTTAATGCCATTGAATCATCTGCTTGGGGTCAACCAACTGGAGCACCATTCCCTAGAGACAGGGACATTCACCATAAACATCTTACGGGTCCGAGGGCAGGCACTTCCAGGCTGTTTAGACAAGAGCAGCCATTGAGGGCGTAGTTCTCTGCGACCTGCCCAGGCCCTGGTCTTGCTGAGGAGGGGGGGGCTCCCCTTCAGGCACGGCCCACCTGTGTCCATGGGCTGGAGGTCAGGCCTGTGCTCCTCACCACCCATCTGTCTCGTAGGTGGACAGCGCCATGTCCCTGATCCAGGCAGCCAAGAACTTGATGAATGCCGTGGTCCAGACCGTGAAGGCATCTTACGTCGCCTCCACCAAATACCAAAAGTCGCAGGGTATGGCTTCCCTCAACCTTCCTGCTGTGTCATGGAAGATGAAGGCACCAGAGAAAAAGCCCTTGGTGAAGAGAGAGAAACAGGATGAGACACAGACCAAGATTAAACGGGCATCTCAAAAGAAGCACGTGAACCCGGTGCAGGCCCTCAGCGAGTTCAAAGCCATGGACAGCATCTAGGTCTGCCCAGGCCAGTGGCTCCCACCCACTGGGGCTCCTGAAGATCAGTCACTGTTTGTCACTCACATGAATTTGATAAATACAACACTGATGTTAGATTCCACAGGGAAACGGGCAGACTGTGAACCAGTCCAGGTGGTGAATTTTCCAAGGACATACTTGTGTTTAAGTTGATTAAAAATGCTTTTAGAATGCATTTAGCTATATTTTTTTATCGCTTAAATAAAAGTAAAAATTCCATAACCAAAGAGAATCTCACATGAAGTTGTTAGTAACGCTCTGACCAAGCCCAGATGCCCATTCTCTTAGTCGAGGCGTTAGGGTTTGAGAAGGTAATTTGGCTCAACCTCAGTTAAGAGGGTGCAGTCCAGACAGCTTGACTGCTTTTAAATGACCAAAGATGACCTTCGGTAAGCAACCTGGGCATCTTAGGAAGCAGTCCGTGGAGAAGGAATCTTCTCAGAAAGGTCTTTAGAGGGACAAACTCGGTAAAACGTAATGTATCATGAAGAAAACTGATTACTCTCTTTATGACATGAAATGAGAATTTTAATGCATGGTTACAGTTAGTTACTAATTATGCTGCTGCAGGACATTAATAAAGTTGCTTTTTTACAGGCTAGAGTGTCGTGATACCATAATCAATCAGAACACACCTTTTCCCCCTTTCTTCCAGCTTCAAATGCAAATTCATCTTCAGACTCACTAATAATTGGAATGTTTGCTGCCTTGGGCTTGAAGCAGAAAAGCCTGAAAATAGTGTTTGCTTAGGCAATAATTTAGACTTTACCTTATTTGTGATTACTATAGTGATTAACTACAAGGCATAATTATTTACTGTCTATCTATCATCTTATTTAAATTTTATGAATTTTTGAATGTCTTTTACACTAACTTTTCCCAATAAAGTCCACTATGAAACCGTGACATCTAAGAGGCTAAAAAGTTGTCTTTGTCTTCAAGCCATGGATTTGCCCACAGCATCTGTGGTGCACTGGGCCCTCCCAGTGTCCCCGTCTCCCAGGATGGTGTTGCCCGGGGAGGGTGACTGTGACTGTGGGTCTAGGCTGTGTGGCTTGTGCCAGCCCGTCAGGGTGGGCCATGCCCCGCCCTGCACCCCCACCTTGGGAATTCGCATGTCCATTCCTCATGGTTCAAGTCACAACTTCAGGGGTGTCCCTGTCGTCTTCATTATAGATATCCTCTCTCCTGCGTCCTTCCTGTCAGCACACACCAGGCTATGACGATAGCGGCCTTCGAGATGAAAACCTCCTTAACCCCATGATCCTTCCCAGCTAGCATCCCCATGCTAAGAAAGGTTCCCTAAAGATTGCTGTTTGTTTGTGTTTGTTAGTTTATCATCATCTCCTTCCTCACTTCCATCCCCTCTGCTGTTACTCCCTCCACCTCCCCTCAAGGTGACTGCCTTCCACGCTGCCAGCCACACTGGCTCTTTTGAGACTTCACCATGCAAGTGACCCGGGGAGGAGGACTACTAAACAAACACTGTTCACTCGGCTTCTGAGAGCCCCGCTCCAGTTCTGCCTTCCTTACTGGGGGCTCCGTCTCCTTTCCTGGGTCTGAGAGGTTGTGTCTCTGCCCTCCCTCCTGATCTCAGCTAGCCTCCCGGCTAAGAATCCAAATGCTGACTTCACCCTAGAGCCTGGCTTTTATAACTGACTGCTACATTATGCTCCACTTGGATGTCTGATGAATCTCTCAGACTTGACCTGTCCAAACTGCTTTTGCCCTCTATATTCACCACTGCCCACCCCCACACCCTCCCTGCTGTTTTCCCCACATCCACTGCCAGTCCCCTTCTTCCTCTCGCCGAATGCCTAAAGACCAAAATTTTGAGGCGGTTCTGTAGCGCAATGGACTTCTAGTGATGAGAAATCAAAGTTCTGGTCTTTAAAACGTATGCACAATTTAACTGTTACCGCCTGGTCTAAGCCATCGTGCTGTTAGTTACTGCTGTGTAGCAAGTTGCAGCTAAAGCGACCTCACACGACTCCTGAAGGTCAGGAATCTGCAAGGAGCTCAGCTGGATGGTTCTGACTCGGGGGTCTCATGAAGTTGTGGCCAGGATGCCACCTAAGGCTGCCGTCTCTGAAGGCTGGACTGGGCGAAGATTTTTTTCCAGGCTCACTCGCATGGCTATTGGCAGAAGGCCTCAGTTCCATGCCACATGGCCCGTTCCACAGAGTAGCTCTCAGCGTGGTAGCTGGCTTCCCAGAGCGGTGGTGATCTGCGAGCTACAGCCAGATGGAAGCCACAGTGTTCCCTTAAAACCTGACATGGAGAGTGATTCCCTATCATGTCTTCTCTGTGGCTAGATCAAGGGTGGTCCACCGTGGGAGAAGATGACGAGGCTGCCAGTGCCTGGAGGTGGGTGGCCATAGCCAGCATCCCTACCAGTGTCCCCCACAGCCAAGTAGTCCCCATAAGGGGTCAGTTCAGGTCATTCCGAGCTCAGACCTTCCAGTGGCTTCCATGTCCCTCAGTAAAAGCCAAAGTCCTAAAGGCCTCTTGCCTGCCCTGGTCTCTTCTCTCACCATTCTCTGCCATCCTGCTTCTGTCCCTGAAGTTCTTGAACATGCCAAGCACATCCTGCCTCGGCCTTCGTGCTTGTGGTTCCTGGCCTGAAATCCACTTCCCCCGGGACCCCTGTGCAGGCTTTAGCGTTTCCTTCCAGTCTCAAGTCTCCTTATCAAAAAGGACTGACAGGCCAAGTGCGGTGACTCATGCCTTTAGTCCCAGCTCTTGGGAAGGCCAAGGTGGGAGGATGGCTTGAGCCCAGAAGTTCAGGACCTGCCTGGGCAACATGGCAAAACTTCCTCTCTTAAAAAAAAAAAAAGTCAATTTATGTATCGCTTAAAGTCTTCCCTTGAGCCACAACGGGAAAGCAGCCCACACCAGCCCTTGCTCCCTGGGCCCCTCCACCCTCTGCCAAGGCTTGCAGCACTCCAGCACCAGCCCTCACCAGACTAACTTTTGGGGAACAGCCAGTGTTGGCTCTGCTTATCCTGATCGGCAGCAAAGGGCCTGGCACGTGCTTAACAGAAAGTAGTTGAACAATGCGAACCATTATTGATTTAAACCAACCCATCAGAAGGTGTTGGAAGGCAAAAAGCTGGCAAATGAGGAGGTGCCAAGGTCCTGGAGAGCCAAGGTTGAGGCTCAGAGGCCCTGCCTTGAAATCCTGACCCTCTCACCTCACAGACTGTGACAGAGCGGGGCCAAGCAGGAGAGGACCTACCTGTGCATGTGGGGCCTGCGGGGTCTTCATGCAGCCTCCGGTGTGCTCAGTGCTGCCCCTCTGCCATCTGCAAAGGGGACCACCTCCCCTCTGCATCCTGGCACTTCTCATTCAGGATGGGCCCCTGCTCTCAGCAGTCTTGTTGACGCCTCTTCAGATGAGACCTGGGGGAGCAGACCCAAGGACCAAAGCCGATTCCCAGATCCCTCCACCCCAGTGTGCCTCCCCAGCCTGACCCCTCAGACCTGCTCCCTACTCCTGCACTCAGTGAGCCCACAGCCCCAGCTCTCCTGTGGCTGGCAGTACCCATGCCTCTCCCAGGATGACTCTGCCCTGGTCCCTGCCCCTCAGCACCCTGCAGGGGCTCCCGTGCCCCCCCATACCACACCGTCACAGGCCACACAGTTCACTCTCAGCCTTCATCCTCACAGCTTCCAGCTCCAGCCTGTTCCATCCTCCTCCCAGGACAAGGCCACCTCCCCACGGAGCCAGAGAGAAGGAGCTGCCATGTGCTGGGCACTCAGAGCCTACATCCAGCCTTTTCGTCAGTCACCCCATTTCGTCTGTGCAACCCAAGAGGTGTCAGTGTCGTTGCTGCACCTCCAGCTGCACAGCTAAAGTGACTCAGGGAGGTGAAGCCACATGGCGGCAAGTGGCCCGGCAAATGGCTTCGGCTTTGAGATGCACTTCCTCGAGGTCCCCAGCTTTGGGCCATCCCTCCTGGGCCCTCTGAGTAACAGTGATGCCGATGGCCACTCCCTCCCCGGTCACAGCTTCTCCAGAGTACTACGGTTCCCTGCCCTTCACCAGCGTGTCCCTCATCTCCTTTACCAGCTCCTCCTCGTGGCCCCTGACACTGAGGTGGCTCCACAGCTCCCACTTGGGTCCTCCTCTCCATGTCCAGTGACGCCCAGCAGAGGCTTGCCGGTAAATGTTGAGCCTGGGCTGGGGAGGTTGCAAACACATGCACATCTGTGCATTTGGAAAACACCGGACCGCTGTAAAGGAATCGCAGCACACCACCGTCACAAAAGAAAGTCACACAGGACTCTTAACTGGGAATCCCAGCCAGCCAGTTGATTCCCACAGAATGCTTTCATTGATTTTTGCGAGACTCTTGCATCCATGGCCAACCTAGGGTTGTAACTGAACAAACAAGACTAGTTCCAACAGGAATGCTGCTTGACAGTTGTGTTTACCTTAAGGAGTAAATGAAAGTGAAATAACAAAAACTTATGTTGGACTGTCACTGTCAGTGAGGGGCTTCTTTGCTGAGTCAGATAATAGTTGTTAAATACTTTAAGACAATTTCTTCCATTTTTTTTTTTGTGTTACTGATGAGGTAACTTCTATAGATAACATATATTTACATTTAATTGGCATTATTAACATTTTCTTCATCACTTTAAGTCTTGACAATCAACAAAACAAATTCAGCTTTGATCTGTCGTGTTTCCCAATTTCCATGGTTAAATGCTCCCACCACATCAGATTTCAAGCCGCAGGCTGGCAGTGCTGAACGCGAAGTTGGGCAGAGAAGTGGCCTTCTACCACCCAGACAAGAGGGCTGACTGCGGTAAAATGTCATTAGGATTAAAACTTAGGTGAAAATTTACACGCAGTAAAATCCACTCTTTCTGGTGTGTAATTCCATGAGTTTTGACAAATGCCGTCCTGTAACCACCAACACAAGGAAGACAGAGCAGTTCCATCACCCCTCCCCCAGGATTCCCTGGTGCTATCCCGGTATCATCAAAACATTCCCCAATCCTAAGTTCTGGCAACGCCCTTCCCTATCATTTTGCCTTTTCTAGAATGTACATAAGTGGAATAATACAGTATGTGGCCTTTTGGGTCTGGCTGCATATGGCGAGGTGCATTTCAATAAGCACGGCTTCAAAATGCATGCAGATTGCTGTGTGCCTCACTGGCTGGCTTCTTCCAGCCAGTTCTGTGGGTCATGTTCCGTGTAAGGGTGCATCACAGTTTATCCATCCCCCAGGTAAGAGACATTTGAGTTGCTTCCAGTTTTTTATATTTTTTACAAATAAAGCTGATATAAGCATTGACACCCAGGTTTTCACATGAACATTGACATTTGCTTATGTTTTTTTTTTTGAGACAGAGTTTCGCTCTTGTTACCCAGGCTGGAGTGCAATGGTGCGATCTCGGCTCACTGCAACCTCCGCCTCCTGGGTTCAGGCAATTCTTCTGCCTCAGCCTCCTGAGTAGCTGGGATTACAGGCACGCGCCACCATGCCCAGCTAATTTTTTGTATTTTTAGTAGAGACGGGGTTTCACCATGTTGACCAGGATGGTCTCGATCTCTTGACCTCGTGATCCACCCGCCTCGGCCTCCCAAAGTGCTGGGATTACAGGCTTGAGTATGTTTTTTTTTTTTGAGACAGAGTCTCGCTCTGTTGCCCAGGCTGGAGGAGTGCAGTGGCGCAATCTGTTCACTGCAACCTCTGCCTCTAGGGTTCAAGTGATTCTCCTGCCTCAGCTTCCCAGGTAGCTGGGACTATAGGTGCCCGCCACCAGGCCTGGCTAATTTTTTTTTTTAATTTTTTTTTATTTTTAGTAGAGACAGGGTTTTTCCATGTTGGCCAGGCTGGTCTGGAACTCCTGACCTTAGGTGGCCCACCCATCTCGGCCTCCCAAAGTGTTAGGATTACAGGCATGAGCCACCGCACCCAGCCTGGACAGCCATATTTTTAAAAATGAGCCTTGACCTATTTATGGTACCTCACATCTTAAACAAAATTTAACTCAAGATCAATCAGAAACCTAAATGTAACATTATAAAACTCTTAGAAGAAGACAGAAATCATTGTGACTTTGGAGTTAGGCAGAGTTCTTAGAGACGACACCAAGTCACCATTCATAAAATTAAAAAATTGATAGAGTGGACTTCATTAAAGTAAAAACCTCTGTGAAAGAAACTGTTAATAGAATAAAAAGGTAAGTTACAAACAGGGAGAACATATTTGTAAATCACATATCTGACAAATGACTTGTATCCAGAAAATGAACAGAACTCTCAAAATTCGTAAGAAAACAGTCAACCCAACAAAAAATTAGGCAAAAAGATTCGATGCCTGTAGTCCCAGCTACTTGGGAGGCTGAGGCAGGAGGATTACTTGAGCCTGGGGGACGGAGGTTGCAGTGAGCCGAGATCGCACCACTGTACTCCAGCCTGGGTGGCAGAGCAAGACTCAAAAAAAAAAAAAAAAAAAAAAAAAAAAAACGCTGTCCAACGACTGCAGCACCATTTATTGAAAAGACCACCTTTTTTCCTTCACTGAATTGCTTTTGCATGGTTGTCAAAAATCAATTAACTCTATCTGTGTGGGTCTGGCCAATGTCACACTGTGTTCTTATAGCTTTATATCTTAAAATCAGCGAGTGTCAGCCTTCCAACTTTGTCCTTTTTTTTTTTTGCAACCTCCCAGGTTCAAGGGATTCTCCTGCCTCAGCCTCCTGAGTAGCTGGGATTACAGGTGCCCATCACCACACCAGCTAATTTTTGTGTTTTTAGTAGAGACAGGGTTTCACCATGTTGGCCAGACTGGTCTTGCACTCCGGTCCTCAGGTGATCCACCTGCCTTGGCCTCCCAAAGTGCTGGGATTACAGGCATGAGCTACCACGCCCAACTCTTGTTTTTCTTTTTCAAAATTGTTTTAGCTATTCTAGTTCCTTTGTATCTGCATGTAAATTTTCAAATGAGACTCCCGATACATAAAGAAATCCTACTGGGATTGCATTGAATCTAGAGATCAGTTTTGTGGGGACCAACATCATTAACAATGTTGAGTCTTCCAACTCATGAACTCAGTACAGTTCACTTATTTAGATCTTCTGTGATTTCATCAAGATTTCATAATTTTTAGCATAAAATCCTGTACATATTTCATTTTTTCAGTTGATTTTTGTACACTGACCTTGTATCCTATGACTTTGCTAAAGTCATTAGCTAGCTCTGTGAGATTTTTTTTTACAGATGTCATGGGATTTTCTACATTGATAATCATCTGTGAATAGGGACAATTCTATTTCTTCTTTTCCAATCTGTATGCTTTATATTTCATTTTCTTGCCTCAAGGCACAGCCCAGAACTTCTAGTACAATGTTGAAAAGGAGTCAGGAGAGTAGGCATTCTGCCTATTTTCCAGTTTAAGGGGGAAGGAATTCAGGGTTTCACCTCCAAGTCTGATGTTAGATGTAGGTTTTTATGTGGTTTCTGTTCATGAGGTTAAGGAAATTCCCTTCTGTTCCAATTTGCTGAGCGTTTTTATTCTGGGTACTTACTATTTGTCGACATCTGTTGAGATGATGGTGTCGCCTTTTCTTCTTTAGTCTGTTAATATGATGAACTGATTGAACTAGCCTTGCATTCCCAGGGTAAACTCCATTTGGTTATATTATCCTTTTATATATTGTCACATTCAATTTGCCAATATTTTGTTGAGGATTTGTTCTTCCCCACAGCCTCCAGGATTCCCGTCACCATCACCTCCCTAATCTTGTTGATTACAAGGTATATTGGCCTGTAGCGTATTTTTCTTGAAATATCTTTGTCTAGTATTGGTGTCTAGGCAATGCTGGCCTCATGAAATAAGTCTGGAAATGTTTTATTCTATTTTTTGGAGGCGATTGTATAAAATTGGTATTAGTTGATAGAATTTGCTAGTGAAACCATATGGGTCTGGAGTTTTCTTTGTGGAAAGGTTTTAAACAATTTCTTTAGTAGGTTTAGGGCTACACAGGTTATCTGTTCTTGAATGGGCTTTAACAGCTTGTGTTAGGCAGGAATGGCTCCCAGAGATGCCCACACCCTAATTCCTGGGCCTGCGCATGTGTTATGTTACATGGCAGAAAGCAAATCCAGGTTGCAGATGGCACTGAGGTTGCTAATTGGCACATTTTAAGATAGGAAGATTATCCTGGATCTTGCGGGTGGGCCCAGTGTAATCACAGGGTCCTTAAAAGTGGAAGATAGAGGCAGAAGAGGAGGTCAGAATGGTGCAATAAGAGAAGACCTTAACTTGCTTTTTTGGCTTTGAAGACAGAGGAAGGCCTAGATGCCAAGGAGTACGGGTAGCCCCTCGCAGCTGGGAAGGCAAGGGACGGACCTCACCCAGAAAGGAGTACAGCCCTGAGACACCCGGATCTTTGCCCTGTGAGAACCGGGCAGACTTCTAACCTACAGAACTGTAAGAAAATCGACTGGGATGATTTAAGGCACCAAGCTCATAGTAATTTGTTAGCATAGGTGGAGGCCGAGTTTCTCAAGGAATTGGTCCATGATTTCTTCTAAGTTGTCAAATTGATTTTGCAATGTATTTATTTAGAGTTGTTCATAATACTCACTCCTCACTATCCTTTAATGTTCATAGAGCCTACAGGGACACCCACTTTTCATCCGTGAGGCTGCTGATTTGTGCCTTCTCTCTTTTTCAAAGGACCATCTTTTAATTTCATTGATTTTTCTCTAGTTTTACTGTCTTCAATTTTATTGGTTTCCACTCTTTATTATTTCCTTTTCTTCTGCTTCCTTTTAATTTGCTCTTCTTTTACTAGTGTTTAAAAATTACCTTTGCTTTCTTGGTGTTGCTTAATTGTACGCCTGCACCATTTAATTTTAATAACGGCTGTGTTTAACAACCAGCTGCCACATCCTGAACCCTGTGGCTCCCTTGTGTGAGGTTCCCAGGCCCAGTCAGTCCCCACCAGCCTCTCCCTCAGCTCCAGGCTGTCCGCTGCTGCCAGGCAGCACCCCCACTTGAATGTTCTGCTGACAGCTCAGTATAAACATAAACAAATGGGGTCCACCGCAGAGCCCCTTCGCTCCCCTACTCTCCGAGTCTCCCACTCTGGTGCCACGTGAAGCTGCCTCCTTGACTCCTCCCTACACCCCGCACCCCGGCAACGGAGCCCCTGAGCTTGGCCTCAGGGGTCATCTGGAGTCTGCACACTTCCCATAGTCCTGTCTTCACCCCGCCCACATCCTTGTCTACCCGCCCCCTGGATGCTGGCCTGGGCTCCCTGCCCACTCCTAGCCCCTGTGTCTTCTATTCTCACTGCAACAATAAGAAAAGGTGAGGCTGGGCACAAGGGCTCACACCTGGAGGCCGAGGTGGCAGGATCGCTTGAGCCCAGAAGCTCGAGACAAGCCTGGAAAACACAGGGAGACCTCAACAAAAAATGTAAAAAATTAGCCAGGCGACGCGCACCTGTGGTCCCAGCTGCTCTGGAGGCTGAGGTGGGAGGATCACTTGAGCCTAGGAGGTCGAGGCTGCAGCGAGCTGTGGTCACACCGTTGCATTCTAGCCTGGGTGACAAAATGAGACCCTGTCTCAAAAAAAAAAAAAAAAGTAGCTTACATCAGGTCTCTCCTCTGCACACAACTCTCAACAGCCCCACCTCAAAGAAAAAACCCAGGTCCCTTCCACAGCCTCCCCAGGCGGCCCTCTCCCTTGCCAACTCCCCGCTCCCATGGGCTCTGCCAGCTCTGGGCCTGGCTCTCGTGCTCTTCCTGAAGCGCTTTGGCCTGTTCCTGCAGGACCTCTGCCTCTGCTATCCCTTGTCTACAAAGCACCCCCATGGCTTGTGCTCCTGTGTCTGGCTCCTCCTCAGAGGCCTTCCCCACCACTGAGGGGAAACAGCAGCCCTTGCCCCTCTTCCCTCCCCACTGGGCTCCATCTTCCCAGCCTGGCCCTCCCCTGGTGCGTGCGTATTTGTCATGGTCCAGCCCTCTTCCCTCCCATCCTCCCACTTACTGCCCTAGAGCAGTCTGGCTCCTAGTACCCAACCAGATTTGCTGAACAAATGAATGAAAGAGCAGCAGCCCAGAGATCGCCTCAATGCCTCCCCTACTTCCGCTCTGCTAGGATGAGGGCACAGCCCTGCACAGGGCTGACAAGCTGCTGGAGGACCCCAGAAAGGGGACCCCTCCCGTCCCCTGACCCACACAGCTCCACCTTGGGCCACTCAACCCCTCAACCCACCACTTCGTCTGGCAACACTACCACTCTCTCTGGCCTTCCTGTATCTTCCCAAGGCTAGAGCCCTCGCCCTGCCTTTCTTGACTGCTACTCCTGCAGCCTGCAGGGCTCAGCCTGGCCATCACCAACTCTGGGAGGCCTTCGGTGGCCTCAGCCATCTTAGCAGCCTTCTCAGTTCCAACTCGTGACACACATGACCGCTCAACAGCCACACTGAATGAAAGAAAAACAAGTAAACTCATAAAACCACGGCTGCCAAAAAGGGTAAGGACCTAGGCCCACCACCCTCCCTGCCATCCTCCTACACTAGGGCCTGGGTCACCCCAGCCCAGCCCAGGAGCAGGGACCCAGTAATCACCCAGGACCTGTGGGTGTCAGCCCACACAGCTCTCAGCCCATCCCAAGACAGGGAGGAGAGAAAAGCAGGCTCCAGTCCCACAGGAGGAAGCCATGCCTCCCCCATCGCCATTCCCTGCCACACTTCGAGCCCCAGTCACGCTCCTTGACCTCAGTTCCCAGGATGGCACCCAAAAGGAAGGCAGAGAAGGGGTTCCTTCCTGACCTGCAGACAACAGGCAGTGATGAATCAGGAGGTGGAGCCAGAACCCCGACAAGCAGCCCAAGCCCTTCTCCCCAGAGCCACCCCACTGCCCTCTCCCCAGACCATCTGCTTAACAGTCCAGGACGAACCCAGATGAGGCCAACAAAGACAGACTGTGGCCCCAACTCTCATCCCCAGTGCTCTGTGTGGGGAGGGGGCAGAGTGCACGTGGTCCCACCTCCCTGGCCGCAGGCTCAGCAGCCTGGCGCTGGTCCAGCCCCCTCCCTGCAGCCCCAGGTTCTCGGTCCTCAGTCCCAGAAATTCCCTCAAGAGCGCCTGGCCCAAAGCCTCGCTATGCTTTACAGAATCGCTGCTGAGGGCAGCACAGCTGGGAGCAGGGGGGACACTGGGGACCGCAGCTAGGCCCCTACTAGTGGCACTCCTCCCATGGGGAACCTTTCCACACCCTGGGCCAGACCCTGGTGGTCACAGAGGCCTCAAGGGCCAGCCTGGTCCTGACACAGCCCAGCACCTGGCTTGGCCTCCCCGCCACGCCCCACACTCTCGCCCATCCTCTGTTCCCACAGCCCAGCCTGGGCACTCGCCTCTGAACAGACTCATCCCCAACCCGGCCCAAGTCCTCCTCTGTTCCAGCCTCTGCTGGGGCAGCCCCACTCCCCATCACACCTCGCCTTGCCCTGTTCTCAAATCCACCCCGGAGCCTGCGACACTACCTCTAAAGCATCCTCTGACCTTGGCCTGAGCCAGGCACTGGCACCTCCTGTCTGAACTTTGCCCTATTGTGGCCACACATGCCTGGCCATCTCTCCTGGTCCTCCGCCGCCTGTCAATTCAACATTGTCCCATTCTAGGCGCCATTCAAGCATCCCACAGCACCATCAGCACCACGAGCCCACCTCTGCCCCCACAAGCAGATCACTTAGCCTCTCTGAGCCACGATTTCCTCATCTGTAAAATCTACTTCAAAGGCTCCTGAGATGCTGTGAAGGCAGCAGGTACCCAACAGCTGGCAGACTGCGAGTCTGACCCCCACTCTGCCCAAGCCCTGAGGCTTCCTGCCCTGGGGAAGCTGTTACTCTCAAGTCAGCCTGGGCTCCTGCTTCCTGCCTGGTCCGCTGGGAGGGGCCCCGTGCAGGCCACAGCTCTTCTCTGAGCTTCCTGGGTGTTGTGTTGTGGCAGGAGGCGAGCAGGAGAGGGGCTGAGAAGAGCCAGGTGGCCAAGCAAAGGGACTGCAGGGAAGGCCGCCCACTGACCCCATGTTTTTCTGGACCTCAGTTTGCCCTCGGCTCAGTAAAACTGAGATTTCTACAAGCAAGGCCCAGAGCCAGGGAGAGGAGAGAGTCCTGCCCCAGACTGGCCCTCCCGACTTTACCACCTGGAGGCTGGAGTGGCTGCCTGGGCCCATAGGAGCGAGCCTCTGGCGCACTGGGAAAACCGAGAAACAAACGCACCAGAACTCAAATCTGAAAAGCCCAGAGCCCGGTTGCCATGGCAACCTGCAGCCAGCTCCGCCTGGCACTCCGCCAGCCTGGGTGGGGGCCGGGACTCGCCAGGCATGGCTGCTACCACCTCTGGGGCCTCCTCCTTGGGCTTGGCCCAGCTTCTGCTTGGACACAGTAGCAGAGCAAAGCCACAGAGAGGCACCTCTGCCCTGTCAGGTGGGCTGGGCAGATCTGGGCTCCCACTCACACAGATCTTTTTCTCCCAGAGTAAAGCCCAGCCCTGAGCCTCCAGAGTCCAGCACCACCCCGCACCCTGCCCAGCACCCCACCCAGCGTCCATCACTCCAGCAGCCACCAAGCCCATCAGCGGCCTGGGCCACCACAATACCCCTGCGTATGGAGAGGCTTTGGGCTCCCGCCAGGTCAGTGGCCTCTAAGCTGTTACATGGGCACCGGTAGAGGGGCAGTGAGACGACTCCCTGCCTTTCCTCACAGCTGGGTGCCAGCACTAGGGTGGCGCCTCACGTGACTCTTCTCCTTTAGTGGCACTCCCTTTGACAGATGAGGAAACAAGCTCAGAGCAATTAAGTGACTTCTCAAGGTCACAGAGCTGCTATGTGGTAAGCAGCAGAGGCTTGGAACTCCCAGGCCCAGTTCCTGGATGCCCTGGCCTGAGCCCTGCACATCACCAAGGCCTATCACCCACCCACTCACCTGAACCCCCGGCCACAGGGTTGTGCCCGATCTACACAGACACACAGCAGACAGAGGATGGCCTTCAGGTTTCCATTTAATGGCCAAGCCAGCACTGCCAAGATGTCTTCCTGCCCGAGGAGCCCAGCCATGCTGGCATCCCTCAGCCTCACTAGCGGCATCCCAGTCCAGTCGTGGTGTGGGCCTCATCTCAGCTCCTTCAGCAAGCCGTCCACAGAGCCCAGCAGCTCCCGGAAGTAGCCTTCATCCTCACCGTCCTGCAGCTCCAGACTGGCCAGCGCCTGGTACTCAGCCTGCAGGCTGGCCAGTGTCCTGCTGAGCTGGGGGTCCTGGCGGTAGCGGTCCTGGCAGGTGGCCAGGAGGACACCCAGCGTCTGCAGCACCTTTTCACGGGCATCATGCTCAGGCAGTGCCAGGAGGTGGGCTGTGATCTCGCACCAGCCCTGTTCCCGCAGGCCTGGCAGGAGGTGCACCTGGCGATACTGCTGCAGCTTCTCTGGGGATGTCTCCTGGGTCAGCTCGGCCTCCTCCTCAGCGAACATCTGCCATCCGCCACAGCCGGGTGCCAGGTGGGGTGGGGTGGGGAGAGAGCACATGGGAGCAATTAGCTCACACCTGGCCAGCTCTGCCCTTCAGACACAAAGGCATGAGGCTGACCCCTGAGGGCCACGTCTTCCTCCATCCCGAAGTCTGACTCTATCCATTCATCCATCCACCAACAAAAACACCTGTGCAGTGCCAGGTACTGGAGAAACCAAGATGGAGACAGAGTCTTGCCCTCAAGAAACTTAGGGTCTAACAGGAGAATACAAATTTACTGAATAATTCCCGAAGAGCATGGTATGTTTAATCTCACAGTGCAGCATGGGGGCAGACAAGCTGGCTTTAAATTCCTGCTCCATGGCTGAATGACCATGGCTGGCACGCAGTGACCCTGAGACCCAACACCACCACCTCCTAAGTGGAGAAACCAGAGCCCCCCGTGCATGTTGGGAGGATGCCATGGAATGATGAACGTGCAGCTGCTGTCCAGCACACCACGCACGCTCCACCAATGGGAGCTTGTGTATCAAGTACTGCTATGCATGTCCCTCCACAAACATTAGCCATGCCAGCATCGCCATCTCTACCATCACTACCACTACAAGTCCTCTGAGGACGGACTGCTGCTGCCAGAGGCTGGAGCAGAGAGGAGACTGATGTGGCCCCGAGTCTTCAGGGTGATGGGAGTCACCCAAGTTGATGGGGGAGAGGGCCATCCACACATGGGGGGCCACCGCAGGCCTGGGCCGCCTCGTGTTTGAAAAATGTCAGGTTGTTCTGGTGGACAGGCATGGGGCCTGAGAGCCAGGACGGGCCCGGAACACACAGAGCCCTGCCCCTCCAAGGAGGTGGCCTTTATGCTGCTGGCCTGGGGAGCTGAAGCAAGTCTGGGCTGGGAGTTGCACACTCAGCCTGCCTGGAAAGTGCAGAAGCCCAGCTCCATCAGCAGAACATGGTGGGAGCCAATCCTGCCGGGCTGCCAGCAGTGGGAAAGGGAACACTTGAAACCTGACAGGCAGGCGGGTTACTGGAAGATCAGAGGTGGAGGGTCGGGAGGGGGCAGAGACCACCCGTGCGGCTGTACGAAGCGTGCCTGTGCAGAGGAAGAAACAATGCCTGCCCTCACCCCAGGGGAGAGTGAAGCAAGGGGAAGACGAGCCAGCAAGAGGGACGCCCAGGAGAAGACAGGGCCACAGGGGACACCTGGTGCCTCCTGTGGCAGAAGGAAACTGTAGGGCTGATTGGAGCTGGCAGAGGAAGCTGGGGAGGGAGGCAGTCCTGCATCCTGGGACAGGAAAGGCTGAGAGGGACCCAGTGGTCCTTTCCTACTCCACCCCTCAGTCCTGCCAGCTTCGCCCCCAGAACACATCCCAATCCTGTTGGCTCCACCTTCACCACCCCACCCCTCGTGTGCTGAGGTCCACTGCCTCTCACTCCCACCCTCTCCTCCAGCCCCCAAACCCTCACAACCTGGCACTGCAGGTGATAAAGACAAAATCAATCCCTTCCCTGGGACTGTGAGGCTCTGCAGGCTCCGCCCCTGCTGTGCATGGCCTGGACCCACTCACACCCATTCCTGTCACTCTAACTCTCCCCCGGGGCCTCTGGAGGCGCAGTTCCCGCTCCCAGGCGCACCCCCGCATCACCCCACTCACTCTATAGCTCCCTGCACACCTCAGCACCACTGACCGGCCTCCCCTGACTGGTCTCCTCTGCTTACATGCTGCTGTGGTTTGAATGTGTTCCCTAAAAGTTAAAGTGCTGGAAGCTTAATCCCCAAGGCAGCAGTGTTGAGAGGAGGCGCCCAGGTCAGGAGGGCAGTTGTTATTCTAGAAAGCAGCCTGGTCCGGCTTTTTTCCACGCGTGCTCTTGCCCCTCACCTTCCACAATGTTACGATGGGGCACAAAGGCCCCCGCCAGATGCACCCACCCAATCGTGGACTTCCCAGCCTCCCGAATCATGAGCCAAAAACTGCCTTTTCTTTATACATGATCCAGTCCGGGGTATGCTATTAAAGCAGCAGCAGACTGACTACGGCACACGCTCCGGAGAATTCTCTGACAAACATCTGCCCGAAAGCCCGGGACCACAGGGACTGCAGACTATTTCCCCAGCACCCAGCACCCAGCACAGCAGACAGCATAGTTGGGCAGGTCCCCCTGCAGCCTTCAGCTCCTCGGATGCACCAGAGGCCATGGAATCCAAACCCCAGGTAGACATCTCACCAGTGCAGAAGCCCAGATGTCAGGGCCAGGTCTCTCATGAGAGGCCCGGTCACAGGCCAAGGCACATATGAGGATACCCAGGGGCCTGGCAGACCCCAGCCCTGAGAGGGGTGTCACTACCCATGGGAATTCCACATTCTCCAGCTGTCATGACGACGTGCTACAGCGATCCCCTGGAGCTGCACAGTGCCAGTCCATCATGGTGGACCGCTCAAATCCCTCCACCTTCAGGCAGCTCTGGACCCACCCCTAGTTGGGCTAGGTCTTCATTCTTTTCTAAGAGCTGCAAGAGGCTTGACTTAGTGGCACACACCTATAATTGCAATACTTTGGAAGGCTGAGGCAGGATCGCTTAAGCCTAGGAGTTCAAGACCAGCTTGAGCAACATAGTGAGACCCTGTGTACAACAAATGAACAAAATTAGCCAGGCATGGTGGCATGGGCCTGTAATCCCTGCTACTTGTGGGGCTGAGGTGGGAGGATCACCTGAGTCCAGGAGGTGGAGGTTGTAGTGAGCCAGGATCGCGCCACTGTACTCCAGCCTGTATGACAAAGCGAGACCCTGTCTCCACTCCAAAAAAAAAGAAAGAAAAACAGGAATCACAAGAACAGAGAAGCCCTGACTGCCTCAACCAGAGTACAGTCTGTCCTAAATCTCTCTGGCTGAAACTCATCCACTGTCCTCCCTGAAAGAAGAGGGCCATTTCTGTGCTGTTTGTAGAGAGATGCCGATCCTTCCCTGCCCAGTCACATCAGCACCCCAAAGGTTCCAGAGGCAGGCCCCCAGAGCCGGTTGCCTTGGGGAAGCCTTGGTGAGCCTGCCTGGTGGTAGTGTGCTAGCCATGGGTCAGTGCCAGTGCCCAGGATGCCAGGGCTGGGGGCAGCAGAGACACACACCCAAGACACCAGAGAATACAGACCAGTTTCCCGTGGGAAATGCCCAGCCAGCCTACATGTCCTTCTCCAAGCCCACTGGCCCACTCCCAGAACATGAACTGTGCCCAGGCCTTATTAACTGGATCTGAGCACCACATGGCTGCCTGCTGTTCTAAGAAACTGGATTTCTGCATCTTCTATAAGAAGAGACAGAGAAACAGAGCGAGAGGTAAGACAGGCAGGGAGTGGCAGAGAGCTGGGAAGAGACAGTGACGGATACAGCAAGGCAGCCACAGCCATCCTGACACTCTGCCAGGGAGAGAAGGCCCGCGGGAGGCGTGTGCAGAGCAGGGTGAGGGCCCAGCCTCCACCATTCGGCAGCGGTTCCAGCGGCTGCACAGCCCTGCTCCACTAGTCGGCATGCGGCTGCTCTGGGGAGCGTGCAGCCTGAGAAGCGACTGAGAAAGCCCTGCCAAGGCTGGCTGCAGCAGCTGAATTAAAAATCCAGGCCTGGCTAGTTTTCCTCTCTCCAACTTAATTAAGACACTTCTCAAGCTTGCAGAGCGGGCTGGGCACCAAGTCTCCTCCGAGGTGGTAAGAGACTGGGTCCCTGGGACTCTCAAGGGCAGTTGCTTTGAGGCCCTGCCCGGAGCCAAAGCCCCCAGAGGAGAGGAGGCACCTCCAGGATTCTACAATCCGCAGAGTCAGCACCATTTGGAGGAGCTCTGGGCTCCTGCACTGGCTCAAGACAGCTGCCCCATCCCTCAGCCTTTCGTCCCCTGGAGGCCTGGTCCCGCCTGGTCCCGCCTGGTCCCGCCTGCTCCCGGGCTCGCCTCATGCTGAGCCTTCTGCCTGCACACTTGGCCATGACCACGGTGAGCAGGGCCACCTCCCTCTCCTCATCAGCCCTCAGGTTCTGGCTTAGCCACCACATCCACAGGACATCCTCCCTGGTGTCCCCACTCTCTTCCATCCGTCTGTCCATCCATCTGGAAGCACACACAAAGCAAACGAGAGGAGACCAGGCGGGCCTGGGCACTCACCTTCTCCGTGACCAGGTCGTAGAGCAGCGTGATCACACGCACGGCCAGCACCTCTGTGCCCTTCTCCTGCACCAGGCTCCTCAGGACCTGCAGCCCTCCCAGCTTCAGGAACTGCCGCTGGGCATAGGGGAAGTGGCGCAGCAGGGAGCACAGCGCAAACAGGACCTGGGGGCAGAGATCCACGGGCAGGTGAGAGGTCAAACAAGTGGTACCTGCCCCGAGGCCCAGGGAAGGCAGCCAGAGGTGCCCCAACCTAGTGCTCATTCCTCCCGGCCCCACCCAACACCTCAGGTACAGCTACACCCCAGAACCCAGGACTGTGAGGCCAGGAGGGACTCAGGCACCTTCAACGTTATCAAGTGGGTAAATGGCAGGTAAACAGAGGCCCAGGGTGGGAGGCCAGGAGTAAGGCCCAAGGCCGCACCACGGAAGCTGCCCCCAGGCCTCTAGACACCTCGGCACACTGTCACCTGCTTTAGTTGAGTGTGACCTCTGCCCCATGCTACCCAGCAGATGATGCTCAGGCCCCCAAGGTGACATGCACAGCCTGAACAGGGACCCTTTCCTTTCAGGCCCACAGGTGTCCTGGGGGCCGAGCAGGAGGAAGGGCGTGGAAACACACCTTCTTCTTTGCTGTGAGTGGCTGCTCCGTGGCCAGGATTACCAGCAGCTTCTGTAGGGCTCCCCCTTCGATGGCCTCCACCTGGACTTTGGGGTTGCTGGGGAAGAAGCATAGGAAAGCGTGAGCACCCTGCCCAGCTCAGGGATAGGGTGGTGAGGGAACTGAGCCCACGCCAGCCATCCCAGGGGCAAACGGGAACAATGGAGGTTCCCATTCGGGGCAAGTCGAACTCAGCCTGGGAAACAAAGACCATCTGGCACAGACCCACGTGGGAACAGCGGCCCATGCACAGATGACAGGGCTAAAGGCTCCCATGCCAGCCCCCACTCCCAAGCAGCCAACGGGCTGGAGCCGGCTGGGAAGGCGAATCACCTCTACTACTTTAAAGACAGCTCGATGCCAAAGGCACTCCTTCGGCGTCCTCCCGTCCTCCCATAGGAAGCCAGTGCCAGATGTTCCTTCTCTGTGACCCCAGGCACATCACACACTGGAGCAATTACTAATGGGTCTGTTCCCCTCCAGGTCTGACGCCCCAAGGCCAGGGCCCTATTCCTCTCCTCTCTGGGGTCAGTACTCAGACTGCACATAGAAAATGCTTGTGGGAGAAGACAAGAAGGAAGTCCCAGAGACAGGAGCCTCCGAACACCTAGGCAGATCCTAAAACAGGACAACGCAAGGCCTCCCACCGGGCTCCCACTCTGTAACAGCAGCTACTGTCAGCTTCTCTGTCTCTGTATTCTCAGCGCTCAGCACAGAGCCTGCCACGTCATAGGTCCCTGGACGGTAGGGAATGAATGAATGAATGAATGAGTGAATGAATGAACAAATGAACAAACAAACACAGGTACACCACCTGCACATACCAACAAATAAGCCACACCAAAGTACTCAAAACGCTGAGCTGCCTCTGGAACTCCTCTCCTCATTCTTGGCTAGAGAAACAGTGATGGGATTAAAACATTTCAGGCCCAGACCTCCGAGATGCAGGGATGGGAGGCCTGGTGGGGGCCCCCATCAGGGCAAGGTGCCAGGCAGGGCACATGGCTGGGATCCCTTGCAGGATACCCTTTTGCAGGCTCCTTGCTTTTCAAGATCACATTAAGGATCAATTAAGGAGCAAGCGCCAAACACAGGGACCAGATGGTCAGGCCCTTGGGCAGGTCAGGCCTCCTCTCGCAGCAGCCTACTGTGAGGCCAGAGAGAAGAGAGGGGACACAAAAGCCTGAGGCCAGCAGCAAGTGAAAGGGACAGGCCAAGAGTCAGGTGGTGGCTGTCACACCCACCCAAATAACTGGCAAAGGATGCCGCAGTCTATCAAAGCCACCAGTACCTCTGGCTGCCTGACCATAGCATGACCACAAGCTCCTGGAGACCCCAAAAGCACCTGTTCCTCTTAACTCCCAATGCTCCTGGCCAGGGGTCACTCATGGTATCCTCGAGAGTGAGCTAGGGTGTAAGGAAACAAAGACAAATCAGAAGGAGCTGGCTCCAGAAAAGACAATGTGCCACCGCACAGGAGAGGGCTCGACACACAGCAGGCGCGCCCCCAAAGCCAGCCGAATGGAATGAAGATAGCTCCCCACTTCTATTCCAACCAGAAGCCAGCTTCAGGGTCCAGAGCAGACCCAGCACACTGAGCCAGCTTCCTAAAGGGAAAGGCCCCTTTGTACCATGTGTCACTCTGTAGCCTCTCAGCCAGAAACTAAGTACAGGGTGGGTGCCAGCCTGTCCCACAGCAACTCCACCCTTGTGTCTGCAGAGCAGCCTGGAGATGGGCCAGAGTCCCTGGGGAAGGAGGCTGACAGCTCCTCTCCAGATAGGCAGGCAGGCGCTGGCTCAGGGGGCCTGGGAGCCGAGCTGTTCCCCTGCCCCCCGACTTGAGACAGGCAGCTGCTTAATCAAAGCACGAGCTAATTAGGGCTGTCTCTGCCATTATGTGCCTAAGGAATGTTCACCCATGACAGGAGGGTCCAGGAAGAGAAGACGGCCATGCTGAGAGATTCACATAAACATCAAATGCTGCCTCCCAAAGCGGGCTGTGACATCTGACACTGCATCAGCCTATGGGAACACTGCCGAGGAGTCCCATCCCTCATGGGCCTTCGGAGCAGCAGAGACAAGGCCCTCCAAAGACAGCACAAAGCTCGTCACTGCACCCCATCATTGCAGCCCCAGTTAATTCCCCAGGGCTGGGCCACCAGAGCCCTTCCACTTTCTGCACTGGTACCAGGGCAAAGAGAAGTCCCTTCTTCAAGGTAAGCTGATGTGGGCCAAGAGCCACCCATGTCAAGCCAGCAGCAGCCCGGTCCCACTCACCCTGCCTCCCGCAGGCAGGCTCAGAGCTTTCTGTCTCCCTCAGGCAGGCTCTTCCCACCTCGTAGGAAAGAACAGAGCTCCAACAAGGGAGAAGTAAATCGGAGAGAAGAGAGGAAGTCTGGCCTTTTGTAAATTGCTGAAATCAGATTCATAAGGCAATAAATTCACATTTTCACCCACAGCCAAGTCCATGGGTAGAGCCAGAGCATGGGCCAAACCTGGGCTGTGACAGTGCATGGCCTCGGCAGCCCTGGGCCCATGCCCTGCCTGGCCTCTTCAGGTGATCAGCTTAAATAAGGTGCCCAAGGAACTCTGGGAACTCTGGGCCCTATCCCAGGGTTCCCACAGCTTCGGGAGTTCCCTAAAAGGCCACCCTGTGAAGGCAAGGGGTTGGGGAAACACAGCAGAGGAATAGGGGAAAGACGAGGCCTGTGCTTCCAGCTGCCTCTCAGTCCATCCAGCAGGGCCAGTAGAGCAGAAGGTTTCCTGAGCAATCTCCCCACAAGGGCAGAATCTGCTCCCAGAAACAGACCCTCTCTCCGCAGGCAGCTCAGCCTTGGGCTCTAAATGCTCACAGCCTGGGGCTGAGGGTGGTAACTAACAAAATAGCTCAGAGTGAGGCCTAGGGATGTGCAAGGGCCAGGGCCTGGAGGACCCTTGCTGGGAATCTCAGGAACAATGGCTGATGACCTTGGGCAAACCCTCACCTGTGCTGCAGAGCTAAGACTACCTGTGTTAAAGACAGAATAGCTAATGAATGCCAAAATGCCAGTGCCAGCCAATGCACTGTGGCCAAAAGACAATTACAGAAGAGGCCAGACCACATCCTGGAGAACACAGCTTTATTCAGCCCGGATGCCTCGAGCACATACACGTATGCCAGCGTCATCCTCCTCCAGTCTATAGATTCCGGACCAGAGCTACAGCACACCCCTGGAGGGGCCAGCTCTGCTGGATGGAAGGCAGGTGTCCTGTCAGTTGGGGATCTGAGTGAGTTAAACAGGTGGGGGCCTGGCACGCCTCAAAGTGACATCAGTGGCACTGGTGTGCTCAAAGTCAACAGAAGGATATTAAGGACGTAGCTCATCTCCGATGCGATAAATGAGAATAAACCTTGTTCAGGGCTAAGCCGGCTGGACTAAATAAATACCATTAGCACTTGGATTACTGGGATGTTCACAATCAGCAAGCAAGTCAGCTGTCTGTGTGCAGAGGGACGACAGCAGCTGCTACTCTGTAAATCTTGCAGAGGGATGGGCTGGGGGTGGGGCATGTTGCAGAAATGGAAGTGATTGCATTTGCAAAAACCAGAGAGTTTGGGTCAGGGTGACAGCAATTTGGGCAATCAGCCAAGAGTCAGAGGTCATATTTTAGCCAACTGAAGCTGAGCGAGTGTCTGGGTAGAAGGGGACTGAAGGAGTGGACAGGGAGGGCAGGCCAGCTCGGCCAGGGGCCCAGGAGATTGCTGCCCAATGCACATCCAGGGGCTGCCTTCTCCATCCCTAGGCTCAGGACTGGCAACAGAATTTTCAGGCCCAAGTGCAATATGAAAATGTGGGGCCCTTTGTTCAAGAATTATCAGAAATTTCAAGACAGTGAGAATAGAGCATGAAGCCAAGCACGGGCCCTTCTGAGCGTGGGGTGCTGTGCCCTGCATGGTGGCAGGGCTGACAGGGTGTGCACAGAGCTCCTGCTTCAGGGCCGACTGGCACAACAAGGGCTGAAAGGGAAGTTTGAATTTCTGGAAAGGAGAACAACTGGAAAAGGCAGAGCTCTAGGATGGTCATAAGTAAGAGTGACTGGTTAGATGGGGGCCAAGGAAATGCTAAGATGTAACTGAAGAGATCTTCTGTGATTGAGACTGCCAGACCAAACCAGGACAGCAGAGGCACAGCAGAGGGATGTGCTCACTCACAAGTCCTCGTGACATTTCTAAGTGCAACAAATACTCTTTTCATTCCCTTACAACAGGGAAAAACTACCACTTCTTGTCTGAAATGCCTCTGAGATGATGCCATGCACCGAGGTCAGAGGGCACGTCTCAGGGGTGTGTGGGGCCAGGGGCAATCGTTCACCTGATACAGTGTAGACTCGCCTTCTGGCCCAGAGAGAAAGATCTCCTCTGGTGGCCCCACCTTGCTTATGGCCTAATGTGTAGCCTCCATCATCTGGGAAAGCAAGAATTTGCAGGATGTGTAATCCTGCAGTAGGTGAGTTCAACAGACACCTATATTCGCCTGCCATCCAGGGATGAGTGGGGTTAGGTAATCAATCAGTTAAGATACAAACAATTGGCCCAGCACGGTGGCTCACACCTGTAATCCCAGGACTTTGGGAGGCTAAGGTGGGTGGATCACTTGAGGTCAGGAGTCTGAGACCAGTCTGGCCAACATGGTGAAACCCCGTCTCTACTAAAAATACAAAAATTAGCTGGGTGTGGTGGCGGGCGCCTGTAATCCCAGCTACTTGGGAGGCTGAGGCAGGAGAACCGCTCGAACCCAGGAGGCAGAGGTTGCAGTGGGCCAAGGTCACGCCACTGCACACCAGTCTGGGTGACAGAGCAAGACTCCGTCTCAAAAACACACACACACACACACAAAACACAAACAGTTGCTGAACTGAATAAAAATGGAATAGGTTTAACAACAACAACAAAAAAACACAGAACAAATCTCCCACTGTAAAATCAAGCTTCTAGGAGTAACAAAACACCCCTCCAGCAACATGAGCTGCACATCACTTGTGTGGTGGGACCTGAATGGTCTGAGGAGTTGCATCTGGACACTGGGGAAAGGCAGGGCTATCATCTGACTCCTTCATGTACAGTCCCCAACTGGAAGCCACCCACGTAAGCAACTGTGAGATACTCACTCCTCACCACAGTAACAGCAGCTCATAAGAGGGTCTCTAGAACCTCTTGACAAACAGACACACATACATACACACACAGACACAATAATATGCCCTCCTCTGGGTAGATAAAGGGAACCTCAGAGGGAGGGGCAGCAAATCATCTTCCTGACGGACATCTGGTAGCTTTCCAACATAGCCCTGCATCACAGTTACCTGGGGCAGTTTATTTCCTGAAACTATTTCAGACTAGTGATTTAAAAAATTAGGCTAGGTATGGTGGCTCATGCCTGTAATCCTAGCACTTTGACAGGCTAAGGCGAGAGGACTGCTTGAGTCTAGGAGTTTGAAACTAGCCTGGACAAGGTGGTAAAATCCCCGTCTCTACAAAAATTAAAAAAAAAAAATAGCTAAGCATGGTGGCATGTGCCTATGGTCCCACCTACTCAGGAGGCTGAGGTAGGAGGATCACTTGCAGCCTGGGCGACAGAGTGAGATTCTGTCTCTCTAAAGAAAAAAAAAAAATTATAGAAAAGTAATTACATACAAAAAAATAACTTACTGAAAAGCTGCAAGAATAGTAAGTGAACTCCCACCCAGATTCGCCAATTGTCAACATTTACCACATCTGCTTTTTCATTTTGTCTCTTTTAATATTTACACCGATTTTCTAAAATATTTGAGAGTAACTGCAGCTATGAAGGCCCTTTACCCCTAAACATATCAGTGTGTATTTCCTAAGAACATAACCAAAGTACAATTATCAAAATCAGGAAACTAACACTGACACAATAATCTATAGATGTTTATTCAGATTTTTGCCAACTGTCCCAATAATACTCCTTCCCCACGCCCCATCTTTTTAAAAAGCTTTTTTTTTTTTAGATAGGGGTTCTCACGATATTGCCCAGGTTGGTCTTGAACTTCTGGCTTCAAGCAATCCTCCCGCCCCAGCCACCTAAAGTGTTGGGATTACAGGAGTGAGTCACTGCACAGAGCACTCTCAATAATATAATATTCTTTTTTTTAAAGCCTACAGCACCCAGTATTTCCAGGCGGTCTCCCATCCAAGTACTAACCAGGCCCGACCCTGCTTAGCTTCCAAGATCAGACGAGATCGGGCACGTTCAGGGTGGTATGGCCGTAGACAATATTATTTTTAGAAAAATAATTTTGATCCCATGTCCAATTTATGCCCACAGGATGCAGAGCAGCGTGTATCCTTGGTCTCCTTTCATCTGGAATGCTTCCTCAGTCTTTGTCTTTCATGACATGGACATTTACGTGGAATGTTTCTCAGTGTGGATTTGTCTGATGCGTTCTCATGGTTAGACCGAGGCTATGGCTTTGGCAGGAATACACAGTGTTGTATCTTTCTCAATGTATCATACAGGAGGGCAAGTGACGACCGTAAGTACCACAATTGGATGTTTGCTTTGATTACTTGGTTATGGTAGTATCTGCCAGCTTTCTCTACTATAAAAATACCAGTTGTTCCTCTGAAATTAGTATTTTGTGGGGAGACACTTTGAGATATAAAGACAGCCTATTCCTCATCAAAGTTTCATGTAGTAGTTTTGGCAATCATTGACAATTCTTGCTTAATTATCCCAGGTTAAGCATCTTAAGTCCAAAAATCTAAAATCCAAAATGCTCTAAAATCTGAAACTTTTTAGGCATCAACGTGATGCTCAACGGAAATGTTCATTGGAACATTTTGGATTTTGGATTTTTGGATCAGGGATGCTCAAATGGGAGTATATAATGCAAATACGCCAAAGACCAAAAACGAAAAAAAAAATCCAAAATCCAAAACACTTCTAGTCTGAAGCATCTCAGATAAGGGATGCTCAACCTGTACCACGATGTTTGTCAAATGATACTCAAACTCCTACTTTATCCTTCAAACTCCTATCTTTATTTTTCTTGCTTCTAACTTTATTTGCTGGCACTCTACCTGGAAGAAGAGATTTTCCTTCTTTCCCATTGCTTCATTCATTCAATTATTGATATCAGTATCAATTCATAAATTCTTTTTTAATCTATGGAATAGAATCCATTTCTATCATTTACTTCAATGCTCAAATTATCCTTAATCACCAGGCCTTTTCATGCTGGCTTCTGTGTCTTTTTAAAATGCTTCCATCACTCTTTGAGAGTATTTTCTTACCTTCTGGCACAAGATGTTCTTGTATAAGATATCGCTCTTTTCCTATGCCAGCAATGAAATCAGCCATTTCTCCAAAGAACAACTGGAGCCCTTTTTGAAAATATAGATTCCAAGCCCTACCCTGCATATACTAAATCATAATCTCAGAGAACGTGGCTCCAAAGACCTGATTTTTCAGAAACGCCACATGTGATTCCTATGTTCTTACGACCAACATTTGGGATAACTAGAGCCAATGCCCAACCTTTTATCCAGTACAGCATCTCTGGTAATTGGTGGCCCAGTACTTGAAAACTACATCATCAAACAAGGGGGCTTTCTGCTAGTTTAAAACTCCTCCAATTGACCGAAAAATATATTCCGACACTGAGCTGAAATCTGCCACTATGAAGCTTATACCCTCTGGTCCTAAGTCTACTCTCGCAGAAAGGGTTGCCTGATCCTGTCCTGACAGGTCGGCCCTTCTGAAAGTTAGGAGCAGCCAACCATGCAAAGAATGCTCCCCTCACAACATGGCCTCACAGGATTCTGCAGTCATTCTTAGTGTGACTCTTGAAACCCTCCACTTTCCTTAAGCTCTATGGGATCCTGTTCCACTTACTTACAAATCCCTACAGAGGTGGTGCCCAAACCTATCTGCAGGGCTCCAGCCTGGCCAACTCCCCACCCAGAGTCCAGTGGGCCTGGCTGCCTTTGCCCCAGGGCCACTCTGCCCTAATGCCTCAAGCCACCTCTATGCTTTAGGAAGTAGCCTCACAGAGCTTACAGTGGCCTGCCTCAGTCAAATTCCTAGCGGCTGCTCACATAATCTTCTGATGAGTCAGGGAGCCCCAACATGGCTCTGAACCCAAACACAGGGCTTCAATTTTATTCTTACTAATGAATAAATATGGTCAGGAGGCAAAAAGCAAATTACAAATGGTATGGGGTGATAGAACACCATCTATTTATTTCTGGGTGGTGAGATTTTTGTTTCAAACAAGGAATCTGAATCACTTATAAATTAGAAGTTTAATAACAATAAAATTTAAAATGCCACTTGGCTACCTAGACCCTTCCTCCTAGCCTGTCGCTATTCTTTTGGATCCTCACTGTCACGTATCTCACATGGTTATCCCTTCCCGATTAGTGCCATCTGTTCCCACGTCTTCACATGAGAACCAGAATGCAGGTTACACAGGACAGAGTCTGCCACGAGCTCTTTGGCACATCACTATAGTGAAGGCTCTGGTGACACTAAATCATTTCTAAATAAACACTGATTAAGTCTGATTGTTCAAGCTGCTACAAATCTACATCTTTTTAAAATTATTATTATTTAGAGTCTCACCTCACTCAGGCTGGAGTGCAGTGGTGCAATCTCAGCTCACTGCAACCTCTGCCTCCCAGGTTCAAGCGATTCTCATGCCTCAGCCTACCATGCAGGGACTACAGGCGCATACCACCATGCTCACCACTACACCCAGCCACTTTTTTTTTTTTTTTTTTTTTTTGTATTTTTATTAGAAACAGGGTTTTGCCATGTTGGCCATGCTGGTCTCGAATTCCTGGCCTCAAGTGACCTGCCTGCCTCGGCCTCCCAAAGTACTGGGATTACAGGTATTAGCCACAGCACCCAGCCTCAAATCTACATCTTTATCATCATTTCTCTGTCTGATCTATTAGATTATCATGAGATTCTGTCAAATGATTTCCTGAAATACAGGTCTTCCTCTGCGTCTATTGTACCGGCCTAATCTACCAGCCTAGCAAATCTGAAAAAGAAAAATGGAATTGGGAGGGAACTTGAGAGAGTCTTCTAGGGTACTGATGTTGTTACAATTCTTGATCGGGGTCATGGTTACATGGGTGTGTCCACTTTAAATAATTCATCAAGTGAAATGTGTTGAACTTCTCTGTATGGAGGGAAGTGGGAGGGAGGACTTCAGCATTAAACTAGTCCATCAAGACCTGGTTTTATGGAACCCAAACTAACTCTAAGAGATGACCTCTTTTCTTTAAAAACACTCATAAGTCACATCTCAAAACTTGCTCTGTTATTTTGAAAACCAGAACAGTTGCCCATCGTGTCTCCTTGCCCCTCTCCCAATCCCCGTGATGCAATAAAGATTGCTGCACACAGTTTGATGATGGTGTCCCTAAGTTTCTGTCTGACATTTAATTTTCGGACCCTGTCTAATTTGGAGAAGACAGTGGCTCATTTACACTTTTTGCACATTCCTGGTCTCAAGTTCCACTTAACTCTATGTTTTACTTTCTGCAGGAAGGCCATTCTCTTTAAAGGAGAAGGCAGAGGCAAACAGAATGAGCAGCAAGGACAGAGACACCCGCTCTGGCATCTGCTAAATCACCTGACCGAACTAGGTGGCCTAAAGCCTTCCCTGCCATCCCTCTTACTCGCAACAGTAACTGCGCAGGTGCCTTTGTTGTTCTCAGTGTTCTCAGGTCTCACCCGTCTGGTGCTCCTGACAGTGTCCTCATGGCTGCATCCTTCTCTATTTGCTCTTGGTTACAGGTCCCTTATTTAATCTCTAGACAAAATCTCCACTCGAACTGTGCCCCCTGCAGCCATGTGGGTCTCTTTAGGTGGCTCCCTGTTCCCTGCAGCAATCACTCGTGACTCTATTAAGAACACTTCATTTTTCAAACTCTGAGTCATCCTTCCTTTCGAAGCTCTCGTTCAGACATCATATCTACTTTTTCCTGGACCTTCTGAAATTTATTTTCCCTAAAACTCAGAAGCAGAGAGTTTTACCTTCCCCTTGGCTTCTCCAAACACAGTCACTTTCTGCTGAGGTTCCCAAAACTTTTTTTTACTAGACAAATCCTTCTTGTTGCTCAGAATATAATTTCAGTGAGGCCCTTCTCCTCATTGCTTCCTTAACCTCCTGAGAGAGAAAACGGTCAGAAAAGAAAATTAAGAATTAAAGCAAGTAAAGAATTTATTGCTTCCTTTTTATTTTCTAGAAGCAGATTTCCAGCAGCCCAGATATCCTGTACACCATGTCAGTTTGCTTCTGTGCCAGTTTTACAATTTCAATTCAGAAAGCCTCTTCTACACTGAGGGTAAAAAGCTGACAATTACCTCAGAATTGGTTGGCTGGTTTTTTGGTGGGCTTAAAAGCCAATGACCTGGACTTTTTTTTTTTTTCCCCACCAAAAGCCCAAACCGAGAAAGCAAAAAACCAAGTGCTGCTCTGGAGTCAGAGAGACCTAGGAGCAAGTTCGAGATTCCAGTGTTCTCAGCTATGCGACTAAGTTACTAAGCCTCTCTGGATCTCAGTTTCTGAATTTGTAAAACAGGGGTTAAAAACAATAATATTTATCTCATGGGATTGTTGTGGGGATGAAATGTGATTTTATATATGTAAACACACACACACACACACACACACACACACACACACACTCTTCCTGGCAAATGCCAAGCATTATGATAACAGCTGTTTTATCATAATATGCCATTTGACAGAAATTATTATTTTTACTTTTCTGCTAAGACAGAATGCCTCCTTCTCAGAAGGGAGAGGAGCTATCTGTGTTGGGGGACAAAGAAGACCTCCCACTGAGTGGCCTTAGATTCTCATTCTCAGCTCCTCCGACTGGATAGACAAAGCCAGTACAGAAGGAATTCATGGGGGAGAAATGTAATTAACAAGCTAGAGGGAGGGATTGGGAGGAAGGATCAAAGTAGCTAATTAGAACTGGCTAAAGGGAGACCACAGGGTAGGGAACATGGAAGAAAGCAGGCTAAAGAGAATTATCTGCAGCCTCTAATTATTCGAAGAATGTCCCTGAGTAATTGTTTCAGGCAGTCTGAGGGAGGCAAGGCAGGAGTAACAAGGTTAAGCAGAAGAAAATTTAGGCAAAACATATGGGAGATTTTTTTCACAAGCTGAGATTTATCAACTTTATTAGAGAACACAGATGATGTTATTTTAGGTCTTCTATAACAGCTGGTGGTATAACTATCCCTACAGGTCTGGTGGCTGGGGGAGAGTGTAGGAGGCCAGACCCCGCAGGGCAAGAGGGGATCCAAGGAAATGGCCCAGATTATCCTGACTCCAAGCTTATAGGCAACACACCTTGTCAACAGGCCCTTTGAGGCTCGGGAAAGTGCTTCCTTCCTCACTCAGATCTGCTCTCCTTCCAACCTCCACATCCCCTCATCCTCTCTGTGTTCTGTCATAAATTTGATAAACGTGATAAATCTCACTGTGTGAAAAATCATCTCCTCAATCAGAGCCAATGAAATCATGCAGGGCCTATTTTGTGTTTGCCACACAACTGTAGAAATGTTTATGAATGAGCCATCTCTTAATAGCAAAAGAAAAGGCAATGATCGTAGGACGGTCTATAGCTGAAAATGACAACACTGAAATACTTCATTTACAGGATTTGGAAGTCGTATAGACTACAAATCTCTCTGCTGTGCAACATACATAACAAGTCCCCAAAATATCCTTTGTTTGCTGAGGTTTTGCTCAGATATTTAAGGTTCTGACAGTTTAAATATGGTGAACAATATGGTGAACCATCCAAATATTTTGCATCATTGGTATTTGGAAAGATCTTTAAGAACAATTAGTTCTAGTTCTAAGAGGCAAGTGCAGCACCCAGACTCCCGGTTTTCTGTGGGGGCGGATCAACATGGCCTCCTCAGCCAGCTCCATTTCACATGGAGTCTCAGGTCCCCGCTAGCATGGGTTTCCTGCACCTGGCCATCTGGCTCACACTGTAACAGAGAAGAAAACTGGGCGGATCGGCTGACTCCCCAGCCAGACGCAGGGTTCGCCAGGTCTCACTGGAGGCTGAGAAAGATACAGAGCCTCCCCTGATGCAGGAACAACACTGGGAGGCCTGATCTTGCTCAAGGCCCTTTGATCTGACTCACCAGAGGCTGGAATCGGAACCTGAAGGAAAGTGGAGACTTCTTATTCTGTGGAAATCTTTAAGAACTGGAGAAAAGTTCCAATTACTTACAGCTTCCAGGGACAGAATGATGGATGGCTTCGTTTGCGAACATGCTGTTTGTCTGAGGCTCTTTGTCCAGTCAGCTGGTTGACAAATACTGATCACGCCTAGTATGCACAGGGGCCTCAAATAAGAATACCAGGGCTAGAGCAAAGAACGAACATAGTTCCTGCTTATATCAGATAACAGCCGAAAGAGATGTGCAGAGAACTACTCTGAGAGAAGCTACTGGGCACGAAGGTTGTCTGAAAAATGGAGGTACTGAGTGGGAGGGCATGCTGGAAGAATGACCTTGACAAGATCAAAAGTTATTAAAATAGAGGAGAGAGGCTAAAATTCTGTATGTACTGCCCAACTGAAGGTAGATAAAAACCTACTTTTTTTTCCCCAAAAGAAAATGTTAAGAATCACCTTCTACAGAGCCTTTTAACTCTGTTTCTGATAAATCATTAAAAGGCCTTCTGCTGGAATCATTCTAATGCCAAAGAAAAAGTTACACTCATAAAGTAGTTAATGTCAAAATGTAAATGGTTTGTTTAAGATTCAGCAATTGTTGCTGAATCAAACACAAAATCTCTATGGCTTGAATAGCAAGGGAAACAAAAGGCTTGACGATTTAGTGCTCGTTAAAGCCTGTCTGGCTGAATTTTAGATTGCAACTTAAAAGAAAAAAACATTAAACCAGTTCAAGTGTGAACTGACATATGCACAACAGTTTTCAGCTGCCTGCAAATGGAGCAAGGACACAGCCTGGAATGTGACTGGCACACGCCATGGCTGAGTATGGACCAATGTCCAGGGTACGAGGGCAGGGCCTGAGGGAATGCAGCCCCAACAAGAAAGTATGGGGAAGCTGAGCCCAGGGCCCACCAAGGGCTGAGGGCGACACTGGGAAGAGGACCAATCCCCATTAGCTCTTTCCCGCAGGGAGGCTGGGGGCTTGAGAACAATCAAATGCTAGGCAGGGGCTCCTTCCAACCTGGGGAGGTGGGGAAGCTACAGCTTTTTGCTCTCCCTCCCCTTTTCTGGCCTTGCTTGTCAGACACTTGCATGAGCCACAGTGGGACTCCTGCCCCTACAAATCTCATCACAGGCCTGGTGATCCCCACAACCCTCAAGTCAGGTGTTAGAAATAGTCCTTTGTGGTAGGTTTATGGGGTGCTGAGCAGAATCTTTGTCTAAATTCTCTTGCCTACTGGGATGTAAACCCTGAAAATTTCACCATATGGGATTTATTTGAGCCTTAAAGACAATTCTGTCTTTCAGGGTCCTCTATTAACATGCCATTGTCACTGGGTTGGGAGGGGCCCTGCATAAGTAGGGTGACCACATAATTTATTGTCCAAACTGGGACACTTGTAAGAGTGAAAGGGGAACAATTAATTACTGCACTGAGACAAGAGGCATAAACAGAACATATGGTCACTCTGTATAAGGCTTTGTGTTAAGTTCTACGGAAGACACAAAGGTAAATAAAGCACTTTCACGGTCCGGGAACCTGGACCTTGAGCTGAGAGGCAGGGGATCCAGGGAACAGGCCAAAGCAAGACACCCATGGAGGGGGATAACAGTTCTCCAGAGGGAACTGTTACAGCAGCTTAGCAAAGACCAAGGGCTCTGGAGCCACACAGATTTCACTTTGAATCCTGGACTTCTTTCTATACAAACTTGAGACAGGTCAACTAACCTATCTGAGACTCAGCTTCCTCATCTGTAAAATGAGGGTTACTTCATGAGGCTGTTGTGAGGATTAAATGAGATACCAAACATAACAGTACCTGACATGTAATTTTCAACAGGTTCAATATCGTTAGCATGATCAAGACTAGCCTTCTACTCAAACCCCCATTACTGCAATAAATGTCCTGAGTCAGAAGGTGTGGGCAAGGCAGAAAGAGTAAACCACTAAAATGGCAGACTTAACTTAGCTTCCCTCCAAACTAATCTTCCAAGGACCACCACCCAGGGCTGGGCAGCGAAAGGACGGGGATCACAGCAGCTTCTGAGGAGTGGGCGACCCGGCCGCCTGGCTCTCCTGGTGCCCCTCCTGCTGGTCTTAGGCTTCGCACACTGACCCAGCCTCTCAGCTACTGCTTCATTCTCAACACCTGGAGGCAAATGCCACCCACCTGCCTTCCTCGAGCCATTTCCCTCAGGGCAGGAAGCGACTTTCCAAAGTGACCGAGCCCTGTCCTGATGGCTGGGTAATGCTGTCTACTGGGCAGCAGTACATCTTCCTGGGCTTCTTGTGACAGAAATGCCAAACACAAACAAAACAAAAAACCGCGCAGCCCCTCACTACCAGGAGAGGAGGGGATTATGGTGGGCCACCATTTAATAGCTGTCAAGTGCTTTTCAAGCATTAACTCATGTCATCCTCATGACAACTCCAGGAGGTAGACACCATTACTCCCATTTTGCTCATCGACAAACTGAGTCATAGAAAACTAAGTAATTTTTCCCAAGGTCACAAAGCTAATCAGTAGCAGAGTCATACAAGCTCTAGAATAGGAGCTAAGGAAACTGGATTCCACTGGGGACACACCTCAAATTACTAGCCAAATGGCCAGGAAGGAGGCTTTAACTTATCTCAACTTTACTTCTATTATCTGTCAAGAAGCTGTGCCGCTTCACCAAGGGACCTGCTGTTGAGTAGTGAATGAAAGAGGGCAGGTAAAACCGCTGTACAGGTGTTTACTATTATGATGCCCTGCCAAAATCCCACACCGTTGAGTTTTAGAGAGCTGGACCCAGTACAGAGAAGGAGGAACCTGGTGCCCTGCTGTTTTTGCCTTGCTTGGACCCTGGAAACTCTGGCTCAAGGTCAAGGAGGAATTACTCTAAAGCAGTGGTTTTCCAAGTCTGATCTCTGGACCAGCAGCATCAGCAGTATCTGGGAGCTAGTTAGAAATGCAAATTCTCAGGCCTCACCCCAGACTCACTGAATCAGAACCATTAGAGGGGGGCCTGGCCATCTGCGTTTTAACAAGGCTTCCAGGTGCTTCTGAGGCATGCTTAATTTTGACAACCACTAGACTACAGTATCCCTGGACAGATAACAAGCTGGGTCTCTGTCACCCTGGTGGGAAAGTCCTGCTTCAGGGGCCTGAGGCAGGGCCCAGCATTGGCCAAAAGACCCAGGCCGTGAGGGCCACTGCCCCAAAGATGAAAAGCTCCCAGTAAAACCCAGACCTACATGGCTGCACTGATCAAAATACAATAAAGAAGAAAGTGAGAAATCTGACAAAAAGAAAATGCAGCTTCAGTGGGGGACAAAATACAACAATCTTCTGTGGGAGATGAGAAGCATAAAAGAGACGTTAGATGTTCAAAGAACCAAATGTCGCAATGACAAAAAAATACAAGAATAAAGACAAAGTGTGGACATCAATGCCACATGGGCCTCAGTCTAATGATGGCAGTTGCAGGGAACAGCAGCCCTCCTCCCAGGACTACAGCCCGCTTTCCCCTGCCCCCAACACGACAGCCTATATAAATAGAGTCTTGAGGAAAAAAATTACCAGCAATTAGTCACTGAATCTGCTTGCTGGAATGAAGGGAAACTTGTGGAAAGTCACCAGAGGCTCTGGTGGGAAAAGCTCAGCTAAGGAGGCCACGCAGACAGGGCAGGAGTGAGACGATTAAGGGAGAAGGCCTGTGGGGTGTTCCTGCAACCTTTGATGCCTGCCAAGTCTTAACCTGGAAGGGAAAATGGAGGGCCTGGCCACTGGGCTATAATGAGCTCCAACCTGGGCCCACATCCAAGTCAGAAGTCCTTTAATGTGGTCTTGGGCTGGAGGCGGGGCAGGGGAATGAGGAGGAGGAGGAGGAGTCAGCATAACATGCCCTGCCCTGGCCTGCAGGTACCTTTCAGGGATGAGGCGGTAGAGCACAGCCTCTGACCACAGTGCCTCCACCACAGAAAGCCTGTGCCACACAGGTCCTCCCCTGGCCCCTGGGGAATATGCTTTAGAAGCAGCGACAGTAGCAGGCTCAGTGCGTCCATTCAGGAGATCTGCTGAAAATGACCCTATTTCAGGATCAAAGTGATGAGGAGGGAGGACCTCCCTTTCCCCGATGAATTTCTCAACTCATCTCAATCCACTGAGAATCTCTCAGTGTGCTGTGCTCCCCACCGCCTCTGCCTGAGCGCCCTGCCCCTGCCCCTGCCCCTGCCCATCCCCATCTTCATCTGGGCAATTCCTACTCCAAGACCCCGCCAGACACCACCTCCTCAGAGAAACACTCGCTGACCTCCTGACCCTCACGGGGCCCCTGCTATGCATTTCTGGGGCCATCCTTCTTTCCATCCTCTTAACAGACCTGACAAGATCGGCTTCCCCTCCTAAACCATGAACTCCTTCGAGGACCTGGACTGTGCCTTGTTGCCTGCTCAACTGTGACCTCACGCTAGATGATGAAGCCCAATGCCCGGCATACAATTAACAGGAGCTGCCTGCAGACACGAGGCTGGCTCCGTGCCCCATCCTGGCTGAGACACCGAGCCCCAGCACTAGGCACGTGGATGGGTTGGACACATGACCTCCCTCCCTTTATAAACACCATGCCCACTCCAACAGCTCACGGAGTCAGACTCCGTCACTGCCCTGGGTTTTGACTTCTCTCCCCACCTCCCTGCCCTTTGATTCCTTGGCCATGTGTCCTCCTCACTACATATCCCCTGCCTGCTTGAGAAAAGGGATGCAGCCCAGATGGTCAATATCCCCTTGGGGTCCCCTCTTCTGGGAATGTCTGTAATTGCTTGCAAAGAGAAGTTTATATATATATATATCCAAGAAACAAATCTCTAATGGTATTAATAGAATTTAGGCAATAGCAGAATGAAAAAAGGTTTGGGGACAAAGGAGTTTCACGTAATTCCTGAAATCACCTCTAGTAGGTAATGCCCACCTCTGCTGTGTCTAATATCAACCCCGACTCAATCTTTGGATTAGGCACCGCTTGCCAGCCATGGCAGGACAGTCCACAGATATGTCCACAGGTGGCCACAGTTCAGCCTGACCTCACCTGGCTGTCCTCCTTGACAACAGCCCTCTCGCTGTGGACTGGAAATGGGAGGCTAGAATCCCTGCTTTCTTTTCTGGCACTCTAACACAGGACCAGCCCAACTTTCCATGCCTATGTCAGGTCAGCATGGCATCAGAGATGGCCATTTGGCCATTCTCCTCCGGCAATACTTTACGCTCCACCAACCCCTGTTTCATCTGAGAGCCACTCACAGTCAGCTCTGCCCAAGGTCCCTGATAGACTGGCTGGTGCCAAGGATCCACTGAGGAGGTGGCACAGAGCCACGCAGGGGAGCAACAACATTGGAAGGGGGCAAGGTCAAGCTGACAAATATCATATACGATAAGAAAGAATTGCATGAACCGCAGTGGCATAATGTAGCATAACAGATGGATAATTAGATTTATTCTAAGAGCTGTAAAAGTAAGTAATTAAATAAAAATATGGAACAATGAATCTGCCACAGAATGACACCTAACAGCCTCACGAGGGCCTTGCAGCTGGCACAAGCAGCCTGGGAAAGAAGCAGTGGGCAAGGAACCTCTAACACTGCCCTGATGTTTCAGGCACAATAAATTTAGCACCAGCTCACACTGGGCACCAGGAAACAGCCTGATCTCAGAGGGAGATAATCACACCCACGGCTGCAGCAGTACTGTGCCATGGGAGTCGGCCTCTTCTCTACATCTGGAAGACAGCAGCCTGAGGTAGACAGATAAACTCCCCACCACTGGCATGTTTGGCAAGGCCCCTGCAAAGCAAGACTGACAGATTGTATTTATTTTTGCAGAAGCAGAGGCAGAGAGGAAGGGAGACAAAAATGTATGCACAGATAACAGGATTCACTGCCACCAACAAAGGCAGGCTGGGAGACGCAGGCTGGGAGACCCAGGTTCAGGCCTCCACTCTCCTCCCAAAAGTTGGTGGCAATGGTGAGGGTACAGTTACCACACAAGAACACAAGGCAAGCACCCAATGTGTGCAAAGCAAAGTGTTAGGTACAGGATTTCACCAGGGAAGTAGCTTCCCTGGACATGACAGTAGCTATTTGGAAGAGACAGATCAGTTGGAAGTTGTTTTGTATTAGTTAGGATTCTGTTTTTAAGGGACCAAAATGAAATTCAAACTCATCTAAGGAAAAAAGAGTGTGTTGGGTCCCATGATGAAGAGCACAGCTGGGTCCAGAGGCTCAAGCAATGTGCCAAGGCCCTCTCTCAGCCTGCACCTCTAGGCTTTGCTTCTCTCCAGTTTGCTCCTCATAAACGTGCCCATCCCAGGAAAAAGAGAGCTACAGCCTCCCAAATGGTATAGAATTCCAAGGAAGAACTTTGATTGGTCCTACTTGTGTCACATGCCCGCCCCTGGACCAATCACTGTACAGATGGAAGCGATACTGAGTTGCAAGTCTAGGTCATATGACCAGCCCTAACTGGGAAGGAAACAGGTGGGGCATAAAGATTAACACCCTCATCAGACCATGTGGCACTGGTGAAGAGATTCCCAAAGGAAAGGAAGTATTATTTTCCAAAGAGGAGAGCAGAATGTGTTGAGAGACCAAAAACAACATAAATCAAGAGCTTTCACAGCCCATCACACTGTTTTATACCACTCCAGGCCAAGGTACTAGATGAGAATTGACTATTTGGAGCTGGACTGGGAGGTGGCCAAGTCTATTAACAGTCTGGTTGGAGATTTGCTTGCCGAGATTCCATTTGACCCTACCGACTTGAAATGCTTCAAAGGCCCTGCTGCTTGTACTTTTAAAAGCAGCCCATCCTTGCAGACCTGCCCCTGAGACCAAGCACAGGACCTTTTCGACCCAGCAGCCAACTCTGCAGGGTTTTCTCACCACCTTGAATCTGCTTCTCAGAGCAGAGACCATAGAGATTAACTCCCCCAAACCTGGAAACCTCAGCAACTTTGACAGGGGGGTCATTGGGGATGAGGCTCAGCCCAGAGTTGCTCCCCATTCACACCAGTGGTTTCACAGGAAAGTTCTCTATTCCAAGATACCCCTACATCCTGGGGAGGGAAACTGGGCATATTAGCTGCAAAAGTAGAAAACTTCCCACATCCCCAGGCCTCTCACAAAAGCTGCCACTTTGCTCAGTGCCTAGCACAAAGGGCTCACAGTGGGGCTCTCTCCACAACGTGGCTTGAAGGAAGAGAGGTTCTTGGCCTTTCCTCACCTCCAGGGCCCACTGCACACTCTTCGAACACCCTCACTGGGCTCCAGCCAACAGGCTCAGTCATCTCTCTGGCTAATTATCAAAGCAGCTTCCCTTCTCAAGGGTCTCCAGAAACTCAGGTCTCCTTCAGGCCACACAAATGACATCCTTCCTCCAAGAGCCCAGAATGAGCTCTGTAGGGACTCTGGGGAGAGCTGAGACATAGGAGGCCTCATTGTTCCAAGGCCAGCTGGGGATAAGGGTTATGGAGACCTTTGGGAGCCAGACCCAGCAGGAGAATCACGAGGCTTCAGCTCCTGAGCTCTGCACATTCTTAAGTGATTCTGTTGACTTCACCAACAACCTGGGGCTCACCAAAAGCAGGGGTACTAGCCAATATCTGGCTACCAAGTTCTTTCTGCCACCATTACCTGTCCACTGAGGCCATCCCCAGAAATGTAGAAAGGCAAAGCTTAACTCCCATGTGGAGTACTTAAATGCTCTAGCCATGCTAGACAGAGGGGCAGTAAGAGCAGGAGGGAGAACAGCAACCCGGGGTAGAGAAGTGCTCGTTCAGCATGAAGCTGAGGCTGGTCACAGTATTCCTCCAGTACAGTAGGAGCAACGCCTGCCTGCCACCTGGCTGCAGGGATCGGGGCAAACTGATGAGTCCACCCTCAAGCCCAAGCCAATTAAAGGTTATCCTTATACAATTAAAGGTTGTATAAGAATAAGGTGGTCCAGATAGTGACCATGAATGCTGAAACACAGAGTTTAAAGGGCTCATGCCAGAAAACCCAACAGCAACCTCTATGTCTTAATTTTATTATTTTATAATAAACAATTCAAATAATTATAAATTATGTAAGTTCATGGTAAAAAAAAAAAAATCAAGCAGTATAGAAGGGTACAAAATAGAAAGGAAAAGTCCCTGTTTCTCAGACTCTCAGATGTAAGAGCAGAGTGTTTTCTTTTTTCTCTTGAGACAGGGTCTCACTCTGTCACCCAAGCTGGAGTACAGTGGTGTGATTGCAGCTTGCTACATCCTTGAGCTCCCAGGCTCAAATGATCCTCCTGTCTCAGTCTCCCATGTAGCTGGGACCACAGACATATGCCACTGCATCTAAGTTTTTTTTTTTTTTTTTTAAATATAGAGTTGAGGTCTCATTATGTTACCCAAGCTGATCTCTAACTCCTGGGATCAAGTGATCCTCCCACGTTGGCCTCCCAGAGTGCTGGGATTACAAGTGTGAGCCACCATGCCCAGTCTTGACTAATTTTTGTTGTTGCTGTTGTAAAGACTAAGTCTCACTATGTTGTCCAGGCTGATCTCAAACTCTGGGCTCAAGTGATCCTCCTGCCTCAGCCTCCCAAAGTTCCAGGACTACAGGCATGAGCCATCACGCCCAGCCCAGATATTTATATCACATATTTAAAAATATATGTGCAATATAAATTTAAATCTTTACCCATTTACTTTTTATATGAATGGATCACACTTCTACACATGCTATTTTCAATATAGAGACCCTACTCTCCAGAAAGAAGAGGCTCCTCAGGTCTCCCCGTGCGACCCTTGATATCAAATTGAGCAGCAAACAGAAGAGAACAGGGGTGGCTGGCCATAGTTTAAAAGACTCCAGGATACACTAACATTCCAGAATCAAAATCTAAATCCAAAGAGCTCCTCAGGAAAGCATGAACTCAGCTGCAATGGGGTCTCTCCCTGCAGCCCAGGGAGAGGTAAAACAGCCTCTGTAAACCGTTCCTCCCGGGCTCTCCTGTCTGTGGTTGGCAGCTTCGCCTCCCCGCATTTGCCATCTGAGGGCCTTCATTCTTCACTGTCATGCTGTCACCGGCCCTGTCCTCCCGCTTTGGGCTCTGCTCTACAGCCTCCGCACTGCTCTCAAACATCACCACTGGCAGGGCTTCGCAACTGAGAACAACAGGAGATGACCTCACGGCCTTTACATTCTAATGCCAGCTCCCAATTACTTGTACTGTTGAATAATTGAAAGAGGAGAATAATCCACTCAGCTGATTTGGGAAGCCAGCCAGGCACACAGATTATCTCAGAGTGAATTATTCACACTAGGGATAATTGGGAGTTGCCCAAACTTCTATTTGTGGTTCAGGCATCACGTGGAAGAACATTCAATATGGAAAGTATGAAAGCTAGAGAGGGAAGGAGACCTTGCTTCCGGGCCCAGGTTTCCTTTGTGTTGCTTGGTATGTCAGTGCCCCTCTCTTGGTCTCACTTAGAGTCAATGAGCATAATGATGATATTAACATTAACGGTATTTTAGTGACAGCTCTTGCTGTGTTCTGTGCTATGAGCTTCATGTGTATCATCCCACATTATCTCATTTAATCTTTACAATGAGTCTGTGAAGCACCGTCGTCTTCTTCATCTCTGAGCTGAGGGAGCTGAGGCTTAGATAGGTTTAGTAACTTGCCCAGAGATGTACAGCATCCAGTTGTCTGTCCATCCATAGCCCAGGCTCTTACTCAAGAAGCTCTTTTGCCACCCACCTCTTACCTCTCCCACCTTGTAAGAGTCTTCCTTATAGAAGACATAAAACTGTAAAGGATAAAAGCAGCCCATTTTTAGTATAATACTGCCTACCCTCATCTTGAAATGACTGGATTTCAAGGTAAGAAAAATGGTTCCCTCCTCTGAAAGGTTGGCAAGAAGCCTATAGGAAGAGGCTGGTCAGCTGGTCAATTCATTTCAAGAAATCTAGTGTCTGGAAGCACAAGTCACTGGCAAACTTTCAAAAGAGCTCAGTCTTCTCTCATGATCAAAGACTCAAAAATGAAACCACTGTCTTCCCCCTGACATGCCACCACTTCAGCCAAGAGGCAGCTACTGAGCTGGGAGGAGAGAGCACGGGGGAAGGTCATAGACTCTGCAAGCCACAATCAACACTTGCTTCGGCCAAGTGTCTATGAGGTGACTGACTGTCCCTGCATGTTTGGGGTCTCCTTCCACAGTGCCTAGGACAGAGTCCCCGGATACTAGGTGTGGTGCCAGTCTCTGTCACGGTCACCGGCGACCCTCACCAGCGATCCCGCCTTTGTGTTGTTGCCTCCCACATTAACTGTAGATGATCTACGTGACGGAAAGAATAAAGAGGAGGTGATGGTGTCGAATTCTGAGGCTAGGTCACAAAAAGAACTGAAGTTTCCACCTTGCTGTCCTATGTTGTTCACTCTGGGTGAAGCCATGGGGAGAACTGCACAGCCCTGTGGAGAGGCTCACGGAGAGAGAAACCGAGGCCTCTCACCAACAGCTGGCACCAACTAGTCAGGCATATCAAATGGAAGCAGATTCTCAGCCCCAGGCAACACTCGGCCTACACTTCCAAATTCCTGACCCAGAGAAACAGAAAAATAATAAACTATTACTGTTGTTATAACCTACATCTGAGAATAAATTGTTATACAGCAACACATAGCTAGTAAACTGGACAAGAGAGAAAAGAGCTGCTTCACAGCATTGTTTCCAGAAGTGGCACATCCACAGAAGAACCAGACCTGGTGTCAGGGCCAGAGGCCACCAAAAGCCCTGACTAAGCCCCTAAGGTCTTAGAACAATCTATAAGAAAAAACAAAGACCTCCATGGCCCAGACATCCCAGCCCTCCAGTAAAGGAAAAGCGTGCAGAAAATATTCATGATGCCTATGCCTCTGCCTCCAGTCAGGATAACAATAACAATATTAGAAACTACCATTACTGAGTACTTACTGGGTGCCCGCTGCGTGCTCAGTATTCTTATATTACCTTTCTTATTCTTTTTTTTTTTTTTTTAGGCGGATTCTCACTCTGTTGCCCAGGCTGGGGTACAGTGGCATGATCTCGGTTCACTGCAACCTCTGCTCAAGCGATTCTCCTGCCTCAGCCTCCCAAGTAGCTGGGATTACAGGCATGTGCCACCACATCTGGCTAATTTTTGTATTTTTAGTAGAGACATGATTTCTCCATGTTGGCCAGGCTGGTCTTAAACCCCTGACCTCAAGTGATCCTCCCACCTTTGCCTCCCAAAGTGCTGGGATTACAGGTGTGAACCACCACGCCGGCCATTACCTCCCTTATTCTTCATTGCAACCCTCAGAGGAAGCACATAGTAGGCACTCAAAAAATATTTGCTGCATGAATAAATAAACCACCATTAGGCAATTCATCTATGTAACTGATCTATGTCCTTTTGGTATAATTTCAACTTTCTGTGTTACATATTACTTTAATGTTTGAGAAGCTTACACTGAGGATATATTAGTCAGAGGAAATAATACATATGAAAGTAAAAAAAATATTTGTAGAGCAAGCAAAGCTCTAATCGCTATGTGCCATCCATCACGTTTCCTAAAGAAGTGCACCTCCATCCTGAGCTGACTCTCTCAGATCTTCTCACACATCCTGAGCTCCTCACACAGCTTCTCGAGAGCTACCTGGATCCACTAGAAAGCCCATTCACAGAGCACCCTGTGTTCCTTAACCCTCCAGATTGTCCTCCACCTCAGAGGAAGGAACTAGGTATGCTGCTAGAGTGGCAGGATTGCTCTACTCGTCTTACGACCAGGGCACCATGGCCAAAGACAGCTCCAGCAATGGAAACCCAGGCAGACATCATGGTCCTGAGTCTGGACAGCCACTATCTCATGATGAGAGTAGCCACAACCATGGAGAGACATGAAGCTTTCTGACTCCTTTCTGACTCTATAACTAATCTGGGGAACAATAATCTTCCAGTTATGAAGGACTATCATGGCCATCAGATTTACCACGCAAAATCTTGGTGAGAGGAGGTGACTGGAACTAGATACCAGGAAGAGCTTCCTACCATGAGAGATTCAAGATAACAAGGTAGGCACGCTGTAGTCTGAAAACATAAAGAGTTCATTCTTTCCTGCAAGTCATCAGAGGAATTTTTTTTTTTTTTTTTTTTTAGTGACACTGGGTCTTGCTCTGTCACCCAGGCTGGAGCAAAGTGGTACAATCATAGCTCACTGCGGCCTCAAACTCTTGGACTCAAGCGATCTACCTCCCTCGGCCTCCCAAAGTGCTGGGATTATAGGTGTGAACCACTGAGCCAAGCCAGGGGATCATTTTTAAAATGTAAATCAGATCTTGTTACTCCCTTAATTAAAAGGCACCAGTGGCTTCCCGCTACCCTTAGAACAAAATCCAGATTTAGTTTACCTAGGTCTCCAGGTGCACTGCCAACTTCCCCAACCTCACCTCTTCTTAGTCTTTGTTTGGCTCACCCCATGCCACCCACACTCACCTTCTGGCTGCTTCCCCCACTGGCCAAGCTTGTCCCTACACCTCAGGACCCTTGCACTGGCTATTCCTGCTGCCTGGAAAACCCTTTTCTAATGTACATGACTCAGTCTATATTTGAGTTGAGGTCAGAATGACATCTCTTCAGAAAAGTCTCTGTAACTAACTCATCTAAAGAACCCTGTATCATCCTATTTTATTTTCTTCATAACACACATTATTGACTTTAAAATGCTAAAAATTCACATACCACACAATTTACCCATTTAAAGTATACAATTCAACACCTTTTTGTGTATTCACAGAGTTGTGCAACATATCACCACAATTTTAAGGCATTTTCATTGCCCCCCATACCTATTAGTAGTGACCCCCATATCTCCCCAACCCCCACTCCCTCAGCACTAGGCCCTACAGATTGAATATTCCAGACATTCCACAGAGAGGGAATTATACAGTAAGTGATGCTTTGTGGATAGCTTTTTTTCCACTTTGACTTTTTGAAAGTTTCATCCATTTACAGCACATAACAGTACTTCATTTCTTCTTATTGTTAAATATTCAATTGTATGGACATACCACATTATATTTACCCATTTCTCAGTCAACAGATATTTGGGTTATTTCCACTTTTTGGCTGCTATGAATAATGAGGCTATGCACATTCATGTATGAGTTTTTGTGTGGAATATGGTTTCACTTCTCTTAGGTACACACCTAGCAGTGGAATTGCTGGGTCACATGATAACTCTATGTCTAACTATTTGGGGAACTGTTTTTCAAAATGGTTGGATTAATTTACATTCCCAGTAGCAGTGTATGAGGGTCCCAATTTCTCCACATCCTCATCAACACTTGTTATTGTCTATCTTTTTGAGCGTACAGTGTTCTCTCATTGTGGTTTGGATTTGCATTTCCCTGGGAGTTGATGATGTGGAGCATCATTTCATGTCCTTACTGGACATTGCATTATCTTCTTTGGACAGCTGTCTATTCAGATCCTTTGCCTATTTTTTAATTGGGTTGTTTTTTATTGTTGAACTGTAGGAGTTTTTAATTAGGTTGCTTTCTGTTGTTGAATTGCAAACATTCTTTATATATTCTAGATACAAGTCCCTTATCAGATATATGATTTGTAAAAATGTTCTCCCATTCTGTGGTTTTCCTGTCCACTTTCTTGATGGTAACCCTTGAACCACAAGAGTATTTAATTTTGATGACCTACTGACTGACTAAAAAAAATCAACTTCTGACTAAAAGATAAGGCGTGGAAAAAGAAACACCTATCTGTCTTGTTTACTGTCACATCCTCAGTCTAGCAAAATGCCTGGCACATAATAGGCAGTTATGACTCTTTTTTTTTTTTTTTTTTTTGAGACAGAGTTTCGCTCTTGTTACCCAGGCTGGAGCGCGATCTCAGCTCACTGCAACCTCCACCTCCTGGGTTCAGGCAATTCTCCTACCTCAGCCTCCCGAGTAGCTGGGATTACAGGTGCCCGCCACCATGTCTGGCTAATTTTTGTATTTTTAGTAGAGACGGGGTTTCACCATGTTGGTCAGGATGATCTCGAACTCCTGACCTTGTGATCCACCCACCTCGGCCTCCCAAAGTGCTGGGATTACAGGTGTGAGCCACCACACCCAGCCAATAAATGAATTTTTAAGGTCAGAAGAGATGAGCGTTGGGATGGGCTATAAGAGAGGGATCCTTGCCAGAAGGCAGGGGTGAATGTGATGATATCTGGAATCATTTCTGTCTAGAGGATCTGTAAAGAGGGAGAGAACATGGTCTTCCACAGGAGCACAGGGAAAGGAGCACGGGGGCAGTGTTAGATGCAACACTCCTGAGAAGTGAACAGCATCATCAATAACAAACTCCCTGAAATGCTCAGGTAGTCATCCTGCCTTTTCAGCCACCCGGGGGAGCAAAAGACAGAACAATGGCTCAGGAATGGGGACAACTCAGGCAGAAGGACCCAGTCACAGGTTGAGGGGGGCGTTCTCTCCAGAATCTTCAGCACACAGCAACACCCCTGACGGGGGCTCTAGGCTCCTGCTTTACAAAACCGCTAGGGCCTGTATGTCAGCATGGCTGACAGGAAGCAGTTATACTGAGTAAAAGAGGAGATAAAGTCAAAAGATAAAGTTGACGGATATTTGGGTTGTTTCCACATTTTGCATATGAACTTGCCTCTTCTAGCCTTTGCCAAGAACAATAAAATAAGAAGTCTGAAGAGCTGAATGTCCAAGCCAGGGTGCTTCAGCAAAGCACCTCAGGGATCCTGAACTTGACTGCCAAGGGGAGGCATTTCACAGTCAAGCAAAGAGGTGGGAGGCGTGGCATGGGAGCTTAAGGTTGGCTAAGTGCTAAAAAAGGTGGACAGTTAGGACAAGCAGTCTATGAGTCCCACGGCAGGGAGTGAGATAACCTAGGAGACAAGCAGGGGTCCAGAAGACAGGTCTGGAAACTCATCAGTTGCAGCATCAAGAAAGGGATTCAAACACAAGGGCCGTTGCCCTTCCATCCCGGATTTCTACTGTGTCACCTTTTATGATGGGAAAGGGAGGAAGGCACAGTGAGTTTTAGAGGCACATGCACACGTGCACACACACATATATGCAGTTGCCTCTGGGAAGGTAAATAAATATTCATGAACAGCTCAGTGTATGAAAAGCAAGGACAGAGGATGAAAAATGGTGCCAATTAGAAATAAAGGGTAGTATCTATTTTTAAAGTGGATGAATAAACAATAAAGGATTGCCTGCTAAAAATACTGTGCTTGACCCTCCCCAATGGCAGAGTCCCTCTCCTGTGCTTGATGACAACAGGCAAACTCTCCTCCCAAAGCGGCAGGTCTAATGCTGCCATGGCAGCCTCACGTTCTTATCAGAGGTTCACCCTGGGCCGGGCACGGTGGCTTACGTCTATAATCCCAGCACTTTGGGAGGCTGAGGCAGGTGGATCACCTGAGGTCAGGGGTTTGAGACCAGCCTGGCCAACATGCAGAAACCCCATCTCTACTAAAAATACAAAAATTAGCCAGGTGTGTTGGCGCATATCTGTAATCCCAGCTACTTGGGAGGCTGAGGCAGGAGAATCACTTGAACCCAGGCGCCGGAGATTGCAGTGAGCTGACATCACATCACTATACTCCAACCTGGGCAACAGAGTATGACTCTGTCTTAAAAAACAAACAAACAAACAAACAAAAAAAACAGAGATTCACCCTGGGTGCCTATCTCCAGTAAGAAGCAGATTTCTTGTGTGAAGCATTCTGGGTCTGGGACCACAAGCTGAGAACGGCACTCATGCCTCAGAGGTGACTCATGCTCTCAACAGTCCCCAGAAGACTCCTTGGTGAGAGGGGCAAGTGAACGGTGGATTCTACTGGAGAATCCAACTACAGAGGCACCAGAACCAACCTAACAAAAAAGAAGGAAAGAGTCCCCAAATTATCCTCCCCAGAGTCAAGATCATATGGGAGTGTTTTATGAGGGTCATGTCATGGGACTAGTGAGACACTGAAATCAAGCTTCTTATCCACTGCCCACTCCTGATACACATGCACCAGGATATTCCCCCTGGGATTAGATCCGACCAATGGCACATGAAAATAAAGACAAGAAGCAAAGCTCAGTATGATTCACGGACAGAGAAAACAACAGGAACCCAAATTGTATGTGGGCCAGAGGCGGGCAGGGACTGCAGCGTTCCTGTTCTGTCCCAGATGCGCAAATCTCACCCAAGTCAGTCCTGCAGGAAAGGCGCTTGCTCTCCCACGCTCACGTCTGCTCTCGCGTGCTCTCAATCTCTCTCTCTTTCGTCCTCTCTCTCTCTCAGCATTTATCACCACTTGGCACCACACCATGGTTAAAAGTCTGACTTTCAAGTCACACTGCCTGGGTTTGTATCTTGACTCTGACACAGTCTAGTTGGGCGACACTAGGCAAGTACTTAAACCTCCCCAAGCCTCAGTTTCTCCATGCGTAAAATGAACATAGTAATTGTCTTCACTCTATAATAGTACTTACTTGGCCAGATTCAATGAGAAAATGTAGTGACTCTCTTAGCTCAGTGCCTGGCATATTATAGGTATTCTTTTTTCTAAATATGCTTCATGTCTTGGTCTAGACTCTAAACACTTTGAGGGCAGTAACCATGCCAAATGCATCTTTCTATCCCCTAAGAGTGTAACAGAGTTGAAACTCAGTAAACATTTGTCAAATGAGCTGGCTTCCCTGAGCATGTTTGCCATGGGCAACAAGCCCAGCTGGCATACACATTTGTCCAGTTCACGGGCCCCAGCTGTTCTCATTACCTCAAGATTAATCCTCCCAACCACCAGCAAGGTGTGCAGGGTGGGCAGCATCTGCCCCTCCCTCCATTAGGAAAAGGTGAAAATAAACTGGAAAACAAACAGCCATGGGCAGTATTTGCAGCTCCTCAGAGCGATGCCCTATCGATTTCTAAGTGTCACTATTAATAACAACAACAACTGGCAGTGATACAACATTTTTCTTCCAAGACAATCAGAGCATTTTATAGGGACAATCTCATCTCTCTCTCCATGGCTCCAGGAGGAGTAGGAGAATATTCCCCACTTCCAGTAAAGGGCAGGAGAGGCCAAGAGGTTTGGCCAAGGTCACTGTACAAGTCAGTAGGACGCCTGTGCTTCTGGTCTCTGGGGCCCTCTGCATTCCTGGATGGCATCTCCCTAGGACAGAACTTCCCTAGAACAGTTATTTTCAGATGTGTAGCAGACAAAGTTAACCTTTTAACAAAACATCTATGGGGCAGAGGGTGGCATCAAGCACTATTCCAAAAGCATCCTTCTTGGTGAGAAGCCCTTAGACATGACCACTCCTTGGCTTAGTCCTCCTCTTCCTGTGTGCCATCAAGAATCACACCTACCAGATGGGCACAGTGGCTCATGCCTGTAATCCCAGCACTTTGGGAGGCTGAGGCAGGCAGATCACTTGAGGTCAGGAGTCTGAGACCAGCCTGGCCAACATGGTGACACCCCATCTCTATTAAAAATACAAAAATTAGCCAGGCATGGTGGCATGTACCCATAGTCCCAGCTACTAAGAAGGGCTGAAACACAAGAATCGCTTGAACCCAGAAGGCAGAGGTTGCAGTGAGCTAAGATCACGCCACTGTACTCCAGCCTGAGTGACAGAGCAAGACCCTGTCTCAAAAAAAGAAAATAAAATTAAAATTAAAAAAAAGATCACACCAATGTAGTAGTCCAGAGGCTGGAGTGCCACACAAAGGGAAGTAGGGCAAGGACAGGTCCCTTCTTATCCATGAGGCACACAGATGTGTGTCCAAGGAGATTCCTGTCCAACCACCCACTCTACCCTGCCCAGACTCCAATGCTCCACCCCTCCCCAACACAGAACTCTGCTCCCCAAAACTCTGTCTGGCAGAAACTATGAACGTGAATGACGGTGATGCCCAAGCAGACAGACTGTCTCTGTGAGACACATGCCAAGTAAGCATCCCTCCTCCCAGAGACGGATCCTAACCACCCCTAGACAAGAGCTTCCTCCCCTGGAAACAGCTCATCCAGCCATCTCCATGATACACACCCTGCCCTCAGCTCTGGACACTGGGCAGACAGGTGGGACAGGGGGCCACAAGTAGTGAATGTCATCCTGAAGGCTAAAATCAAAGCTTCCTGTCACACTGGGTTATGTCAGGGGATTAGCAAAGGTAGCTAGAATGTGTCCCTGGCCGAGATGATAGGTTCCAATTAAGATCTAAAAAATCAAAGGCTGAGGAAGGCACTAAATAGGTTCTCCTGCACCTTATATAACCAGCAGGCTCAAGTGTCTGGTCTGTCCTCTTGTCACTCAATAGAGCAGCTGCACTTCCAGGACTCCAGGAGAAACAGCACTCAAGGCAGATGAGAGGTAATATCCAGGCTTAAGTACAAAAGAGGAATGAACTCCTTAGAACCTGGACGCCAAGGATTACTTAGTCCAGACAGGACTGATACTATACCACTAACCCTCCCTCTCTTATTTTTATTTATTTTTTTTGAGATAAAGTCTCGCTCTATTGCCCAGGCAGGAGTGCAAAGGGGCGATCTTGGCTCACTGTAACCTGTAGTTTCCAGGTTCAAGCGATTCTCATGCTTCAGCCTCCCAAACAGCTGGGACTACAGGCATGCGCCACCATGCCCAGCTAATTTTTGTATTATTAGTAGAGATGGGGTTTCACCATGTTGGCCAGGCTGGTCTCAAACTCCTGACCTCTGGCGATCTGCCCATCTCAGCCTCCCGAAGTGCTGGGATTGCAGGCTTGAGCCACTGCACCCAGCCTCTTATGCATTCTTGAGGCTTGTGAGCTCTAGGGAATCAGGCATAGCCTCTCAAGTGGGATTACCAATCCCTATCATCCCCTTATACCCAGACAAAAGCAGGAAGGAAAATCTGAGCATTGCTTTCTCTTGGGAGCCCAGGGTGTGGGCAAAGGGTCCAGCTGAGGCTGAGCTGGAAAGGGGGGTGATGCCTCTGATAAAAACAAAGGCTGTATCAGACACAGGGGGATGAGATGCTTCTCAGGCGCTATTCTTCACAAAGGGGACACCAGCAAAATAGGCAAATTAAACTCATTTGTGCCTGGCACAACGGCAGCAGTGGAAGCTACAGCCAGAGCAGCTAGAGGGGCCAAGGTAATGGCAGGACATGGCAGTGGGCACATGGGGAGAAGAAAAGCAGGGCTCAGCTCTTCTCTCTACAGCAGCCTTAGGGTGTGGCATGGGCCCTGGTTCACCCGCTCTCATGTGGGACCAAGAAACCTCACCTCCATCCCTGGGGGATATTTTAAGTATGTTCAATTTTGAGAGTGCCAGAGTTCAGAAGTGCTGTCAGGGGAGTTGTTTTTTGTTTGTTTGTGACATCCTTCTGAGATGCTTGGCTGTCTTTCTTTCCTTCTAGAGAGGACTGAGATCCCTTATGGTTCCCTTTGACCTGACTGATTAGCGATTCCACAGGAAAACACCTACCATGACAAAATGAAAGTAGACTTCAAGCCACTTTCCTTCGGGCTGACTCCCGAAGTAAATGAGCTGCCTGCGGCCTGACTCACAGCAGTTCAAAATGGAAAAACGAAGAGAAACAAACCAGTGTAGTTTAAAGGTAAGGGTGAGACCTGCCTATCACATAAGCTTCTGTGGGCCTAGCCCAGCATGCTATCAGGGACTTGGAACGGGTATACAATTTAGGAAGGAAAGAATTCGGGGCACACTTCTCAAGCCAGAAAGAACCTCAGATATCTAGTGCTCTTGTTTCACAGAGAGAGACTTAAAAGTCCCACGGAAGTAAAATGATGGCTTTAATGCCAGTTCTCTGCCTGTCGACCCAAGACTATATCCCGAGTTCAGGATGAGGTCAGAGTCACACTAAGTCTGGGGCTCATGTACTTGTTGCCATCACCTCCTGCCCCATGGCCATGGCTAGAGATAGGTGGTAGCAGAGCCTTGGGTAGGAGCATGGGCTTGCTCCCTAAGCTCCTGGCCAGTGAAGTAGAGCCTGCTGATAAAGGCAAACCCTGCAATCTCTAGCTCCACAGATGATGTTCTATACTAACAGGCCCCCTGGCAAGGCAGCAGGGCACCCATCATCCTAATGGACTTTGTGATTAACATGGCTGCAGTCCGCCTACAGCGCCAGGCCTTCTCCCTTCCCTCCCCCTGGATTGCAAGTCCCCCACAGGCAGCAGCTACCCCAGCTGTCTGTTTGATCCAAACATTAAAAAAGAACACATCCATCCATTCACTATAGCGAAGAGGCAGTTATTTCAAACCTATACATTATGCATCCCTGCCGGAAAGAAAAAAGAGCAAAATTAAATTAAAATTCTCTCTGGAAGACTTCTGCCCAGAAAGATAGAAAAGCACTCTGGAGTTGTACCTAGTTCCCAACTCCAAGCAGCTCTCTGCTGCCCTTCCCCCACTTCCCCTCCTGGCTGGACAGCTCCAGATGTGTCTGAGTTTCAACGATTCACTCTAATGATAATGCACCCTCTGAACAAATCATGGACTCTGATTGATTTAGGAGGCAACTTGCACAAATACCTGTAATCTAGTTCTAATCTTGTTTGTTTCCATTCCAATTATCCTGCATCAATGGTTTAAAAATGGGAACCGTCTGGTGCATACATCCAATCCATTTTAATAGAGGATAAATCTGGGTTATTGTGACCCTTTCCTCTCCCAGACACAGGACAGCACCAGCCATCTCAAGGCACTGATTGGACCGAATCAACTCTAACTATTCAACTCTTCAAGGATTCAATTAATCATAAAGCCAATTCCATTCTAGGCTCCATCTGTCTTGCCTCCTTCAGGGACTAATAATCACTCACTGTGTGTTTTTACACACTAGTTGAAATGAAATTAAGACTGATTTCATCATGGAACACTCAAAAAGAAAATACATTTTTTGAAGAAAAATTTCAGAGCTACTTTAAAGTTCTGTTCAGATAGATATTTTTAAATAAAAAATTTTTTAACTTTAAACTTCTTGACATTGTAAAATAATTCCTGCCCCTAAATCCTTGGAAAAGGGCAGCTTCTCAGGAGGATCAGAAACTCTTAATGCTGGATCAGACAACAGAGAGACAAAATTTGTCCTTGGGCAAAACATTGGTACCTAAAACATGTGAGGGGAAAAAAAACAACTGGGTCAATTTGATATTTGATGCACTATTTTATTTCATTTATGATGCACTATTTTATTTATTTCAAGACAAGTCTGGCCATGTCACCCAGACTGGAGTACAGTGGCATGATCACAGCTCACTGCAACCTCCTTAAGTGATCCTCCCACCTCAGCCTCCCAAGTAACTGGGACTACAGGCACATACCACCCCTCTTAGTTGCTTTTTGTATTTTTTTTTGGTACAGATGGGGTTTCACCATGTTGGCCAGACTGGTCTCGAACTCCTGGCCTCAATCGATCCACCCACTTGGCCTCCTAAAGTGCTGGGACTGCATTATTTGAAAAAAAAAAAAAAAAAAAAAATCTAACTAGTCACCACTAAAATTAAGAATTATTTTTATTTTGAATTACCTATTCATGAAGGCAGGGAGGTCAGGGAAGATAGGCACCATGTTCTTCTTCAATGTGTAGGACCTCTAGAACTTTTCGGCTGGTCCTGAGGAGTCTACACCCTCACACTCCTCTAAAGGGCACAATATATGGCTTTTATAGTCATGAATAGCCTGGCTCTCATAGAAGCATTAAAGTGGCTGCCCTGGCAAACACTCTGAATGGAGCCCTCTTACGACACCCACCACATCCCCTACCCTGAGGATAATCTCTTTACCAGGAGCATGACCACAGAAAGGGCCATGGCCCAACCAGCTGGCTGCCTGGATCTAGAGGCAAGCCTAACTTGTCAGCTGGTTTCAACAGGAAAATGAAAATAGTTGAGCTTTTTATTTTTTATTATATTTTTTGAGACGGAATTTCATTTTTGTCGCCCAGGCTGGAGTGCAATGGCATGATCTCGGCTCACTGCTACCTCTGCCTCCCAGGTTCAAGCAATTCTCTCCTGCTTCAGCCTCCCAAGTAGCTGGGATTACAGGTGTGCACCATCATGCCCAGCTAATTTTGTATTTTTAGTAGAGATGTAGTTTTACCATGTTGACCAGGCTGGTTTCGAACTCCCAACCTCAGGTGATTCGCCTGCCTCGGCCTCCCAAAGTGATGGGATTACAGATGTGAGCCACCGCACCCAGCCAAACTTTTTATTTTTACTGTTCACAATTGCAAAGACAAGGCATTTGGGCCTCTCCAGAGTCTGAAGCTCCTGGTGGCCATGGTACACCTAGCACAGACCAGTACACCTGGTTCTTACCAAACAGTCCCAGCACAGTGGAGGGAGCACACTGGAGCCAGACACACCACATGAGGCTTCTTTATTGCCTTAACAGATTTTAAACTAAAATTTTGAATTACAGACTCCCAATCAGAACTAATGACACAGACCTTCCAAACTTAACATCAAAGATGTTTTGTGAGTCATACTGGCTCTAAAAAGCCATCAGTAATCACTTCTTAGACACAACAATCAAATACCTCCTTCATTTAAACAATAAATTCTGCCTAGTAATAAGTCTAATTAATTGAACCACTGTCATTTTTAAACGTGGGTCAATGAAAGCATTTTCCCAAAAGTTTCCCCTGAGTCATTCTACAATTACTGAAAGCAAAGAAACTACCTCCTAAGAAGCTCTTTGTGGACTGTTAAAGAATGATATTCAAGATAGACTGTTACCAGCCTGAGCAACCCAGCAAAACCCAATCTCTACAAAAAAATTTTAAATTGGCCAGGCATGGTGGTATGTACCTCTAGTCCCAGCTCTTTGGGAGGCTGAGGTAGGAGGATCACTTGAGCCTAAATGGTTGAAGCTGCAGTAAGCTATGACTGCACCCCTGCACTCTAGCCTGGGTGAGAGACCCTATCTCTGTGAAACAAGGAAAGAAAATACTTATATAGTTAAACAGAAAAAGTAAATTACAGAATGATGAATCTACAGTAAACTCCCTTTCATGTAAAAATAACATAAAAACAATATATGGATATATTTACTTGAACATGAAAAACTATCTCTAGAAGAAACTGGCAACACTGGTTGCCTGGAGACAGGGAAGCAGGATAGCAAAGGGACACGGTGGAGGATACTTTTCATATCCTCTGGTGCCCTTTGAATTTTGAGCCATGTGACTATATTACCAAACCAGAGGTGAAAACATGAGGTTTAAATTTAAGTAAGTCATTCCATAGACAGTAATCTGGACACTTACCAAAATACTACAGAGAAGTTTTCCCATGTTCCACAGGGAAAACAAGAATCTCGGGCCGGGCGCGGTGGCTCACGCCTGTAATCCCAGCACTTTGGGAGGCCGAGGCAGGTGGATCACGAGGTCAAGAGATCGAGACCATCCTGGTCAACATGGTGAAACCCCGTCTCTACTAAAAATACAAAAAAAAATAATTAGCTGGGTATGGTGGCGCATGCCTGTAATCCCAGCTACTCAGGAGGCTGAGGCAGGAGAATTGCCTGAACCCAGGAGGCAGAGGTTGCGGTGAGCCGAGATCGTGCCATTGCACTCCAGCCTGGGTAACAAGAGTGAAACACCGTCTCAAAAAAAAAAAAAAATTTAGGCCGGGCGTGGTGGCTCACACCTATAATCCCAGCACTTTGGGAGGCTGAGGCGGGTGGATCACGAGGTCAAGAGATCGATACCATCCTGGTCAACATGGTGAAACCCCATCTCTATTAAAAATACAAAAATTAGCTGGGCATGGTGGCGCATGCCTGTAGTCCCAGCTACTCGCGAGGCCGAGGCAGGAGAATTGCTTGAACCTGGGAGGCGGAGGTTGCGGTGAGCTAAGATTGCACCACTGCACTCCAGCCTGGGTAACAAGAGCAAAACTCCGTCTCAAAAAAAAAAAAAAAAAAAGAATCTCACACATCCTGGCCAGGCGTGGTGGCTCACACCTGTAATCCCAGCACTTTGGGAGGCCAAGGTGGGCAGATCAGTTGAGGCCAGGAGTTCGAGGCCAGACTGGCCAACACAGTGAAACTCTGTCTCTACCAAAAAATACAGAAATTATCTTAGCCATACAGTCTGAGTAAACCTCTGTGCACAGATTTCCTGAACACCATCAAGATTAGCTATGGTAAGAGAGAAATGGGGCCACCAGTGGTCACTACACATATCTGGAGCAGATGGCAGCAACAGAGGGAGGGAGGGAAAAATGGAGATGGAAAGAAGGAAGACATGGAAGAAGGGAAAGAGAGATGGGGGGGAAGAAGGGTGGGAACAAGGGCTACATTCCTTTGTGTAAAAAACCTTGTTCCCTCTAAGGCATCATCTAGCTTGATAAGCCCCCAACAGTTTCTCTCCTTTGAAAAGGGAAAACTATAGCTCATTTAAGTCAAAAATTCATAGTGAGTTACAGGGCTGGAGAGGGTGGCTTTATGTGAACCCTGCAGGAACACATCACTTCTGATCCTAGGACTTCTCTAACTGCACAGGAAATGCCATCTGAAGGCCATGTCTTATCCTGAAAACTCATCGAGTTTCTGACTCATCTTCTCATTCTGGCTGCCAGCTGGCTCTGTGGTCTTGAATGAATCACTGCAGCAGAGGTAATGAGTGGGAGCAGAGGCTCCTCCATTCAGCCACTGATCACTGTCCATGGCTCTTTGGGAAAGGCATGCGTGCGATGGGGATTTCACACTAAGCATCACAGGTAGGCACCAGAGCTTGCCTCTTCCTGCCCTCTATTCCTGGACTGCCCACCAAGTTTACTTCTGGTCCCACTTTCTTCTTGGGTCTTTGCTTCTCTCTGAATCTTCATATCCCAATCTTCGTAACCCAATGTGAGCCTACACTTACTCAAGAGTTTTCCATCTAGGCAATGAGGACTGTGGAAAGGCACTTGCTCAGAGCAAAGGCACCAGTGTGTCCACTATGAGGGAAAGTGGTTCTAGGATACCCACAGAGATCCCAGTCTAATGCCAAACAGCAACTCTACCAGGCCAGCCTTTAGTCTCAACTCCTTGCCATGAGAATCTAAATGACCAGATAACCATAGAAGGTAACCTGGGGAGGACTGCTGACAATTGGGCAGGTGACTTTCATTCGATTTTTCAGATGCTTTCCCTCTGGCTTTTTATTTATTTTATTTATTTTGAGACAGTGTTTCATTCTGCTGCTCAGGCTGGAGTGCAGTGGTGTGACCATGGCTCACTGCAGCCTCTACCTCCCAGGCTCAAGGGATCCTCCCACCTCAGTCTCCTACCACGTGCGAATAATGTTGTTGTTCTTGTTAGAGATGGGATCTTACTATTTTGTCCAGGCTGGTCCTGAACTCCAGGGCTCAAGTGATCCTCTCACCTTGAGCTCACAAACTGCTAGGATTAGAGGCATAAGCCACCACACCCGGCCCCAGCTGGCCCTTTTTTTTTTTTTTTGGAGACGGTCTTGTTGTCTCCCAGGCTAGAGTGCAGTGGCACGATCTCAGCTCACTTCAACCTCCGTCTCCTGGGTTCAAGTGATTCTCCTGCCTCAGCCTCCTGAATAGCTGGAATTACAGGCACTCACCACCACACCCGTGTAATTTTTATATTTTCAGTAGAGACAGGGTTTCACCATGTTGGCCAGGATGGTCTCAAACTTCTGGCCTCAGGTGATCCACCCGACTTAGCTTCCCAAGGTGCTGAGATTACAGGCATGAGCCACCATGCCCGACCCCAGCTGGCTTTTTAAAACAGCCTTTATTCTTTCCTTTTTCTGGGTGCTCTGAAAAAGGAAGGCTTCATAACAGAAGTCTCTGTAGCGTACCCTACCCTGCAATTGCCAGTCAGAAAGAGTAGGAAGGCCTGAGGCATTCTGCTTTCTGGCATGTTGGCCAGATGCTCTGGATGGAGGCTGGGGCACCAGGGCCAGCTATAATCTTTTCCCGGCAGCCTGGCTGAAGTAGCTGTGGGACCAAGGCAACTGATTAAATGCAAAATAAAAGCTGAGAGAAATGGGATAGAAATAAATTGGCTTTAGACCTCAAGGTTGTGTATGCAAGTGAAATGCAATGGGGGGCTGGGAGGCAGCCTGGGAAGTGAGTCTTACAGATTTCCCTGAAACAAAGGGATTATGGATTGTCCAGTACAAGGAAATCCTTCTGTTCCACAGCCACATGACAGCCTCTCTTACTCAGGGCTGTTCATTACACATTCTGCACTCACTCTGAGATAATGGGATGCACTAACTTCCTGAAAAAGCCCCAAGACTCCCCCAGCAGGTCTTCTACCCAGGCAGCACAGGCTGCAAAGCAGGGCTGTCATCATCAGGGTAGGATCGATATTTCCTGCCATCCTTCAAAAACTGCCCTCCCCCTACTCTTGACAGATTCTTCTCTTTAAGTAATGGACTACTGTTAGAGCAGAAGAGAGGCCAGGACAGAAAACATCTAACTGATCAGGATTTAACAAACACTCAAAAGTGTTTGGCAGAAGGAGAGAAGAGCAGAAATATAACGGAGAATGTTCTCCATCTATGTCCTCGTGATTTAAATATCACAGAGAACCCATCCAGAAGGGTCTTGATCCAAAAAAAATGGACCATAGTAGCAGAGTTTAGAAGCATGCTTACTCTGGTTAAATCAGGGCCATTTCTAAAAAGGTTGCTCTGAGCTCTTTTTCAGGTTTCCTGCCAATGGGCAGAAGCCTGGAGGTACCGGGCTCCTGATGAGGCTCATTTCAGTCAGTGCCCAGTGGACACCTTCTAATGCATAAGCAGACCGTGGAAGGAAAGCAAAGTGCAGAACAGATGTACTAAGCCCCATCGCAATCACTACTCTGACTATGGGTGCTAGCCTGAATAACTAGACCTTGCCACAAATCCCACCTGCTCCCTCCCCATCATTACCTATATCCTCCAGATATCCAAGTCAAGAACCTGTGTTACTGATGAAGAAAGAGACTAGGGACCCCACTCAAGACCTTCAAAGTGATGGCCCTTTCTGAGAGTCTGCTAGCTCTTCAAACTATAGAAAGAACATGGGCTTTGACATCATTGCTTTAGGTTTGAAGTGTAACCTTCCCATAAGTTAACTGCATGCTCTTGGGCAAGGACCCTCCTCTGTAAACCCCTCACTCTGGCAGTTGTTGTGAGGATTATGAGACAGTACATGTAGAGCCCCTGCCCCTCACAGGCTCCTTTTCCACAGCCAGCCTTTCTCATATCCACAGCACACCTGGTCCAGATTAGTCCAGTCCTCTCTTGGTATGCTATGCTCTTCTACGCATAAGAAATAGAGTCATTGGTAATTTTTCAGATTATCTTTTCAAACATCAAAAAAACAAATAATCCTTGGGAACTAATCTATGAGAACATAAAGGCTTAAGAATTATATAGTGGATTTGTGGGTTCGGGGTAAGGGTAGGAGGGAGGTGAGGGATAAAAGACTATACACATTGGGCATAGTGTACACTGTTCTGGTGACGGGTGCGCCAGAATCTCAGAAATCACCACTAAATAACTTATCCAGGCAACCAAACACCACCTGTTCCCAAAACACTATTGGAAAAAATAAATAAAATTTCAAAAATAATAATTTTAAAAATATAAATAAATAAATAATCTTACACTAAACTATTTGGAGCCAAGAGAAAAGAGAAAATTTTTCTTTTGTAACTGAAAGCTAGCTGAGGTGGGAACTGCTAGTGGTCCCCTACAATCTGTTCTCCCATTCTTCCACAGTAGCAAAACTTTTGCTGGGCAAATAAAGTATAAAAACTACATTTATCAGCCTCCTTTGCAGGGAGGTATGGCCAAGGCACTAAGTTTTGGCCAACATATTATAAGCAGAAGCATCATTTAACAGCTTCTGGGATCCTCCTCAAGAGATTTTTAAGTGTCCTTTATCTCCTCTTCTATGTTGCTCCTTCCACCCTGCTCCCTGGAATGCAGACCTGGCCATCTGGGATGATGAGTAAAGGCTATTCCTTACGGATAGCATCCTAGTGTGACTCCAAGGAACTCAAGACCCAAGGGTCTACCCATAACAGAGCTGCCACACCAACTCTAGGCTGCTGACCTGAAGACGCTGTTTACACAGGAAAAAAATAAACATCTATCCTATTATGCCATTTTCTGTCACTTCCAGAAATACGATGTCTAAGCCAAAGCCAGATGCATCCTTGTGTAATTACCTCCTATTGAGTGTAGGAATATGACATGCTTCCAACCAATGGAATACAGCAAAGGTGACAGGATACATATGACTATGTGTATGTGATTATACTACATAAGACCATAACATCTGTTTTGCTAAGAAACTCTCTCCCTTGCTGGCTGTGAAGAAGCAGGCTGCCATGTTGTGAGCTGCTTGTCGAGATGGCCATGTGGCAAGGAACTGAGGGCAGCCTCCCGCCAGCAAGAAACAAAGGTATCTAAACTGACAACCTGCAAAGAACTGAACTCTGCTAACAACCACATCAGTTTAAAAGGAAATGCCCCAGTCAAGCACCATATTAGACCCTAGCTCTAACTGACACCTTGGACTATAGCAATGCAGAGGACCCAACAAAGTTACATTTGGACTTCTGACCTAGGGAAAGTGTAATAATATAAGTGTGCACTGCTTTAAGCCACTGAGTTTGTGATAATTTGTTACACGGCAATAGGTAACAAATACAATGACCAAAAACATTCATTATAGAAATGTAAGGATGATTCGCTACTATAGAATACATAAATAAATTCATCAACCTACAGAAGAGAACATATTCAGTGGTAAAATATTAGAATCATTCCCTTTAAAGACAGGAAAGGGATAAGGATGCCTATCAGTATTTCAATAAACACTGTATTAACAGTGCTAGACTTTGCAATTAAGAAAAAGAAATGGAGGATAAAGATTGAAAAGAAACAAAATTGTTTTCATTTTGAAATGATTGATATGATTATCTACAAATAACATCCAAGAAAAAAAGTAGATAAACTATTAGAACTAATAAGACATCAGCAAATGTGTTGGCGATGAAGTCATACACCAGCAACAACCAATTAGAAAATAAAAACTTGAAAATTAACCTTTTTACAATAACAAATGCTATACGGTAATTAGGCATAACAAAAGAGATTCAATATCTATTTGGAAAAAATTACGATGTTTATTAAAAGACGTGAGACCATCTAACTGGAAAGGTATATCATGTTCATGGACAGAAACATATTTTATAAATATGTTAATTCTCATAAATTAATCTATACATGTACTGCATCTAGCTTAAATATCCAATGTTTTGTTGAGCCTCACAGAGTATGCCTAAAATCTATATGGAAGAGTAAAGGGCCAAAAATGTCCAAGGCAATTTTTAAATTAATAAGTACTAGATGTACATATTTTGGGAATACATGTAACTTTTTAATAAATTTAACTTCTGGGATACATGTGCAGGACATGCAGGTTTGTTACACAGGTAAACGTGTGCCATGGTGGTTTGATGCACCTATCAACCCATCACCTAGTTATTAAGCCCTGCATGCATTAGCTATTTATCCTGATGCTCTCCTACTCTTTGTCCCCCAACCCACCACCCCAACAGGTTCCAATGTGTGTTATTCCCCTCCCTGTGTCTATGTATTCTCATTGTTCAGCTCCCACTTATTAGTGAGAATATGTGGCATTTGGTTTTCTGTTTCTCCATTAATTTGCTGAGGACAATGGCTTGGCACTCCATCCATGTCCCTGCAAAGGACATGATCTTGTTCCTTTTTGTAGTTGCATAGTATTCCACGGTGTATATGTATCATATTTTCTTTATCCAGTCTATCATTGAAGAGCATTTGGGTTGATGCCATATTTTTGCTATTGTGAATAGTGCTGTGGTGAACATATGCAGGCATGGGATACATATGATATTTAATACATTCATATAATTTGCAAATATCAAATCAGTATAATTGGAATATCTATCACCTTAAGTATTTGTCTTTTCTTTATGCTAGAAATATTCAAATTACATTCCAGCTATTTTGAAATGTATTATACAATAATTATAATAAACTATAGTCACCCTACTAATCTAGCAAACACTGGTGCTATCTCTTCTACCAAAACTGTATATTTGTACCTATTAATCAAACTCTCTTCATCTCCTCTTTCCCCTACCTTTCCTAGCCTCTGGTAACTACCAATCTACTCTCTATCTTTATGAGATCCACATTTTTATCTACCACCTATAAGTGACAGCATGCAATATCTGTTTTTCTGTGCTTGGTTTATTTCACTTAACATAATGACCTCCAATTCCACCCGTGTTGCTGCATATTAAAGGATTTCTTTTATTGTGTGTATGTGCCACATTTTCTTTATCTATTAATCCACTGATGGACATTTCAGTTGATTCGGTATTTCGGCTACTGTGAATAGTGCTGCAATAAACATGAGTATGCAGTTATTTCTTTGATATACTGATTTCCTTTCTTTTGGACACAAACCCAGTAGCAGAACTGCTAGATTATATGGTAGTGCTAATTTTAGTTTTTTGAGGGAATTTCATACAGTTTTCCATAGTCAGTTCTAATTTGCATTCCCAACAACAGTGTACAAAGGTTCCCCTTTCTCTACATCCTCACCTGCATCCATTATTCCCTGTCTTTTTAATAAAAGCCATTTAAATTAGAGATGATATCTCATTGTGATTTTAATTTGCATTACTCTGATGATTAATGAAGCTGAACATCTTTTCATATACCTGTCGGCCATGTGTATGTCTTCTTCTGAGAAAAGTTTGTTCAGATCTTTTGCCCATTTTTAATCAGATTTTTTTTTTTTTTTGCTATTGAGCTCTTTGAGCCACTTATATTTTCTGTTTATTAATCCCTTGTCAGATGGACAGTTTGCAAATATTTTATTCTATTCTATGGGTTCTCTCTTTACTTTGTTAATTGTTTTCTTTGCTGTGTAGATTTTTAGCTTGATGTAATCTCTTTTGTCTATTTTTGCTTTGGTAGCCTGTGCTTTTGAGGTTTTACACACAAAAAATCTTTGCCCAGAATAATGTCCTGGAGCCTTTCCCCAATCTTTTTTTTTTTCTTTTGAGACAATATCCTGCTCTGTCACCCAGGCTGGAGTGTAGCAGCGCACCTGCAGCTCCCTGTAACCTTGAACTCCAGGGCTCATGCAATCCTGCTGCCTCAGCTTCTTGAGTAGCTGAAACTACAGGAATGCACCACTATGCCAGCTAGTTTTATTTTTTTATAGAGAAGGGGTCTCACTCTATTGCCCAGGCTGGTCTCAAGCTCCTGGCCTCAAGCGATCTTCCTGTCTTGGCCCCCCAAAATGCTGGAATTACAGATGTGAGCCACTGCACCTAGCCCCCAATGTTTATTCTAGTAATTTCATAATTTCAGGTCTTAGACTTAAGTCTATAATCCATTTTGATTTGATTTTTGCATACAGTGAGAGATAGAGGTCCAGTTTCATTCTTCTGTATATGGTTATCCAGCTTTCCCAGCACCATTTATTGAAGAGACTATCCTTTGCCGATTGGATGTTCTTGGTGCCTTCGTTGAAAATGGGTTGGCTGTAAATGTGTGGATTTACATCTGGGTTCTGTGTTCTGTTCCACTGGTCTTTGTGTCTGTTTTTTTGCCAATGCCATGCTGATTTGGTCACTACTGCTTTGTAGAGTATTGTTTGTTTTAAGACAGAGTGCTCTGTTGCCTAGGCTGGATTGCAGCGGTGCAATCTTGGTGCGCTGCAACCTCCGCCTCCAGGGTTCATGCAATATTCCCACCTCAGCCTCCCAAATAGCTGGGGCTACAGGTGCATGTCACCATCCCTGGCTAATTTTTACATTTTTAATAGAGATGCAGTTTTACTGTCTTGGCCAGGCTGGTCTTGAACTCCTGACCTCAAGTGATCTGCCCGCCTCGGCTTCCCAAACTGCTGGGATTATAGGCGTAAGCCACTGTGCCCGGCCAACTTTGTACTATATTTTGAGGTGAGGTAGTGTGATGCTTCCAGCTTTGTTCTTTCTGCTGAGGATTGCTTTGGCTATTTGGGGTCTTTTGTAGTTCCATGTAAATTTAGAATTGTCTCTTTTATTTCTGTGAAGAATTTCATTGGTATTTTGATAGGGATTGCATTGAATCTGTAAATTGCTTTGGGTAGTATTATCATTTTAACAATATTAATTAGTCCTATCCATGAGCATGGAAACTTTCCATTTTTGTGTGTCCTATATTAAACTGTTTTTATGATGCTATAAAGAAATATCTGAGGCTGAGTAGTTTTTACTTATTTATTTATCTATTTATTTATTCTGAGGCAGAGTCTTACTCTGTTACTCAGGCTGGAGTGCAGTGGTGTGATTGCAGCTCACTGTAGCCTCAATCTCCCCAGGCTCCTGAGTAGCTGGGACCACAGGCGCGCACCACCAACCTCGGCAAATTTTTGTATTTTTGTAGATTTGAGGTTTTGCCAAGTTGCTCACACTGGTCTCAAACTCTTAGGTTCAAGTCATCTGCCTTTAACAGCCTCCCAAAGTGCTGGGATTATATGCATGAGCCACTGTGCTTAGTTGAGGCTGCGTAATTCATTTTAAAAAGAGGTTTTATTTTGGCTCATGGTACTGCAGGCTGTACAGAAAGCACGGTGTCAGCTGATTCTGGTGAGGGCCTCAGGAAGTTTATAATCATGATATAAGGCAAAGCAGGAGCAGGTGTCTCACATGGTGACAGTGGGAGAAGGGAGCAGTCCCAGACTTTTAAACAACCAGATCTCATGTGAACTAACTGAGGGAGAATTCACTTATCACCAGGGAAGTGGTACTAAACCATTCGCAAGGGATCTAGCCCCTCTGATCCAATTATCTCCACCAGGCCCTACCTCTAACACTGCAAATTATCTTTCTTTTTCGTTTCTCCCTCATGAATAAAGTAGGATGCAGAGGATTACTTTTTTTTTTTTTTTTTTTTTTTGAGACTGAGTTTTGCTCTTGTTGCCTGGGCTGGAGTGCAATGGCCTGATGTCAGCTCACTGCAACCGCCACCTCCCAGGTTCAAGTGATTCTCCTGCCTCCAGCTTCCAAGTAGCTAGGATTACAGGCGCCCACCACCACGCCCAGCTAATTTCTGTATTTTTAGTAGAGACTGGGTTTCACCATGTTGGCCAGGCTGGTCTCAAACTCCTGACCTCACGTGATCCACCTGCCTCGGCCTCCCAAACTGCTGGGATTACAGGTGTGAGCCACTGTGCTCAGCTAAGTATTATCCTTCAACATGAGATTTGGAGGGGACAAATATTCAAACTATATCATGTCCAGTTCAATTTTTTCCATCAGTGTTTTATAGTTTTCCTTTTATTTATCTTTCATTTCTTTGGCTAAATTGATTCCTAGGTATTCTTTGCAGCTGCTGTACGTGGAAGTGCTTTCTTTTTTTCTTTTTTTGAGACGGAATTTCACTCTTGTTGCTCAGGCTGGAGTGCAATGGTGGTATCTTGGCTCACAGCAACCTCCACCTCCTGGGTTCAAGTGATTCTCCTGCCTCAGCCTCCTGAGTAGCTGGGATTATAGTCATGGACCACCATGCCCAGCTAATTTTGTATTTTTAGTAAAGGTGAAGTTTCTCCATGTTTGTCAGGCTGGTCTTGAACTCCCAATCTCAGGTGATTTGCCCACCTCGGCCTCCCAAAGTGCTGGGATTCCAGGTATGAGCCACCACGCCCAGCTGCTTTCTTGATTTCTTTTCCAGACTGTTTGCTGTCAGCATATAGAAATGCTATTGTCTGGAAATGATGGCCCAAGCCTGTAATCCCAAAGCTTTGAGAGGCCACAGCATGTAGCCCAGGATGGTCTTAAACTCTTGGCCTCAAGCAATCCTCAAGGAGTTCAAGACCATCCTGGCAACATAGGAAGACCCTATCTGTGTAAAAAAATAAAAATATTAGCCAGGCATGGTGGAGCACACCTGCAGTCCTAGCTACTGAGGCTGAGGCAGGAGGATTGTTTCAGCCCTGAGGTTACATAGGGAACTATGACTGCACCATTGCACTCCAGTGTGGGCAACAAGAGACCCTGTCTCTAAAAATAATAATAAAGAATAAATGCTACTGGTTTTTGTATGTTGATTTTGTATACTGCCACTTTACTGAAATCGCTCATCAATTCTAACAGGTTTTTTTGGTGGAGTCTTTAGGTTTTTCTAAGTAGAAGATCATGTAGTTTGGAAGCCTAAGGCAGTCTTCCTGCCTTAGCCCAGCAGGTCAAGGCTGCAATGAGCTGTGACTGCACCACTGCACTCCAACCTAGGTGATAGAGTGAGTCTCAGAAAAAGAAAAAAGTTCACATTGTCTAAATTGTTTCTTCCTTTCCAATTTGGATAGCCTTTATTTTCCTCTCTTGCCTAATTGCTCTGACCAGGACTTCCAAGATTCTGTTGAATAAAAGTGATGTAAGTAGGCATCTTTGTCTTCTTCCTGATCTTATAGGAAAAGTTTTTCATTTTTCCCTGTTCAGTACAATGTTAGCTATGGGTCTGTCATATACGGCCTTTATTATTATGAGGTATGTTTCTTCTATATCCAGTTTGTTGTGGGTTTTTATCATAAAGTTAAATTTTATTGTCTGCTTTTTCAGCATCCATTGAAATGATTATATGTTTTTGTTCTTGATTCTGTTAATGTGATATATCACGTTTATTGATTTGCATATGTTAAACCATCCTTGCATCCCTGATCCAAGGCAATTTTAAAGAAGAATAAGGATGAAGGCTTTGTTCTATTGGATGTCAAAACTTATATAAAGCTATAGTAATTAAAATAATATGAGATTGGTGCAAGGATAAAAAAAAGAGACCAATGGATCAGAATACAAACCAATACAAATAAGATAATTCAGTATATAGTAGAGCAACCATTATACTTCACTGGGGAAAAGATAGACTCTTCAGTACATAATGCCAGGACAATTCGTTGGCCACATGATAAAAACTAAAATTAAATCTACATCTCACGGCATACATAAAAATGTTAAAAACCCGTCAAAATTTCATACTCTTAGAATATACTCAAGTATCTCTATACCTCAAGGAAGGATTTCTTAAAACACACAGAGCATAAACTTCAAGAAAAAGATTGATAATTTTGACTTCCTAAATATACTTTAAAATGTCTGTAAAAAAAGGCAACATAAGTAATGTGAAATGACCAGCCACACACAAGAATATATTTGCTATGCATATAACTGACAAAAGACAGTATCCAGACTATATATAATTTATGAAAAACATATAAAATACATAAGTACCCAGACTATATATATAATATGTAAATGCCAACTAAAAAATAAACAAAAGACTATGGGAAAAAATAGGCAGAAGATATTAAGAGGCAATTTAAAAAGACAGTAGCCCTGATGGCTGTATTGAAAACACAAACATGGCCAGGTGCGGTGGCTCACACCTGTAATCCCAGCACTTTGGGAGGCCGAGACAGGCAAATCATGAGGTCAGGAGTGTGAGACCAGTCTGGCCAACATGGGGAAACCCCATCTCTACTAAATACACAAACATTAGCCAGGCGTGGTGGTGGCCACCTGTAATCCCACCTACTCAAGAGGCTGAGGCAGGAGAACTGTTTGAACCTGGGAGGTGGAAGTTGTAGTGAGCCGAGATTGCGCCGTTGCACTCCAGTGTGGGCAACAGGGCGTGACTCTGTCTCAAAAAAAGAAAGAGAAAGGAAAGAAAGGAAAGGAAAAAGGAAAAGGAAAGGAAAGGAGAGGAGAGGAGGATACAAATACACACTTAATCCAAACCAAAAAAATCTCAGAGCAATCTGTATAGTATAATTCCAATTGTGTATGTGTGGCGGGGGGAAATACTCAATTTATAGGAAAGAGTAAATTCAGAAGAAAAATGAGGTACTATGCCATGCCCATCAAACTGGCAAAAAATAGAAATTATAATACAAAACACTGACAAAGATATGGAGAAACAGGAACTATCAAACACAGTACGAGTTTATTTCTACCAGCAACCACTTCGGAAAACAATTTGGCATTATCTAGTGGTACTGAAAATGTTCGTATGACTTAGCAATTCTACTTTAAGGCTATACCCTAGGGAAATACGTGCATATGTACCCAAGGAGTCATGCACAAGGATACTCATTGCAATACTGTGTGTAATAGCAAAAAAATGGCATCAACCTAAATATTCCTTAACGAGGGAATAAATAAGCATGTTCAAACAGTGGGATGCTAAACAGAAGCTGTACACAGAGCTACATGTAACAATACAGAAAACTACTAAAACAGTTTCTATGTGTGTATGTGGTGGGGGGGATACAATGAAGACAGACAGATTTCACAAACTATAAAAAAATACATACAACAGGCCAGAAGTGAAGGCTCATGGCTGTAATCCCAGGACTTTGGGAGGCTAAGGCAGGTCTATCACTTGAGCTCAGGAGTTTGAGACTAGCCTGGGCAACATGGTGAAACTCTGTCTCTACAAAAAATATATAAATTAGCCACGTGGCACTCGTCTGTAGTCCCAGCTACTTGGGGGACTGAGTCAAGCTTGAACCCCAGAGGTCAGGGCAACATTATTCGTTTTTGAGATAGGGTCTTGCTATGTTTCCCAGGCTGGTCTAGAATTCCTGGCCTCAAGTGATCCTTCCACCTCAGTGTCCCAAAGTGCTGAGATTACAGGTGTGAGCCACTGTAGCCGGCCTCTGTTTTTATAACCCAATCTTTCTGTGGTTCACTATGTCACTAGAAATGGATTTCTTCTGAATCATTGTGCTTGGGATTCAGTGGATTTCCTGAATCAGAATTCATGTCTTTCAACAATTTAAAGAGGTTTGAAAAAGTATCAGTCAAACCTCTTTAAATATAGCCTATCTCATACATATTCTCTTTATTCTTCTGAAACTCATGTGAGAACTTTGCATTCAAATCTTCACATATCTTAACCTCTTTTTCATTTTTCTGTCTATGCTGCACTTTAGGTAATTTCTTCAATTCTATACTCTAGTTTACTTAATTACTCTTCAGCTGTGTCTGACCAGGTATTTACCTTGTCTACTGAATTCCTTTTTTTTGAGACAGAGTTTTATTCTGTCACCAGGCCGGAGTGCAGTGGCGCAATCTCGGCTCACTGCAACCTCGGCCTCCTGGGTTCAAGCAATTCTTCCGCCTTAGCCTCCCGAGTAGCTGGGACCACAGGCGCGTGCCACCACGCCCAGCTAATTTTAGTATTTTTAGTAGAGACGGGGTTTCACCATGTTGGCCAGGATGGTCTTGATCTCTTGACCTCATGATCCGCCCACCTTGGCCTCCCAAAGTGCTTGGATTACAGGCATGAGCCACCGCGCCCGGCCACAACTACTGAATTCCTAACCACAATTATTAAATTTTCAATTTCAAGAAGTTCTATCTGTGAATCAAACTAACTGTCCATTAATGGATGAATGGATAAAGAAAATGTAATATACATACACAATGGAATATTATTCGGCCAGAAAAAAATAAGGAAAAACTGCCATTTGTGACAACACAGATGAAGCTAGAAGACATCATGTTAAGCGACAAAAGCCAGGCACAGAAAGACAAAAACTGCATAATCTCATGCATATGTGGAATCTAAAAAAATTGATCTCATAAAAGCAGAGAGTACAATGGTAGTTACCAGGGGCTGAAGTGGTTGTTGGGGCAGGGGAGTACTGAGATATTGGTCAAAGGATATGAAATTTCAGATGGACACGAGGAGTAAGTCCAAGAGATATACCACACAGCATGGTAACTGTAGTTAATAACAATATATAGTATTTTTGAAAAATGCTAAGGGAGTGATGTTAAGTGCTCTCACCACAAAAATAACTATGTGAGCAAGATTAGTCATTCTGGAATGTATATATACTTCAAAATACCATGTTTTACAAAATAAATACATATATCTGCCAAGTAAAAAAAATTTTTTTAATTTTAAAATAAGTTCTATTTGCATCATTTTCAAATCTGTCCATTGTCACTTTTGATAGCCTATTTTTTGCTGATACTTTTGATAAAATCTTATTTAAGCATATTATTTTGTATTCCATATTCTGTGAATTTTACAACCTGTAATTTTAAATTATTTATTTATTTATTTTTAAAAATTATTAATAGAGACAGGTTCTCACTTTGTTGCCCAGGCTGGTCTCAAGCTCCTGGCTTCAGGTGATCCTTCTGCCTCAGCTTCCCAATGTGCTGTGATTACAAGTGTGAGCCACCGCACCTGGCCTACCTATAGTTTTGAAGGTCTGATTATGTTGTTTCTGCTGTCTTTTACTCATAGTGCCTTACTTTTTATGTGCTTTGTGATATTTTGGTTGTGAGCTCATGACCACTGAGGATTTTTGTCTGTGGGGATGCTCTGAAGCCTGGATATAAGTTCCTCCAAAGAGGATTTGTTTCTGCTTCTGCCAGTAACCTGGAAATCTGCTAACTTCAAACTACATTTTAAAAAAACTTTTTCTCATGGAAATTTTCACGTATATACTAAAGTATAGAGAATGGTATAATAATCCCCATAGACTCTACACTCAGCTTTCAAAATTATGAAGTCAAAACTAGTACTGTTTTATCTATACTCCAACTCACCCACCTACCCACCTCCTCAGATCTCAAAATAAAGCACAATGGAGATACCCTATCTTTGATGTTTGTTGTTGCTGTTTTCTGAGATGGGGTCTCACTCTGTTGCGCAGGCTAGAGTATGGTGGCATGATCATGGCTCACTGAAGCCTCAACCTCCCAGGCTCAAGCAATCCTCCCACCTCAGTATTCTAAGTAGCTGGGACCACAGAAACATACCACCAAACCCAGCTAATTAAAAATAATTTTTTTGTAGAGATGGGGTCTCCTTATGTTGCCCAGGCTGGTTCTGAAATCCGGGGCTCAAGCGATCCTCCCACCTTGGCCTCCCAAAGTGCTTTGATTATCTATGACCATGCCACCCTGAATATACCTAATCTCATCTGATCTCGGAATCTAAGCAAGGTTGGGCCTGGTTAGCACTCGGACGGGAAACCAAAGTGCTGGGATTAAGTCATGAGCCACCATGCCTGGCCCGACAACCTATCTTTTACCCATACATTTTTCAGCATATTTCTCTAAAAAGGCTCTTTTCTACAAAAACAGAAAAATACCTTTTTCATGCCAAAAACTTGATCAAGTAATTGTTTAAATGTTCCCAATTATCTTATAATTTTTTTATTTTTCTTTTTTTTTTTTCCCCCACAGATCGCTGATTTGATCAAGATCTAAATATATTTCAGAGCTCCGGCATGGTGGCTCACACCTGTAATACACACACTTTGGAAGGCCAAGGCAGTAGGATCACTCAAGCCCAGGAGTTTGAGATCAACCTGGGCAACAAAGTAAGACCCTGTCTCTACAAAACAATAAAAAATAAAAACTAGCCAGGCATGGTGGCATATGCTTATGGTCTCAGCTAGATGGGAGGCTGAGGCAGGAGACTGAGTCTGCAGTGAGCTGTGTTTGTACCACTACACTCTAGGCTTGGGTGACAGAGTGAGAGCCTGTCTCAAAAAAGAAAACAAAAAATACATACATTGTAATTATAATTGGTTGATATTCATCTTAAATATCTTTTCATTTATGGATTTCATCCCATCTCTTTATCTTTTTCTATCTTATTTTGTGAAAAATCCAGTAGTCTGCCCGCTCTAGTTTCCCACAGTCTGGTCTTTGCTGATTCTATTATATCATTGAACTTATCTCCTGTCCCCAATATTTCCCTTAAATTCCAAGTCAGATCTAGAAGTAGGTTCAAATTCAGATTAGATTTTCTATCAAGATTGCCTCCTATGTGGTGTTATACTTTTTTCAGAAAGCATGTCAGACTCAGTTTCCCTAGGAAACAAACTGAAGATTTGTGGGCATTTTTCTCCCTTCCACTCAAAGCCAATTTGCCTTAATAATTCCTTTTAAGTGGAAGATTTTCATTTTTCTAATTCTCTCTTTCATGGCCCCTAAGCTTTGTCTCTTGTCCCCCAAATTATGATTCCTGTTGAAACCAAGAGCTCACAGCCACTAGGGAACAGCAGATATTCTCAGGTCAGCTGTCAGTTTCAGTGTTTTGTATCTCTTAGGATTTGAGCTTTCAATTATATTTGGCTTTAGAATTTCTCTCACTTTCTTACAGGGCTACCACATAAAGAATATGACATTATTAAATTCCCCTGCAGTTATACAAAGCAGTGGCCCTATAGTTTCTTGTTGGCTGAATTAAGCATTTAAATAAATATTTAAATATTTAATATAACATCTTCAGGTATTTGAACTAAGAGTTTCTTGTGAAATGTGCCATTTGATAGATTGAGAAGTCTCCCAGGCTGTTTTGATTTGTTTCATTAAATTTCTATTTAAATTTTAATTACAAAAATAATACACACTCAGTGGAAGAAAAATAACAAAACAGAAGCATAGAAAAATTTTAAAGCCTCCTTACTCCTGCTGGCTTTCTTTCTCCCACCAATTTTTCGTGATTTCAATTTTTGTGTTAGACCATTTATGTTCTAAGCAGCCACAGGAAACTTACCCTCTATAAGGTGCTGTGAGCACCACAGACTTGGGTACTAGTTTCCATGCTCAAAAAGTCTTCAATTTTGTTTGGGAAACAGATAAAAGATCTGGCTAACGACAGAGAAGTAGATGTGTTAGTCAGTTTAGGAATCCAATAACAAATGCTGACAAAGATGAAAATAAAACAAAGAACCTTGTGTGCTGGGGCTTATGTAGGGAAGAAATTAAGAAGGGGATAGTAGTCAAAAAATCTGAAGACAGCCACACAGAGGATGTGGAGAAGGCAGGGGTATATCACAAAGACAAATGCAAGCAAAATGCTAAAGGGACAAGTTTATTAATTAAAGTGGTGCTTCTCTCCCCAGAATGAAGCCTTAGTTTCTGCAGTACTCAGGATAGCTGGTCACAGTCAGAGGTAATTTTCCTTCTGTCATTATTTGCCATTTGAATGGACTTTGAATGGAGCTTAAGAGAGCTAAGGCTATTCAATTTCCTGGGCCAATCTCGGTTAATATGCTAATCAATTTATCAGATGCAAAAGGCTTGAGCACCTCTCCTGTCACTGTAAGAGTGTGAAAAAATTAGCAACCAGAGACAAGAGGTCAGACAAGTCCTAGGGGTCGCATTTGAACTTTTATTCAACATTGGCATCTCTAGCGAGTGACCTCATCCCAATCCCTAACCTTCTATTTTCTGGGCCTTCAGCCAGTGGGGCTATACACTCATCCCCATGGCCTTAGATTTTAAAGGGTCAAGGTGCGGTATCTGAATCATCCATGATTACATCATTAATAACAAAAACAGCACTGTCCACTCAGCCTCCAGTGCTCTCTGAAAAACAATTCATTTCCGAGGCATCAATTTATTCTTTTGTTTTTCATGTATTCATTCAATAACTATTTCCTGAGCATCCACTCAGTGCTAGGTCCTATACTATATACTAGAGAGACAGCAGGACAAAGATAGAAAAGGGAATCTATCCCCTAAGTACTATCTAATAAGGGATATTAACGGTAAATAGGTAACCAAACAACTATATAACTGCAAATTGAGATGAATGCTATGAAGTTCAAAAGGAATTTTTTTTAATTTAAAAGATCTGAGAGGGATTTTGGAAATATCCAAATGAATTCATATCAATATGAATATATGTTCAGTTGCAAGTAATGGAACCATGATTAACACTGATTTTAAAAAACAAAGACATTTCATTACCTCTCATGAGAAAAGTCTGGAAGCAGACGGTTCCAAAAGACAGAAGAGGCCAACTACATCATAAATAACCGTTTCCTCCCCATGTCTTCCCTCTATTATCCTTCTCAGCATGTTGGCTTTTTGTTCTTGTGCTTCTCACCTCACTGGTCCAAGGCAGCTACTGCAGCTCCAAGACAGCTGCAGTCGAGGCAGGAAGAAGTGGGCAAGGCCTCCTTACTATCTTTTTACAAGAACAAAATCCTTCCCAGGGGCTTCCAAGCAAACATCTCTTTATGTCTCATTGGTCAGAACTGGGTCACATGCCCATCTCCAAACTAGTACACATCCCTAGAAAATGGGATTTCCAAGCTTGTTTTAGACCATTTATGGCTCATTTCCTAGAACTGGGGAAGGGAAATTTCTGCCTGAACATGTTGCTGCCCTCACATTATCGAGGTTCCTTAGCAGATGAAAAAGGGGGAAACCAGGCACAGTGATGCACATCTGTAATCCCAGCCACTCAGGAAGCTGGGGCAAGAAGACTGCTTGAGCCCAGGAATTCACGCTGTAGTACACTATGATCGCACCTGTAAGAGCCCCTGCACTCCAGCCTGGGCAACACAATGAGACCCTGGCTCTGAAAAAACAAAAAACAAAAAAACCAGAAAAACAGGGAATGGTTGTCTAGTAGACAACAATAGTAGAAATTAAAATCCACAGGACTTGTTCACCAAGTTAATGAGAAAGTGAAGGAAGTAGACTCAAATATCACTCAAAAGTTTCAACCTTGGAGAACTACAATAATCGCAATGCCAAAAACAGATAAAAAGAGAATGTGGGAGGAAGAGTCTAGTTTGTGAGGCAATGAGTTCCACTTTGTTAAGTTTGAGGTTTGATGAGACAGTGTGGTAGAAATGTAGGAGAAGACCTCAGGAGGAAGGCTGGACTTAAATGTAGACACTGAAGTCATCCACAGTGAGGTTGGATTTGAAACCACAGGAACAGATAGGACCACTAGAGGAGAAAACGAAACGAGAGGAGGAGAACAAGGCTAGAGGAATCTCTGTGAATAGCTACAATTATTAATAGAAGATAGTAAGATGATGATGTTGCCAAAAAAGGAAGAGGGGAGTGATTACTTACAGTCATCCCCAAACCAAGGGACTATAATGGCATGGCAGCCACGAGGTAAAGTTCCCAAAGGAAAGTAGCCAACATTTTGACTCCACAAAGATGCCAATGATGCCAAAGTACTCTTGAAAAATTTCAGAGATGGTACAGAGAGAAACAAGATTGAAGGAATAGTAGTTTCAAGTACATTAGTTTAATGCTCATGTGCACTCATTTGTGTTCCTTTTTGTCTACTTTATTTTATTTTATTTTTTTTGAGAAAGGGCCTCACTCGGTCACCCAGACTGGAGTGCAGTGGTATGATCACGGTTCACTGTAGCCTTATTTTCCAGGTTCAAGCAATCCTCCACCTCAGCCTCCCGAGTAGCATAGCTGGGACCATAGGCACATGCCACCATGCCTGGCTAATTTTTGTATTTCTGTAGAGATAGGGTTTCACCATGTTGCCCAGGTTGGTCTTGAACCCTGGCTCAAGCAATCCACCTGATTTGGCCTCCCAAAGTGATGGGATTATGGGCGTGAGCCATGGTGCCCAGTTCCAAATAGTTAAAATCAACTGGTAAACCCTCAGTAGGAAGAGCACAACTGAGAAAATTAGAGAGCCAACAAAACATGAGGTGGGAGGGAACAGGGTTGAGGGAGGGGGACACGTTCATTTTACAAAGGGAGATATATATATACTCCAAAATCTGCCAAGGAGGTTCCAAGAAAGATGCCAAGGATAGAGGGGGAAGAACAGAATCTTGTTCCAGGGATCCATTATAAGAGCACATAATCTCACCATGCCTAATGGCACTTGTGCATCCTTTTTTGTATTAGGTTCAGTTCCATGACATCTGCAAACTGTGGAAAGTTCAAAAGTACTACAAACATGAATGCTTAGAAGCCCATGTAATTGCATAATAATTCACAAATGTGCAGATGAGAACATGAGTTATTAAAGATGGATATAGGACTCCAAAGATGACTGAGGCAGGGGCATGAGAACAACAAAGCCAGTGTTACATGGGGCAGACATACTAGTTTCCTGATAGTTTAACTCTTGACACTAAGGAGGTAAAGGCAATATATAGGGAGCGAAGAGAAAAACAAAAGCAGGCAGCCAGTTTGCTGAGACCCAAAACCAAATTACAGAAGGCTGCTGGCCTCTGAAATTCACAGTCTTTTTGAGATTCCCCTTATACAGAAACACAAATGACTAGTTTGGAACTCCAGAGACTCCTGGTAGGTCAGACTGCAGACAGACACACACAAGTGCCATCATGAGATTTAATCAGGTCACAGAAAGGCCAATGAAAATACTTGACTTTAAGAAGGAAAAAGCAGGTTTGAGACAAAAGAAAAACCATGAAAAGACAAAGCTGCTAAAAGCATCAGCACCCCTACCACTGCATATCTTTTTATGCAAGAGCTTGACCTGCCTTATATGTGGGCAACAAACAGCAGAAAATAAATGTGTGTGACCCATATATAAGTGTGAATAATATTTAAATAAACTTTATTTCAGTGGCCATATAACATTTAGTAGTCATGTCAATTCCATTTACATGAACTCTCTCTTCTTGATCTTGGAATAATTGCTTCATGTTTAACACCAGGAAAGAGACCTCTTCATCCACACAAATGTATATGGAAGCCTTATTAAGTAATTAGCCCAAGTAGGCAAATAAATACCCTCAATTAAGCAGCAGGATTAGCAAAGAGGCCGACGCAGTGGCTCACGCCTATAAGCTCAGCACTTTGGGAGGCCAACGCTGATGGACTGCTTGAGCCCGTGAGTTCAAGACCAGCCTGGACAACGTGGTGAAACCCTGTCTCTACAAAATTATAAAAATTAGCCAGGTGCAGTGGTGCACACCTGTAGTCCCAGCTACAGAGGTGACTGAAATGGAAGGATCACCTGAGCCTGGGAGGCAGAGGCTGCAGTGAGCCAAGATCCGGCCACTGTACTGTAGCTGCAACAACAGAGACCTTACCTCAAAAAAAAAAAAAGATTACTAGGAGATACATGGTAGAATATAAGTGTCTTTACAGAAGAGAAAATGAGGAGGATAAAGGTTTTTATTGTAGAAACAAAAGAACTAAGAATTTCTATAGCAGAAACTCATAGTATAAAGGACACATCCTGATGAGGGTGATGATGTTGATACTGCCTTGTCACTGACAGGTGCTTTACAATCATTTTCACAGGTCATTGTATATTATTTGATACTCACTCAACTTTATGAAATGCAGAGAACACCTATTATTGTTCCCTGTTAACAAAATAAAAAGGTAAGGCTTAGAAAGGTTGCCCATGGGCACACAGATAGGAAAAGGTGGAAACTAAACTTGAAACTACGTTATTTGACTCTAGGTCCAGTGGTCTGCCTAATCCTCCTAAATGCCCAAACATCTGGACTGACTGAACAGTATTCTTGCCAATCAGCAGAAAACTAGAAAGAATATCGTCTAGATACTATACTCAGCACTGGGACTCCATGATTCCAGGGTGCTTGCTACTCCCTAACACCCTCTTGACAAAGAGCAAGCTCGTCCCATCACTGTGTGTTTGTGCACAGGTGTGGTAAGTGTGGACACACCTGTATACCGGAAGTAGTTAGGGAGGTGCAGAGCCAATACTTAAGACATTAAGAGTAAATGATGAATATCAGACTAGTGTACTGAAACCTACCTCTCTTCATAGAGATATCCTTACCTTGCATCAAGTTCCTTTTTGCAGAAAACACTGACATTTCTATGGTGTTTGAGAGCCTGCTGTTGGCTTCCAAAAGCTCTGGTGCCATACCATGCTGTCACAGTAATAGCCCTCCAGTGAGCTATCAAAAACCCAACTAGAACATTTTCAATACAGTAGTTTGCTTGCCACCAAAACACTAAATTGCAATATTTTATATTTATCTCTATTTAAATTTTAGTGATGCTGCATAAATGTTAGCATGGTCTTAAGCTAATACAATCACAGAAAAGTCTTAATAACACCACACATTGGCACAGCCCCTGAGTGAATTATGGGTCTGCAAAGAAGGCCCAATGCATGTTTCTCAAGTCACTTAATTAGTCCCCTTTAACTAGGATGTGACATGAAAATGCTACAGGGTTTCCCCCGAGAAATTATTTCCAGAAGCAATGCCAAGGGACCATATAGGATAATTTGTTCATATTAAAGGTAGAATAAAAGTACTTGGGAGTAAGGCAAAGATTTCCAAAAAGGGTCTGGAGAGAGAGGGTAATAAGGTTTGATTTAGTTCTTTCCTGACCTGAGAAGTAATAAGTGAGCTTTAGTAAGTTCTCAAGCCTCTAAAGCCTTATAAGGCTAAGACCCTGGACTTCCTGGACTTTCTCATGATGGAACCGCAGCTACTAAGGTCAAACATGCAGATTTTCCATCTTTCCAGTGGCTGCACAGGAGGAGATTTCCCTGGACTTCCGGGGAGACTCTGGCTCTAGGAGGTGAGACCAAGGGAGGTGGAGCTTCCCTGGAGACCAGAGCCTTGACTATCAACACCATCAACACAGGGAGCCAGAACTTGAAGATCCAGGCAGAGTGGTGATAAGGGAAGCAAAGGCCGGCAGTGCCTCTCCTCACTGAACAACTCCTCCAGCCTTCCCAGCTCTGCCCTTCAACTCACTAAGAAAAGATGCTGAATTCCTTTCAGAGTGAGAGAGCATCAGACTGAGATTCTGATTTAAAACACAAGCAAAGATAAAGCACAAAGGAAATCTTTTTGAAACAAAGCCTATAATGGTAAATATGTTCAGAATAGCTTTTCTCCTGTAACATCGTGACCTGCATCTAAGCAGCTAATAGCCTCCACCCATGCCCTTGCAGCAAGAATCAGAATATTTGTTCCTGTTTTAAAGGCACAAATGGTCCTTAAAACAGATTTTCAAAAATGGGAGGAACAATAGCTCCAATGGACCAATTGCAGTATGCAGACATCTTGACCTTTGTAGGAGGTGTAGAATGATGTGGTGCCTACATATCTTTCTGCATCTACTCTTTTGAGGTGCTACCTCCCCACTCCTCTTGCCTTATCAGTCTTCCATCACAAGCCAGACTAACTGAAATTCTCAAGAATTCCCAACCCAGAGAGTGCAATAACCTGACTGCATGTACATTGGTTCCAGACAACTAGGGCAAGATACATTCCTCCCTAAAAGGCCCCCCTTGGTCAGGCTTATCATTTATTTATCATTAGATGTAGCTTTACTGCCAAAAGGACCTACTCCTGTTTATTTCCCTCCCTCTCTACTATTTATAGTTGGTCTTACTTTTTATAAACATATATATAAAAATGGAGGGAAAAGTCAGAAATATGTATTTAAATAAATATACAGAAGTAAGATAATTCAAAATATGTTAGATGATTGTCAGAAAAGTGGCAGAGATAATTCACTTAGTTTCCTAAGAAAGGAGGTCTTGATTTAGTTAATGGTAGAATTTGATAGGTATTCACATAGTTGATACCATGTATTGAACATGTATTAAGTGCAAAGCTCTGAACAAGCACTTTATATAAATTAGTTTTTCCCTGGCTAATAACTGGTCTCCCTGCTTACACCTTATGACTGCTGCTCCCCTGCTGGACAGTCTACTCACAACACTTCCTGTGCCTAGCTGACTCCTTGACTCCTATAGCACCAAATGAGTCTTCCAAACACTGCAGATCGTTATCACTCCTCAGCTCAAAACCTTCAAAACCCTCCCATTTCCCTCAGAGTAAAAGCCAAAGTCTTTTTTTTTTTTTTCTTTTTTGAGACAGGGTCTTACAGTGGCATCATGATGGTTCATTGAAGCCTCAACCTCCCAGGCTTAAGTGATCCTCCCATCTCAGCCTCCCAAATACCTTGGATTACAGGTGTGCACCACCACACCTTACTAATTTTTCTATTTTTTATGGAGACAGGTTTTCACCATGTTGCCCAGGCCAGACGCAAACTCCTGGGCTCAAGAGATCTGCTCACCTTGGACTTTTTATAAGCTTTGAATTAAACAGAGAATGTGACCTAAGGTGTTATTAAATGTCCATACACATAAGATGGGGGAACAAAGAGTCACAGATGGTGACAACAAGGTAAAAATTCATATCTACTTAGAATAAGGGCAGAATCAAATTTTACTCTAGTTTCACTGAGATTACACTGAAATGTCAGTAGAAATATGCACGAATTCAAGTGTACCCTTCTTCCAAACAGATCAGGCCAAGCAATTCTGGCCAATGGGATGTCCATTACACTGCTCACCTGGAAAAGGCAGCCCCCAGCACAAACGCAGCATACTCCTTCACGAGGGGCTCCGTGCTGTTCAGCCCATTGATCACCACTTGAAGACCACCGAAGGAAAGCAGGTCCTGTGCATTGTCCATCTGCAACAGAGGCACTGCTTAGTATAGCATAGCCATCAGGGAAAGCAAAGCTCTTTCTTTTGGTGACTATCCAAAAACAAATGAAAAAGACATGTAAAAAGCAATAATGGCCTTTTTGACTAACTAGGAAAAGGTCTGTAAAAAACAATTTTTGAATAATCTTAAGTTTGAGAACTCCTAATTCATCTAACATGATTGATGAGCACCTGCGTGGGAATCAGCGGAAATGACACCTAGCTATTGCTTATGCCAAACATGTCCTGGAAAATTCTAATATCGTAATGAGTCACAAAGCTTACTCCTAATGTACAAGCTGTTAACACAAAGAATCTGGCGTCATCAGCACCACTAAATGGTGCCACACTTCCTGTTGATGTCCAACCCCAATGGGGACAGTGGAGGCAGCAGACTTTTTTTTTTAAGCTGATTTTTAATTAGAAGCTAGGGACTATAAAAGGAGCCCTGTTATTGGAGTGGGGAGTTGCTCTAAGAGTGCTAGGAGTGGAATAACAATAGTACCTTTCTCTTCCGTCTAAGATTGACTGCATCAGAAGACATTCATGATAAAATATGCAAGAAAATCACCCTCCCAAAGACTTTAGTCTAAGCCTGTGCTACTGGCTAGTGGCTATGTATTGGATAATGCAGAACATTTCTGTAATTACATAAAGTTCTATTCGACAGCACTGATCTAGGCTATCATTTAAGCTCCAAATCCCCAAGTCCAGATTCTCTCTTTGACTCTATAGGGGATCTCATTACCCACGCTTCATTAGTACCCTGGAACAAGACAACTCACTTTCCTCAGAAAGGTCACCAGATCCTGTTTTCTACATGTAGCAGCTACAGCCTCCCTTGAATATATCTTTGTTGTCACAAAGCCTTCATCTTGCCCATATGCTAATCCCACTCTATCAATCATAAGGAAAACTCAGGAAGCTGGAGCCCAACAACTGTGGCTGCTACTCACCTTTCTCCTCCAGATTCCACAGGGCCCCTTCTCACCCGCATCCTTGGCTCTCTAAACTAGGACTCTGACAGAGAAATCAAGTGTGAAGATTGGTATTTGACTCTGCCAGTGTTTTGTGGTGGCCTAGCCTGTTGTTGCCACTTGAAAGATGATTCACACGTACTTGTATGGAATCTCTCTGAGAGCAGGGGTTTTGTCTGTCTGTCCACAGTTGTAGCTCCAGGGACTAGGATAGTGCTGAGCATATGGTTAGGTGCTCAATGAATAACTGTTGCATTGATGAATATGAATGTGATAAGAAAAAAATGTTCCTGAAATAAAGCTCCAGTGTGAATAAAAAGGCAATTTGCAGTATCTGTGCCAACAAAATGAATGGGTCTCTGGTACTACAGGCATGAAGTAATGGCTAAACCAGGTTGTGAAGTAAGCACGAAGTCTGCTCTGCCATGTGGCCCCAGGCCATGGACATTTTTCTGCCCCAAATTGTTCTGATGAAGCGGAATAACTATTGAGCCACAGCCCAGCTATCTACAGAGACTCACAGGTGGGCACTTTGCTGACATAAGAACCTCCCTTCCTTCCTCATATGCTCTGATTTTACAATATAAGAATTCACCGCCTAAGGCCACGCCTGTTATCCCAGCACTTTGGGAGGCTGAAGCTGATAGATCATGAGGACAAGAGATCAAGACCATCCTGGCCAACATGGTGAAACCCCGTCTCTACTAAAAACACAAAAATTAGCTAGGTGTGGCGGCACGTATCTGTAGTCCCAGCTACTTGGGAGGCTGAGGCAGGAGAATGCTTGAACCCAGGAGGTAGAGGTTGCAGTGAGCCAACATCGTGCCAATGCACTCCAGCCTGGTGACACAGTGAGACTCCATCTCAAAAAAAAAATAATAATATATTAATAATAATAATTCACTGCCTATTCTTTGGTTATCCTTCCTCTAGGTTTTCTGGATATAAAACTATGGCTCAGAATCCTGTCATAGCATGCCTGGAATGGCCACTTATCAAAGCTGGTATGAGTTCCTAGCAGAGCAGCTGCCACTCGGTCAGCTCCAAAGCAACACAGCCCAGAGTCACGGACCTCCTGTTCTAGAGTCAGTTTATCTATATTACTACAATGATAATTCAGCATGATAGAAATGCTGACATTTATATAAGCACTTCAGCCTTTTCGAGATGTTTTCTCATGTTTTATTTCACTAACAGTGAGGAAGAAACGATTCATTCTGCCCAGTGCACATCAAAAGCTGGGCCCTCCCTGGTGACATATAGGAGAAGCCATGACCACAGCCCAGGTCCACAGCTCCCCATCTGGGTCTGGGGCCAAAACCATTGTTGGGCTGCCTTCGGGGTGGGGTGGGACAGGCAGAGAGGAAGAGGAGGAGGAAGTGCAGGAGGGAACTATGCCAACACCCAGGAGGAGAGTAAAGAAGCAGGGCAGTGACAAGACAAGGAGAGAACAGGAAACAGCAAAGGGGAGAAATGGTGGCACATAACTGAGGAGACACGTGGGGGAAGGCAAATGTACTGCCCCAGGTAGATGCGGCGGACGGAGGCCACTCCTCTCACCATCTGCTTTCCACACACAAGGTTTTGCTTTTCACATATCCTGTTTAATAATTCAAATATGGCTGTGAGGAAGCCTGGACAGACCTGGTTTGGGTTCTTGGCGCCTACGGCTCCTCAAAATGCCATTCAGTGAGTCTGGAATGAAAATGGACTGGGGAAGTTCCTGGCTAGGAAAGTGCCATCTTCCTTAAAGCTGATACCACATCACCCCAAGCTCCCATCACAACCAGAACTCAGGCTGAGTCGTGTCCTACTTAATCCCCCAGTGAAATCACAGCTTCACACTGCTGTAGGGCAGCCTGGTGCACCAGCCCTTCCAGTCGAAATACCAACGATCCAGAACATTCCTGTACCAACAGACAAATGTGGCTTCTGCCAGGGACTGGTTTTGGGATGACCTCAGGATGAGTTTGGTGAGGGGACCTGTAAAAGCAGAAGGGGGATGTCACCTTAGGGGAGACACTGTCAAGTGACAAAGGACCTACAAGGAAAAACAAAAACTTTGCTGGGGCACTGCTAGCCCAAGCCTCCTGTGGACCCATGCCCTTCTAGGTATGATAAGCTCTCTGGTCATTTTGGTGTTTCATGTGTAAGAGCCCATAGAGACCTGATACCTAAAGATTCATCCAAATATGTAAAAATGAAGCCTGTCAACATCAAAGGAGGAGTGAGTTGGCCAAAAACCCCTTGTATCCTTAATCCTTATCTCTAGTGGAAAAGCTGTTGGAGTTTTTGGTTTTTACCCTGGAGAGTAAGACTGGAAAGCGGAAAAGAGAACCCAGGTTCATTTTTTTCTCTAAGAGGATCAGAGTCCTGCTATTTGAGGCCTGAGAAACAGTTATGAGCAGAAAAAGAAGATGAAGAGGCTGCCCCATAATTCCTATGGATACAGTGCACACTCATCCCCTTTCACCACAGATGCTGGCAAAATCCTAAAGGAAGAAAGCATGTCTTTTAGCTCAGTTTATAGAGAACAAGGGCACTGTCGTGCATGGGAGGACATTGAGGATCTATGTCTTGACAAGGATCTCAAACAAGCCTTTGATTATGATTCCACAGCCTCCTGGGCCACTGTTGTCCCTAGTCTGGATTACTGTAATAGTCTATCTGGTCTCTGCTTCTACCAAGCCCCCTACCTGCAGTCTAATTCTCAACACAGCAGCTGGAGGAATCCTTCTAAAAGTAAGTCAGATCACGTCATTCTTCTGCTCAATATCCTCCAATAATATCCAAGTTCACGCTTTTCCATGGCCTACAGGCTCTCTATATTTTTCCTCCCATTATCTCTCTGATCTCCATCTACTTTTCCTCTGCTCTCTCTCAGCTCCAGTCGCACTGATTCAAACACACTAGGCAGGCTCCCATCACTGGGCTTTTGCACTTGCTGTTCCTCCAGGCTGAGATGCCCCTTCTCAATGCTGCCAGTTCCTAGCTCACCCTACTTTTTATTTTTCTACAATATTTATCACCTTTAAACATATTATTTATAACATATTCCTTTCTTACATTTGTCTATCTGCTTCTGCTAGAAGGTTAGCCCTAATTTTGTTCATAGACATATCTCAAGTGCCTGGAACAGTGCCTGGGACTTAGTAGACACTTGATAAATTTATTTATTGAATAAATCAGTGGCTTTTACTGGCTCCTTGTTAGCTCCACCTTTTGAGCTTAATTCAAAAGGTATCGGTTTCCTTTAAGAAACAGAATGGCCAAAAGTTTTAGAGCACAGAGTTTAGGGTCAGACAGACCTTGTTGCAAATTCCAGCTCTACCACTCACTAGGCTGGATGATCTTGAGCAATTACATAACCTTTCTGTGCCTCATTTTCCTCAGTTATGAAATGGGATTACTAGTGGTACCTACTCACAGGGCACCCATGGAAGTCAATGAATTAACATGTACAGAGCACTTGAAACAGTGCCTGGTATGTAATAACGCTCAAGAAATGTTAGCCATTATAAGTCTGATCAGTTACTTCCCTGCTTCAAACTCTCCAATGGTTCCTAGGATCAAGGCTAAAACCATAAAGAGCATGATATTCCCAACCTCGCCTCTCCAACCCCCGAAACCTTCCCACTTCATCTGTGTTCCCCTCCAGGCCACTGGGCTCCAGTCACTTCAATCTGTTCCAGGCCCTCAATCTTACCAAGCTCTTCCCTGCCCTAGAATCTCTTCACATGTTGTTTCCTCTAGCTGGAATGCTCTAATCTAAGGATTGGCAAACTTTTTCTAAAGGGCCTGGTAGCAAATATTTTTTACTTTGTTGAGCCATATGGTCTCTGTCACAACTACTCAACTCTGCCATTGTAGCATAAAAACAGCAATAAACAATGTAGGAACAAACAGGGGTCGCTGTGCCCCAATAAAATTTAATTTATGAAAGGAGGCATTCGGCCAGATTTGGCCTATGGGCAATAGTTTGCCAGTCCCTGCTTTAGTCCCCACTCTTCACCCAGCCAACCCCAATCGCCCTGTAACACTCGGCCTAAATGTCACACCCTCTGAGAAGCCCCCCTTCTTGTCCATGACTAGGCTCTAACTTCTCCAGTTACATACTCTTACATCACCCTCTGGAGCCCTCATTACAATCTTAAATTATCTCATTATTTAATCATTAATTTGTTCTATTGTTACTTAATTGCTTCCTCTTCCAGACTATAAGCTACATAGAAAGGACTATGTCTATTTTATCTCTATGGTACCCTCAGAGGTACTAAGAAGGTAACAGTCCACATGAAAAAGAGGTTGGCTAGCCAGGCATGGTGGCTGACACCTGTAATCCCAGAACTTTGGGAAGCCAGGGTGGGTGGATCACTTGAGGTTAGGAGTTCAAGACCAGCCTGGCCAATACAGTGAAACCCTGTCTCTATCAAAAACACAAAAAATTAGCTAGGCATCTCTAATCCCAGTTATTTGGGAGACTGAGGCAGGAGAATAGCTTAAACCTAGGAGGCAGAGGATGCAGTGAGCTGAGACCACACCACTGCACTCCAGGCTGGGTGACAGAGTGAGACTCCGTCTCAAACAGAAAAAGAGGTTGGCTCTGGCCTCTAAGACTGTACCTTACTACAAAAGACAATATGCCTGGATTAAAAATAGTCTATGCTCTGGGAGAGAAGTAAAGATGCTGATGCTATTTTCTTAGGGCTTAGAGAAGGGGGATTTATTTTTGGAGCTGTTGGTTAAAAGTCTAACTTATGGACAAAGAAATATAGTACCTGATGGACATAATACTCAAGATCAAAGAGTGCAGCAATCTTTTCTTCCAAACTGGAGCTGGAACTATTGAACTTGTTGATCAGCCGTACCATGATCTGCATATCAGTCTCAATGACAACATTCAGCTCATCAAAGTCCTTCTTCAGTTCCTCAATGGGGCGGAAAAGCCGCTTTACCTTGGCCTGCCTTGCCTAGGGAGAGGAGCAAAGAGATGATTACATTGGTTGGAGACATCTCCCCAAAATGTCTGTGGTCTACCACAGATGCCCATCCTCAAAAAACTGCTGCTCCAAGCCTCACAGTCTTCTCTAATCTGCACTATCAAAAATACTAACACTTTCTAAGACGCTCAGAGAAGAGAACCCTCAAAGTCCACCTATATAGGACTCTGCTCTAAAAACACACTCAAGATGTTCCAAGGTTCACTTATTCAAGTCCGATTTCCAATGTTCAGGAAGAACAGAAAGTCTTCTTGTCACCATCACTGAGGTAAGGGGAAGCAATGCAAGCTCATCTTCAACCCCAGACATCACATGAAACAGCTAGACCTAAGGTAGAATAACCCACGCCCTGCTTCTCCACCTTTCACAATCAGAATATCTTGGCCTTGCCCTACCCAACCCAGCAACATTTTAGGTAAACTTGGACAGAGAAAACTATGGGTAAGAGCTGTCAGAGCAGGAGCGATTTGCTGATGAAAATTAAATCACTGTCATTACTGTCACTCTAACCACAGGTATACAATTTGTTCAACTGTTTGAAATGGCTAAATTACTATATGTACTATACTTAAATCTCAAGCAATTTTCTCTCAATCCCTCCCCACTCCACTCACATATAAAGATTTTAAAAATGAAGTTACATTAAAGGTGAATAAAAGACTTTAATTAAATATTTTATACATGTGACACTGTTTTCTTCCCAATTTGAGAGGATAGTGCCCATAAAGAGAGTCTGAAAAGTCACAGTAGTTTATGTATCTGTCTTCCAAGAAAAATTAAAAGGCATAGATATTTATAAAAAGCCAGATGATGAACAGCTGTCATCTCCAAATTGCTCATCTATTACCTATGGTTTTTTTCTCCCCAGTTACAAAGCACTCCATAGAAACACCAACCAAAGAAATCAATCAGTCTCTCTTAAAAAAAGCCAAGCTCCTAGAGGAACAATCACATCCATGGGGTACCACATCCCGATTTTCTGGGCTAAAACAACATGAGATGCTCTCCCTGCACCCAGCTAGTGGTCTCTGGATGGCTGCCAAAGCCAAGCAAAGAGGTCTGGGAAGGCTGAGTCACTTTCTAGAGCTGTGAGATGACAGGTAAGTAAGCACATTAAGAAACTAGGGACATTTGTCTCACAAAAACAATGTGTGCCTGGCTCTCAAGAAGGCCTTCAAAAAAAAAAAAAACTTTTTGGCTGGGAGCTGCAGCTCACCACTGTAATCCCAGCACTTTCAGAGGCTGAGGCAGAGGGATCACCTGAGGTCAGGAGTTTGAGAATGGCCTGAGCGACATGGTGAAACCCTATCTCTACTAAAAATACAAAAACTAGTCAGGCATGGTGGCACACATCTATAATCCCAGCTACTCAGGAGGCTAAAGCAGGAGAATTGCTTGAACCTGGGAGGTGGAGGTTACAGTGAGCCGAGACCATACCACTGCACTCCAGTCTGGGTGACAAAGTGAGACTCCATCTCAAAAAACAAACAAACAATTTTTACTTTCAAATAATTATAAATTCCCAGGAAATAACACAAATAGTACAGAGAGTGTCATATACCCTTCATCCAGCTTCCCCCAATGTTAACATTTTACATAAAGATATTACAATGTCAAAATCAAGAAAAGGGCTGGGCACGGTGGCTCACGCCCATATTCCCAGCACTTTGGGAGGCCAAGGTGGGAGGATCACCTGAGGTCGAGAGTTTGAGACCAGCCAGACCAACATGGAGAAACTCCAAAATAAATAAATAAATAAATAAATAATCAAGAAAAGGATATAGGTACAATACCGTTGACTATACACATTGTTTGGATTTCACCAGTTTTTACATGTATTCATTTACATGTATGTGTATCATTCTATGTAATTTTACCTGAGATATAAACTTATCTAATTACCAGAACAATCATGCTAAAGAACTGTCCCACCATGATCACAAAATCTACTATGTGCTACTCCTTTCTTTTTTTCTTTTTTTTTGAGACAGAGTCTTGCTCTGTTACCCAGGCTGGAGTGCAGTAGTGAGATCTCAGCGCACTGCAACCCCAACCTCCTGGGTTTCAGTGATTCTCCTGCCTCAGCCTCCCAAGTAGCTGGGATTACAGGCACTCGCCACCACACCTGGCTAATTTTTGGTATTTTTAGTAGAGACAGGGTTTCACCGTGTTAGCCAGGATGGTCTCAATCTCCTGACCTCGTGATCCACCCACCTTGGTCTCTCAAAGTGCTGGAATTACAGGCATGAGTCACTGTGCCCAGCCTGTGCTACTCCTTTATAGCTACGCTTTATCCTCCCATTCTATTCTCTTACATCCCTGTGCCCTGGTAGTCACTAATTTGTTCTCCATCTTTATATTTCTGGCATTTAAAAAATGAAAATGTTATATATACAGTGGCTTACGCCTGAAATCCCAGCACTTTGGGAGGCCAAGGCAGGTGAACCACTTGAGCTCAGGAGTTCCAGACCAGCCTAGCCAATATAGTAAGATTCCATCTGTATTATATTTTTTAAATTATATTTTTTAAAAAGAGTACTGGCCAGCAAAGATAAAAGAGCAGCAAACAAATGAAAGGTGGTAACTCTGCCAATGAAATTCCAATTGAATGTACATGGAGTTATAGAAGAAATGGCTGACTGTGGAAATGTTAACACCAGCACTGTTTGATAAGCTCTGGATGTGCAAACAGAGGAACTTAGCAAAGGCAAACTTACAGACACAAATTAGGAAAGTGATAAAAAGGATGAAATGACACTGGCAACAAACTTCACATTACAGGAATTCTCTGAGAATCTCACAACATTGAAAGTACAAAGGGTGAAATGTTGGAGGCTCATTCGTACTTAGAAACAAGTATGGTAATTAGCCAAGAGAGAAAAGATGCTTGCTCTATGCCATAATTTTTTTTTTTTGCATTCAGGGTCTCGAGCTATTCTCAGGTTGAAGTGCAGTGGTGCAACCACAGCTTACTGCTGTCTCGCTCTCCTCGACTCAAGTGATCCTCCCACCTCAGCCTGAGTAGTTAGGACTACAGGTACATGTCATCATGCCTAGCTAATGCGTTAAGTTTTTACAGAAAACTAAAAAACTGACTGGGTGTGGTGGCTCACATCTGTAATCTCAGCTCTTTGGGAGACTGAGGTGGGTGGATCACTTGAGCCCAGGAGTTCAAGGCCAGCCTGGGCAACATGGCGAAACCCAGTGTCTACAAAAAACACAAAAATTATTTGTATTTTTTGGTCAGGTGCAGTGGCTTATGCCTGTAATCTCAGCACTTTGGGAGGTCAAGGTGAGAGGATCACTTGAGGCCAGGAATTGGAAACCAGCCTAGAGAAACCCCTTCTCTATCAAAAATACAAAAATGAGCCAGGCATGGTAGCACATGCCTGTAATCACAACTACCTGGGAGGCTGGGGCAGGAGAATCACTTGAACCTGGGAAGCACAGGCTGCAGTGAGCCAAGGTCATACCACTGCACTCCAGCCTGGGTGACAGAGTGAGACTCTGTCTCAAAAAAAAAAAAAAATTGTACTTTTTGACTTTTTGGTGTGGCATGCTGGCACATACCTGTAGTCCCAGCTATCTGGGAGGCTGATGTGGGAGGATTGCTTGAGCTGTAATCCTGCCACTGCACTCCCACCTGGGCAACAGAGACCTTGTCTCAAAAAAAAAAGAATTAAATGGAATTCTCCTTAAATTTATCTATTAGTTTAGTGCAATTTCTATGAAAATTCCAGCAAGACTTTTTTGTAGATTTTTTTTTTTTTTTTTGTAGAAAAAACTTTATTTTTTGTAGAAAACAGAGACCATCTCTAGGCTATGTTGCCCAGGCTGGTCTCAAACTCCTGGAATCAGGTGATCCTCCGGAAGTGCTAGGATTGCAGGTGTGAGCTATTGTGCCCAGCATAATCTAAATGTTTCTAATGTTTTAAATTACAGTGTACTAAATATTAGTATTGCTTTTTCATTTCTATATATGTTTATAACCAATATCAATGTAGTTGTTTTAAGGTCTGGCAAAACATTTTAAAGATCATGGAACAATCATAGTTTTTCCCTTGATTATGTTAAGACTGTTTTGCATAGTTTCAGTGTGCACATTTTTACAATTCCACATAACATAAAATGAGGACTGCTGGTATACGATACGCAAATATTTCCTTCCAGTAGTTTATCTTCTGATCATCTTAACAGGGCATTTCACGAAAATTTTAATTTTGGTGAAGTTAAATTTATCAGTTTTTCCTTTTATAAATCTTGCTTTGGTGCCATGTCATAAGAGCTGTTCATCTGGTCCTACTTCCCAAAGATTTTCTCCTATGTTTGGTTCTAAAAGTTTTTCATTCTTTTTAGTTTCACATTTTACATTTAAATCTATGATCTATTTTGAATTATTATTTTTTCTTTTTATTTCTTTTGCCAAAAACTCCAGAGAATATACCAAGTAATGAATTAATTTTTTTAAAAGGTATGAGGTTTAGGTGACAGCTCATTTTTTTATTATGGATGCCCACTATTTGCTAAAAAGACTATTTGTCTTCCATTGAACTACTTTTGTACCTGTCAATTATCAGTCAGGTGTATTAGCATGGGTCTATTTCTGGGTTCTCTACTCTGTTCCATTGATCTATGATTGTTTCTCTCCACCAATACCACATTGTCTTGATCCCTGTAACTACAGAGTAAGCCTTAAAATCAGCTGGTGTGTTTTCTTCCACTTCTTCTTCTTTTTAAACTTTTAGCTATTCTAGTTCCTTTGACTTTCCATACAAACTTTAAGCTAATCTACAAAAAAATCTTGCTGGAATTTTGATAGAAATTGAACTAAACTTACAGATAAATTTAAGGAGAATTAATATTCTTATTATGTTGAGTGTTTCAATCCACGGACACAGTATGTCACTCATTTAATTAAATCTTCTTTAACTTCATTATCATCTTTCACCCAACTTTTATACTCTTCAGCATATAGATCTTGTATTTGTCTCATTAGATTTATTCCTAAATATTTCATTTTTAGGGGAGCAACTATAAATGGTACATGTTTTTAATTTCAATTTCCAAATATTCTGTTAGTATGTAGAAATACAGTTGATTTGTGTTGTCTGTATATCTTGTGATATTGGTAAACTCACTTATTAATTCTAGAAGGCTTTTTTTTTGCAGGCTTTTTGGGAGTTATACATGGACAATCATGTCATCTGGAAAATGAGGTAGTTTTATTTCTCCCTTTCCTTGCATAACTGCATTGGCTAGGACTGTGTTGAATGAGTGGTGAGAGTGAACATCCTTGCCTTGTTTGTGATCTCAGTGACAAAGTATTCAGTCTAACACTATTAAGTATAATATTGCATGAAGACTGTTTGTAAATGTTCTTTATCAGGTAAGGTTTTTATTCCTAGGTTTCTGAGTTATTACCATGAATAGGTACTGAACATAGTCAAATGCTCTTCGTGTATTAATTGACATATGATGTGATTTTTCTTTAGCCTACTGATATGATGGGTTATACTGATTATATTTTGTACACTGAACCAACCTTGCATTCAAGTAATAAACCTCATGTGGTTATAATGCATAATTCTGTTTACATATTGCTGGATTTGATTTGCTAAATTTTGGTGAGGATTTTTGCTTCCATGTTCATGAGGAATGTTGGTATGTAGTTTATTTTGCACTCTGTCTGGTTCAGGTGTCAGTGTGATACTGGCCTCATAAAACAAGGTGGGAAGTGTTTCTCCTTCTTACATTTTGGGAAGAAATTGTATAGAACTGATGCTAGTTATTTTTAAATGTTTGATCAATACCTCCAATGAAACTATCTGAATCTGGAGACTTCCTTTATAGGTTTTTCACTACAAATTCAAGGTTTTTTTTAATGGTTATAGGACTACTCATATTATTTAATGTTGGGTAAATTTGGGTAATACACTACTTCACGCACGTTATCACATTTATATGCATCGAGTTGTTCATAGTATTCTCTTACTGTATTTTCTTTTTAATGTTTGCAGGATCTGTAATGATATTCCTGGTTTCATTCTGGATGTAAGTAATTTTTATCTTAGTGCTTTATGTGTTTGTCAGTCTTTTGTTTTGTTTTGTTTTGTTTTGTTTTGTTTTGTTTTGTTTTGTTTGAGATGGAGTCTCACTCTGTTGTGCAGGCTGGAGTGCAGTGGCACAATCTTGGCTCACTGCGGCCTCTGCCACCTGGGCGCAACTGATTCTCCGCCTCAGTCTCCCAAGTAGCTGGGACTATAGGAGTGCACCACCATGCCATGTTCATATTTGTCTTTTTAGTAGAGAAGAGGCTTCACCATGTTGGTCAGGTTGGTCTCAAACTCTTGACCTCAGGTGATCTTCACGCCTCAGTCTCCCAAATGGGAGGGAGACTGGGATTATAGGCATTATAATGCTGGGATTATAGGCATGAGCCGCTGTGCCCGACTATTTTTTTAGTCTTGATAGAGACTAAAAAAATCACCTTTTGGTTTCAGTGATTTTTCTCTACTGTTTTTATGTTTCCAATTTCATTGATTTTTTTTTTTTTTTTTTTTTTTTTTGAGACAAAGTCTCGCTCTGTGACCAGGCTAGAGTGCAGTGGCGCGATCTTGGCTCACTGCAACCTCCACCTCCTGGGTTCAAGCGATTCTCCTGCCTCAGTCTCCCGAGTAGCTGGGACTACAGGTGCGTGCCACCATGCCCAGCTAATTTTTGTATTTTTAGTAGACACGGGGTTTCATCATTGTTGGCCAGGATGGTCTTGATCTCTTGAACTTGCGATCTGCCCACCTCATCTCCCAAAGTGCTGGGATTACAGGCATGCGCCACAACATCCAGCTTGATTCTGTGCTTTATTTCCTTCCCTCTGCTTGCTTTGAGCTTGTTTTGATCATCTTTTCCTAGTAGGACCTTCCATTATAGATACAAGACCTTACTTCTTCTCTAATATAAGCAAATTTCTTTTTCAGCTTTAGTTGGTTGTATCCTGCAAATGTTGATAAACGGCGTTTTCATTTTTATTTAGTTCAATGTATCTTTTTTTTTTTTTTAATCTCCCCTGAGATTTCTTCTTTGACTTGAATGTTTGGAGATTTTCTTCCTATCTATGAGCCTTCCAGTCACCAGCTGCGTTGGCAATGTCATCATCAACCTTTTTTTGGAGACAGACCCGGGGGGGGAGTCTTGGGGGCCAGTGTCAGACACCAGCATTGATACCAGTGTCAGCACAGACGTGGCACCAACTTTACTGTCTGTGCACCTCAGGTATACAACTTTGATCTCGTTAGGGTCGAACTTCAGCAGTTTGCCCACTTTTCGATGGTTTTATTTTTTTCTTGCTAATTTGTTCAAGTTTCTTACAGATGCTGGATATTAGACCTTTGTTGGATGCACAGTTTGTAAAATTCTGTAGGTTGTCTGTTTACTCTATTGACAGTTTCTTTTGCTATGCAGAAGCTCTTTAGTTTAATTAGATCCCATTTGTTAATTTTTGCTTTTGTTGTAATTGTTTTTGGTATCTTCATCATGAAATCTTTGCCCTTGTCTATGTCCTGAATGGTATTGCCTAAGTTGTCTTCCAGAGTTTTTACAGCTTTAGATTTTACATTTAAGTCTTTAATCCATCTTGAGTTCATTTTTGTATATGGTATAAGGAAGGTGTCCAGTTTCAATCTTCTGCACATGGCTAGCCAGTTATCCCAGTAACATTTATTGAACAGGGAATCCTTTCCTCGTTGTTTGTTTTTGTCAGATTTGTCAAAATAGCAAAGACATGGAATCAACCTAAATGCCCATCAAAGATAGACTGGATAAAGAAAATGTGGTTCATATACACCATGGAATACTATGCAGCCATAGGAAAAGAATGAGATCTATCCTTTAGAGAAACATGGAGGCCATTATCCTTAGCAAACTAATGCAGGAACAGAAAACCAAATACCACGTTCACTTATAAGTGGGATCTAAATGATGAGAACGCATGGACACATAGAGGGGAACAACACATACTGGGGCCTATTGGGTGGAGGGTGGGAAGCGGGAGGGGATCACGAAAAATAACTAATGGGTACTTAGGCCTAACATGTGGATGATGAAATAATCTATACAACAAACCCCCATGACACAAGTTTATCTATGTAACAAACCTGAACTTAAAAGTTAAAAATTAGAAAATAATAAAAACTCAAGAAGAAAATAATAGGCTGCATTTTCCCCTATTTTTTATTCATTTCATTGTTCGTTCTTTCTTCCTGATATTTCAAGTTTCTTTCTGTTCTTTTTTCATTCTATTTGGAGAATATCCTTTAGTCATTCTTTTAGGGTAGGTCTGCTGGTGAGAAATTTTCTTAATTTTCCTCTCTCTAAAAGTGTTTTGATTTCCCCTTCACTCCTGAAAGATACTCATGGCTATAAAATTCTGTGTGGACAGTTCATTTTTCTCCCAGCAACTGAAAAATGTTCCACATACTCTGGCCTCTATAGTTTCAGATAAAAAATTCACTATCACTCAATTGTTATTACCCTATAGTTGTGTTGCTTTTTTCTAGCTCTTTAAAGATTTTTCTGTCTTTAGTTTGCAGAAGTTTAACTGTGATGCATCTTGGTGTTGATTTCTGTGAGTTTATCCTGTCTGGAGTTCACTTGGATTCACTTGATGAATCTGTGAGTTTATGCCTTTCATCTCATTTGCGAATTTGTTAGCCATTGTTTCTTGATTACTTTTTAGCCCCATATTCTTTCTACTTTCCACCTGGAATTCAATGACACAAATGTTAGATCTTTTATTATAGTCACCCAAGCCCCTAAAGCTCTGTTATTTTTTTTCTCCAATCTATCTTCTGTTGTTCAGATTGTGTATTTTTTATTTATCTGTCTTTAAGTTCACTGATTCTTTTCTCTGTCATCTCTGTTCTGCCACTGAGCCTATCCAGTAACTTTCAAAATTTTAGTTATTATACTTTTCAGTTCTATAATTCCATTTGGTTCTTTTTCATATCTTCTGTTTCCTGGCTGAGACTTTGTTTCAAGAATGTTCATACTTGCTTGTTGAAGTGATTTTATAATAGTTGTTTTAAAATTCTTGTTAGATAATTTCAACTTCTGAGTCATGTCAGTGTTAGCATCTGTCTCAGTCTGCTCAGGCTACCATAACAAAATGCCATATATTGGGTAGCTTAAACAACAGACATTTATTTTTCACAATTCTGGAGGCTGGGTAAGTCCAAGATCAACGTAAGAGTCGATGTGGTTTCTGGTGAGGGTCCCCTTTTTGGCTTACAGATAATCACCTTCCAGCTGTGTCTTCACATGGTAGAGAGAGAGAGTACTGGTTTCTCTGATTCTTCTAAGGACATTAATCCCTTTTGAGCCCAACCCTCATGACCTCTCCTAAACTTATTAACTCCCAAAGGTCCCACCTCCAAACAACATCACACTGCAGGGTTAGGGCTTCAACTTATGAATTTGGGGGAGACACAAACATTCAATCCATAACAGCATCTGTTGATTATCTAATTCAAGTTGTGATTTTCCTGGTTCTTGTTATGAGGATTTTTAATTATATGCTAGACATTTTGGGTATTAAGTTATGAGATTCCAGATCCTACTTAATCTTTTTTAGTAGGTAGCCATCCTATTTAGGGTTAGTATACTGGTTCTGGCTTACTTGTGTGGATTGTGGCTCCAATGGCAATTTAGTTTTCAGAGCACTGTAGTGCTATTCTGGTCTGCTTCCTTTGTGTGCTACCCAGAGGCCAATCTAAAAACCTGGGCAGCATTCCACACTATAGTTCAGTTCCTAAACTTTGTTGTACTAATTCTGGTCAGTTTCTTGCATGAGGCCTATTGAGTGGAGGCTGGGAAGAGGGATGGGATCAGGAAAAATTACTAAAGGGTATGTCTAGGACTTCATATGCAAAATCCCTTTCTCTAGCTCCCCTCTCTCCCAAATCCTACCCCTACTCTCTAGTTGGGAGGGGAAACACCTTCACCTGCCACCACTGGATGCTGGCCACTGGGAGTGGGAGTCTAGGTTCCTCCCTGGTCCTCTACTGACACCACTTTGGTGGGAGAATCAAAGCACTGATTCATTGCTGCTGGTCTGAGGGTAGAAGTTCATACTTCTCTCTTATTCCACTGGCCCTACTCCAGAGAAGGAAGCAGAATGCTGCCTTACAGTCTCATTGTCTCCGAGTTGGGGATGGAAGTACAGACTCTTCATTCACCCCAACTGACACCATGTCATCAGGGAGAAGTAAAAAACCATGTTGGTGCTGCCAGGCAGAGGACAGATACTCAAGTTCACCACTCCAGCAGGATAAGCAGCCTGCTACCGTCAGATAGGGGATGGAAAATCAGGATCCACACTTGGTCTCTCTTGGTAATACATCAGCAGGGGAAGCAGAGAGCACCTACTTGGTGGAGGGTAAAAAGTCAAGCCCTCTGCTCAACTCCCACTGACACCATCTTGGTGGAGGAAGCAGAGCACTGCCTTCTACCACTGTTTTGCTATCAGGAATGGATATGAGTTCACGCTCTCCATTTGGCTTCCAGTGACCCCAGTGGAGGAATCAGAGTACAGCTTGCTACTACCATCAAATAGGAGGTAGAAGTCCAGACTCCCCAACTCAATGTCCACTGCACTAGCACTAAGTGGTGTGGGGAGATTTTCATGATCTTTGGCGAGAGTAAGACAGGTATTGTAAATAAGGTTTCTGTTCTGTTAGGATGTGCTTTGCTCAATTCTTTGTCTAGAAATAGCAGGCTTTTCTTATAACTTTTTAAAATCTGCACCAGTTGACATTTCCAGAATGTGGGATTTGCCAACACTCAGTCTAGAATATATAGAGGACAAAAAGAAAATCCAAGGAACTCACTGCCATGTCATTCCACAAGCTCCAAGATCCCTAGCCAGTCTGCTTCCTTCTGACAGTGTTTTGGAGTGTTCCTAAATTTGCTTTTAGTATTATGTCCAGGGTTTTTAGCTACCCTTAGCTGGGGGAACAGGGAGAAATTAGTCTATTATATCTTGCCAAGAATCGAAAGCATAAGAAGACTGTATCTTAAAATACAATAATTTGTAGAATACAGGTGAACAATAACTGACATAATAAAACATAAAAGCATGAAGCAATTTGTAGGGAAATAGAGGGGTAAGTAGATGAGATTCAACAATAACAACCCAAATCTGCTGTGAGAGAGAGAGCTTTTCCAAGAACCAAGGAACTCCGGGAAAGACTGATTCACTAAAACCTACTAAGCTACCAATGAATACAATGTAATTGATGTTCTTTTCCCCCAAAACATCAAATTCCCAAAAACCCACTAATTTAATCAAGAGGATATAGCTGAATATCTGATACTATTTTATATCTATAAATCACAAAAGCACCATCCTGTACTTGTAAGACACCACATAGGCTAGGTTTAAAGATTAATAAACAAAAAAAGAATGGCATCTGTAGCCAGGAGCTTGAGATATGTAAGAAACTATCTAACCAATTTCAAATCCATTTATTTGCCAATCCCAGAGCCAGCTCGGATAGCACACTGGCAGTGAGCTGAGTCAATCCAGACGGGCTCCAAATGAAAGCAGAAGAAGGACCCCAGGACTTAGCACCTCAGTGATGGTGCTAACAACCTAAGTTCCACAGCATCACGGAAAGAGTATGATAGCCAGATATCAGAGGTGGGCAGCTGGTGCAAATGCGCTGGAGCTGGGGGTCTTACATTTCAGTGCTGATACTGGGATCTCCCTGCAAGGGGAGAGGACTTTTTTTTTTTCTTTTTGAAACAGAGTTTCACTCTTGTCACCCAGGCTAGAGTGCAATGGCACAATCTCAGCTCACTGCAACCTCCACCTCCCGGTTTGAAGCGATTCTCCTGCTTCAACCTCCTGAGTATCTGGGAGCATGCCACCACGCCTGGCTAAGTTTTTTTTTATTTTTAGTAGAGACAGGGTTTTGTCATGTTGGCCATGCTGGTCTCGAACTCCTGACCTCAGATGATCCACCTGCCTCATCCTCCCCAAAATGCTGGGATCACAGGAGTGAGTCACCACGCCTGGCTGAAAGGAATATTTTTAATTACAAAAACAATTAAAACTTTTAAGTAATCTCTTGCTTTTACATTTTTAAATACTTTTATAAATATTCATACTTTTCTACACTAATTGAATTACTAGGGTGGGGGAAATGCCATCACCTCAGAAAAGGAAATCCAAACACACTCCCAGGGAAAGCAAAGAGAAGAGAAAGGGGTTAAGTGGGTCCTCCATCCACAGAGAAGACACTGAACAGGAGCTGACTTGTTAATGTTCCCGTCAGTCCTACATGGAACCGAGTGAGTGGAAAGGAGCCAAAGCCCTGACCAATCCCAGGCACCCAGGTACTCAGGCACTCCTCTCCTGGCCTCACCTGTACCAGGCAGGAGATGTGCTTCTCCTCAGCCCCTTGGCTAATACATCTGTGGTAGGATGCAATTTCAAGCACTGCCTTCCTTCACCCACTGCTGCTGCCACTGTGCCACACCACATACACTCTCCATGTCAGAGAAGTGATTTTGGTAAGATGAGTAAAGATATGGAGACTGGGCCTGTATTTCACACATCTTAAATAGGTAAACACCAGCTTCCTAGCCCCCAAGGGATTCATTTTCCCAGAAATATTTACTTCTAAAAGATCAGAAGAACCTGTGGCTTCTTCCAGTAATATACAAGCTGTCAAGAACCTAATGCTGCCTCTCTAAGATACTACCTGGGTTCAGGGGAAGGAGTAAAGAGATAAATAAAGGTAAATGACTACCGAGTGCGGTGGCTCATGTCTATAATCCCAGCACTTTGGGAGGCCAAGGTGGGCAGATCATTTGAGGTCAGAAGTTTGAGACCAGCCTGGCCAACATGATGAAACCCCATCTCTACTAAAAATATAAAAATTAGCCGAGTGTAGTAACAGGCACCTGTAATCCCAGCTACTCAGGAGGCAGGAGAATCACTTTAACCTGGGAGGTAAACCTTGCAGTGAGCCAAGATCGTGCCACGGCACAAACAACAAGGCTATCTGGGCAACAGAGTGAAACTCCATCTCCATTAAAAAAAAAAAAAAATGCAAATAAGGACTGTAAGAAGAAGAAGGGAGAACTTAGGTCTCCAAGGCAGCATCATAGAAGGTTCTTTCAAAAACTGACAGGACTGTAACAGAAATACAGAGAAATGACTCTAGGAGCTCATGATCCATCTAAGAGTGAGACTTCTTCCTGGTATAGACCTGCACCTGTGATCCCTCCCAGACATTAGGGGCATGGCCAAGGGGCTATAATTCTTCACCTTTTCCTCCTCTCAGTCTCTTAGCTTGTAAAGAAATTTAGAGCTAGAGGAACCCTCAGTCATCCTCTTGTTCCAGTCCCATGTTTTAAATTTAAAGAACCTGAGGCCCAGAAGAAACACATTTGCTACATGTTCAAAGGACAAGGACAAGGACTCGGGCTTCCTGCTTCCTGGGCCAGCTCCTCTGTTCTTTTGGAACAAGCTTGTGCCTAATCCAAGTGTAAGTGAGGCAGAGATCTGGGCTGTAAAATCTACTCACTCCACTCAGGCTTATGATAATGGAGAGAATGGCTACCCCTGCTCAGTGCCTTGATTTCTCAAAACATAGAGAGCTGTTTGAAGAAACAGGATGGCAAACAGAATTCTAAACTAAACCACAGCAGAAATGCTCCCAGCACTGTTTTTTTTTTATATCATCTAAAAGTGTTTCTTATTTGTCATGAATCGTTCTTTAAATTATTTTACAATATTATTATCCCATGTTTATTGCAAGAGTTCCCATAAAAATGATTCTCTTCTCTGCAAAAACAAGGCCATCCTGCAGGCTTATACTCACGGGAAAAATCATCACACACCTTGTCTTCCTTTGAACTCTCCATCTCTGCTCCCTCCTTGAATTTTGCCAGTGCGCTCTTGAGGTCCTGAGATGTATAGGTGTTGGTGTTGATATCCAGCCTGTTCAAAGAAAACTGAGAGTAAAGAGGAAGGTATGGCTGGGCTTGGTAGCTCGCACTTGTAATCCCAGTACTCTGGGTGGCCATGATGGAAGGATAACAAGATCCCATCTCTACAAAAAAAATTTAAACATATTAACTGGGATGTGAGGGTACGTGCCTGTAGTCCCAGCTACGTGGGAGGCAGGAGGATCACTTGAGCCCAGGGGTTCGAGGCTGTGGTGAACTATGATTGTGCCACTGTACTCCCACACCTGGGCAACAGAGTCAGGCCCTGTCTTTAAAAAAAATGAGAGGGAAGCACCATAGTTCCCAAGAAAGAAAATGTCCCTGGATGAATGGCACCCTAAGGTAAGAGAGGCCAGGCCAGCTCTAACTCTGAGTGTACTATCATACCTTATCCTTCAGTCAGCCAGGAGTCTAACAAAGTGACCTTACCCTGAAGCTAGAAGAGGAAAGGCTCAGCTGAGAATTGGATCATTTCATGAAAGAGGAAGAAATGGCATGGGGTAGACAGAAGCCAACCACAAACAGAGGGTTCTCAGCCAGCTTCTCAGGCAGAAATAAGCCTGGAATATCTGTGCAATGCTCCTCCCTCAGCACACTGCTAGGGCAGGACCTCTCGGAGAGCAGTGGGCACTGACACAGGAAGTAACAGGCACCCTTATTTATTAATATACTTTTCCATGAAAAGGGACAACAGGGCCCTGAGCCCTACAGCGCGTGCCTGCCCTGATTAAACAAGACAGCCTGCCTTCACGAAAACAAGTTGGATAGATTCACACCATAAGACCACTCTCTGAGCATAGAGGAAAGGCAGGAGGTATGTCTCAACCTGACCAAGGAATGGATTTGAGATACTAAGGAGTACAATCAAGGTCAGCCACCTTCCATAGCCAGCCTCCAAGGGGAGGAGGGAAAGGAATCAATGTGGCTATAATCTCGGGAACCTGCCAAAGACCAGACTGGTCTCCTCACAAAATTCCCTGGAGACGATCCAAGCCACAGCTATACATCTTGACCGGAGAGAAGACATCCATCATGGGGGAGCAAGGTTTTACCACTAGCACTCATTTTAGTTCAATGAACAGAGGTAAGCACAAGAATGATGTGGACAAAGGGAAGAGTGGAGTGTGGACTGTGCTTAACAAGACTGGCTGGCTGGCATTGGGCTCAGGATTCCATATATCCTGGAATGGCCACAAGATTTCAGAGGTGAGGACGAAGGGGCTACTGTCCTGCTCTACTCCAGGCAGGAAGAGCACATCAGTCTCACAGTCTGAGATTCCAGCAGGCCTCAGCTCTCATGTACTAGGGCTTTCATTCTTCCTAGAGACCTTTTAGGACCCTGAGAAAAACACTCTTCTTCTCTAAACCTCACTCCTCCTAAATTAATTAACAATAACAGTAACTCATTTATTGAGCACTTAGCCATGTGTTAAGCAGTGTGTTAGTCCCTTAAAAGGAATATTTCATTCAAATTGTTATCACAGTCCTACAAAGTAGGGGGAGAATCCTGAATCCCTCTCCCTACTGCCAGTGCATGAGGATAACACTGCTGCACCCCACATACCCAAAAGGGAGCTAAGTATTCAGGAACCATATCTTCAACACATTACCTCCTCCCTTCTCTAAGACTTGGTCAGGACTAATCCCATTATGCTGTGTTTCTCTGTTTATGCTTCAAGTATCACTCTCTAAAGCCATCTCTCATCACCCACTCTCAGTCCCAACTACATACACACAAGCATACACATGTGCACTCAAGTTCAGGCACACACATCAAACAGGCATGTGGTGGACATAGGGAGGAGAGCATCACACACTGGGGTCTGTTGGGGGGAAATAGGGGAGGGACAGCGGGGGGTGGGGAGTTGGGGAGAGATAGCATGGGGAGAAATGCCAGATACAGGTGAAGGGGAGGAAGGCAGCAAACCACGCTGCAATGTGTGTACCTATGCAACAATCTTGCATGTTCTTCACATGTACCTCAAAACCTAAAAAGCAATAAAAACAAAAACAAAAACAAAAAAAACAGGCATGTGGTGTTCTCACTTCATTCTTCACTATGAAAAATAAATTAAAACTTCATTTTCCCATGATCAGCTCTACAAGCCAACCTGCACCTAAATCTATGTTCTCTACTTTCCTTCCTATTACAATGGATGAGTGTCCCTGTTCCTATTAAACTTAGTTCCAGATTGCACTTGTCTTTACAAAAGCTTTAACTCCCATAATTACACCACTCCCTCCTGCCTGCATCATCAATTTCTCCCTTCAGCTGGATTATTTCCAACAGCACGTCAACTCCCCTTTGACCCCACAGTCTCTTCTGGTTATCCTACCATTTCTCTGCTCTCAATCAGAGTAACACTTTATGAACACATTATTTTCACTCACTATCCCCAACTTTTTAATGCCTATATTGCCATTTACTGTAATCTGGATTCTGTCCTCACAACTCTACTCACACTGCTCATCAAAATTACCAATAATTGATGACCAAATCCCATAGACCCTTCTTCACTCACTTCATGTTCCTCAACCACTAAGCAGCATTTGCACAGTTTACCCTTTATTCTTGAAAACCTCTCCGTCGGGTGTGGTGGCTCATGCTGGTAATCTCAGCACTTTGGGAGGCCGAGGAGAGAAGATTGCTTGAGTCTAGCAGTTCAAGACCAGTTAGGGAAACGTAGTGACTCTATCTCTACAAAAAAAGCATGGTGGCATGTACCCGTGGTCCCAGCTACTCGGAAGTCTGAGGTGGGAGGATTGCTTGAGCCCAGGTTGCAGTGAGCCAAGATTACTCCACTGTACTACTCCAGCCTGGGTGACAAAGTGTGACCCTGTCTCAAAAAAAAAAAGAAAAGAAAGAAAAAGAGACACTCTCCTTTCCTCGCTTCTGTTACCTCATTCCATGGCTCTTCCTCTTCCTTACTCCTCTCTAACTCTTGCTGGTTCCCCATCTCCTACCTGAGCCACATAGCCTGGAATGCCTTGGAGTTCAACCCTGGCAATCTTCACCTTGACATCCTCCCCTAGTTACTTTAAATACCTATCTGCCAGTGATGTCCACATTTATGTCTCTAGCCCAGCCTCTCCCCTTAGCACCAACCAGACTCTTGCACAACTACCTGATAGATCTGTATCTCAGATGTTTAACAAGTACTTCAAATTTATTGAATCTAAAACATAGCTCCTTGTAAATCTGTCCCTCTCCCAAATTTTCTATTTCAATAAATAATACTTACAAGCACCAGTTGCCCAAACTCAAAAATGAGGCTTTATCTTCAATCCATGCCCCTCCCTGTACCTTCCTTCTATCTCTACGTCAAAATCGTAAGCAAGTCTTCTTGGCTCTACCTCCAAATTAAATCTCCAAATTCATTCCTTCTCTATTATGATACCCTAGACTAAGCCACCATTATGTCCTACCTGATCCATTGAAATGACATCTTGATTCTGTCTTCTTTTGTCTACCTTCAATCTCATCTCCAGACACACAGTAACTAAATCACCCTTCTGCCTAAAATTTTCCAATGGCAGCTAGGCATGGTGGCTCACACCTGTAATCCCAGCACTTTGGGAGGCCGAGGTGGGTGGATCAAGAAGTCAGGAGTTCAAGACCAGCCTGGCCAACATGGTGAAACCCCATCTCTACTAAAAAATACAAAAATTATTGTATTTTTTACAGGCATGGTAGTGTCCACCTGTAATCCCAGCTACTTGGGAGGCTGAGGCAGGAGAATTGCTTGAACCTAGGAGGCAGAGATTGCAGTGAGCTGAGATGGTGCTACTGCACTCCAGCCTGTGCAACAAAGCAAGACTCTGTCTTGGGGGGAAAAAAAATCTTCCATGGTTTTCCATTACAATGAAGAACACACAACATGTTCCTCAAAACCCACATGATCTGGCCCCCACATACCTCTCCAATCTCATCTCATATAGGTTTCCTTCCTTCTCTTCTAGTCACCTTGATTGTTTTCTTGCTTCTCATACTTGACAAAGCCTTTTCCTTGATAAAGCCTGGGATTTCCTGTTGTTCCATCTGCCTGCAATGTCCTAATTCCTAAACCTATAAACCTAACCCAATTATTCTTTTTGTCTATATCATCCTTGTTCTTACCTCTCCCTGAACTGAGTGCTAGTGGTAAAAACCTTGCCCCCGCCACCCCGCCTGCCGCAGATATCTGCTCTCATGCATGTCTGTGGCTTGGATCAGCTCCAGGAGAGGATACCATTCTATCTTGGAGAGGATACCATTCTATCTTGGAGAGGATACCATTCTAGTCTTTGGCAGGTTTCTGAGATCAGCCACATTGGTTCCTTTCCTTCCTCTCTTTGGGGGCTAATTAATTCATGATCAATTCCCAATACTTACATGTTTTAGAACAGGGTCAGCAAACTATCAGTAATGACAAGATAATATCTTACTTCTGTGCTTATATACCTGGTTTTCTGTCTGCCAGCTTTATGGAGACTGTTTTGTTTACTACTATATCCCAATGCCTGGTGCATGGGCACTCAATTGGTTTTTGTGAAATAAACAAATGGAGGAAGTGAATGGCCCTATCCTTGGCCCAACCTCTTAACCACCATGCCATATTTGACCTTGGTAAATGCTCAACCCAAGATGGCACAACTTCAATGTTGTTTTACCCTCAGTCCTCCAAACCTAGGAGGAAGAGTCAGAGATGTTGGTTATTCCAGGGCAAAAAGAGATGTACTATGGAGATGACAGGGATATGGACTAAAACCACTAGAGATGGCAATGCCTAAAGCATAAATAGCAAGTAGAAACTTGTTGCTAAGAGCCAACTATGCATTGAAGTAAGGCAGTGCTAAAGGAACCCTCTGAGACAAGCCAGAGTCAGGGTCTTCTGTCCCGATCTTTAGAGCCCAAAAGCATTGTAGCTCTAGGTAGCTATGTGGCCAGCCACACAACCAGTAAAAATAGTAGAGAGACTGCCACAAATTTTGGATGAATGGACTGTCCCCATCTCACTCTAGGCCAGTGGTTCTTAACTCTGTGGGATCACTAACTTCTTTGACAATCTCATGGAAAGTTATGGATTTTGTCCTCTAAAACAGAATAAGGGGGTAAGCAAATACTGTAACAAGTTCAGCAAACTGGCCCTACCCTTAGGCCTCTGTTCTCATTCCAGTGCTAAGGGGCCAGGAAGATACCATGAAATGGAATTGGAGGAGCTCCATCCCAGAAGTAGGAAGTCATCACCAAAGGCTCACTGAGCTCACAGCACTGAATGTTCACACCACCTTGTCAATACCTTTGGACTTCTATTCAGATAGGTTTGCCATTAGTTATAAATGCTGAGAAGGAAGAAGAAATGTCCTGCATATGCTGGGGACCTTCCAGGCAGAGCCCTCAGAAACTCTCCAAAGGAGGAAAGTAAAAAGGCAGGAGCAGGGACAAGTATTTCTCTCTTATGGTGTGTCTCTACAGGTCACATGGATGGCTCTGCTGTCTATTCTTAAAAGATATGAGTAACAGACAAGGCAGTAAGTGTCACACTGATGATCTACAATCAGGAAGTAACTTCTCATAGTATAAAAACCAACAAATAAACTCAAAATTAATCAAATTCCAAACTCAGTATTATTTTTGTAAAGGGATTTTCTTTATTTTTTATTTATATATTTATTTTACTTGTTTATTTTTTGAGACAGGGTCTCACTCTGTCGCCTAGGCTAGAGTGCAGTGGCACAATCATGGCTTACTGTAGCCTCAACCTCCCCAGGCTCAGGTGATCCTCCCACCTCAGCCTCCCAAGTAGCTGTGACTACAGGCATAATACACACCACACACCCAGCTAATTTTGGTTTTGGGTGTTCTGTTTTTTTGTTTTTTTTAGAGATAGGGTCTGGCTCTGCCACCCAGGCAGGAGTACAGTGGCACAATCTTGGCTAACTGTAACCTCTGCCTCCCGGGTTCAAGTGATCCTCCCAACTCAGCCCTGTGAGTAGCTGGAACTACAGGCATGTGCCACCACATCCAGGTAATTTTTGTATGTTTTGTAGAGATGGGTTTTCACCCTGTTGCCCAGGCTGGTCTCGAACTCCCAGGCTAAAACAATCCACCCACCTCAGCCTTCCAAACTGTTGGGATTACAGGTGTGAACCACTGTGCCCAACCTCTAACTCAACATTCATAAACTAGGAAAAAAATAGATTTTTTTCTTCAGAAAATAAGACTTGGATTACATGTGAGAAAAGACTTCCTAAAAGTACTTTGAGACACTGAAATGTGCGCGCACACGCACACACGCACGCTGCAGATGAAAGAAATCTGGCAGGGGCCATGACAGTGACAGCTGATTATTTCTTACATGATTGTAAGAAAGGAGTAATTGTCTGACCTGGCCACTCCAAGTATAGGCCTATCTGGAGGGATAAGGGAAGATGAAAGATCTTTCCCAATTTGGGGTGACTGCAAGGAGAACAAATGCCTCTATCTTAATATAAAGTATAGAATTTTCCAACAGTGAAAACTGTCTAAAACTGAACAGGCTTTTTTGTGGGGTGAGTGCCACCTGACAAAAGTATACATGGATCAACCTAATGACCTTCTGACAGGCATGTCAAGGAAAAGACTAAGGTAAGAAGTGGATCTCTAAAGCCTCCTTCTGACTTACATCTAACTGGATTTTTGTTTTAGTTTTTTTTTTTTTATTTTTTTGGAGACAGAGTCTTGCTCTGTTGCCCAGGCTGGAGTGCTGCAGCAGTCTTGGCTCCCTGCAACTTTCTCCTCTTAGGTTCAAGTGATTCTTCTGTCTCAGCCTTCTGAGTACCTGGGATTACAGGCGCCCACCACCATGCCCAGCTAATTTTTGTATTTTTGTATTTTTAGTAGACAGGGTTTCCCCAAGTTGGCCAGGCTGGTCTTGAACTACTGACCTCAGGTCATCCACCCATCTCGGCCTCCCAAAGTGTTGGGATTACAGGTGTGAGCCCCACGCCCGACTTGCAAAATACTGTTTAAATTATAAATCCAGGCTGGGCACAGTGGCCCACACCTTTTATCCTAGCACTTTGGGAGGCCAGGGCAGGAGGATTGCTTGAGTCCAGGAGTTTAAGACCAGCCTGAGTAACAAAGTGAGACCCTGTCTCTACAAAAATAAAATAAAATAAAATAAAAATTAGCCAGGCAAAGTGGCACACACGTGTAGTCTCACCCTACTCAGGAGGCTGAGGCAATGAGATTGCTTGAGCCCAGGAGTTTGAGGTTACAGTGAACTATGGTCACACCACTTCATTCCAGCCTGGGCAACAAAGCAAAACCCTCTCTCTAAAAAAAAAAAAAAAAAATCACCCAAGGACTGTAACACTAACCACACTCAATCCATAACTAATAATTTCCAATGCTTACATGTTTTAGCACAGGGTCAGCAAACTGTCTGTTATGACTGGACTATTTCAGGCTCTGGGATCCATAAAGGGTTCATCCCAATTAATCAACTCTGTCATTGCAGCAAGAAAGCAGCCATGGACAACATGTAAACAAATGAGCATGGCTATGTCCCATTAAAACTTTATGGACACTAAACTGAATTTTATAAATTTTCATGAGTCATGAAATATTATCTTTTGATTTTTTTCCCAACCTTTAAGAAATATAAAAACCCATTTCATTTACAGGCTGAACCAAAGCAGGGAGCAGTCCCAATATGGCCCATAGGCCATAATTTGCTGGACCCTGTGTTAGAAGCTTCATGGCTGGTATTTCTACTGAGCTTTCAAACTGCACACTTCCAGCAACCCCTGCAACTCCATGCCTCAACCTCCTTCCCTCTCATTCAGGAAATATCAAGCAAAGAAAGCATGCTGATTCAAGGCAAAGAAAAGAAAAACAGAGACACTGAATTCTCTCCATTTGAATAATCTAACCTGGTTATTAAGAAATAAGGCAACCTCTAGCCAGTGGAGAATGGCAGTAGCTTCCACTTTTACACTATAAGAAAGCCTGTTTTAATACTGACTAATGAGAGGAAAAGTTAGTCTGAATTAAAGACTTTAAAATGCAATTTTATTGTTCACCAAGGAAGTATTACTGCAAAGCAGAAGGCCTAACAGGCCTGTTTTAATGAATAGATGACTCATCTGTAATCAGCACATTAATTGTTGGGATTCAAATGGGTGCTCTTAAAGTACTGGGAAAAATAGCTTCATTTTTAAAGCAGGTTAAGCATTCCCCCTACAGCCCTTTTTAAAGTATCAATTTGCTTTGCAAACTGTTTCTTTCCAAAGACTGTAGAAGTAAACTTTCATAAAACCCTGACAGATTTATCACAAATTCTATGCTATTAAATTTCAAATTAAAAAATAAAAGCCACATGATTTGGATAACATTTTCAGTATTACAAAATCAATGTCATCACTTAGCCTTCCAGTCCCTAGGGCTGACACTGTACCTTTTGCCTTTCAAATTATTTCGGAACTTGTCCTCATATTGGAGTTTTGCCTCTCTTTCCCCAGTCTGAAGATTCAGCCGTACATGGGATCCTGCAGGGACAGCTTGCCCTAAAAGCCAAGAAGAGAAAAAGCTCATGAGGTACAGGGTCCTTGGAAGGTCACAGGGATGGCCAACTAACAAGCCAACAGGACTGACTAGTAGTTCATGAAGACGCAACTCAGCTGTGTTCAGTTATCTCTTCAGTCTAGCCATCTCTCTCCCTGGAACACACACACCACTCACATATACTCACTTTGCTAATCTATAAGGAAATCTGTAAGGAAATGAGGTAAGATGGGCAAGAGGATACACACTTGAATCTAGAGACCAATGTCCCCCAATTAGAACCTGCGTATTTAAGCTACTCTATGTTTTTTTGAGCTAATAAAAGCTTTGTGTTATGTGCAGCAGGTAAGTGGCAGATACCTACTGACTCCTCAGGACATGCTACATTACTGTCTCTTCCATGACACCCTTCCTGCCCCTCCCCTAACAGTCAGTCCCACAGAACCCCAGACAGCCTGCCATCTGAGGCAGCTTACACCTCACCACCTTCATCTATTTAATTAAGCTCCTTCTATGAGGCTCTCTCCTCCATAAGCACAGGGATTGTATTTCCTCCTTTTTGATTTCCCAGCCCTTAGGCCAGAGCTTGGCACATAAAATATGTGGCACTTAATGTTATGAAAAGGAAGAAGGAAGAGACTGGAAGGCAAGAGGACAGAGCAAGCCAAGGAGGCAGGGAATGGAGCCAAGAGAAACTGAAAACCTACACCCACCTATCTATGGAGCTGATCCATAGCCCGGAAAAACAAACGTTGTGAATGGATGGGCTATTCCTAAGCACCGCACAAAACTACTCAAGTATAGTTAAAAAGCAACTGTGCAGTAGCACATACTATAAATGGAATGCTACACCCATTCATTCATTCATGGAACTGCTGTAGGGATGGAGAATTTCAGGGAAAACTTTTCAGAAGACTGGAGATTTGAAGCAAAGATGGTGCTTCTGACACCTGAACTTTGACTCGGCTTTTTCCTGCCAGAGGACAGGATTGCCTTGCTGTTGTTAAGTTTAAGAACCCAAATCAATGACTTTCAGAAAAAATTCCTCCCAAGGAAGCACACAGCACAAGTTCTCCCGAATAATCAGGTAAACTCAAGAAGGGTAATGATACAGGCAAGAATTCAACAATTATGGGAGCCCCATAGAGAACTCTTGGGTTCTCTATGGCATGAACATATGTAATTAGTTATGTTAATAGTTATTTTTAGTAATAATGGTACTAATACTAGTAATAATTACTATAGTATTTTACATTTTCAAACTTTTGATCCAAGTTAGAAATGGAAAAGAATAAAGTATGTGAGTTTATAAGCTTCAGACATAATAGGTTATAGGGTGCTAAGCTTGCCAAAGAAGAGACTAGGATCTTATGTGAATCAACTTATTTTATTTGAGGAAAATTACAAAATTACTCCCTTCACATAAGCCACAACAGGGGGCAAGGGCAACCACAATACCATTAACTCAAAATACAGGTTGTGCTCGTTTAAAATATACTAAACACGTAATGGCAGCAGCAGTGGCAAAAGCAACAGGAAATGCAGTATTTCAAATACTTCTACTCCACTGGGGAAATGTCCAAGTTAGACAGCATAATCTGTCCTGCATCCTTTGAGAGCCCCTGCGAAGGAAGAAAATGTACCGGAACACAGGGGAAGGGCAAAGCAAAGCAAACAGAAGCCACAAGATACATACAAGTAACAAGTCAGGGGGATGGAGAGCAAGGGGACAAGCAGAAAATAATGTCTGGATCCAGGAAGGCAAACGGCGTGCATAGTCTACAGTGTCTGTTTTCCCACCACTGGCTCCTTTGGAGCTGATCCCAAGGCTGAGTATCCTAGCCTGAGAAAGCCCTGTCCATACTAAGCAGAAGCCTTGTCCATATTGAGTAAGGCCACCTCATGCTTGAATTTTTACTCCCACTGGGACTGTCACTGACTTCAGTCACAGGCTAGGACCCAAATAACAACTCTTGTTTTCTGGTTTAGTGGGTAATCTGTGGTAGACTGCAACACTGTCACCAATTTTCTTCCTTCCTGCTTGTTGCACTCTCTGCCACGTGACTTTACAGTTCCTGCTACTGCAGCGTGTACCTTCCCACACCTTGACTTTGGATTTTGCTTATCACATGCTCTGGCCAGTGGGATGCTGGCAAATGGGCCACAAACAGATGTTTGAAATGTGCTTGCATGGCTGTCTCAATATTCTGCTATCATCATGAGAAAAGCATGCCACTGCTAGCCTTCTGGTCCAAGAAGGATGAGACACCCATGGAGAAGAAACAAGTTAGGGCTTCATGTGCACATGGTTTATTGAGTGGTGCTCTCCAGATGACAGGAAATGAAAACCCAAAGAGGACTTTGTACCCCCACCTACCCACTCCAAGCAGTCAAGAGGCCACAGGCTACCAGACTGGTGGAGGCAGCAGCTCTGGGCAAGGAAGTTTTGGCTCCCCAGAGGGGTCCAGGAGCAGGTGACAAGAGTCTTGAGCCCCCACAGTAGCTGGGGAGGACATACCTCCTACAGAAAAAGGAGATCTCAGGGGGTCCAGGCAGGGAACTGAAAGCATCTTGTATAATGGCTTAAAGGTTTAGAGTGTGTCCTAGTCCGTTAGGGGTCCTATAACAAAATAACTAAGACTGGGTAATTTATAAATAATACAAATTTGTTGCCCACAGTTCTGGAGACAGGGAAGTCCAAGATCACACCAGCAGTTTCAGTGTCTGGTGAGGGCCTGTTCATCATAGAAGGTGCCTTCTAAGTGTTTTCACGTGGTGGAAGGGGCCAGAGGGCACTCTCAAGTCTCTTTTATAAGGGCACTAATCCTATTCATGGGGCCTCAACACCTCCTAAAGGCCCCACCTTCTAATACTATCATATTGGGTATCTGAGAACAACCTAAATGTCCATCAATTAATAAATGAATAAACAAAAGTAGTATATCCATATAATACCATTTATCATTAAAAGGAGCGAGAAATACTGATACATCCTACAGCATTGATGAACCTTGAAAACTTGAAACAAGTGAAAACCAGATATGAAAAAAGCCTATATCATATGATTCATTTTACATGAAGTGTGCAGAATGGGCAAATCCATAGAAACAGTAGCTTAGTGGCTGTCAGAGGCTGCAGAAGGAAGGAAGGAGGATTGACCACTAGTGGTCTGGCGTTACACAGCGGCAGTAATTGCACAACACTGTGGATATACAAAAAAACAAAAACAAAAAAAGCCCACCAAATTCCCCCTCAAAAAAAAATCATGCGGGAACTAATTTCAGATTATACAAATCCCTTTACTTGAAAAACTATTGCATGCCTTTAGGGAATCCATCTGCGACTGCGGTAATCATCTAATGGCAATTTTCTACTTCCCTCCTTCTTTAACACATTTATTAATTGGGATTTATTTCACTGCAAGAAAAAAATTGTAACTCCTCCATCTAATTATTTATATTAGTATGAACTCATGGATATTTTATTCTAAGGGTCCAACACTATTATTATTAATTTTGTTGCTCAAATTGTTTCAGCCTGAGCAATCAGAAGTGCCTTCAGCTTGGCTCTTACACTGCTTTGAAAAATCTTTTCTCCCCACCATCATTTTCTTTTTAAAAGCATTTCCTTACTTTCTGGTTCCATAAGATGTTCCAAGTTCATCTTGTATTTTCCTTTCCCCAGCCCTGGATTCAATCACTTCTTAAGAGCCCTAGTTTTTTTGTTCTGTCTTTTGTCATTTTTTAAAATTGGATAACAGTGTTTAGAAGCCAAGATCTGGGTGCTAGGTGTGTTCATTACTACTAGGGTGTTGGTATTTCTAAGCCCTCTCAGTAGGCGGGGCAAGAAATGTGTGTGTATGTATGTAACAAAATACCTTAGACTGGGTAATTTATAAACAATACAAATTATAAGTACACACACAAATTTTAATTATATATGTATACACACATACATATATACATACATTTACACACACACACACATATATATAGTGATAAGGTTTAGCTGTGTCCCCACCCAAATCTCATCTTAAATTGTAGCTCCCATAATTCCCATGTCATGGGAAGCACCCGGTGGAAGGTAATTGAATCATAGGGGTGAGTCTTTCCTGTGCTGTTCTCATGATAGTGAATAAACCTAACAAGATCTGATGGTTTTATAAAGGGCAGTTCCCCTGCACACACTCTCTTGCCTGTTGCCATGTAAAGAGGTGACTTTGCTACTCATTCACCTTCCACCATGATTGTGAGGCCTTACCAGCCATGTGGAACTGTAAGTCCATTAAACCTCTTTCCTTTACAAATTACCCAGTCTCAGGTATGTCTTTAACAGCAGTGTGAGAACTAATATATATAGTTTAGAATATATATATATATGGTTTAGAATAACATCCAGGCCCTCCATGTAATCATCAATCATTAATGTTTAAGGGACACTGAGTTCACTTTCTCTGATTATCTGTGCCACAAACAACAAAAGAAGACATCAGCAGATGTTCACATATCTATACATACAGACATCTATATTCACGCACACACCTGTATTTCTTGCTATGTTACTGTTGTGTGTATATATATCCATACATCTATATTTCTATATTTATCTGTATATATATATTTAAAACTACAAGTTTATACTGATACTTCAGATTCCATTCTAATACATGGGCTCATTTGTCTTCTGACTTTACTTATTTATAACTTCTTTCTCTAACACTGAGAAACCTGGCTCTTATTATCTACAATATATTTTGTTCTAGTATACAAATAAACTAGTTTCAAAATTGTTAACCCATATCCCTGTGAGAAATACATTTATCAAACTAGATTACAGCATGCATGTACAGTTCTGTCTTTAGCTTTACAGTACCTGGGGTCAAGATACTGTTTCACAAAGTCACTTGGGCCAGTTCTTCCCTGTCCACTTCATTAAGGTTATGTTATTAATCAGTAATACTTGCTTCATTTGTTAGTATTTGTATTGCATTTTATGGCTCCTGCCCCCTCCATATCCTGGTTGGCTTAACTATTTATTTGGGGAGCCCATGAAGAGTATGTGAACTATAACTACAGTTCTAAGAGTCAGAGCCATACAAAAAGAACAGTGTTCTGTTCTCTTTCATACTTTTTTTTGTATAGTTACTGTTTTTTTAAGCCATCAGGCTTTGAGGTTTTTTGTTTATTGTGGCATCCATTCCAATGGGCCTGAAATAAGAAATTTGAAAGTATCATACAAATAACAGTTCTTTTTTCTGAAATTATATAGTTTCTATCTTTTTTGTGTTAAAATGTCCTTTTAAAAAAGGAGATAATAATAGTGTGTTTCCATATTAAGGCCCTTAACTCAGCAAAATAAAAAGTTGGCCTTAATCCTCTAAAAAAATTATTTTTTTTGGTTTAATTCATTCACTTCAGAGGGCAAAAAAAGAAAAAAAATATATTTTTAAGTTTTTCTGGTCCATAGAACACCACAGCCTAGAAACCACCTCTCCATTCTACCAACCTTCCCTAGGACATTTGAGAATTATTCCCACTGTACACTTTAAATAGGTGAATTGAATAGTATATAAATTATGTCTCAATAAAGTGGTTGTAGAAATGTATTCCTCCAGATAAAGCAATACCATCTCTTTTTGAATCGCTGAATAGTCTATCAGATGCAGTTCAGTGTGACAGTAAATAGTTCTAGGGGCCAGGAAAGAGAGCTAAGGCTCAGGGCCTAGACACAGACCCAGGAGTGCTGTTCTCGGAATGTCAGGAAGAGGAAAATTAGCCTACGAAGCCTGAGGTCATGAAGCACCAGGGCAAGAGGAATCCTGGCAGAAGGACAGGTAAGAAATAGTGACCAGGAGGTAGGAGCCATGTCAAATGCCCACAGGAGGCAGGCGGCAAGAGAGTGAGGAGGTTCATCTGTAAGAAAACAGGAATGGTGAGAGCTGTGAAAAATGCCCCTTCTAAAAGTATTCCATTTTAAATACAGAAAAGACAAAACATATGGCCAGTTTGTAGCTAAAAAATATAGTTTACCTATTAACAAATAATACCTGGCTCAGTCTTTGCCCCAACACATCCCAGTGCTTAGAAACTTGTCCCTCCCAGACTCCCAGTGACAGGGCCTCCTCAGCTGGTGCCCACAGTGAGGCTGCTATGGAGCCTGGCTGCCCTGCTTCAACCACGACAGGCCAGCTGGAATTAATGCATGGTGCTCTTGGGTCTGCCTTGACATTAGGAGCTTTGGTAGTTATGGGACTTTAGGAGGGGTGAAAGGGATGGGATGTTCTCCATGGGCTCCTGCCTGGAAATATCCCACTCCAGAGACTTCCAGTCCTACGTGGACACAATGGAGAAAGTCAGAGGCTGCCCCGGCTTGCTGTGCTACAAGTCCTGGGACTCTGCTTCTCACTAGGCTGTCTTTGTTGGCTGGGTGAATTTAGCCAAATTCCTTTATCTTTCTGAATCTTCATGCCCTTATGTGTCAACTGAAAAGAATTTATCATGTCTGTTTTCCCTAATGTGCTACATTGTTGTGAAGAACAAATGAAAAAAGAACTGTGTCAGTGCTCAGAAGAAATAAAAAGTACTTCAGGAAAAGCAGCCCCCAAAACAGCCCAAAAGGTAAATGTCAACCCAGATGAAGCGAAGACAGTTTATTTGTCAAGTCCTACAGATAGGTGTAAGAGTAAAAACTCCCAGTTATGTTGAGTTTCTGAAGGGCAGGAACCAATTATTTGTGCCCACAGCTCAAGCTCAGCTCCAGGCACACAGTGGGCCTCCAGAAAGGTCAGCTTGAACGCCAGCTCCCTCTTCCCCAGACCAAAAGGAATACAAAAATATAGAACAGGAAGCAATGACACTCACCTCGCTGGGGCCTCCAAGCTCCTAACTAGGACTGGTCAGAGCTCAGACTTTACAGGCCCAGTTGCCATGACTACCAAAGCCCTCTCCTCCTGCTTCTTTATTCAAAACCCCCAAACAAGTCCTGGCAAGAGCCCTGCCTTACACAAATGAGCATCTATCCTGTCTCCAAGGCAGGACTTGAACGGAACCAGTAACAAAATAACATGCACAAACCTCTCTAGGGTGCTGAACTCTGAAACAACACTTGATGTTACTGTGTTTTTAAGGGAACCAAAAAGGGAGACCTTTTTTTAAAAACGAGCAAAATATATAATGAGCCATTCTGGTTCATAGTTATATTTATGTATTTTTTAGAAGGACTAAACAATGACAAGCTGAGAAAAAATAGAAATATTCTCCAAACTGATTTTCACTCTGAATCATAGAGAATCTAGAATCTGGGCGGGGCCTTAGAAGGGTTCTCCAGCATAGCTTCCAGGGAAGGGGAGAAATCTCTAAGCTGCATGAAAGCCACACAGAACAAAAGACTCCAGTTTCCCTTAGGGAACAGTTACCCTGACAGCTCCCACCATCTCCCTCCACTACTACCCCACTACCCTCCAAAATCTCATCTGCGGCAGCCTAACCCATGTCTCCTTTCTAGTCCTCAAGGAGGACAAACTACAGCTGGTCACCAACCGTTCTACAAAGAATTCACAAGAGTAATGCTTTCCACGGACAAGAACTATCAATGCTACTTAGATTTCCTGTGTTCTGGTGAGAGAGGTACCTTGAACCGTTATCAGGACAAGGCTCAAAGTAACCACATCTGGGACATGGTGAGCCTCTTTCCACAAGTGGCTAGTCCACAACCATCCCCTGAGGACAGGGCAAGAGTCTGCTCTTTTCCGAGCATTCTTTCTGCCACAACTTACCATATGCCCACAGAGGGCCACTGCTGTGCTGGGCACTGGGAAGTATACTACCGTGAACAAGACCAATGCCTGCCATTGAGAAGTATGAAGTACATGGGGAGAGAGGTAGCAACACTTAGATTTCCAAGTCCAGAGAACAGCTTTCAAGCAAGCAATGAGTAACTCCCTATGAAGCATCTGGAGCTCAGCATATAAAACAGGCAGACAAGAAATAGGGAGCCCACTTGGCAAACTGTTATAATTGTCCTAATCAGACATAATAAAGCCTGAACCAGAGGAATGGGTAGTGAATGAGAAGACTGACACAGCAGTAAGGGATGATTTTGACCAGAAAAACTAGGAATTCTGTCATGGCCCTGCAGCACTCCTACTGAAAAGAGCATCAGACCTTTAAGCATGTACAGTTACTCACTCCTTCCACCAGCCTAGGGAACCTACCACAGCCCCCGAATTTAATAAATTCAGGGATGGAATAAAGAAAACCAGGGGTGAAGGGGGCTACTTTCATGCAGAGACCCATCATGGGCATCACACCTGTTTCCTAGCCAGTTGATGCCTTGGCTCCCCTTTGATCTCCACCCTCAATGTGTCCCACGTTCCTCTGACTTAGAGGAAGACCCAGTAAGTGAGGCTAATAGGCTAACAGGCACAGCCCCTTACTCAGAGCACTTGGGCTTTCACATCCATGCTGGGAATCTGATCTTCAATAACCCAGCTCACTGCTGTGGTCCACTAGCTCCTGCCATTTCACTGTTTATAAGACAAACTCCCCATCTCCCACCTGCTTCCTTCACCCCTACAAAACTTTGAACATGTTCAGACTTCATTCAGTTTTCGATTACGTATACATGATAGTATGCGTTGGGGGTGAGGAGATTGAGAAAGGACTTGAGAAAATTAGAAGAGAAAGGAAATAGCCAAGAAACCGCAGGTCAGGCAGTTGGGAGTAAACCACGGCAGGGCTATAGCTGGCCTGGCTCTCTAATCCCACTTAGAAATTATTGAGTCAAAAAAAATTTAATTCTCACTATAATTGAAGCTAACCCTGAGATACTGATAACGAGCTTTACTTCATAGTAAGGAGGGAAACAAATTGGGAAATTGGAAGTGAAGGAGTTAAATGTGTGTTTCCCAGAGGCCTTAGCACCACACTGCTCATTTTCTGGAGAAGACTCTTGAGGATTCCAGAGTGCCTGCATTTCCCACCCAGGCACAATTTCATTAGCAGCTCATTAGCAGGAGTGGTGCAACCATTTCTGACTCTTGTTTTTCATAATATTTATTGGTTAATTGACACTTTGAATACAGGTTGACTGAGACCCAAATGGAAGTGCTAAAACCACTCATTAGTCAAATTTAAAACACACAGATTGTATTCTAAACATACCCTTTGTTCTCATTTATTTTCCTCAAACAGAAGTCATAATTTAATAAGAGGGTTAAAAAAGCAAAGTGCCAAGATATTGTGCTTCAATTTTTAATCCTTTTCTTCCCCTATCAGTCCCCAGGAATCCTGACATCATAATTGGCTCTTGTTTGTTCTCGTTTACAGCACCTGTTACCACAGACAAACATGGTTCTATGAAGTATTTCAGACCAGTATCAGCTACTACTGACCTCTACAATTTCCCTAGTGCCCCTGCCACAAAAGCCTCTCAGTTTGGATACTCCCAACAATAGAAAAGAAAAAAATCCATAGGGATGCCTGCAGCAAAATTCTTAGGGTAGGATTTCTCTCCAGACCAGCTCTAAAGCATGGAACTCCACATCTATTTTATTTATTGTGAGGGGGTGGTGTGTGCAGGGGACAGGGAGGTGAAAATGCCAATCAGAGTGGGAGAAGAGACAGATGAAGCAATAGGTACAGTGTAGAGATGGCAGTTACAGAAACAACTGGTCCTAAGTCCTTGTCCACCTCCCATTGGAGGAGCCCCCCCCCTTAAATATAGGCAACTTTAACAAAACCTGAGCCTCCTTTCACCTGTCAAAGTGTAATGACAATCCCAATTTTCTGCCTTTTAGCTTAAAGTTCTGGATCATTGGTACTTAGAGACCTACTAAATAGTGTTGTGCTTTGCTTTCTTCATTTGTATTGCTGGTTTCACTAGAAGGAATTGCAGCCTTTAGCACTTGGATGACCTAGGCAATTGTTTAGCCTGGTGGTAAAGGGCACAGACTCAGGAAGATCCAGTTCCAGGTCAAGTTCCATCACTTAATAGCTCTGAGACCTTAGGCAAATAACACCTATGACTCACCTGCAGAATGGGCATCAGAGTACCCACTTCACAGGGCTCACAGGGTTCAGTGAGAGGAATGAGATCATGCATAAGAGATGCTTAGGGCTGACACCAGATAGTTCTCAATAATATTCTCTGCCTGGCTCTTGCCTCTCTGTGACCTGTTCAGTTTTCCCAGCTATGAGAAAGGAACCAGTGCCATGCCATGATAAATGCTCAAACCGAGTGTTAATCGGCTCTCAATACATACCTGATTGAGTTCTGCAGAGGAAAGAGGAGTACATGATTTTTTGGAATATTCATGTCAGGCTGCCTCATTAAGGCTGCAAAAAATTCAGTAACAATGAAGGCTGCAGGGCATCCAAATTGAGAGGGCAGCAAATGAGCTGTTTAAACTTAGCCTGTACCACACGGAAAACACCCACTACAGCTTTCCATGGCTCAACCAACCTGCAGGCCACCAAACCCATTTAAGATAGGTCAGCCTCTGTCCCACTCCCGAAAAAAAATCAGAACAGAAATCAGAGGCCATATCCAGCAGCAAAACTGAAGCAAATGTGGGGAGGATTTAAATGAGCACAACTGCCAGCTGGCAACAAGGAAGAAAGGCTTCAGGTTTCCTGATAAACTTAGCTCAGTCACAAACTTAAGCCAGTTTTGCAACAATGCACCAAAGGGCTTACAAAATAAGCTACCCTGCTCTGGCTTTCTGCTCCTCAGAGGGCTGTGCTGGGAGGTGCCCACCCAAGCATGGGCAAGGAGGCCTGGATGTTCTGGGCCAATGCGCACAGGTTAGTGCTCCAGCAAGCCTGCTGCTGTGCACACTTCCAACAAGCAGCCTGCCTCACACCTCCACTCCACCCTCACAACAGCTGATGCTGCCCCAGCTGCACCCTCATACGCCCAATCCTGGGCAACTAATGGGAACTCTGCGCTGTCACTTGATTATAAACACTCTACCCACTATACACTCCCGAGACCTCTCCACGTACCCAGGAAGAAGTATATGGAACCTCTGACCTTGGTGCTCCCTCCTATTCATAGGCAGATTCAAGCCCTACTGCCTACTTGTGGCCTGGATCCCTTTTAACAGAAGTAGTCTCCCAACAAGTCATCTCCCTGATATCCTCTTTCAAACCTCCATTTCAGATTTATAAAAAAGAAGGCAAATCCCTCATAACTTCAGGACCTCAGCACCCTGAGCTTGAAAGAACTTCAGGAGATCATGAGACCCAACCGCCACTGAAAAGATAAATGTTCCCTCCGTGTGCCACTGCAGTTAAGTATTGCATCCCTCAGGACAGCCTTGTTGGAACTCTCCTTCTTACAAACCTTCAGTGGCTCCCTGCTGCCCTCCGAAGTACCAATAATACTACCTCATGGTGTTCAAGGCCTGCCTAACCTAATGAAATCCTTGCTGATATTCTCTGCCTCATCCACAGGTACCCCAGGTACCCCATGCTCTGGCCAAACTCTCCCTATGCTTTTTTTAGTCCTCAATGCCACTGTTTTCCTTGCTTTTTGCCTGTGAAATTTCAATGCCTTTTTTTTTTTTTTTTTTTTTTTGAGATGTTTCGGTCTGCCACCCAGGCTGTAGTATAGTGGTATGTTCACAGCTCACTGCAGCCTTAACCTCCTGGGCTGAAGCAACAGTACATTTTTTAATAGCCTAGCTTGAGTAACAACTCGATGCAGTTTTACACATTACCTGCCCATCCTTTCAATGTCTAGTGCCTTGCTTATTCTTCTGTAATGGCACTTCCTCTATTCATTTTCTCTTAGTCATTTGGGTTCTTGTTAATCATTAAACAAACATTTACTGATCACCTACTATGTGCCAGGTTTTAGGAAAATTAAAAGTGAGACATGGCCTCTCTATTCTTTTTACTTTATTTTTATTTATTTATTTTTTTTTTGAGACAGGGTCTCACTCTGTTGCCCAGGCTGGAGTGCAGTGGTATGATCACAGCTCACTGCAGCCTCGACCTCCCAGGTTCAAGTGATCCTCCCACCTCAGCCTCCCTAGTACCTGGGACTACAGGCATGCACCACCACATCCAGATAATTTTTATATTTTCTGTAGAGACAGGGTTTTACCATGTTGCCTCTCTACTCCTGAAGAGATCACTGGTCTAGTGAGGGAAACAAATACATAAAAATTATGATATATTATTCTTAAAGTCAGAACATCTTTATATTCCCTACACTGCTGCACAGAGTGCTTGGTACATAGTGACTGTCCATTGTGTACATGTTCTAAAACAAAGATGAGTGAGCATTATGGAAAGAAAAACAATTTCCTCTTTCTGAAATGTGGGGCAGAAGGATGCATTTTTGCAAAGACAGTCTTTAACTTGGGATCAGGGGAAAATAAACTTTTTATTTTTAAATGTATTTAAATTCCACAGTATCACTCCTCGACCCACAAGGAAAATATGAGAAAGGTACAAAGACTGAGAATTGCAAAGACAGAAACGAGCAAGTGGTATAGATCAAAATAGAATGGGAAAGAAGTGTTGTTTAGTTCTTAACTACTACTAAACCACATGCATCAGACTTTATCATGGGCTTCAGAGTATTATCACCTCTGATCACAGGATTTGATGGATGAACTATTGGTCATAGCTCTATAACTGCTCTTTCTTTATCCTTAAACATTCAAGTATTTCCTAGTTCATTAAGCAGAAGGGGCTGGTGGTTAGGAAAGCAAGAAGAACAATATTACTAGAGACCAGCTGGTGAAGTCTCTGAGATTATATGTCAAAGTTTTAAGTATACAATTACATTTTTCTAAAAAGGTCCACAGGTCTCATTAGTTTCTTAGAGAAAACTGTAACTCACTCTCCAAACATATATATAAACACTCATACCTTGAGGAGCCTCTGGGCCAATAATGGCAAGGCCATGCACCAACAGACATCCTTACACTGCAGGTAAGGATAAATTAGTGCAATGCTTTTGGGCATCTGGCAACATCTATCAAAACTGTTACTGTTCATTCCATTTGACCCAGAAAATGCTATGTTTAGGAATTTATCTAATAGAAATGTTTGTGGAAGTGCACAATGATATATGGATAGAATGTTCACTACAGCATTCCATTAATCGTAAACAATGAGAAACAATACAAATGTCCATCAGTAGGGGGTTTGTTACACAATACAGCATATCCCTTCCATGGAATGTATTAGTCTTCAACAAAAAAGGGGGAGATTTGTACTGACATAAAAAGATCACTAAAACTAAGCAAAAATAAGTTGCACATATATGATTTCATTTTTCTTTTTAAAGAACATATGTTAATGTGGCAAGGGCAATGTCATCTAATCTACCAAATCCTCACATAAAAACAGACTCTGACTAGATAGCAAAACTAAATCTATGAGCAACATTTATATCAAAACCAAGTGAAAAGGGATTGGGAAGCAATAAGTTGGCTGAGAGACCCGAGAAAAAACAACTAGGTAGCTGATAGGCATTCACTAAAAATTACAGTGGGCCAATGGATAACAGCAAGTGAACCTATGTCTAACAGTGGACAAGGACAAGAAGTCTAGGGTAAGACTTCAAGGGGCCATAGCTGTCTAACCCCCTGAATTCCCAAAATTAATTAACCAGTGCTCCCTACCAGGACAGGGCCCCACATTTCTGCTAAAGGCGAAATCAAAACTGAGTAGACTTGGACAACAGAAATAAAGGAAACAGAGTCCAGATGAAACTGGAGGAGGAAAACAGAGTCAGGAAACCTCATAAAGCAAGCTGCCATGTTTTTGAACACTACTTGAAAACAAGAGAAGAGAAAACTTTCTCAAGCTTGACTCAGAATGAAAAGAGAAGAAAAAAAAAGAAAGAAAGCACTATGGATTTAGAAAAGGTAATTAAAGCCATGCTTTTTTCTAAAAGTTCAAGAAACCGCCGGGCGCGGTGGCTCACGCCTGTAATCCCAGCACTTTGGGAGGCCAAGGCGGGTGGATCACGAGGTCAAGAGATCGAGACCATCCTGGTCAACATGGTGAAACCCCGTCTCTACTAAAAAATAGAAAAAATTAGCTGGGCACAGTGGCGCGTGCCTGTAATCCCAGCTACTCAGGAGGCTGAGGCAGGAAGAATTGCCTGAACCCAGGAGGCGGAGGTTGCGGTGAGCCGAGATCGCGCCATTGCACTCCAGTCTGGGTACCAAGAGCAAAACTCCATCTCAAAAAAAATAAATAAATAAGAAACCTAATTTCACATAAAAATGAGCAACAGAAAGTATTATGGTACAATCCTATACAATAAAATTATAAAGAAGAAGAAAGAAAAGAATAACATCCCTACATACAATGAAAGTATGCCAGAAAGACGTGGGCACAAACATAAAAAAACAGTAACTTCCTATTTCAAAATGCACTAAAGACATTTGTTAAATGATACAAGATACTCAATAACAAAAATCAGAAATGAGGCACTAGAGGCTATGTATGGTGGCTCACACCTGTAATTCCAGCACTTTGAGAAGCTGAGGCAGCAGGATCACTTGAAGGCAGGAGTTTGAGACCAGCCTGGGCAACCAGGAGTTCAGGATCAGTCCAGGCAACATAGCAAGACCTCATCTCTACTAAAAATAAAAAAGTTAGTCAGGAATGGTGGCACACACCTGCAGTCCTAGCAACTTGGGAGGCTGACATGGCAGGATCACCTGAGCCCAGGAGTTCAAGGCTACAGTAAGCTATGATAGCACCACTGCACTCCAGTCTGAGTAATAGAGCAAGATTGTCTATAAAAAAAAAAATTAAAAAGAAATGAGGTACTAGAACTCAAGGAAGAATCAGAAATAAAAGAGTAAATATTCATAACAGAAAATGCCTTAAGATAAATAGAACATGAAAAGGAAGAAACTGGAAAAACTGAACAGAAATGGGAAAAAGTAAGATTTGTAACAAACTAATAAACAATGAAGAAAGACAAAGACGATCCAACATAAATATAAGAAAACCTAAACAGGGAAACAGAATGCCAAAAGCCATGTTCCTTTTTAAATGCTCAAAAAACCTAATTTCACATAAAAATGAGCAACAAAAAAGTATTATAATTTAAGAAACCTTTCCTGAAATTAAAAAATACTTAAAACTATGTATTGAAATAACACTGCATACCTGAGAATATTGACCAGGAATGTCCAACAGTAAGGCATATTCTAGTAAAATAATTGGATTTTAAAGGTAAAGAAAAGATCATTTGGGCAGACAAGCAAAAATCAGCAAGTAACTTATAAAGAAATTAGATTGTCATCAGTGTTTTTAACAGCAAAGCCTACTGCCAGCAGAAGATGAAAGAAAATGTGAGCCAAGGATTTTATATCCTACCAAAGTGCTTTGGGATGTAAAGAACAGAGGCAAAGTTAACATACAAAAACACAAAGATTATTGTTTCAATGGGCTCTTCTTCCTGAAGAATTTATTCGAAAAATACATCTCAGACAACCAAATTAAGACCAGTGGTAAGCATTAAATATATAGTTACTTGTATAAATGACTTGAATAGGGGCTAAAAAGAAGGAAGTATGTAACAGCTATATACTCTGAGAATATACATACAACACAGCTGGTTAAGAACAATGAGAGCATATACACACAAAAAAGTTTTAAATTGTTTTCAGTAATACTATCAGGGATAGTATTACTGCCATTCTGAAACTGTTGTATGTATAAAATGAGATAGATCAAATAAGTAAAATTATTAGATATTCTAATTGTATAATCCCCTGTGTCCAGAATCAGGACTCACCAGTGTGGGAAAAAAAGAAACAGATGTAATATCGAAGAGATTAAATAAAAACCCTGTCGTCCTGAATATGAATAGGAAGGACCCATTTGAATGCATGAGGAATATTGTAACATACCTTTCCTATCTGTTGTCAACAGAAAAGGCCTAGAAACGATGATCAACACAATAGTAATGAGCGATCTAATGGCCAGAATGTAGCAGAGAAATGGCTAATTCCAGTCCTGGGAAGGAAATGTACAAGATGAGCTTAGAATAGCTTGACAAACCAGATAGCAAGAAAACTATCAAAGACTATTAGGGTAACAAGAAAAGAACTCACAGAACTCACTTGAAAACCTTCCACTGACCACAGATCGAGCAATTTCAACTTCAATAAAATTAATTACAATGAATTAAAGCCCATATAATCCATGAGTTCATAAAGGGAAAATAAATCATCTTAATTGATCATCTTCAGAGGATGACTAGGAACCAACTCATTATCTCAAAAATTGGTAAATAAGGAAAAAAGAACCAAACATTTATCCTGTCTTTCCTGTATGAACTTTACCACTGAGTAACAAAATAATATATATTGGGAAATATCTCTTTATAAAAGTAATGCAGCTAAAAATAAAAAAGAAATGACAGATTTGAATACCATCGTCTTGCAAGCCCACAAAAAAAGAATCAGTCAGACATTGAGCACTTCCACACTTGATCTTAGCCAAAAGGCCGAGAAGCGATGACACTGAGCACTTCCTAATGAAAGAGCACAAAATTGCCTATAGTTTTCCCAAAGGAATGGAACCTGTGTCTGATTGAGCCTCTGGATCCAGCTGACAATTTGCAAGAAATACAGAGGTTGGAGAAACATGCTGAACTGTATCATTAGTATGAAATCAGCAAAATTTAGTCTGGGAAATGGCCTGAGCTCTTCAACAGACAATTTATAAGAAAAAAAAAAAAACCGCAGAGGGGTGGAGGGGGAATAGGTAAGTAACTTGTAAATTCAAAGAGACTTAAAAGATACAACAATTTTGTTTCTGTTTTTGAGACGAAGTTTTGCTCTTGTTGACCAGGCTGGAGTGCAATGGGGCAATTTTGGCCTCCAACCTCCACCTCCCAGGTTCAAGTGATTCTCCTGCCCCAGCCTCCCAAATAGTAGGATTACAAGCATGTGCCACCACACCCGTTAATTTTGTATTTTTAGTAGAGATGGGGTTTCACCATGTTGGCCAGGTTGGTTTTGAACCCATGACCTCAAGCGATCTACCCGCCTCAGCATCCTAAAGCACTGGGATCACAGGTGTGAGCCACCACGCCTGGCACAACAACTTTTCTTAAATGGGCAACACTAAACTATAGTCCTGGGTGCAAAATTGAGTCATAAACTATTTTTAAAATGCAAAGAAGCAATTATTGTAAAAATCAGGAGAGTAGTTACATTTGGTAGGAGGGAAATATTATAGTTGGAAGGACCTGCTGATGTGCTCAGCAAAGTTCTATTTCTTGACTTGGATGTGACTTCACCTGCTAATAACTCATTAAGCTACACATTTTGTATAATTTTCTATATCAGTGTTTAATTTTACAATAAAGAGTTTTAAGAGTAGACATTAGTATATGTTGTCTCTGGTGAAGAAACTGGACTTAGAAGAACTTGTATTTCCTAAATTACACATTTCTATAATTAGGACTTTTTTATAGTAAGCATTCATCCCTTTTATTGTTAGCAAATTTATATTTATTTAATTTTTCTTGGATTTCATATTGCTAAAAACATGATACCTTTATGGAAAAAATACATAATTCCTTTTCTAGGCACAAAATAAATAACTTCAAAACTATTAAAAATATAAAAATGGCATATATTTTAAAAAGAAAAAGGGGAGGTAGCTGCAAAGAACAAACCAATAATTTGCTGTCTTTTATTATAGGAAAGGTTTGTTTGGGCTCCTTTAAAATATGTTGTTATATAATTGTGGTTATTATAAATTCTATACCGAAAACATATTAATACATTCTAAAATTAAAAGTAACTCAGAATACCAGTCATAATCAACATATACTATTCAAACACATACTAACACATCCTGCTATGAATCCAACCAATTCCAAAGTATATTGTGAACATAAAGCCAGAAATAAATCCTTGCATGAATTTACAGCCAACTGATTTTTGACAAAGGTGCCACAAACGCAAAATGGGGAAGGGACAATCTTTTCAAATAAATGGTATTGGCAAAATGGGATATCCACGTGTAGAAGAATGAAATTAAACCCTTAGTATATTTTTGCATATACCATATGCAGAATCAAATCAAAATGGATTGAAGACTTACATGTAAGACCCCAAACCATCAAACTACTAGAATAAAATACAGGAGGAAAGCTCCATGACATTAGTCTGAGAGTGACCTTTTAGATATGACCCCCAAAAACACAGGCAACAAAAGCAAAGTAGACAAACAGAATTACATCAAACTAAAAAGGTTCTACACGGCAAATAAAACAATCAACAGAGTGAAGAGACAACCTACAGAATGGCAGAAAATATTTGCAAACTGTACATCTGATAGGGATAAATACCCAAAATAAATATGGAACTGAATAGCAAAAAACAAATAACCTGATTTTAAAGTAGGCAAAGGACCTAAACAACTTTGGGCAAAGTTCCCAAAAGAAGACATACAAATGGCCAACAGGTATATTAAAAAATGATCAACATCACTAATCATCAGAGAAACACAAACTAAAACCACAATGAGGTATCACCTCACACCTGTCAGAATGGCTACCATCAAAAAGACAAAAGAGAAGTGTTGGCAAAGTTTGTCAAAAAGACAAAAGAGAAGTGTTGTATAGAAAAGAGAAGCTTTGTACACTGCTGATGGGAATGTGAATTATTATAACCATTATGAAAAATAGTATGGAAGATCCTTAAAAATTTAAAAATAAAACTACCATACGATCCAGCAATCCCACTACTGGATAAACAACAATAGGAAATAAAATCAGCATATTGGGACTGGCGCAATGGCTATTGCCTGTAATCCTGGCACTTTGGGAAGCTGAAATGGGTGGATCACTTAAGGTCTGGAGTTCGAGACCAGCCTGACTAATGTGGTGAAACCCTATCTCTACTAAAAACACAAAAAGTAACCGGGTGTGGTGGTGCACACCCGTAATCCCAGCTACTCGGGAGGCTGAGGCAGGAGAATCACTTGAACCTGGGAGGCGGAGGTTGCAGTGAGCTGAGAACATGCCATTGCACTTCAGCCTGGGCAAGAAAAGCGAAACTCTGTCTCAAAAAAAAAAAAAATTCAGCATGTCTAGAGATGTCTGCACTCCCATGTTTACTACAACATTATTCACAATAGCCAAGACATGGAATCATCCTCAATGTCCATCAGTGCATGAATATAATACAGAAAATATGGAATACAATTTATCCACAAAAAAATAAGGAAAAACTGTCATTTGCAATAACATGGGTGAGCCTGGAAGAATTATGTTAAGTGATATAAGCCAGGCACAGAAAGACAAATACCACATGATCTCCCTTACATGCAGAATCTAAAAAAGTTGATCTCATAGAAGCAGACAGTAGAATCATAGTTAACTGGGACCGGGGTGGTTGAGGAGGTGGGGTAGAGGTTGGGGGGATGTTGGTCAAAGGATACAAAATTTCAGTTACATAGGAGGAATAACTTCAAGAGATCTATTGTATAACATGGTAACTATAGTTAATAATATATTGTGGTCGGCTGCAGTGGCTCACGCCTGTAATCCCAACACTTTGGGAGGCCAAGGCAGGTGGATCACCTGAAGTCAGGAGTTTGAGACCAGCCCAGCCAATATGGTGAAACCTCGTCTCTACTAAAAATACAAAAAATTAGCCAGGTATGGTGGCAGATGCCTATAATCCCAGCTACTCAGGAGGCTGAGGCAGAGGTTGCAGTGAGCCAAGATCGCACCATTGTACTCCAGCCTGGGCAACAAGAGCAAAACTCCATCTCAAAAAAAAAATTTAATTAATTAATTAATTGATAAATAATATATTGGATTCCTGAAAAATGCCAAGAGAAACCATGTAAAGTGTTCTCACATATATATATATATATATAAAACTATGTGAGGTAATGGTAATGCATATATTAGTTAGATTTAGTCATTCTACAACATAGATATACTTTGTTTTGTTTTTTGAGATAAGGTCTCACTCTGTCACCAAGGCTGAAATGCAGTGGTGCAATCACTGCAACCTTGAACTCCTAGGATCAAGCGATCTTCCCACCTCAGCCTTCCAAGTAGCTAAGACCACAAGCATGCATCACCACACCCAGCTAATTTTTAAATTTTTTGTAGAGACAAGGTCTCACTATGTTGCCCAGACTAGTAATGAACTCCTGGGTTCAAGTAATCCTCCTACCTCAGCCTCCCAAAGTGCTAGGATTACGGGCATGAGCCACCATGGCTGACCTATTTATGCTTTAAAATATCATGTTATACATGGTAAATACATACAAATTTGCCTGTGAATTTTTAATAAATAATATAAATAAATAAAAATGTAAACTATATATTCACGGTGAAATACCTGACATAGTTTGCTAGAGTTAGGCTTTACAAGGAAATGGTCCAGAAGTCTGGGAACGGGGGCCTTGGGCAAACACAAACCAACAAACAAGATGCTGAGTTCAACCTCAATGCCTTTATTCCCACATGACCTTGAACAGAGCCCTCACCTGACTAGCCAATCTAACCCTCAAGGATTGCACAGGGAAGTCAGAGTGGAAGAAGATGTGTACTTCAGGAAGATCTGCTCCCACACTGCCAGTAGTTTGTGAGATGGGAGTGGAAGGGATTAAAGAGTTTTTTAAAATAAATCATTTCCCTTCATCCCCTCTTGCCTTCAGAGCTAATCAACTCTTTTTTTTTTTTTGAGACAGAATCTCGCTCTGTTGCCCAGGATGCAATGGCATTGGTTCACTGCACCTCCGCCTCCCAGATTAAAGCAATTCTCCTGCCTCAGCCTCCCAAGTAGCTGGGATTACAGGTGCATGCCACCACATCTGGCTGATTTTTGTATTTTTAGTAGAGACGGGTTTCACCATGTTTGCCAAGCTGGTCTTGAACTCCTGACCTTATGATCTACCCGTCTCAGCCTCCCAACATGCTGGGATTACAGGTGTGAGCCACCTCACCCGGCCAGCATCTCTTTTGATGAGGTTATGCTTAATGCTAAACACCTATTATAACTGAGAAGCAGAAATTACCAACCAGAGTCTGTAAGCACTATCCACAGAAACCTCTGAAAGAAGAATGTCCTAACCAACTTCGACAGGGTTCAGTGCAATTCTGCCTAAAGGCAGATGGATGGAAGCATGACATTTTAAAAATTCCCATCCCCTGGAACTTTATTTTCCCTCTGCAGCATGAGATATCTCAAAACAAGGACATTAGTCCAAACTACTCTACAGGAAAAGCAATAATCCAAGGACTTTTCTGAACACGTGGCAGCCACTGAGATGCATGATAATGATACATGTGCCTAGTTTTTAATGTCCACTCCTACTAACTATGCAAAACTGAAACTAGTTCCCTAAAAACCAACTGCTCCTGGATGTCCTACACAGTTGCTGCCACCTCCCTGGCTCTGCAGACATCAATAACAGAGCATGTCACAGGGAATAAAACATGATCATAAGATAATGCTACATAAACGCCAGTGTGTTTATGGGGAATAAATGTCAAGGTAAAGCAGGAATATTTATTTTCTATGTGGGAGATGGTGATTCTCTGTGTCAATGCCCCATTATACTGAATTGATTTTAGTTTTGCCAAATCACTAAAATATTTCACTATCTAATTTTGGAGGCTGTGACTGTCATAATGACAGAACCTGCAATGACCTTTCACAAGGTCTACTTTCCAGACATCTGGACTTCACAATCTCCTCCATCCTAAGGTTCCATTTTCCCAGGAAAAGAGGCACAGTAGGGCATGGAAAGCTGGAAGGTTGTGATTCATTCCCAATACGATCTGCCAAGCAAGCCCATCCATGCTCTTGGCCTCTTGAAATTCCAGAGAAGCTAGACCTCACGTCCTTCCCAAGACCCTAATGTCCTGTCATTTAGTCTCTTCTGAAAGTTGCTTAAAGTGACATATAGGAAGGAGCTAATTTACAGTCCTATTCTTTTAATCTTGGTCAGCCAGATTTTCACAGACATCAGTTTATTTCACTTTGTAATATATTAGACAAAACAACAGTACGGCAGTCAGCTCCAAGGCAGCAACTCACTCTCAGGGGTTCTGCTGACATTTATAAACTGATCCTATTTCTCTCTTGTGTTTTACGTTATCAGCTAAACCTGTCAACTTAAATTATTGCCTTGTAACAAAATCAGAGTTATCTATTACTCTGGTATGTGTACATTTCTGAAGCTTTGTAACTATATCAAGTTTTGCAAGGGTAGAAAACAAGACCATAAATAAACAAACAGAAAATAGAATATGTTACTATTACGTTAGCAACAGAAGCTAAAAGTCAAATGCATTACATGGAAAGCCACTAAAACAGCTGAATATATAGACCTCGGGAACAGCAAAGCTTGATACTGACAGTCACTTGTGCATTGCCCCATCCTGCAATCAATCTCTGGGCTACAGTACCTCAGAGTTCCTCCATTTCAAATTTAGAGGAGTAAACTTAATTATTCTTAGGGCCTGTGACAAGTGAGTAGACATAAAAAAAACTGAGGACACAACGTCAAAAAGGTCAGATTTATAGCCACCTCATTATTTCACCAGTACAGTAGATTAAGAAACCAATTCCCCTTCTATTGGTATGGCTAATGGTCACTCTTATTTAAAGACCACTGTGACTTAAACTGAGCAATAAAAGAGCCACAAGAAAGAAAGAAAAAAACAATTCTCGGCCCGGCATGGTGGCTCACATCTGTAATCCCAGCACTTTGGGAGACAGAGGCAGGTGGATCACGAGGTCAAGAGATCAAGACCATCCTGGCCAACACGGTGAAACCCCATCTCTACTAAAAATACAAAAATTAGCTAGGTGTGGTGGAGCATGCCTGTAATCCCAGCTACTCGGTAGGCTGAGGCACTGGAATCTCTTGAACCTGGGAGGCAGGGCTGCAGTGAGCCGAGATCACGCCACTGCACTCCAGCTTGGGCAACAGAGTGAGACTCAATATCAAAAAAAAAAAAAAAAAAAAAAAAAGAATTCTCCCCCTTCACACTCAACCCTGCCCCAGGGCTTATTCTGGTTCTTTATTCCCTCTCCCACATTCAATCTAAAAATAAGTTGTTTCCCAAATTTTTCTGGGATTTTATGTGGCTTAACATATAATACTTATATGAACAAAATACAATTCCTTTTGTGGGTACAAAATAAATAAATCACTTCAAACTACAAAAAGTATAAAACTGTGACATATATCTCAATTTCCTCTACATTTCCATTATCCAGTTCCTAAGCCAAGATTTTCTTGTTATTTCACATTTTTTAGATACTTTACAGTGACCCAATCAACTCCATCTCCCTAAACTGTTGTTTTATGAACTGTGATTCCAGTCTAGCAACCTTTTTAATTCTCTCAGGAATTTACTGTTTAATCTCCCTTAGCTTTTCCCAACAGCTACTACCATACCTCTTAAGCTCAGAAACGGAGATCTCACCACACAGCAAGAACTTTCCCAAAAGCCTCCTCTTTGAGAAAACCTCAGCCTGAAAGGGCAGAATAGAGGGCACAGTTCCACACAGAGGCACCAACATAGTCACTGGAGTGATGGGAGTTGAGAGGTATCAAAAAGACGCTTGATAACCCTAACACGCCCAAAATCCTACCAATCAAATCCCATTGTTAGAGAGTCAGCTCTTTGGCCCAAATCTGCAGCTTATGCTAGGCCAAGTCATATGCGTTAGCGCACCCTGGGAGGAGGAGATTGCAGTGTAGGGGGAGTGGTATGTATGATTGCGCGTCCCCATCATCCTCATTCTCTCTAACACACTCCAGACAAACTACAACACAGAGCAAGGAGGCACCCATCCAGAGAGGACCTGGAAGATGAGATATTTACCTGTACAATGTGGATGTATTTTTCCATGCAAAATCTCACATTTGCATCTCTGGGTACACAAACAATATTTGGTTACTATACACTCTTGTTTGACAAATCTCACTTTGCCTAAAAATAGTTACACAGGGCCAGGCCTGGTGGCTCACACCTGTAATCCTGGCACTTCAGAATGCCAAGGTGACAGGATCTTTTGGGTCCATTTGAGACCAGCCTGGGCGACATAGTGACACTATATCCCTACCAAAAAAATGTTTTTAAGTTACAAAGAATTATAATGGGCAAAAATTGTAACTGACAAAAAACAATTCTCATTCCAGGTTTCAAAGGAATTTTTTTTTAAAAGGACTGAATTTCTGGAATCAACTCTCCTGAAACCCTCTGGACTTTTTTGAATGTAAGTCTTGAAAGCTTACATTTTCTCAGATGATCCTTTAGATTTCACCAGACCTACTTTCTCTACCCCTTCCTGCTGGGGAGAAGCAGAGCGGCAGAAGGCAAGACAACTCACAGAGGCCAGCTACATGACCAGTTGCAGGTTCTCTGCTCAGCCTCACAACCTGCATGTCAACGCTTCACCTTCCCAGTGGATAAAGAACCACTACCACACTGCACACATCAAATGCCAGGCAACACAAGGCAAAGAACCTGGCAAGCCACACTCATAGAATTTAAATTAGTTTTGGCTGGGCGCGGTGGCTCATGCCTATAATCCCAGCACTTTGGGAGGCCGAGGTGGGTGGATCACTTGAGGTCAGGAGTTCGAGACCAGCCTGACCAACATGGAGAAACCCTGACTCTACTAATACAAAAACTAGCTGGGTATGGTGGCACATGCCTATAATCCCAGCTACTCAGGAGGCTGAGGCATGAGAATCGCTTGAACCCAGGAGGCGGAGATTGCGGTGAGCCGAGATCCAGCCTGGGCAGACTCCATCTCAAAAAAAAAAAAAAAAAAAAGAATTTAAATTAGTTTCATTTTATATTTAAGCAGTCTTCCATATATTTGTCTTTTACTAAAAGCTAATTAAAATTCTTTTTATTAGCAGGCAGCACTAAAGAGTTGGACCACCTCGCTGAGCACAGCACTATTATCGCAATACAGCGTCAATGTTGATCACGTGATAAACAGAAGCATACTCACCAGATTTGTCCCATAAAAGACAAACTCATAGAACGCCGCTTTCTTATATGTCCTCAAATTTTGTTCAGGGTCTATTATATAAGGAACAGACTACACAAAACATTTCTGTCTTTTCTGAAACAAGCTTGTCATTGTCCAGTACATGGTTAATGTCTGTGATAATGTTCTCCATCTATGCTGTCCATTACAGTAGCCCGGGTCACATGTGGCTTTTGAGTACTTGAAATGTGACTAGTAATGCTAAGAAACTGAGTATTTTATTTTTAAAATGTTTATCAATTTTAATTTTAATAATCACAAATGGCTAGTGACTGTCATATAGAACAGAAGCAGATATTCACTTCACAAATACTGCATCCCTGGAATACTGTGGGCACCCAGTGAAACATCAGATGAAAAGGGGCTTTGAAAGGCATGATGGGCAGCACAAACATGAGTGGAATCCTGGCACCTTACAGCAGAGGCCCCTTTGGGGGACTCAAATCTGATTTACCACACTGAGTAACTCCCGCCAGTTCCAATTCAGGAGACCCTGAGCCAAGGAGTAAACAAGAGCAGTGGCTCTCCAGGGCAGTCAGCTAGGACACCAGGGACCCATTAGCACTACATCTCTTCTGAGGACAAGAATTATGGGTAATTCCCTCTCTCCATAGCTAATTGTTATAACAGATACCCAACTCCTTGAAACAAAAAAGCTCAAGGGCCATCTCCATAATTGAAAGGAAGGCTGAGTATAATTAAATGCAAACATAAATAATGGTTAAAAACAAGTACAGAATGTGCTGTCCTCCCAAACAATTCAAGAGAACTCTTTCAGAGATGGAGGAAAACAGGATAGAAAATAACTAACAAGGGGCAAAGGGACAATGCACTGAACTGTCTTTTAGTTCAGGTGCCTGCAAACAGAACAAAATGGAAAGTTAAACTCTACTGAATAATGTTTTATAAGACTAAAGCGAAAAGTTCAACCAAGTAAGAAAATCACCTCACAATCATTTTATTCATATACAGCCCTTGGGGTCTTCCCCCTTTCTGAGGTTTGAAGGAATGATCTCCATTAGCAAATCTCCACTGGCTACACCAACACTTTCCAATGACTTTTTTCTTCCCCACACAAAGTCCAACTTTAGAAAACCAAAAGCAAGTACCGGAAAACCTGGGATTTCTACTTTCTCTCATGTAGCCACAGCTATCATCTCTCGACAAGTCTCCAAAGCCTATATTTACACTTCGGATCTTAAACAAAATCATTTCTTACATAACTGAAAGCTACCAACTTACTGGGGTGGTGGGGTGGCACATATTATTGTACTTGGCAATAGACTGTGAATGATGTATTTTTCTCCAAATAAAACTAACTATAAACATAAAGCTTGCTTGATACAGATTTTTACCACCCATTGGACACACTAAGGAATACAGTTAAACAAATCATGAAGTTTTTTATTAACATCAACATATGTCCATTCATTTTCACACAATGCATACAGTGTGGACACAAATGAAGCATTCCATATAAACAGCTATGAGCTAATGTTATCCTGAAAGATTGAACACTGGCTAGCTAGATTATGCCAAGTCCTGGCTAGTTTTTAATCTTAATCTGACTACTGTTGAGTCCCTACCAAAAACCAACCTGACAGAGCAGATATTTGAAAAAGACAGCCTAAAGGATAGGCTCTTTATCCATTCTGCTAAGAGGATTCTATATTGTACTCTAGTACCAACTTAAGACAGAAACATACTCACTAGATTTGTCCCATAAAAGACAAACTCATTGAACACTGCTTTCTTGCATGTCCTCAAATTTTGTTCAGGGTCTACTATGTAAGAAACAGACTGCAAAAAAACATTTCATCTTTTCTGAAACAAGCTTGTCATTGTCCAGTAAATGGCTAATGTCTATGATAAAAATGCTTTTAGATCAATTCTTACCAGCACCAGGAAAAAGCTGCTTTCTCAACAGACTGTTGAGAACTATTAGCTTTTTAATTAAGTGATAATTATGTGATTCATCATATTTCCCTTTTTCTCTTGGCTACCAGGACGTTCAGAACTATTTAGTATTTGGAACCTATAACCAAAGTAGCCAAATTGGTTATGATATTTGTTTTTCGCCAATCCCACACCCATATAATTTAAATTAGCTTCAATTTATATTTAAGCAGTCTTCCATATATGTATCTTTTACTAAAAACTATTAAAATCCTTTTTATTAGCAGGTAGCACTACAAAAGAGTTGGACTACCTCACTGAGCACAGCATTAACCACTGTTAATCGCAATATGGCGTCAATGTTGATTCATGTGATAAATTCTCGTCCACATCAGAGGGAAGGGAAATGGATGAAGGCAGGGTACTGGGAAGGGCGGCATGCTACAAAACACAGAATTGCTCAAGAACAATGAAGGTGAGAAAATGCCCTTTCAAAAACAATTAGATCTGGACTGCAATATAAATTTTTTATTTATTTATTTTTCCGAGACAGGGTCTCACTCTGTCGCCCAGGCTGGAGTGCAGTGGCATGATCATGGCTCACATCAACTTCTGCCTTCTAGGCTCAAGCCATCCTCGTGCCTTAGCCTCCCAAGTAGCTGGGACTACAAGTACACACCATCACACCTGGCTAATAATATAAATTTTAGACAGGGCAATTATTATTTTCTACAGACAAGAAAATATTTCAAAGACCTCAAGAAACCTTCCCCAGTTATTGCTCCTCTACACTGTACCACACTGCTGTTCCATGAACCACTGCCATGAATGGAGCCTCCACAGACTATGTGGATGGCTACAGGAACCACAGAAGGCCAGGTATAGTGGCTCGCACCTGTAATACCAGTACTTTGGGAAGTCAAAGTGGGTAGATCACCTGAGGTCCAGAGTTCAAGACCAGCCTGGCCAACATGGTGAAAACCCCATCTCTACTAAAAATACAAAAATTAGCATGCCTGTAATCCCAGCTACTCAGGAGGCTGAGGTAGGAGAATCGCTTGAACCTGGGAGGCAGAGGTTGCAGTGAGCCGAGATCATGCCACTGCACTCCAGCCTGGGTGACAAAGCAAGACTCCATCTCAAAAAAAAAAAAGGAACCACAGAAGATAATGATAGATGGGGAGAGGGGCCACAGCTGCTAAAAACTGAGACCAGCCCAAGCCATTCTCATTGCAGCCTAATAAATACATACAGAGAAAGTGAGAAGACTTCTAATCTTTAACAGCATAAGGGGGAAGCAGGCAAAAAAAAGAAAACTAGCATTACAAATTACCACTTGGTACTAGGCATTAGAATAGCTGCTATACACACATCATCTTGTTTAATTTTCACAACAATCGTATGGGTAAGTATTCCCATTTTACAGATGAGAATTCTTTGGTTACACAACTAGTGCAATTCAACAAATGCTTACCAAACACAAATTACAGGCATTTTGTATCCTGCAACTCACAGTGGTTCCTGCCTAGAGCCTTCAGGCTGATGATAGAACTGAGTCTCCAACCAGGTCTGTATGGCTTCAAAAGCAGTTCTTCCATTGCCCAACACTGCCTGCTCTCTGTGTCTGAGCCAGAATGAGGGTGTGCAGAGCCTGACAGCACCTCAGAAACGACCAAATCCTGACTAGCTGTCGACACCTCCCCTGCCCACCGCAAGAAAGCTGATCGAAGCAAAATCGGAAAGTCTCTCCCACGTGCTACAATATAAGTCTTTTTATACAAAGACCAGAATCTATGTTCCAAGATCGGGCCTGGAAGCCCTTGCAAAGCAGACATTATTAAAGCTCAAAAGAGAAATTGGTGGAGACTGATAAAATAATGGATTCCCTAAGGGCTTGATAGCTCAGCCCCTTTGGCCCAAAACCCTTCTATCATTCTTCCTGTCATTCTTGGAAGGCAGCAATCCACACTGCAATTACTTGCTGTCTTGATGGACTGCTGAACTGAATTTATTAAGGCCAGGTTAGGGCCTAGGTTGCTACGTGGGAATGGATTCCTCTAGGGATCAGTAGGAACACACGTGAGGCTTCCAATCATGTCCTTATCAATCATAATCAGTGAGATCCTAGTCAGGAAGCTGGTCATGGATTAAGCCCAAGCCCAACAGATCAGCCCCATCAGTCATATAGCTCCAGTCATGGAAAGTCAGTCCCTCCCAAACTAGAGGAACAGGAAGACCCCAGGATACCCAGGAGACAGCAGGCCAGCTCAAAAAGCACTGATGCAGCAGCCTTTGAGCATGGGCACTGGGCCAGGCCCTGCAGGGGCTCAAGGATTCAAATGATACCAACTGCTCCTGATTTAGGAGCAAGAAGCAGGGAATAAAGCAAGTCCATAAATTACTGTAACCTGAAGTTTGATGTGAGCTTCATGAAAGAGAGTGTGGGGGGGAAGGGGAATATAAGTAAGAGCACCTGTCACTGGGAGAAACTAGAGAGATGAAAATTCAGATGTACCCTGAAGGTTGAGGACAACTTTTTTCTTGCTTTATGTTTTCTCATCACTACAAAAATAGACAACCATTATTCTTTTTTAAATCAAATGTTACAGGAATATATTCTTACCTTATAATTCCTATAATCATCATTTCTCTTCAAGTATAATAATTAACAAGGGCACAGTTTTGATTTTTTTCTCTAAATACATTTACACTTATTCTTACTAATACATTTCTCAAGAATGGAATCATATCATACTGTTGTGCAACATGCTTCACCATCTAGCAGCATGCTGTGAACAGCATCCTGGGGCAACACATGTACATCTCATCAGTGTCACAGTATTCCACTGCAATGGATATAAAAGAAGATGGTTTTAACAGGTAGAAATGATATAGACTAAGGGACAGGGGAGTGGAGAAGGAGAGAAGACGAGAAAAAGCTACAGGGTGAAAAGTAGCATGAACAAACACAGGGAGTAAGGAAAGTCCAGGGCACAATCAGGGGAAACAGAAGCAGTCCCATGGCTAGAAAATGAAGTGAGTGTGTATAGGACCATAGTGGAAAGAAAGGGAGAGGTTGTGGGGCCTCACCGTTCAGGTTGAGGAGCTGGATCTTAACTCTAACCAGTGGGAAACCACTTCAGTTTCTTCAGGGAAAAATCTTGTGACAATAAAGTGGTTTTGAAAGACTTAGATATGGTGGCCAGCAATTGTATGATGCACCGAGACGCAGATATACCTGCAGTTGGGGAAACTAGGTAGGGGGTTGTTGCCACAGCTTGGAAAAAAGTCATGGAGTGGAAACAAGAGAAGGCAGTGGGAATGGAAATAAGTGAAGGGACAGAGCAATGCAAGTGACTAGGCTGGGAGAAAGGAAGGAGGGATGAATGCTGATGTCATGATTAAATAGGAAGAATCAGTTTAGAGGGAAATTATCATAAGGCTGGTTTAGAAGACTGTGGAGCACGAATGGGACAGATAAATATATATCAGGGGGCTGAAAACATGGGATGGGGCACAGCGAATGAGGCTGAGGCTGGAAACATGGGCTTGGAAGTCATCTGCATGGCAATGAGGGCTCAAGCCAGAAATCTCTGAGGCAGAAAGACAGAAGAAACAATGTTTATGACAGCCTTGATAAATGGCTACATCTTTCCAGAAGAAAGAAGAAAAGGAGTCAGGAAACTGCTAACAGTGGACTCCAGTGAAACAACAGATATAGAAGCAATTTGCCGGACGGCTTGGTGGTTCACATCTGTAATCCCAGCTCTTTGGGAGGCCGAGGCAGGAGGATGGGTTGAGCCCAGGAGTTTGAGACCAGCCTGGCCAACATGGTGAAACCTCGTCCCTGCTAAAAATAGGAAAATCAGCTGGACATGGTGGCAGGTGCCTGTAATCCCAGCTACTTGGGAGGCTGAGGCAGGGGAATCACTTGAACCCTGGAGGCAGAGGTTGCAGTGAGTCGAGATTGTGCCACTGCACTTTAGCCTGGGTGACAGAGTGAGACTCCATCTCAAAAAAAAAAAAAAGTCAAATTCTGTTCCACTGGTAAAAGTTAAAATAATCATCATCATCATCATCATCAATTATATTTCTTTTTTTAAAAAAATCTTTATATAAATAGAAATGGGGTCTTGCAATGTTGCCCAGACTGGACTCGAACTCCTGGACTCAAGCAATCCACCCACTGCAGCCTCCACAAGTACAGGAATTACGGGTATCAGCCACTGCACCTAGCCAATACATTTCTTTCCTCATCCCCAACTCATACTCCACTCCTTGGGCTAACGATCAGAAATCAACACCAGCCCAGACCTCAGGACCCTAACTTCCACCCTCTAGGCATTACTTCATTCCTAATCCAATATCCTGCTACAGTCCCATCTCTTTCCCATATGACAACAGGGTAATGGAATCAAAGGGGTTGATAAGTGTCTTAGAAATGATAGGTGCCACGAGGTCCATGCTGTGTGGAAAAGAGTGAGGCCACAAAGACACTGAAAGACTGTAAGAACCAAGACAGGCCTGTAATCCCAGCTACTCAGGAGGCAGAGGCAGGAGAACTGCTTGAGCCCAGGAGTTTCCAGGCTGCAGTGAGCTATGATGGTGCCACTGCACCCCAGCCTGGGTGACAGAGTGAGACCCTGTCTCAAAAAAGGAAAAGAAGATGACCGCTAATGGGCTATAGTCCTGGCTCCCTGATGTGAAACAATAAGCTTATGGGAATTGGGGGAGCAATCATACTATTTTGAGGGAGCAGTCATACAGTTTTAAGTTCTGGGAGAGAAGATGAGGCTGTTAGGCTATGAGAGGAAAATGTCAGAAGTAGGGGAAGGCCACAGGAGAAGTGGGTATGGACACTGGAGTTTCTCAGGATATAGGAGGAACTGGGCTTAAGAGAAAACCTTGTCCCTTATACCAAGTTCTCAAACAATGGAGAGAAGAAAAGGCCTCCTCAGGGAGAGGTTACCAGACCACCACCCTTCCACATCCCAAGTGGCTACATGTGGCTAGCATTCAGCCACCTACCCACCTACAGCCAGGTGCCCACCCCCTCCCTCCTCCAAGCCGGCCAAGGCAGCTGGCACCCATGTCTACCGTAATGTGGGTACCTCCCTAGCCCACCCTAGGACACTGCCTCTGCTCCAGGTTCTATCCTTCACCATCTCTTTCCATGCTAAGCAATCATTAGGCCCGTAGAGCTGCTGCCACTGGAGCTCAGACTCCTCTGAAAAGATGACAGAGAATCTGACCCTCTGCTTCCTGCTGCTGTTCTGCCCACAATGATTCTTTCATTCACTTGTTCGGCAAACAGTTGCTGACTGCTGACTAGGTGCCCTTTCCTTTTTGTCATTTCTCTGACAAATAATAGTGAAGTCAAAAACATCATGAAACATTTTCAAAATCCAAATCATTCCTGGTCAGTTGACTGGCTGACAATAAAGCCTTTCTAATAAGTGGGATTTCATTCCCCATGGGAACACATGCTCCTGTCCTCAAATGCCAGGGCTGAGCTCATTCTACCTGAAAAGCAGAGTGTAACTGCTGGTGCCAGCTCCACAATCCCACCCAGCTCCTCTATTCCACCCAGCTCCTCTACCCCACCCAGCTCCTGTCCATCATCTCAGTTTCTAAGAACAATTTGTGGAGTCTTTGTGAAGAAGTCTAGTTCACATATGCCTGGACTCCAAGCTATTCCAGCTGGACTCCCAACTACTCTGCCTATACTGTGGCAGATAAGCCCAGAATCCTCCACGGCCCTTTCAAGGGAAAACTTGGCTTTGGTCAGCAGACAGTCTACAGTTTTCAGCTCCTGTAGGGTCTGCCTCAGTTGCAGAGAGCTACTTTGCAGGAAGTCATGATCGTTTACGGCAGCCTGTAACTGAGTCAGGCATGGATATAAAAACCTAATCATTTTGGCCTAATTCAGGATAATCTAAAGGACAATACTCACTTCACTTCACAACTCCCCACTGGGATGCACAAGGCTTCCTCAGACTTGCATCAAAGTTTGACTGCTTCCTCTGCTCAATCCTACTTCCTCCCCCTTCTTCTCATAGGGGTCAATCTCTAATAAACATACTGTATTCAAACCTCTATCTCAGCATCGGCTTCAGGAGAACCCAATCCACAACACTTACCAAAAGCTTTTCAAATTTGAGAAGGTGCTACACCTTGTGGGTTCTGTTTGTGGCAGAACTCCAAGCTCTAGTACATGCGGCTGGAACACTGTCTTAGAGGGAGGCAGAAATAGTAACTATCCCCTCTGTAACTATGTAACATTTGGAGGACTCTTCAGAAGACCTTTTCTGAACTGAAACAGTGGGAAAAGATTTAAACTGTCCAGCACCACCCACAAATCATAACCACATTCTCTAGTTAGCACATACTATTCACTACTCAATCACTAGTTCACATTCTTACCCTTCTCTTGAACTTCTGACTCTCCACTCTCAGTGGATGGATGCCTGGCCTTCTACATCACAGAGCAAACAGAAGGTATCGGATGGGGTCTCCCCAGCTTCCCACTAGCAAATGGAGGAGTCCACCTTTTGAAGAACCTCACCTCTTACCCACCCTCTCTCCTCAATCTTCCACCTGTCCCTATGTAGTAGTCTCTCATCAACATTTATAATCTCTCATTTATTTTTTGTTAAAAAAGACAGAGTTGGCTGGGCACAGTGGCTCACACCTATAATCCCAGCACTTTGGGAGACCAAGGCGGGCAGATCACAAGGTCAGGAGTTCGAGACCAACATGGTGAAACCCCATCTCTTGAAAAAAAAAAAAAAAACACAGAGTCCATCAGTAGATAAACAAATTTGTCCATACAATGGTATCTCCATACAATGATATCATCATTCAGCCATAAAAAGGAATGAAATATTAATACATGCTACACCGTTAGTGAACTTCAAAATTATTATGCTAAGTGAAACAGGACAGACACAAAAAGGCATGTATTGTATGACTCCATTTATATGAAATATCCAAAATGGGTAGATCCAGAAAGACAGAAAGGAGTTTTGTGGTTGTCAGAGGTTAGAGGATAGGGAAATCTGAAGAAACTGCTCAGTGGGTATGGGATTTCCTTTTGAGGTGATGAAAATATTTTCTGATTAAATAGAGGTGGTGATTGCACAACATAATGAATGTACTAAATACCACTGAGCTCTCACTTTAAAATGATTAATTGTATATTATATAAATTTAACCTCAATTTAAGAAAAAGAAAAACAAAAAACTTCCCTAGGCCCCTTCTGGGTACCACCTTTTCTCATCTCCTTTCAGTTCTCTTATACTGATCAACTTCTCAAGGAATGTCTACACCTCCTTACCCTCCATTCACTCCAAAGCTCACTCCACTCTCACTCAGTGACAACCACTGATGCTTCCCACTCCTCCCTTCCTAAGATTTCTTGGCAGCACATGACACAGGAGGCCAGTTCCTCATTCCTAAAGTAAGTACTCTGCCCTGACTTCCTTGAGACTGTACACCTGATGAGTTCCTGCTTCTACAGTCTCTCCTTTGCCAGCTCACTCTCTTTCTACCTGACTGTTAAGAGCTGAAACTTTAGCCGGACACGGTGACTCACGCCTGTAATCCCAGAATTTTGGGAGGCAGAGGCAGGCGGATCATGAGGTCAGGATATCGAGAGCATCCTGGCTAACACTGTGAAACCCCATCTCTACTAAAATGCAAAAAATTAGCCAGGTGTGGTGGCGTGCACCTGTAGTCCCAGCTACTCAGGAGGCTGAAGCAGGGAAATTGCTTGAATCCGGGAGGCAGAGGTTGCTGTGAGCTGAGATAATGCCACTGCACTCCAGCCTGCCTGGCAAAAGAACAAGACTCCATCTCAAAAAAAAAAAAAAAAAAGAGCTGAAACTTCTCAGGATGCTTCTTGGCTCTCTTTTGGGGCTCATCAGTTCTCATGTTTCCAACTGCCATCTAGATATACACACACACACAAAGAGGTGTGTACAGAAATAAAACTAGAAGGACCTACTAGATAATAAAACATTGCAAAGCCTCTATAATTAAAATAGTTTGGTACTGGCGCATGAATAGACAGAATTACCAATGGAACAGAAAAGAACATTCAAAAACAGACCTAACTGCACACAGAAATTTAATATACAGTAACAGTAGCATCTCAAATCTATAGGGAAAGCACTTTTTTTTTTAAGACAGGGTCTCACTCTGTCACCTAGGCTGGAGTGCTATTGTGTGATCATAGCTCACTGCAACTTTTGGGCTCAAGCGATTCTCCCATCTCAGTCTCTGGAGTAGCTAGGACTACAGGCATGTACTACCATACCATGCTAATTTTTTTTTTAATTTTTTTTGTAAAGACAAGATCTCTCTAATGTTGCCCAGCCTGGTCTCAAATGCCTGGCTTCAATCCATCTGCCCACCTCAGCCTCCCAAAGTGCCAGGATTACAATAGGTCTGAGCCACTGTACCTGGCCACGTCAAACTTTTTAAGAAGCAGGTGTTGGGATAACTTAACAGACATACTGAAAAAGGTAAAATGAACCCCATGCCTTATGCCAACATATCAAGATAAATTCCAAACAAGTATTTAAATACATAAAATGAAAGCATACAAGTACCAAAAGCAAGCATAGGTCAACTACTCTATAACCAGGGATTAGTAAATAACTTCCCGAATTATTACTCAAAATCAAAAATAAACCCAAAAGTTTAATAAATTTGATTATGCAAAAATAAAAAGTTTTCTAAAAAATAAAAATGCGTGGAAAATGTAAGCAAAAAAGACAAATGTCAAACTAGGTAAAGTATCTGCAATTTAATATCATAGACAAAGTGTTAATATCTCTAATATATAAAGAGATTTTTAAAAAATAAGGAGAAAATGACCAAAAACACAATAGAAAAAAAAGGACTACAGGTATGAACAGGCAGCTGACAGAAAAAGAAATACAATGCTCTTTAACTCTACGAAAAGATGTTCAACTTTGCTCGTGACATGAGAAAGGTAAAATAAAACTACAGTAGAAAACTGCTTTCTACCTATTAGGTTGTAAGTGCTCTGCAGGTGTGACTAGAGAAATGGAAATTTGCATACACCAATGCTAGGGGTGCAAAATGGTACAGCCCGTATAAAGGGTAATTTGACAACATCTAATAAAATTATACCTGCATTTACCCTCTAGGAAGTGATTGCAAAGATATGCTGGCAATAACCTGGATGAGCCTGGCAGTAGATTCTTTTCCAGAGCCTCCAGAAAGGGACACAGGCTGGCTAACACTCTGGTTTCAGGCTGTGAGATCCTAAACAGAAGATTCAGCTAACCAGGACCTAGATTTCTAACCTACATAAGCTATGAGATAATAAATGAGATGGTGTTTGAAGCCACTAAGTTGGTGGCAATTTGTTTCAGAGCTGTAATTTGCAATACAGCCCTGCAGATAGGGGAAAGGGTTCACACCAAGGCTGGAAATGGGAGTAAGTGGGCTGTGTGAGATCTTAGCCCATCTAGCTTGGCTGAAACAGGCAGAGCAGACAGGCAGAGCTAAGGACTCAGAGCAGCTGAAGTTCTTGAGACCAGCCCTCCTTGTCTGACCATCCAACAGGAATATGGGAGCAGGAAGTGAGGAAAAAGGTCAAGAAGGGGAAGCCCCTGGCAGGCTGCATTGCTGGTATTGATAAAAAGCATACGATCAGGCCGGGCACGGTGGCTCACGCCTGTAATCCCAGCACTTTGGGAGGCCGAGGCGGGTGGATCACGAGGTCAAGAGTTCGAGACCATCCTGGTCAACACGGTGAAACCCCGTCTCTAGTAAAAACACAAAAAATTAGCTGGGCATGGTGGCGCGTGCCTGTAATCCCAGCTACTCAGGAGGCTGAGGCAGGAGAATTGCCTGAACCCAGGAGGCAGAGGTTGCGGTGAGCCGAGATGGCGCCATTGCACTCCAGCCTGGGTAACAAGAGTGAAACTCCGTCTCCAAAAAAAAAAAAAAAAAAAAAAAGCATATGATCACTAAGACTTCAGATTTACCCTCAAGAATCTATAAGTACTTCTCTTTCTTCTACTTTCCCTTCTCCCTCTAGGGTCCCCCCTCCCTTCTTTCCTGGACACTCAGACTTTAAGCTAGATGGCCTTGAAAAAGGTAGGGGAAAAAAAAAACACAAAAAGGGAGCCTATTATTTGGTAGAAATTTTTCCTTTGTAAGTTTTCCTTTTATATAAGACTATTTTTGTAGATAAATTGAACCCAACTGTGATATTTAAATCGTTTTAAGAAAGTGCATTCTGTTTTACTTGCAAAAAGAGGGGACCCTTGGCCTCTTCCTTGAGACAGGCAAAATGGAAGGGGATGCAAGATACCCTGCTTATTTATCTCCAAAAGAAATCTATAGCCCAGCCCCAGGCCCAGCCCAGTTTTTGTGCCCAGCAGGAACAGGCCTTTGTTCAGAGAGCACCACAGGTATGATGGGCACCACACCAAAAGCAGAAAGCAAAACTGCTACATCTTTTGGCTCAAGACAGGGGGAACATGCAAATAACAGAAGATGGAGAGTGTCAGGCACAAGGGAAATATCTTTTATCTCACATTTTGTTGCTCCTAATGACCTTGTTCAGGCCTCAAACCAATATGACTTCATTCTTTGGGAAGTGTATTCTATAGAAGCTTTAAAATATATTATGAGGTTGCTATGCTTTAAATGTGGCCTCCAAAGTTCATGTGTTGGAAACTTATTCCTGAATGCAACAATGTTGAAACGGGTGATGAGGTTATGAGGGCTCTGCCTTCATGAATGAATTAATGTCACTATCATAGGAGTGGGTTCATTTTCGCAAGAGTAGTTTATTTAAAAAGCAAGTCCAAGTCCAGCTGGGTGCAGTGGTGCCCGCCTATAGTCCTAGCTTCCCAACTACATGGAAGGCTGAGGCGCAAGGACTCGCTTAAGCCCAGGAGTCCAGCCCAGGTAACATAGCAACACTCCGTCTTTTTTTTTTTTTTTCCCTAAAAGGCAAATTCAGCCCTGTCTTGCTCTCTCTCCAGCACCTGGTCTGTCATCACATGTTACACCACAGCAACTAGGCCCACAACAGATGCAGCTCCTCAAACTTGGATATCCCAGTCTCTAGAATTCTAAGAAATAAATCTACACTCTTTATAAATTACCCAGTTTCAAGTATTCTGTTATGGCAGCATAAAATGTACTAAGATAGAGATAAATCAAGTTGTAACACAGGCAAAGACAGGTGCTACTGAACAGGTGCTGCCCACAATCCTTCAGAGCGCAGTTAGCTCCATCTCTCTTCCCACACTAACCCAGACCGTGCATATGAAAACGTACTAACCTGACATCATCTCCATAAAAGTCTTAGAAGACCTCCTGGCATGGGTGCTGAGGGTAGAAGAGACTGGTCCTTCTCCATGATCGTTAGTGGAGGTCTTCAAAACTCTTTCCATCCCTCACCCATTACATTTTTCTAAGGTACTTTTAAATTCTTTCAACCCTGTATCTACTACACTCACTGTGTGAGGCAGATTTTCTTTCGTTTGTCCCAAATTTAATTCCCTTGGGATCACATGATGTCAGGCTCTACTGAACAGGATGTGTTGAACCAGTCTACATTCCCACTACCTTCACCCCTTAAATGTTCAGTGCATGGTACAGAGAAGCTCAATACATATTGTGAGTAGATGAATTTTCCTTCTCTGGCTTTACTCCAAATTAAAGAGTCCCATGCTTTCCCCACTGTCTTCACATCCACACACATTCCACATCTGTCATGGGCTGAACTTGAATCAGAGAAAGTGTTCCTCCTCTCAGGAAGTCAGTCCTGGATCATGTTTCAGATTTAAACATGAAATGAGGAGGGTATCTCATAAACCAGCCCTCACCTGCAGCAGAAACAATTTCTGCCAGGAAAGTAGTAAATGAAGCCATTTATCTGCTCTTCCTGCTGATGGAGTGAACACATTGTGTTTCTGTACAACCCACCTCCAACCTGACTCTCATTTCCATGCTGAGCAAAAGTGGAAAAGAAACAACAGGAATCATGTCCCCATTGGAATGGGAAACCACTGGTAGTCTCAAAAGAGAAACAAAGGCCTAAACACAAACTCCTCACACACCTTAAGAAAAAATAGGCAAAAAATTAAAAAAAAAAAAAGAAAGAAAGAAAAAAAAAAAGAAAAAATAGGCAATACAACAGAATTCATTCTATCATTCATTAGCTAATCTTGATTGAATACCTGTTATGAGCCAAGCCCAGCCCTGGGCTCTGACGATCTAGATGTGAGCAAGACAGACCAAAATCTCTGTCCACTCAGGGCTTACGTTCTAGTAGTGGAAACAGACAATAAACAACATAAATAAAATCTATAGATTAAATAAGTGCTAAGGAGCAAAATAATGCAGGGAAAGGGATATGAAATATCAAGAAAGGCTAAAACATTTTTGAGAGGGTAGACAGAGATGGCGTCATAGAGAAGGTAACTAGTTTTTTGGTATTATTTTGGACTTAGAGAAAACTCAGTGATAGTACAGAGAGTTCCTAGAATTTCTGTACAACATTTACCCAGTTTCAGTTCCCCTAAAGCTATCATGTTATATTACCACAGTACATTTGTCAAAACTAAGAAATCAACATTGGTACATTAGTGTTAACTAGGCTCCAGACACTTCGTGTTTCACTAGTTTTTCCATGAATATCCTCTTTTTGTTCCAGCATCCAATTCGCAATACCACAATGCATTTAGATGTCATGTCTTCTCTGGTCTAGGCCAGTTTCTCAGTCTTTCTTTGTTTATCAAAACCATAGTTTGATAATAATAGTCAGGTATTTTACAGAATGTCTGACAATCTGGGTTTGTCTGATGTTTTTCTCATTAGACTGGGGTCGTTGGTTTTGAGGAAGAATACCACAGAGGTAAAGAGCCCCTTTCTCTCATCATACCAGAGGGTGCATCATATCCACATGACAATAGTGGTGATATTATCCTGGCTCACTTGATATCCTTGACCACAGGTAGTACTTACCAGATTTCTCCACTGTAAAGTGACTATTTTTCCCTTTCCAAAAAGTGTTTTTTAGAAATGAGTCAGTAAGTCTAACCCAACCGGAAAGACGTAAGCTCCACCTTCTAGAGGGGAGAGTATCTATATATATTATTGGAATTTTTTTTTTTTGAGAGCCATCTCACTCTGTCTCCCAGACTGGAGTGCAGTGGTGCAATCTCAGCTCACTGCAACCTCCGCCTCCTGGGTTTAAGCAATTCTCGTGCCTCACCTCCTGAGTAGCTGGATTACAGGCATGCTAAGTTTTGTATTTTTAGTAGAGATGGGGTTTCACTGTGTTGGCCAGGCTGGTCTTGAACTCCTGGCCTCAAGTTATCCACCTGCTTGGCCTCTCAAAGTGTCGGGACTACAGGCGTGAGCCTTCACACCCAATCCTATTATTGGAATTCTTCTGCAGGAAAGATTTAACTTTTGGTTATGTGCGGTGGCTCATGCCTGTAATCCAAGCACTTTGAGAAGTGCAAAAAATACAAAATTACAAAAAATGCAATAATCAGCCATTGTGGTGGCACACACCTATAGTCCCAGCTACTCAGGAGGCTGAGGTAGGAGGACTGATGGAGCCAGGGAGGTCAAGGCTGCAGTTAGTCGTGACTATGCCACTGCACTCCAGCTGGGGCAACAGAACAAGACCCTTTCTCAAAATTAAAACAAACAAAAAAAAACATCTCTTGGGTTCAAGCAATTCTCCTGCCTCAGCCTCCCGAGTACAGGTGCATGCCAACACGCCCAGCTAATTTTTTTTTTTTTGTATTTTTAGTAGAGATGGGGTTTCACAGTGTTAGCCAAGATGGTCTTGATCTCCTGATCTCGTGATCTACCTGCCTCGGCCTCCCACAGTGCTGGGATTACAAGTGTGAGCCACGACACCCAGCCCAAAACAAATTTTTTAAAGAAAGAAACATTTAACTTCTGAGAAGAGACAGAACAAGATGGTGGAATAGAAGGCTCCATCAATTGTCCCTCCCTCAAGGACACCAATTTAACAACTATCTGCACAAGAAAAGCACCTTCATGGAAACCAAAACTCAGGTGAGCATTCACAGTACCTGCTTTTAACTGTGTCGCTGTAAGATGCACTGAAGAGATAGAAAAGATATTCTTGGATTGCTAACATCCACGCCCCAAAGTGGCAGTGTGGTACGAAGAACATCTCTGGGCACTGACGGAGGGAGAGCACAACAATTGCGAGGCACTGAACTCAGTGCTGCCCTATTAGAGCAGATAGAAAACCTGGACCAAACTTAGCTGACGCCAACCCAGGGAGGGAGCATTTAAACCAGCCCAAGCCAAAGGGGAATCACTGATCCCAGTAGTTTAAACCTGAGTTCCCACAAACCTTGTCACCACAGGCTAAAGTGCTCTGAGTCTCTAAGTAAACTTGAAAGCCTATTTAGACCACAAGGACTGTAACTCTCAGGTGAGTCCAAGTTCTGAACTGGACCCGGAGACAGTAGACCATTGAGTGGAGGAGGGGTGGGGAGCACAATCTCCTGAGACACTAGCAAAGGCGCCTAAGGGAATGCTGGCATCAACCCTCCTCTAACCCTAGGATGCACAACTCGCAGCTCCAAAACAGGCCCCTTCCTTCTGCTTGAGGAGAAGAGAGAAAAGAGTGGGGAAGACTTCATCTTGCCTCTTGAATACCAGCTCGGCCACAGCAGGATAGGCACCAGTCAGAGTTGTGAGGCACCTGTTCTAAGCCCTAGCACCCAGATGACATTTCTAGACACACCCTGGGCCAAAAGGGAACCTGCTGCCTTAAAGCGAAGGACTCAGTCCTGGCAGCATTAATCATCTGCTAACTAAAGGGCCCTCAGACCCTGACAATCAGCAATAATACTCAGGTACCATGCTGAGGGCCTTGGGTAAGCCTCTGAGATAGCTCAGCCAGGGTAGAGCATCAAGCAGGCCCTTGGGGTCCCCAATTCCAGGATCTGACTCTTGGATGACATTTCTGGACCTGCCCTGGGCCAGAAGGGAGCCCACTGCCCTGAAGGGCAAGTCCTAGGCCAGGCAGCATTTACCACAAGCTGACTTAAGAGCCCTTGGGCCTTAAGGGAACATCAGCGGTAGTCTGGCAGTACTCCCCACGGGCCTGCAGTGGTGGTGGCCACAGGGTGAGTCTCCTCTGCCTTTGGAAAGGGGAGAGAAGAGAGGGAAGATTGCGTCTTGTGGTTTCAGTGCCACTTCAGCTGCAATACAATAGAACACCAGGTAGACTTCTAAGGTTTCTGACTCTAGTCCCTGACTCCCAGATGGCACCTCTACATCAAGATGCCATCCGGGAATATATGTCCCAGACAGCAACTGGGGAAACTGGCTGCCCTGAAGGAAAGGACATGGGCCTGGCTGGCTTTGCTACCTGCTCACTGTAGAGCCCTCCACCAAAAGTGGAGTCTTTAGGTTATTTAATAAACAAATTCAGTAAAGCTGCAGGATACAATATCAACATATAAAAATCAATAGCATTTCTATATGCCAACAGTGGACAATCTGAAAAAGAAATTTAAAAAGTAATCTTATTTACACACATAAAATTAAGTATCTAGGAATTAACCAAAGAAGTGAAAGATCTCTATAATGAAAACTATAAAACAGTGATGAATGAAATTGCAAAGGACACCAAAAAATGGAAAGAGATTCCATGTTCATGAATTGAAACAATCAATGTGTTAAAACGTCCACAGTACCCAAAGCAATCTATGGATTCAACACAATCCCTATCAAAATACCAATGACATTCTCCATAGAAATAGAAAAACCGATCCTAAAATTTATATGGAACCACAAAAGAACCAGAATAGCCAAAGCTGTCCTTAGCACAAAGAACAAAACTGGAGGAATCACATTACCTAACTTCAAATTATACTACAGAACTATAGTAAACCAAACAGCAGGGTACTGGCATAAAAATAGACACATAAGCCAATGGAAAGAAGAGGGAATTCAGAAACAAATCCACATGCCTACAGTAAACTCATTTTTGACAAAGGTGCCAAGAACATACACTGGGGAATAGACAGTCCCTTCAATAAATGGTGCTGGGAAAAGTGGATATCCATATGCAGAAGAATAAAACGAGACCCCTATCTGTCACCATATACAAAAATCAAATCAAAATGGTTTAAATATTTAAGTCTAAGACCTCAAAGTATGAAACTACTACAAGAAATCATTGGGGAAAATCTCCAGGACACTGGATTGAGGAAAGATTTCTTGAGTAATACCCCACAAGCACAGACAATCAAAGCAAAAATGGACAAATGGGATCACATCAAATTAAAAAGCTTCTGCAAAGCAAAGGAAACAATCAACAAAGTGAAGAGACAACCCATAGAATGGGGGAAAATATCTGCAAACTACCCATCTGACAAGACACTAATAACCAGAATATATAAGGAGCCCAACTCTATAGGAAAAAAAAAATCTAATGATTCCATCAAAAAGTGTGCAAAAGATTTGAATAAACTTTTTTATCTCTTTTTTTTTTTTTTTAAGGAGTCTCGCTTTCTATCCCAGGCTAGAGTGTAGTGGCACAATCTCAGCTCACCGCAACCTCTGCCTCCCAGGCTCAAGTGATCCTTATGCCTCAGCCTCCTGAGTAGCTGGGATTACAGGCAACCGCCACCATGCCTGGCTAATTTTGTATTTTTTTGTAAAGACAGGTTTTCACCATGTTGGTCAGGCTGGCCTCAAATTCCCAACCTCAAGTGATCTGCCCGCCTCAGCCTCCCAAAGTGCTGGGATTACAGGTGTGAGCCACCGCACCCAACCTGAATAGACGTTTCTTTAAAAAAGACATACAGGCCAGGCGCAGTGGCTCACGCCTGTAATCCCAGCACTTTGGGAGGCCGAGGCGTGTGGATCACGAGGTCAACAGATTGAGACCATCCTGGTCAACACAGTGAAACCCCGTCTCTACTAAAAATACAAAAAATTAGCTGGGCGTGGTGGCACGTGCCTGTAATCCCAGCTACTCAGGAGGCTGAGGCAGGAGAATTGCCTGAACCCAGAAGGCGGAGGTTGCGCCATTGCACTCCAGCCTGGGTAACAAAAGCGAAACTCCGTCTCAAAAAAAAAAAAAAAAAAAGACATACAAATGGCAAACGGGAATATGAAAAGGTGCTCAACATCACTGATCATCAGAGAAATGAGCATCAAAACTACAATAAGCTATCATCTCACCCCAGCTAAATGACAGGCAATAGCAAATGCTGGAGAGGATGTGGAGAAAAGGGAACCCTCATACACTGTTGGTGGGAATGTAAATTAGTACAACCACTATGGAGAATAATTTGGAGGCTCCTCAAAAAACTAAAAATAGAGCCACCGTATGATTTAGCAATTCTACTGTTGGATATATACCCAAAAGAAAAGAAATCAGTCTATCAAAGAGAGATCTGCACTCCATGTTTGTTGCAGCACTGTTCACAACAGCCAACACTGGAAGCAACCTAAGTGTCACTCAACAGATGAATGGATATTTTAAAATGTGGTACATGTACACAATGGAGTACTATTCAGTCATTAAAACAAAAAGAATGAGACCCTATCATTTGCAACAACATGGATAAAACTAGAGATCATTATGTTAAATGAAATAAGCCTGGCACAGAAAGATAAACATCATATGGGCTCGCTTATTTGTGAGATCTAAAAATCAAAACAGTTGAACTCATGGATATAGAGGGTATAAGGATAGTTACCAGAGGCTGGGAAAGGGAATTGGGGGATAGGAGTGGATAATGGGTATTAAAAACAGAAAGAATGAGTAAAACCTACTATTTGATGGCACAACAGGGTGACTATAGTCAATAATAATCTAAGTGTACATTTCAATAATTAAAAGAGTATAATTAGACTGTTTATAACATGAAGGATAAATGCTTGAGGGGAAGGCTACCCCATTCTCCATGATGTGATTATTATCCATTGCATGCCTATATCAAAACATCTCATGGACCTCATAAATATATATGCCTATAATGTATGCACAAAAATTAAACATAAAATTTTTTTTAAGATTGAACTTTTTCTCTCCTATTTAGTCAATTATTTATTTATACAAGTTTAGACTCATGTACATTTATTTTATAATTTGATTTATAATCCAATACTACCTTACCTATTTTGTTGCTTCATATCAATCCAGCTTTGGCCACTGGAAGAGAAAGTCACTTCTGAGGAAGGACTAAGAGAAGTGAGGGAGCTAGCCACAAAGCCATCCAATAGAAGAGCATTCTAGGTCCCAAGGTGTGGCAGCCTGATGTGTTTAGGGAACAAGAGCAAGGCCAGAGTGAATAGAAGAGAGGGTATGTAAGGAAGAGTAGCAGCAAATGAAATGACAGAGGTAGTGGTGAGCCGCATCGTACAGCTGTGCAGGCCATAGAAGGGGCTAACCCTTACTTTATGTGAGAAGGAACATCAGAGGATATTTCTAAGCACAGAAAGGCATGGCAAAAGGATCACTGGTTGTTGTGTTGAGAAATGACTGCAGGTAATTAGGACAGAAGGAGGGAGGGCTGGTTAGATGTCTACTCAATAATCCAGGTAAGAGATCACGGTGACCATAAGGATGATGAGAAGTGGTCAAATTCTGGATATATTTTCAAGACAAGCCTGCTGGGATTGGCTATCAGACAGAATGCGGGGTGTCAGAGAAAGAAAGGGGTCAAGAATGACTGTGAGTATTTTGACCTGAGAAATCAAAGGGATAGAGTAGCTATTAACTGAAGTGGGGAAAGTTGCAGGAGTTTTAGACATGTTAAATTTAAGATGCCTATCCAAGTAGAGGTGTCTAGTAGGCAGATGGATCTGAAATTCAGAGAAGTTTAGGTTGGAGATAAAAAACCTAGGAGTCATCAGCATGGAGATGAAACATGAAGCCATCAGACTAGATGAGTCACCAACTGCATAAGTGTAGACAGAGAAGAGCAGAGGTCCAATGACTGAGCCTGGGGCATTCTGGCACTGAGAGAAATCAAGACTTTTTCTTACCTTCCCTTTAATAAGAGAAAAATGTAGCAAGTTTTTCTCTCATCCACTGTGTACCTAGTACTCTGGATCCCGTAGCTCTCAGGACTCCCAGAATATAACCTTAATTTTCCCTCATTTCTCTGTAATTCTCCAACCTCAGTCTATTCTGTGCTGCTGTATACCTGGTCACCAGCATAAGACAGTCACTACTGCCACCACCTCTTTGCAAGCTGTTCTTCCCACCTGGAAAACCCTTTACACTCCGCCTCAACAAATACCAGCTTTTTCAAGCCCCAACTAACCTCCTATCTTCAAAATTTACCTAATTACTCTCACAGTGAATAATCTTCTCCACCAACGCAACCCTAACACCCCAATGACTACCAACATTAACCTCTGTAACACCTGATGTCTGTACAACCAGATATTTATCAGTTATTGAACTGTGTGGCTAGCTAACTGTACCTATAAATGCTGTAGCTTCCTGTAAGAAGAACAGCATATCTACCTTTTCTCTTCCCACCAAAACAGCCTAGAACAAATACCTACCATATAGCAAGCGCTCGATAAATTGTGTGTGAATTGTTTCATGTCAATTCTGTTATTCAATCAGTCACCAAGCTCCCTGAGAGTAGAGACCTGTTTTGTTATATCTTCCAACTGATTCTGGGTGAGACATAGGCAGGCATTCAATAACTGCTTGCTATCAAAGGGACTGATGACAATGTGAGGTCCCTGGGGAATCTTATAATCTTGGTGCAAAACAATGAGAATGTGTGTTCTGCTCTTGCTGCCCCATCTCACCTAAACCCAGTTATTTCCTGGACAAAGAAGAATAATCCAGAGACAACATAGAGATGAAATTCCAGGGCATCTGATGTTTAATGCAGAGAGATTCTCAAAATCATGGTGTTATCTAAAAAGCCTGGACATGAGGTTGTCCTCACTGAAATGCTGGGCAAAAAGAATCAGAAAAGACAAGCACTTCTTCTATGGTGAACCCTAAGAACACAGAGAATACATCAAAATAAATACACGTATATTCACTGAAAAATTATTTACAACAGTGAAAAACTGGAAACCATCTAAATGTCCAACCGTAATAATTAAGTTTAATTTGGTATATTCATACACTTGAATATATTAAAGAACAGCACCTGGAAAATGTTCACTTCATGCCTAAGGCTTACTTTCTACCTATGTGCAGGAGGGGCTCTAACTTTCAACCTCCATTTCCAAAGGGAAAGTATCTGTCTCAAAATAGTCTGTACAGTAAGACTGCACTTTTGTGCAAACCACTGGAAGCACACAAGCCATAATGTTAATTGTACATCTGCACAGCGGGATCTGGGTGATGCTGTTGTTGTTGTCTCCCTTTGTGTTTTTCTGTTTTCCAAGTATTCTGCTTTGAAAACATACTACTTTGTCAGCAGGCAAAAAAAGAGAGAGAAAGTCATTTTAAAAACAAATATGTAAGAGCCAATTTCTCAACTATCTAGGCAGCTGACTGCTAAAAGTCTCCTACTTCCAATATAAAATGCAAGAATCCGAAGGTCCAGCCCCCTCCTCTCATTCCTTCCCCTCCGAGGCCACTCAAGACAGAAAACAGGTGAAACCATAAGACCAAGAGCTTCTTAAGGGAAAGATCCTGTCCTTTTGATCTTTGGTCTCCCACCTCAAAATTCTCAGCACCCTGTGAGGCATTAGGTGCTCAGTAAACAAGAAAGGGAAGGAAAAAGACATAGTGAACTTACAAGGCATAAATACCACTACTGCAATGACATCACCACCCAAGTACTGCTCCACCCTATTCTAGGTCTGATCCCTTTCCCTCCTATCTCTGAGCATTGCACAGGCCCTCCTAACAGCTCTTAGAATAAGAGCTCTGATTCTTTGTACCATAGCAAGTATTGCTCTTTTGCCTTTCCCCCTTCCCCTTTCCTTCCTCCCTCTTCTTAAAAGGTGATCTTGCCTTTCAACTAGTACAATGTGCTGCACTGAACCAGCATGCCAGTCGGTCTGTAGAGAATCACTGAGAGAATGAATTTGAATAATAAAAGCCAGAACAAGGCAATACCTTGGAGAGAGACTTGGTATAGTACCTTCAATTTAGAACCTCATTTCAGTGGCTAATGCAGTTGTTGGAGACATTAGCCTAATTTTTGCCAGGAGAGTCCAGCAACACAGCAGTACTAAACATGGGCACAGAGGATCCAGCTCATCTCAGAGACAAAGTGTGGAGAATGAAATTAGCAGCACTGCACTTCTGGTGCAGAGGAAAGCAAACTCTTGCTCCCCTCCCCCAATTCATCACCAATCATCTTTAAAATGAAAAACACAGAAATGTGTGTGGGAGTATACACAAGCATGAAGTTCAAGGGAAGCCAGGACCCTGAAGAAGCTGCCAGGAGGCACTTACAGGCTACAGGAAAGTTAATTTCAAAGGACATCCAATAAATGCAGCCCTACCACAGATCTTGTCATTGCCAAGCCCTGTTTGCTGCAGGTCTGGGAAGGCTCCAGAACCTGCTGGCAGGTCAGTTCGTTGAGGCCAAAAATGAGAAGGAGAGCCCACAAAGGCCAAACTGGAAGAAAGAGGCTCCACTCCAGACACATCTATACAGATTGGGGTGGGGTTCCTAAAACAAGTGCTTCCTATTGGCTAGGTTAAAAAGAAGCCACACCTGGTCTGGTCCAGATTTGTCCTATGTCTCTCCCTATGCATCAGCCTCCACACTGCAGGAGCCAAGGAGCTCAGGATCTTTGGCTTTACTGTAGCTGTGAGCCTTTAAAGAGGGGAACATGCAGCTCAGAGGTAGTAACAATAATCCTAGGTAACAGACTTTGCAGGGGCCTCCTGGCTCCTCCTAGACCATGCCAATAATGGGTTGAGCATGGGTCTCCCTGGCTAGCCAGGCTGAAGAAGGCACTCCTTTCTCTTGTTCTAACAGACTGGTAGGCCAGAGGTATTCTCTCTGCTTCTGCTGGTCTGTCATTGCCTCTGATTCCCCAAAGTCCCACTCTGCTTCCTACTCTGTTATTCTGGGTCCTTTTGTCTTACCTAGGGATAGATGAAAAGAAGACAAAGTTTAACAAAGTCTTCACAGCCAAGGATTTTCTAGAACCTAATGCCCCTTTTCCTTTCCTCTCCCCCAGCAGAGGACAATGTTACCAGTAACTCACTTTAACAGTATCATGGCCTCACCAACATTGGCCTGGAGGTCTCAATGACTCTAACATGTAAACATCGTAATGACAGACACAAGGACACCTGTATACCCAGATCTTTGAGTGGGTTAGTAGGACTGCCAATCTTTTTGTTTGAATTGATTCCCAGGTAGGCTGTGGTTAAGGCTTAAAGCCCAGGCACTCCGATATGCCCTCACTATATTTAATGCAGCAGTAGGCACATGGCAAGTACCCAAATACCTCAGGACTTGAACTCTTCCCAAGGGTCTCTCTGTGAAGTCCCAGGGATGTGAGAGACTATCCTCTTTTCCTGACAGATACTAAAGGCGAACCCTAGAGAAGAAGGAAGGGCTGGTCAGAGGAAAAGCAGAAGAAATGAGAGGCTAGACAACCCAGACTCCACCCAAGAGGCACACGCAATGAGGGGAGCAGAGCAGGGATAGGGAGGCAGGACTCACTCTCCATACACACAGCCTGCCTGCCAAAATTTACTGGATGGCAGGAATCCTAGATCCGTGGGTGAGGATTGAGTCATGTTATGAATCTCCTTTTTCTAAGCAGCATGTGAAAAAACTCCTCCATCTCAGGAAGAGAAGGTGGGGAAGAGGGGGGCGATATGTGTTGGAAGGTGGTGGTCGGCAACTGGAAGCACAGATTTCATTCTCATGCTACAACAGCCTCCTCAAATTACAAGGGGTCCATTCCAGAAGAAGCTACGCAGGCCAAGGAGGCTAGACTGTGGCTTTGGATAAAGTCGAAATACCACTGACATGAAATTGTACCATCACAGTGTTGATAATTTCCCTGGAAGAAGCAAATCCTCCCATAACCATAAATCAATCCCTCACTGCAACTGCAGAAATCTATCAAAAAAAAAAAAATTCAGCTATTACCAGTAATTCTAAATGCTCCGCACTAGAAGCATAATTAGGGGAGATTCTGAAAGGCGCCCTGAGGAGGCCATACGCAGAGTAGAAAGGAGTTATATACCCTTAGAAAGCTCATTTAGGGAATGGGCTGTGCATAATGCATGCAGGCCCAGGAGTGCAGACACTCCCTCCCTGCGGCCTGCTCAGAGGCAGGCTGTGAGCCGCGACACTGGCAGATGGCTGCCCCGGTAGCAATCGTGCACGCTCCAATGGCCGCCTCCTCCCGTCCACCCTTGAGCACAGGCTTATGCTCTCACGAGGGGTGGGGAACACCGGCAGACATTACCTCCAAAGAATAGTGCCTTTCCCTAGGGAAGGTAAACATTTCCATCAGAAGGCAGAAGCCAGCACAAAGGCAATTTCTCTCTGTGCAGGGAAAAGGAGCCGCAAACATAAAGTTGCTCAGTCAAAAGAGACAGATGATCTCTGCAAGCTGAGCCATGCCAAACTGTCTGTAAAGAGTTTGCACATCCATCAGCACAAGTGGCTGTGTAGGGGAGGAGGAGGCAGGAGTGGGGAAGGCCCCCTGAGGGTGCAGGACTCTCTGGACCAAGAAGCCCAAGGAGAGGAAAAGCCAGTCATCTTTCTGCTAGGGCTCTAGCCTGAGCAAAGGTGCAGCAAAAGGCTTCATTTCCAGCAGATTTTCTCTCCTCTCAATCCTCCCAATCCATACCCAAGGTCTGTCCACTTCAAGCCTCTGCATTCATAAGCTTTTGGGGCCACTGGCTGTTGAATTTTGAGCCAGCCACTTCTCCTTCCCACTAGCATCCTCTACCTTTTTAAAGTCACATGTGATTAAAAAAGAAACGGCAGTTCACTAGCCTTATGCCTAAAATAACCTATGGAGAAATATGGTTTATGAACTCCCCCGTAATACAATACATAATTCAGAGCCCAGCCATTTGTCACAGCATTGAGTAATCCACATGCATCCCATGGGTCTGACGATAAAATTTGTAAATCAATAGCAAAAAGCAGTATACCTTAGCCATTGAGTTAACATTTTTTAGCATTGATTTTTTAACTTAGAAAATATGGACTTCTGAGGGTAAATGCTTGTAAGGGAGTTGTGTGCTAGAATGAAAGACTCTATACTTTCCAGAACCCCCTGATAGCTGACTTCAATGCAAAAATAAAAACTCCAAGACTCACATTCTCCCAATGATGATAATGGCTTTCTTCTATAAACCCTGCTATTAGCATGACAGGTATGACCACATCAGTCATAAGAAAAGCACATGTACCTTTTACACTCAAGAAAAGCAAGTAAAATATCTGCTTTGTGCAAGAGCAAGGCACTTAGCAGGAAAGAAAATAATAAATTATTGCAAAGGCTTGAACTTATTTTTCCTTCTTCTGGATGATCAAACAATGAACGTAGGGGTAGGCATCACAATCCACAAATATACTGCCATAGTGATTGGTGCTTAGGTACAGGAATAAAACATGCAGAATTACATTTATATTCCAAAGAACAGAGACAAGTGCCCTGATCGCTCAGCCCTGCCGAGAGTCCTAATGCCAAATGAGTGGCCTCCTCCCCAGTCTGTATGGCACCACGGCAGGATCCCATCTGGGGTGTTTGTCTGCATTGCTATCTAACCAATTATCTGCCTAGAACAGACCTTGCCTCAGGATGCATCAGGTGTGCAGGTGCTTAAGAGGCAAGTGTTGGGGTCCCTGAGTAAGAGTCCTCCCTCTGACATGGGAGGCAAGACTGACTCAGATGTTACCTGTTATGCTGGGGGCACAGCTATACCCTGATGAGTTTCTCCTTTACTTAAAAAGATCACTTAGACATTATTCTATTTTAGCTTTTTATTTTGAAATAATTTTAGACTTACAGAAAAGTTGCAAAAAAAAAAAAAAAAGTACGGAGTTCCCATATACTCTTCATCCAGATTTCCCTGCTATCAACATCTTACAAAACTATAGGACAATTATCAAAACTAAGAAATCAACTTTCATACAATGGTAGTAACTAAATTATAGACTTTACTTGGATATCACCAGTTTTTCCACCATTTTTTTTCTCTTCCACAATCTAATCCAGGATATCACATTGTATTTGGTTGTCACATCTCCTTTGTCTCCTCCAATCTGTGACAGTTCCTCAGTCTTTGTCTTTCGTGACCTGGACATACTTGAAAAGTACTGGTCAGTTATTCTGCAGACTGTACCTCAATTTGCGTTCGTCTGATGTCCACTGATCTTTAATACAACAGAAAAAACGGCAGCTAACATTTACTGAGATATTACTGTGCACCTGGCACTAGAGTAAACATTTCATGTTTACCTTATTTACTCTTTAAAATAACCCTCTGACGTAGGCATTATTACTACCCCTATTTTACAGAGAGGAATAGTTCATTAACCTTTGGTGGAATTAAGTAACTTGCCTAGCAACTAGCTATAAAAGACAGAGCTGAGGTGTGAACCCAGGTAGACTGACTCTAAAACCCTATACTATACGCTACATTCAAGGCACAGCAGCAACAAACAAATGTCAAAATACAACCTGGGTCTGCCCTTGGCCATTCCCTCCCTGAAGAACATGTCTCATTGAAGAAAGGGTATTATAGGCTTTATCTTCCTTCCAAAGGAGATGAAATACTCCGCTTGAATTTCTGCCCAGACAACCAGATTTTTTTTCTCTTGACAAGAAGTACCTTCCTGGATTAAGGGCAAAGAAAAGTCCATTGTTCTCCTGAGATCTTACTCTGAACTGGTGCCAGATGGAGGGAAAACAGATGAGCACGTAAATGTGCTTAATTCAAGAGAATTCTCTTCTGAAGCCTTTTCAAGTGTATGGAAACACAGAGGTGACAAAAAAGGGAAAGAGCTTCTAGGATTGCTTTTTTCCCCATGTTATGCCCAGAAATATCCAATGATGAGCAACACAAACGGACACCTTGCTTTTAATATCAGGCTTTTTGGGAAAATTGAGGTACAAACTATTCATGTGGCACATGGTGTGTGTGTCAAGGGACAGGGCTATGGGAGGCAGGCTGGGAAGAATTCCAACTGCACTCCAGGATTTGTTTTTAATGTTTATGACTTTAGATCACTCTGTTCCACAGACTTGATTTTTCCCAAATCCCGTCTCTGACAACGCTAATGTGTTTTTCCTCTAGTTCTGACTGATCAGCAAAATATGTGGCTGGAAGGACTGGCTTGGAAGTCATTTCTTTGATGCTAGCAGAATTGAGAAAATATTCCCCCAGCTACAGATCCCTTCGTCTATTTATCCCTGCCACCTGCCACTCGGCTGCAGGTAGAGGCAGCTAGGGAGGTAAGGTGGCAAGGATGGCAGGGTGTGAAGGAGGGGAAAAGGGAAAAGGGCTGAGAGCATGAATACAAGGAAAAGAGAGAAAAAGAGCATTGTGTTCAAACAGCCACTTTAGAACCAAGACTTTCATTGATATGCATCAGCAGTGTCAGAAGAGGCCAGCAAATAGGTGAAAAATTCTCAGCCTTCCTTAGAACTTTTTTTCTTACTTCTCTTCACCCCACAAAGCACATCCCTCTACTCCAAAATGAAGACAGACTCCTGTAAATGAAACACTTTATCTGGGTGCCTCCATTACTGCCAGCTTTGTAAAAGAGCCCTCCCCTTTGAAATCTATTGTTCTATCTATACTGAAATATACCGTTCTATACTTTGATCAAATACCGGGAGCTGAAATGCTGTCTTTAGGGAATAATTCCTCCAGCCTCTCCATCTACAATTTAACCCAGTGGGAATCTAAAGCCAGCCAACAGCCCTCAAATCACACTGTGCACAGGAACACTTACTCCACTGTGTTTAGGGGCATCAGAATCGATCCCTAAGATCCAACCTAGAAACCCAAATAGGGCAGCTTGGTAATTCTGCATCTGCTTGAATAATTCCCCCCTCTCACTGTCAAAGACCTCCAAAATTCACATTATTTTGTTCCCATGTACATGTCAAATAAAACTGCTTTCAGATCATGATCCCGCAGATTCCATCATCAGAAGAAAGGAAATCTGGAAAAAGCAATGGGATCTGAAGACCTTGTACCAATGGACCATGGGCTCCAAGAGAGACCAAGAGAAAACATAACCACTACCTTATGGGGTAGCTTGAGAACTTAATATATACAAAGCATCTAGCACAAGAGGATGTTAATTAAAAAATGTTAGTTTTCTTAGTTTTCTTCCTTTCCCTACCCAACTGCTAGAATGGACTTCCTCGGTCCTATTTCCCCTCTGTTTTTTGTTCGTTTTTTTTTTTTGTGTGTGTAGGCCCCTTCCAATCTAGGATTCCCTCAATTATTTCTTGGTCATGAGATTCTAGACAACCTCCTCACCTCCTCACCCTCTAAGAGCCTGAATGACTTGGCCGGGAGCAGTGGCTCATGCCTATAATCCCAGCACTCTGGGAGGCCAAGGTGGGCAGATCACGAGGTCAGGAATTCGAGACCAGCCTGGCCAGCATGGTGAAACCTCGTGTCTACTAAAAGCAAAAAAAAATTAGCTGGGCATGGTGGCGCGCCCCTGCAGTCCCAGCTACTCAGGAGGTTAAGGCAAGAGAACTGTTTGAACCCAGCAGGTGGAGGTTGCAGTGAGCCGAGATCGTGTCACTGCACTCCAGCCTGGGCAACAGAGCGAGACTCCATCTCAAAAAAAAAAAAAAAAAAAAAGAGCCTGAATGACTTGACAAAACCGGGAGATGATGAAATAGAGATTAAAAAGATGATGTTTGTGCAACATTTAGAGGGCTACTGGGGTGGGGGGTGGGAGCTGTTTCTTTTTTCCCCTAAGGAAAAAGAACTTTACAAGTATACCATATTACTATTCCTTAAAAACTCACCCCTGCCCAGATAAACTAATTATGGCCATTGGTAATCAAATCTGAAAACTTTTAATCCAAAGAAATTGTTCTCTTCTTCCAAACAACTGCATTACTCAAACCATAAGCAGACTGTTCTGGGAATCAAAGAAATTAAACTAAAACTCAATCTTTGTTTGCCCAAATCCACATATTATGGGAAACAAGGCAAAACCAACAACTTATAAGTTTATGAATAATAGCAAAACAAAACCCCTACATGAACAGAAATATAATCAGCTTGATTAGCACCCAAGCAACACAAGGCTCACAGAGCCCCTGCACACAAGGCCCTGCTTCATGCAGGCTCTTTACAGGCTACCAAAAGATCAGTGGCTAGTGGGGTGCCATCCCCACCCTGCCCTTATGCACTGCCAGGGCCTCAAAGAGTTCCCTTGATGTTCCTTGCCTTCAGAAGATGGAAGGTTGGAGCAGGTTCAGAGGAGCTTCCAAAAAGCTCTCCAGAGCTTGCCAGAAACCTGGCTTCACAAAGCCCCACAGGCCAGATGGACAAAGGTCTCCCGCACCAAACCCAAAGACGATCCAAGAGTACCCATAATGATCCACCTATCATTCCCCAGACTCCAGCCATCCCACTGTCCACCTATGTACTGCCCAGGGCTCAGACTGCTCAAGAAAGTCACCAAACATCACCCACCACAATGTCATGTTGTCAGGTGTCAACTGGACCTTTCCTAATATTGGGTGATGCTTAGTTCTGACCTCTTGGTTATCCAAGCACCTTCCCCACAGTAGTTCTTCCCAACCTTCCATTTCTCAAGCACCCAAATAACTACTTCTCTTTCATTGCCCAAAGCAGAAGCCCACCCTCAGCTTGGCTCAGAAAACTGAAGACATCTAATAGGAGCTTCTTCAATTTCTGTTTATATCCCTCCCACCTTTCTGTGTCCCTTTCTAGTCTCTGCTTCTAATTTCTCAGTCTCATCACATTTATGAAGCCAGGACTGTCCATCTGCTACCTAAATAACTTTGCCCCATCAATGATGTCCCCTATGGGATTTTTTAATCTGTCAACACTGATTCCTTTCCCCTCTGCCTTCCAACATACACAAAACATCTCTCCAGCCAGCTCCAATGACCCCACTCAGGGAAGCCTTTCCTTCAGTGCCCTCTGCGTTCTCGCTGAACCACCTTCCTGTCAGGGGTCCTCCATCACTATAAGCCCAGGTGGGCAACCTCTGGCAAGGCCACCATGGTATCCCTGGCATCAAGCACTATACTTCCAGGAGTTCAACAAATGGGACATGAAATAAGCAAGGTTTTCGACACTGCTATTTCTAACTGAAATTACCCTTTTAGTTCTCCTCGTATCCTTACTATCAAACTCCTCAAACCCAGGAGTTTACATCATCTTTCTTCATCTCCTCATCTCCCAGCACAGCTCCTGGTTGAATTCTATGACAGACTCATCTGTTACACTTAGTTTCACACCTTTAAATCTACTGGCTTGTCAGTTCTCCTCCTGATCTCCTCCCTCTCCCTCACTGGCCCCCACTTCTGACAGAGTGAATGCTGCCCACCCCGGCCACCTCATTTTTCCCCTGCATGTACCTGCCACTCCAGCCAAGCAGATATACTCTCACTTCAGGTCTCTGTTCATATTATCCCCACCAATACCACTACTCATACTTTGTTCTCTTTTCTCTATCTAGTCAAGTACTATCTCTAAGTTATAGAGCAATTCCTACCTATAAAGCTCTGACAAAACTAAGAACACAACAGGTTCTGTGAAAGCGCCTCTCATTCAAGCTCTAGGCCAGCCTCTGAGAACTACTCCTAGCCCTGGTTAGTCTTAACCTTGGAGATGGCGTGGGCTGTCTTAGCCAGTGGGATGAGGCCAATATTAGAAAAGGAAGCAAAGTCAGAGCTACAAAGATTCTCTGAATTAAAACAAAGTCTGTGGCATGAGGGCTGGACTAGTTGGCAGCTAGTTTTCCATCATTCCCACTTGGTCTAAGTTTTCCATCTCAGCCATTTGGGTGTCCCAACTTTCGTGAGCTGAGGCTATGCCACTCTGCTCAGTACTCCTGATTAAACCTCAGAAAGAACAGGTGGATAGAAGCAGAGGAAGGGGAGGATAAGGGCTTTGGGGTATACATTAAGCATACAAATACTTGTTAGAAAGAGGATGGCCAACAGCTGCTCTCCATCACCACCCAAATGCACAGATTGCAAACTGGACCCTGGCCTGCCCCATCCGGGTAATGAAGGCCAAAGCCAGGGCAGAGACACTCTGGTGCCAGAGCAGAACTCAGCTAGCCGGCTGCAAAGTGGCCTCAGTCTTGGCAGTGGCTGCCATGGAGGTTGCAGGCCTTCCTGGCCTGGCCTCCATCTGCTCTCCCAGGCGGCTGTGGGATTTAGCTGCTGAGGGGAAATGATCAGCCATACTAGGAAGCTAGTGAAGAGATCTCCCTACATGAGAAATGAGGTCTCTCTGCAATGAAGAGATGTAAACCATCTTCATGGAGCTTCCTGGGGCCTTCCTGTATTCCAGCCCACCACCTTTTTTCCTCTCCCAGTACAGGATAATTTGAAGCCTCAGAAACTGCTCCTACAGACCTCAAGAGACCTGGCATCCTGCCATCCTCCAAGTGGTTCTCTCTGACAAGCTTGTCTTACCAAGGAGGAAAAGAGATGCTCAGAGTGGAGAATGCTTAACAAAGGCTGGGGAGGTGGACATTACAGAGGGAAGGACCAGAAGTATAGGTAGAAGAGGAACAAATGAAGTTCTAAGGAAGTCCCCCTCAGAAGATTGGAAAGCCCTCAAAGTAAGAAGGGTGGCATCGTGTAGAAGGAAGTAGCACCAAAGGTAAGCTTTGTTGAATATTTCATCCTGAAAAGTTGCCAGAGATAGCAACGTATGTCCAAGAAGACAGACCACCCTAACACCACACAGAATCAGGCTGTTTCTTCTCTTTAGCCCTGCCCCACCTTTCCAGCACTGTCCTTCAGCCAGGGTGAAAGATCATTCAACAAAGACCCCTAGCTACACCCCTCCCTTAAGTTATTACTTCCTTAACAGCAGCTAAGAAGTCCCACTGCCACGCTGTGATGAGCTGCAGGGGCTTAGGCATGAAGTGCCCTGAACCAACAACCTCACTCCCACCCACTCTCATAGGCCTCACATGTGTGTGCTTGTCTGTGTATGAAGTATGAGACAGAAGAGATCATACTCTTGGGGACCATGGGGAATGAGAGGACCCATAAGGAAGATCCCTCCAGGATTAGGGATGGAGAGAGGGAGGGTCACCTGCCTCCCATCTACAGATCTGGGAAGTGGGCAGAACATACTGGGAGCTTTGCCCCTTAGTCTCACCTTCATTGCAACTGTGGTATAATAATGCATAGTCTTTTTCCCTGGTTCCTGGCTGGCTCAGTATTTCTAAAACTCTTGGGATTTTTTGAGCCGTAAGAGTGTATTTTGTTATTCCTAACAAACCTCTTTCAACCTAACAGGGTTCAACCTCACGGGGCTTTTATGCTAATTAGGTGACTCTTGGTTAGGGGTTCTAGATAGTTTCAGCATGGAGGCTGGTTGCCAGAAAGACTAACCCAGGATTAGAGGGCTGGAACTTTCAGAGGAGAGGAGGAGGATTGGAAATTGAGCTCAATTATCAATGGCCAATGCTGTAATCAATCATGCCTACATAAGGAAACCTCCATAGAGGCCCTGAAACAATGAGATTCAGAGAGCTTCCTGAACTCCACTTGAGCATGAGGGTTGGTAGACACACTGAAGTGCTGGGAGGCTCTGTGCACCACCCCCTACCCCTACTCCAATATCTTGCCCCATGCATCTACCTGTTATTTGGCTGTTACTGAGTTGCATTTTTATAATAAACCAATAAACATAAGTAAAGTTTTTTCCTGAGAGCCATTCTAGCAAAGTATTAATGTCAAACCTGAGAATAAGACTGTGAGAATCCCCAATTTAAATCTCATCAGTCAGAAATACAGGTGGCCCAGAACCTGCAACTGCCATCCTAAATGGAAGCAGTCTTAGGGACTTAGCCCTTTAACTTGTGGGATCTGAAACTAATTCCACGTAGACATTGTCAGATTTGAATTGAATTGCTGCACACCCACTTGGTGTCAGAGGACTGGAGAACCACACTGCCCCTCCAAAGCTGTAAAGAGCCAAAAGCCCAACAGAAACAGTGTCACAGAGTCACCCAGAACAGAGTCAGGTGCTCCTTCAGACAGATGTCCAGAGCCTGCAGGAAATCAGACTCCTCTCTTAAATGCTTGAAACCAGAGTAGTTGGTCTACTATAAATGAGGTTTTTAAAATTCAATTCCCTCTTATTGCTCGTGCAGATCTGAAATGATCTGACCAGATGGCTGGTGCTCTATAATTCTTGGATTGCTCTCATCAGTTGTTGATGATTTGGATTTTTTTTCTTTTTCTTTTTTTTCCCCCCTCATATGAACGTGTTCTTGCACAGGCTTCCTGCACGCTCACATTGAGTGGGCTCTTTGTGCTAATGCCAGTATTTCAGAGACTCTCACAGCCACCTGGAGTCAGATCAGGTCAATAAGGAGCCCCAGGTCTGTGCCTGGCTATGCTTCCCTGAGCCCACATGGGGCCAACATGCAGCACTGGCTAATGAGCAGAACAAGGGGGCCTCTGCCAAGGATGCCTCCTTATCTCCACTTCTCCTTCAGGTCCCCAAGGAAAGGGAGGTAGCAAAGATGTATATACATACATATATGTTTTTAAAAAGACAGTGTCTCACTATGTTGCCAAGGCTGGAGTGCCCCTGATTGGCTATTTACAGGTACCAATGATGCAAACTCCTGGGCTCAAGCAATCCTCCTACCTCAGCCTCCTGAGGAGCTGGGACTACAGTTGCACACCACCATGCCCAGAACAAAGGTATTTTTTTTTTTATGACAACTATAGCCATTTACTGAATATGGCCAATGTGCCAGGCCCTGTGTTGAACATTTTACATGTTAACCTTGTTTCATTCTCACATCATCTCTGTGAAGTATTGTATTTTCATACCTATCTTCAGATGAGGAAACTAAGGTTCTGAGATTCTAAGCAACCTGAGCAAGGCCACAGAGCTCAAAAAGAGAGCTGCAGGTGGAGTTGGAGATTCAGCATCATAAAATTTGATGAACTGCCCCACACAGATCTCAGGGTTAAAGAGAGAAGGCCCTGGCCTTGCCATACCATCCTTTATGCCCTCACTGAGCAAAAAACACTTCCACCAGGACATCCAGAATGCTTTGGTGGCTGTTTTTGTCTTTGTCTCTGTATCCTTTATAAGATTATGAGCTGAATAGAGGGCAGGGGTCATGTCCTTTTTGCTACAAGATAATATGGCACAGTGGTTAGGAGCTGGGGCTTAGAGCCAGACAAATCTAGGTTTCAGTTCCGACTCTATCGCTTTTTGGTTATTTGGCTAAGTGATTTCTTCTCTCTGAGACTCAGTTGTATCTGTAAAAATAAGGATAGTTATAGTGCCTGCCCTCAAAGGAAGCCTGACAGAGTCAATGCTCAGTAAATGTGAACTATTATCTATATCTCTGGCTATAGATGATGCCTGGCACAAAGTAGGATCTCAGAAGGTGCCCAGGGGGCAGGAACCCATTGAAGCTGGCTGTGACTGGCATTCTGTAATACCAACCACACAGACACAAAGTCCTGGTGTTCAGGGGTCCTCAGCCCCAGGACAAATTCCTGAGTTCCCTGCCCAGAACCCATAGGACCTGCCAGCAAACAGCTTTCCTCTGCTTGCTTGTGAACAGCTGATGCTGTATCCACACTCAAATGCTTGCTGTGCCTCTTTAAGGTGAGGCAGATCCCAAAATAAACCAGAAGAAAGAGACAGGAAAATCACTTCTAGGAACAAGCAGCTCCCAGTGAGGATGCTGACAGTAATAACAGAGGCAGGTAAACTTCAGGAGATTCACCTGCAGCTGTTCCAGGACTGAGTGGCCAGGGCCCAATTCCTACTTGGACTGCAGAGAAGGCCCACGAAGTCATGGGTTGGTCCCCTGGTGTTCCAGGCAGCAGGCAGTCTGGAAATCTGCTTTCAAATGAGCACAGCCAAAACAGCCCACGAACCCCAGTTCCCCACTTGGGAGCCTAAGGACAACAGAGCTGTGGTCCTCCCTTAAGAGTCCTGAGGGGACAGAAGGTACTGAATGGGGGACAATAACTGTCCATATAAACTTGCCATTTTCTTAAAGTCCACCACCTTCCTGTGCCATGCCACTGACTCTTAGACAGGAAACACTCTGCTAACCCTTTTTGCCCGTGCTTACCCTTGCTCCATGATCAAAGTCTCTGTTAAGGAAGGGAGGACATTGCATGAACATGCAAGTCTCTTCTTCACATCATTAAGTTCCCTTCCCCATGTAAAGTTATAGGGACAGAAACCGACATGCTCATGTACCTTCATTGGCATCCAATGATTCCACAATTGGATTGAGGGGGTGGCTAAGTGGAGAATTTACCACTGAAAATCAGAACAGCTGTGTACTGACTGATTTCTCCATGTTAGGAAGTGGGCAGAGGGCTTTGCATCTACCATCTCACGGCATACAACAGCCTCTGCAGCAGGCAGGGCAGGACACTTCCCCCATGCCACCAATGAGAAAAACCAAAGAACAGAAGGATTCCATGACTTGCCCAAGATCCCATAAGTAGCAAAGCTAGGATTTGAACCCAGAACTGGCTGAGTCTAGTCTGTCCTCTTTACCACTAAATTATACCACCGCCCCATTTACCTACCCATTCAGTTCCCAGGACTGGCTACATTCCTTTCAACCTTTCGGTAGATGTGTTGGAAGCTCCCAGGCAAAATTCAGAATGTGATAAATTAAATATCATAATCTGGTTGAACACACGTGCCAGCTATCCACACAGACCCCTGAATTTCCTAACAGTATACACAGAAGACATGTCAATCCTGTACTGGGGCCTCCACTGGTCTGACGCCATGACACCAGATTCTTAATCACCCCCCACCCCAGTAGCCCTCTAAATGTTGCACAAACATCATCTTTTTAATCTCTATTTCATCATCTCCCGGTTTTGTCAAGTCATTCAGGCTCTTTTTTTTTTTTTTTTTTTTTGAGATGCCCATATCAGACACCGAGGCCAGAACAAGCCTCCCACGTAACCTCCCCTCACCAGTCCTGCTTTTGAGATGCAGTGTAGGCAAAAAATGCTCCTGGGATGGGGCAGGCATGACTGGAACCAGAGTTGCTTAGCCCTCTAAGCTACAGGGCCTCTGCATCTAGGTGTAACTGCAACACACCAGCCTTTGGGACAACTCCAGGGGAATTTTGTAAAGAAGAGTTTACCAGAGACTCGAGAAACTCCAAGGCAGAGGGTGATGTCAATGAAACAACAAGTTAACTGTAAACATCAGTGCTCTACTCCAATTCTCTGGGAGTCTCTCAGAGTCCACAGCCCACTCTCATCACACAGGCTCTGATTGTCCCTCCCCAAGGATACAGAGAGGGGCTCTTTTCTTTAGCCTTTAATAGCAGCCCCACTGCCCCGAGGGCTGGGCAAGGGGCCAGGGTCAGAACTGTCATCATTGTTCAGTCTGCAACATGAATCAGGATGCCACTGGTTGAAGGGAGCTACTGACTCAACCACAGGAACAGACAGGGTAGGAGTCAAGGCCACAGGACACTGACTTCCATCTGCTCCGGGAACTTGCCTGGTTAAAAGTGGTACCAGAAGGCCAGGCATGGTGGCTCATGTCTGTAATCCTAGCATTTTGGGAGGCTGAGACAGGTGGATTGCTCGAGCTCAGCAGTTCAAGACCAGTCTGGGCAAGACGGCAAAACCCTGTCTCTACAAAAAATACCAAAATTAGCTGGGTGTGGTGGCTTGCAAGTATAGTCCCAGCTACTCTGGAGGCTGAGGTGGGAGGATCACCTGAGCCCAGGAGGCAGAGGCTGCAGTGAGCTGAGATCGCAACACAGGACTCCAGCCTGGGTGACAGAGCAAGACCCTGTCTCAAAAAAATAAAAGTGGTACGAGCAAAACTATATACATAAAAACAGTGGATACAGTCTGTATCTTCCACGCCCTACCCCTGAAAGCCTCTGGTTTTAGTCCTGGACCAGTGGGGCTCAGGTCTCAAGTGAAGCCAGGTCGGGGAGGGGTGGGTGATGGCAGGCAATGGTTGAATCTGCTGAACCCAGTACCTCTATTCCTAAAAGTTCCCTCTGCTCAATGCCATTAGCTCCCAGTTGGCTTCCTCGGTGCTTCATCACTCTTCTGTGGCAGCAGCTACCCATGTGCAAACCCAGCAGGAGCAATATTGCTACCAGAAAGCTGGCTGGCACAGCAAATGTTGCCCTGACAGCACAGCAGCAGTGGGGGCAGTGAGGACATGGTGATGAATATCGGCAAGGAGCTAATGAAACTACACTGTGGAAACTGCCAGGGTTTGCTATCCACCTTGCCACTGCTTAGGACAGTCCCAGGTGTCAGTATAATAGGCACCAGCCAAGGACAGCTAGGACTGGGAAGACGCAGGAAGAGAGTGGGCCCAGGCTCTGGGGTCAATGGCATAGGGCAAGTTAGCTGGATGACATTGGACAAGTTACCTCACCTCACTGAGCCTCAATGCTTTCATCTGAACATAAAGATAGTAATAGTTCCTATTATAGCGAAAATTGAACAAGATTACACATACGAAGCACCTAGTACAGTACCGGAATATGGTAAAGACTCTGCAATTGCTGACTATTCTCATTATTTTAAGCCCTGGGCCCAGGCTCATGAAGGGGTTAGAAAATTGTTTCTTCTGAGGATGCACTATTTAAAAACCAGGCCAGGACCAGCCCCTGTTTCTTGGAACAGGTTTAACAACAGAACACTCCTGCCCCACACTGGTGCTCAGGACTCTCCCATGAACAATATTTCAGCAGCACTGAGCCGAGCAGCAGAGCCCAAAATAGCATTTGCAGAGCGAGGCACATGTCATTGCCTCTCCAGTGCTTAGAAGTGCAAGGAAAGAAAGTTTTCAATCACTTGCTCAGAAACCATGGCCACCCACCACCTGCCTTCCTTCCAGGGCACTCAGATGTTGCAATCTCTGTTCTGCTGGAAAATGAAGGTCCCTGAGTCCTGCAGCAGCAGCTACCACTCTGACAGACCTGCTATTCCCCTCCCACAGGCCACAGATGAGCAGCCCGAAGGAGCAGCCTGGTGGGGACAAAGGACATATGTAGTTTGAATCCAGAGTGTGTTTTGTGGGGACAGGGCTGGGCCTGGTACCTGGTCGAAGGGCCTGCCACTCATGTGTCGGGTGGAACACCTCCAGGACCTCGGCATCGAGCTCCTCCTCTGCTTTGGTTTCTTTTCTCTCTGTTCCTTTGGTGCTGCTCTTCTCTGGGTTGGTCAGGGCAAACTCCTTCTGAGAAGGGAAAACACAGGGCATGACCCACCGCAACTAGGCCCCAGGTAAGCAGAAAGGAAATGGCCTGAGGTGGCACATTCTTTTCCTCCATGCCCCTCTCCCCAACAGCCAGACATGTCTGGACACCCACAATTCCTTTCACAAGGTCAGTCTCAGAACCAGCACGCATGAAGTAATAGGGCTAAACAAACACATGTTGTCATGTATGTAAGTGGCACTTTTGAAAACGCATAGGGAATGACTCTAGAAGATCCCATGGTATCTTGAGCAGATTAAGGGAACACATTAGGGACAGGGGCTGGCAAAAGGAAACAATAAGAGTCTTTTACTTTCTGACATGATATTATACTGTTTGATGTTTAAAACTCACATGTATGTTTACAATAAAAATAAACATATTTAGAAAAGAAAAAAACACATACATAAATGGGAGAGTAAGGCCTCAAATGGTCACTACAGATGTATGAAAGCTGGCAGCTAAGGCCTAACTGAGTCCCAAGGAGCCCAGCAGGGCACAATTCCCCAGAGTGCCCATGAGCCATTCAAACCATGCAGGAAGGGTACAAGTGGGAAGGTGGGAATCCAGCTGGGCTGAGGGAGGAAGATGCTCAGGTTGGAAACCACTTCCTAAAACCTGTTTCCTTCCACCCGGTGCAGAACATAGAGGATTAATGAGATGGTGTCTCTGGAGCATTCTCAGCTCAGGAGACAGTGATGCAAGATAAATACAAAGTATTATTCATTTTGCTCTTTCCTGGACTCTCATCCTTCCTATCCCATTTTTAAACCTGTTCTTGCATAAAAGCAATAAGACCTCAGGAAATTCGAACCAGAGGGTTCCAGAGCTCTGGGAAATTGCATTTGGGAAAGCAAGGAGGAACCCACATTGGCACACAGGGAGATATTTCAGCCTGCCCGTCTCCCTGGTCATCACTTTTTCTCTGCTTCCCAATCTCTCCCCTAGCGATAAGAAGTATATTTCTTGGAATCTTCCTATGAGCCCGAATCTGTGCTGGTTACTTTATGCAGATCTCACTTTGGTCTCCCAACATTTCTAACCACACCTGGGAGATGTTACATGCATACATCTGGAAAGTTAGTTAACTTTCAAATAACACCTCATTCTTGGCTGGGAGTGGTGGCTCATGTCTATAATCCCAGCACTTTGAGAGGCCAAGGTGTGTGGATCGCTTGAGCCCAGGAGTTCAAAACAGCCTGGCCAACATGGCAAAACCCTGTCTCTACAAAAGATACCAAAAAATTAGCTGGGCATGGTGGCACACACCTATAGTCCCACTTGGGCAGCTGAGGCAGGAGGATCGTTGGAGCCCAGGAGGCAGAGGCTGTAGTGATCTGAGATGGTGCCACCACGCTCCAGCCTGGGTGACAGAACAAGACCCTGTCTCAAAAAAATAAAATAAAGTGCTTCGCTCCAGATAAGAACTCCCTCCTGCCTGGGACCCTCAATGATCTTTAGTTGTCAGAGGAAAGGTTAAAATGCTAAGGTGGCCGGGCGCGGTGGCTCACGCCTATAATCCCAGCACTTTGGGAGGCCGAGATGGGTGGATCACGAGGTAAAGAGATCAAGACCATCCTGGTCAACATGGTGAAACCCCGTCTCTACTAAAAATACAAAAATTAGCTGGGCATGGTGGCGCACGCCTGTAGTCCCAGCTACTAGGGAGGCTGAGGCAGGAGAATTGCTTGAACTCAGGAGATGGAGGTTGCGGTGAGCCGAGATCGCGCCATTGCACTCCAGCCTGGGTAACAAGAGCGAAACTCTGTCTCAAAAAAAAAAAAAAAAAAAAAAATGCTAAGGTACTGGTGATGACAATGTAGACCCCTCCAAGAATTTTTACATTTTAACAAGAAATAAAGGCATGAAATTTAGATGGCAGAATTTCAGGCCTTACTAAGGACCAATAAGGAAAATATCTTGGCAAGAAGAAGCTCTCAAATCACACCACAAGTAATGAGAGGCACTGACTCCAGCATAGTGGTTAAGATGCTGAAAGGATTCAAATCCCAGTTTCTCGTGACTCTGGAAAGTTATATAACTCTCTAAGCTTCAGTTTCCACATTTTGAACATGAAAATAATAATATCTAGCTCACAGATTAGATGAGGTACTACATTGTAAACCACTGCCCCTGGTACATGGTAGCTGTTACTGTTATTACTTACAAAGGCAGACATAGATTCCAGGCTGGATGAGCCTGTGCTGTGACAACCAGGAGTAACTATACAACATGGCATCATTCAAGCAGGTCACCTGCACAGCCTGGTGCCTCAAACCCCTCCTATCCCTTCAACTTAAAGTTTGCACAACTGTGAGCTCAAAAGAAAACTAGGAATAGAAGAGTAGGTATACTTATGAGACTACAGAGAAGACAGACTGGCAGGAGGCACCCTCCATTCTGAGGACATGGACATCAAGGTCTTCCAACAGCTGAGTTTCCAGAGGGCAGGCACCATGTCAGTCTCTTTCATCACCCCCATGCCTAGCACAGGGCTTAGTTTACAAGCTGCTGAACAAACAGATGAATGAATGCCCCTTCCTATAGGCAGGTGTGTCTTTTGGGCGCCTTAGACTGAAGAAAGCCCAAAGTACCTGAGTCTGCTGCAGATACTCGCCTCATATTCCAGAACAAGACCACCCTGTCTGCTAAGTACCCAGGCCTATATATACTAGGATCACCCCTGGTTAGAAGCACTAGACTGAGGGATGAGGAGGTGGTTAATAAAATTTACCTTGGAGGTGTGTCAATGAAATGCCCCAGGGGCCAAGCAGGGATGCCAGTAAATCAGTGGACCAGGTGTAAACAACAGGGAGTGGTGGGACTGTAGAAACTGGAGCCCTCCTGCCTCCTTCCTAAGGGAAGCAGCTACTACTCAGCTGGTCTACCACTGTCATGCAGACATTCAACTTGAAAACAGAAATCCAGATTTCTATGTGAAATGTTCTTATTTTTAGAACACTAAAAGGGCCAAACTAAAATATCTAAGCATCAACTTGCAACCTTTTTTTTTTTTAATTTTTAGTACAGACAAGGTCTCCCTATGTTTCCCAGGCTGAACTCCTGGACTCAAGCAATCCTCCCTCCTCTACCTCCTAAAGTGCTGGGATTACAGGCATGAGCCACCATGCCCAGCCTCCATCCTTGCTTCAGTTTACCTATTAGCCGGATAATTCCTGGCAGGCTGTAAGCAAGCAGCCAAATTCTCATCATCAAGAGAAGCAGAAAGGGGAAAGGGAGATGGTGATGATAAGAAGGTAGCACAGGAAGCCCTTCAAAACCCAGGTAGCCTGATGTTCATTCTAACTACTAAGGGTTAGGTAAGCCTCTTTTTCTAGGTTTCATTAACAAGATTAACAGAGTAGATTCAAGAAGGAGGGTTAGAATGAGACTGGTGAACTGCTGAGCTACATGCTTCAAGTCCTAAGGAGGCCAGACTCTTGCAACAATCCTGTCACTGTTCAAAATATTTTTTGTACCTCCTCTTGGTATCATCTTTGAACCAGATTTTAAGACACAAACACAAAATCTGTCATTATTTTAAAGTACACCAATCCCTTTAGTGGAGACTGACACAAAATTGGTAGTCCCCAGTCTATGCTCACCTTGTTCACCAGACCTGGCTATGAGAGTCTTTAGATGCTTTGCCCAAATCACACCTAGCTATCCTCAAAGGCCAAGGGCTCAGAAGCATTGAGAGAGGTTCACTGATATGAACAAACCACAAGCTGGACAGTGAATTCAAAAGCAGAGTTCCAGAGGAGGTTTTGAAAGAAGCAGCATCAAGAGGATGAGGTTGTAATGTTAACAGCAGTTACCATTTATTAAGCCCTGATCATATGTCAGGCACCGGGGCAAGATGCCTTCCATGCCTCAATTCATCCAAGTCTCATCGGTGAAGCACATCATATTGGTCCCATAGGAGGACAGATATGGGGCTTTTCAAAATCATGCTGCTCAGAAAAGCAGAGCAGAGATTAAAGTCCAGACCTGCCTGGCTCCAAAGCCCATACATAAGTGTTGACTCACTTCTATGATTCTTTCATGGTCAGATGTCCTAATAAGTTGTGCCCTGAGAGCTGAGGGAATGATGCTGGGACAATGAGATCACTTAGTATACCTACCAGCCCAGGCCCTTCCTTGGCAAAGACTCCCATGGGCCAGGTAAGAAACCACAGTCCAAGAGAAAGAACAAGCACAATTAGCCTCACTCTGCCTAGGCAGTGTTCTGAACAGGAGAGAGAGACGCAGGCCAGCCCTTGGTCAGCTGTGAAATAAACCCGTGCTCCGGTGCCTTCCCAGCTGGCTCCTCAGGGCTCCCTTCCATGCTAGACTATGAGCACTCTCTTCTCCCTATCACCATCACTCCAAATACCAGTTTCCTCTCAAGTGACTGGCAAGAAATGCTAGATAAGGTGTTAGCTGACAACAGCTTACCATGTCACACTTCCTTGCACTTGTATCTGAATAAGAGATTCTTACAAACCAAAGCCTACAAGATCCAAGAGAATGAATGAATCTCTAATGATGGGGTGATAGACACTGTAACAGAGACAGACTGCCAGGGCAACATTTTGGGACAGAAGCCTGCCTGACATAGCCCAAATTAAACCACAGAAGCAGCACTACCATACTAAAAAATTAACAGCTGACATATATTAACCATTTACTGGCCATCTCGGGCCAGTTTCAGTGCCAGGTGCTTTATATATAATCACATTGAATCTACACTAAAACCTTAAGAGGGAGGTACCAACACTGTTTTACAGATTAGGAAACAAAGCTCAGAAAGGGTCAAATTGCCAAAGTGAGAGGCCAGGGGATCTTACGAAGGGCCTGCGCTCCTTCCACAAGGCTCCACTACTGTACCTTCCCCCACTGTTCACCACCTTTTTAAAGCCCAATAACACACAACCACAGCCCTTCAGTGTCTACATGCCTTCTGACATGTGGCATCCCGGGGAAGTGCCACAGCAGGAGCCAGGGAGGAAGGCTGACTCCAGATCATACTGTGATACACACAGCCGGCCTTTCCTAGGTGGGCATCAACCTGCCCAAATGCCTTTCAGGAGGACAATTCCAGGTCATCAGGAACACTTACCTGGACTCCAGGCTCTGAAGAAAGGATCATAACCACCTCCACCCCATTTTCACTGTTGTGAAGGTGGCTGGCTGTGTAATTTAGATTTTTAAATGACATCAGGGCAGCAATTTTTATGGTATGAGAGAAAAGATGCTTCAACTCCTACTTGTGCTTAGCACATGATGAAAGATTATGACAAATGGATACAGCTTAGGAACAGACATAAGGATAAAAGCAGCTTCTGTTGATGAAAGTCAGTATTAACATTTTTCTGAGACTAGACTCAATAGAGCTAATATAAATGGACCAGAATAATTATGCTCTGAAAGCTCATCTATTTGGTTGGACTATTATCCAAAAGGGACTTCCTAACTCAGTCCTTAAGTAAATTCATCAGCATGCCTTTGTTAATTGTGCATCTGCTAAAGCTCACAATGGGGAACACGGCATCCTCATAAGCTACAAAGTTGGGGAGGGGACACAACCTGGTCCCTCAAGGCTCTTTTCTGGGCCATTCCATCTCCAACCCATGCCAGAGACAGCCCCAACCTCATGCTGTAGCCAGTCCCATTCTCAGGGACCTCTGGGATCCCATTCACACTGTCCTTGAAGAAGACACAAATAAACAGCACCAACAGGATCTCAGAGGGCATTAAACTCAAAAGGTCTCGTGACTCCTAACTGCATGTTTTCTCCTGCTCCACAAAGTGGGGGGAAAGGCAGAGAGAAAACAAACGATTTCAGAGACAAGGTGGAAGCTTGCCATGAGCCAGAGGTGAACCACAGCTAAGCTGGATTGTTATTAAATTCATCACAATTGTCATTTGCACTCAAGGACCAGAAGTGCAAAAGCTCCAGAGCTTCCAGCACTTTATCTAACATTTAGTGGGAGCCCTGGGGGTTGGGGAAGGTGGCCAGGGGAGGGTGAAACTGTCAAAGAACTAACAGTGAGAGCTTCTCAAGGGAGAAGAGAGGGAGGGCATTAGGAGCTGGTCAAGGGCAGGCTATTGCTGGGACAAGCCAAGGAAACAGGGCCAGGAGCCGTAGTGTGCTGCACCAGGCCAAGTTCAGGGCCTTTTTGCGCATTCTCCTCCTGCCAGTGGCAATGGCAGAAGCCCTGAGCAGTGTGGTCTAGGTTAATGAAGAGTGGTCCAGAAAGAACAGGGAGCTACAGACAAAAGGAAAGAGAATAGAGATAGAGATAAACTGAGGAAGTACAAGGAAGAGAGGAGTAGAGGGGAAAAAAAAGTTTTACTTGGAACTGATGCCCACCACACAGGCACTCAGCTTTTAAGAAGAATTCTGACATTCACAACTCTCACAAACTGGCTGTGTGATTTTGGACAAGTTACTTAATGTCTCTGAGTTTTAGTCTTCTCAAAATGAGGATAAAAACTGTAGTTGCCTACTTCATAGTGTTGGGAGGATTAAATGAGAATACATATAAAGCACTCACTACAAGGTTTGGTACATGGAAGATTATATTAATTTATCATCATCATCATCTTTTTCCCAAAGGGAAACTGTGCCATAAGCTTTAAACAAAGGCCAGAAGACACAGGGATTGGGAGGAAGAAGTCTACCTACTCCATGATCCACTGCCAGCCACACTCGCATAAGAAAGAAACATAAAAGCCCACCCTACTCCCACAGCACCCCTGGTGAGAGGGAGACCTTCTCAGACCTCATCAGGGATCCCTCCCATTTGCAGTAAGACATTTACCGGGTTCTGATGACTGAGGCAGAAGGTGAGGCAGGCGGCCATCAGCAGCCCAAGGAGCATGCCCAGAGGAGCCATCCTAGATGAAGGCAGGCTCTGGTGAGCTGTAGTCAGGGACCTGTAGGTGCAAGCACAGAAAACAGAAGGTCAATGAAAAACTAGTGCTTGGTGTCCCTGCACTGTGATTCCCATGTTGCCACTTGCTCACAGATGTCAGACATTTCCTGCAGAGAGGTATAACGAGCCTTCTACCACTTCTAGATAATTCTGAAGCCTCCATCTCCCATGGTGGGTCCAGCCATCCAACAAGAGATATGCCCTGGCTAGAACCATACAGTCAACCAAGACTCCTGCATAAGCTGTAACAGCCGTGGTCCCTTCCTTCTTCATTAACAACTTGTTATCAGGTTGTGATGGGTAGCCTTGACTATGATAAGGCGAGAAGGAAACTAACCAACTGATCTGCATGTGAACAAACATGGACCCAAATCCACATAAGCCTTTGTAACCATCCACTTCTAAAACATACCCCATTATCCTTCTTGAAGACAGATGGCATCAACATTGTCTAAGCCAGCAAAGTTCAATATCTCCAAGCCACAAAACCTCTCACAATACCTTTCAGTCAAACAAATCGAAGTACAAGCCCCAGTAGCTACTAAAAGGAAAGGCAAAGGTGGGAAGATCACTTAAGGCCAGAAGTTCAAGACCAACCTGCACAACATAGTGAGACCCTGTCTCTAAAAAAAAAAAACAAAAACAAAAATTAAAAAACAAAAAAATTAGCCAGGCATGGTGGTGTGAACCTATAGTTCCAGCTACTCAGGAGGCTGAGGCAGGAAGATCACCTGAGCCCAGGAGGTTGAGGCTGTAGTGAGCCATGACTGCACCACTGCACTCCAGCCTGGGTGACAGAATAAGACCCCACCCCTACTAAAAAAAAAAAAAAAAAAATTAAAAGGATATAAGAATGGAAGGATATCCCATGTTCATGAATTAGAGACTTCATACTGTTAATAACAATACTACCCAAAGCAACATACAGATTCAGAGCAATCTCTGTTAAAATCCCAATGGAAAAACATATCCTAAAACTCATATGAAATTTCAGGGGACCCAGAATAGCCAAAATAATCTTAAAAAAGAAGAAAGGGCTGGGTTTGGTGGCTCAACACCTATAATCCCAGCACTGTGGGTGGATTGCCTCAGCTCAGGAGTTCAACACCAGCCTAGGAAACATGACAAAACACCATCTCTACCAAAAATACAAAAATTTGCTGGGTGTGGTGGTGCATGCCTGTAGTCCCAGCTACCCAGGAGGCTGAAGTGGGAGGATCGCTTGAGCCTGGGAGGCAAAGGTTGCAGTAAGCTGAGATCATGCCACTACACTCCAACCTGGGGGACAGAGTGAGTACCCATCTCAAAAAAAACAAAGTAAAAGAAGAAACTTAGAGGACTCACTCTTCCTGATTTCAAAACTTACTACAAAGCTACAGTAATCAAAGGGTGATACTGGCATAAGGATAGACAGACAGACCAATGGAACAAAATTAAGAGTCCAGAAATAATCACATATATGGTCAATTTTTGACAATAGTGCCAAGACCATTCAATGGAGAAAGGACAGTCTCTTTAAGAAATGGTACTGGGACAACTGGATATCCACATGTAAAAGAATGAAGTTGGACTCTTACATCATTTATAAAAACTAACTAGAAATGAATCAAAAACCTACATTTAAGAGCTAAAACATAAAACTTGGAAAATAGATGTAATCTTAATGACCTTGGGTTTGGCAATGACTTCTTAAATATGACACCAAAAGCATAGGCAACAAAAGAAAAACAGATAAATTGGGCTTCATCAAAATTAAGAAGCTTTTGCATCTCAAAGGACATTATCAAAATAGTGAAAAGACAGAATGGGAGAAAATATTTGTAAATCACATCTCCGTTAAGGGTATATTGACCAGAACATGTTGAGAATTCCTAAATCTCAACAATAAAAAGACAAGCATCCCAATTTAAAAATGGGCAAAGGCAGAAGTTCAAGTACAGCCTGAGCAATACAGCTAAATCTCATCTCATAAAAAAAGTTTTTTTTAATTTTAAAAAAGCCAGGTGTGGTTGCATGCACCTGTAGTCCCAGCTACTCAGGAAGCCAACGTGAGAAGATCTCTTGAGCCCAGGAGTTTGAGGCTTCAGTGAGCTATGATAATGCCACTGTGCTACAGCCTGGGCAACAAAGTGAGATTCTGTTGCTTAAAAAAAAGTAAGTATTAAAAAAATTAAAATGGGCAAAGGACTTAAAACATTTCTCCAAAGAAGATATACAAATGACCAATAGGGACATGAAAAGGTTCACAACATCACTAACCATGAGGGAAATGCAAATCAAAACCACAATGATAAACCACTTCACACCCACAAGGATGGCTGTAATTTTTTTTTAAGTAAAATAACAAGTGTTGGTGAAGACATGGATTAATGAACCCTCGTACATTGCTGGTAGAGACAGAAAACAGTGCAGCTGTTTGGGAATAGCTTGGTGGCTCCTCAGAAAGATAAATATAGAATTACCATATGTCCCAGCAATTCCACTCATAAGCATATTCCCCAAAGAATTGGAAACAGGGACTTGAACAGATATATGTACATCAGTGTTCATTGCAGCATTAATCACAATAGTCAAAATGTGGAAGCAATCCAAGTGCCCATCAAAAGATGGATTTTTAAAATGTGGTATATACATAAAATAGAATATTATTCTGCCATAAAAGGAATGAAATTCTGATACCTGCTGCAACATGGAAGCTTGAAAACATTATGCCAAGTGAAATAAGTCAGACACAAATGCTCAGACATTGTATGATTCTAATTATATGAAATGTTTAGAACAGACAAATTCATTTAGATAAAAAGTAGAAAAGCAGTTACCAGGTTGAGGAAAAGGGGAAATGAAGAGTTACTCCTTAATAGGTAAAGAGTTCCTATTTGGAATAGTGAAAATATTTTGGTCTATTCTAGTAAACTAGAAGAGAAATCAAGAAAACTTAATCCAAATTAGCAAATGATCTAGGAAAGAAATGCAGAAGGAAAAGCAAAACAAAACAAGCAAAACAAACCAGAAAATCTTAGGAAAATTCAGGATGTGTCAGTATTAGTCCAGACCCTTACAAGAGGTTTTAATATTTATCCCTCAGCCCCAGTATACCTCATTAGGCAGTTTACTCAACTGAGGCTTAAGTGAGTTAATTACACAGCAGCACCTCTGAAGAGTGTGGTGTTTACCTTTTATCTATCCCACTCTTGCCACATTCCTCCCTGCTTCACCTTCAGAAACTGGACGTGTGGCATGACTGCAGTGGGACCTAAAGCCTGCCTGAATCCACTCTCAGAAGTCACTACCCCTCTGCCCAGCCCATCTTCTCACGGGTAGACAGAAACTTTCCCTAAGGACATCTGCAGCCATGAAAGGAAAACAGCCCTGCTGGACCGCCACTGTGCTAAAAAAGCACAGCCAAATGGAAAAGCAAAGGCGCGGGTACTAAAAATAGCTGCTACACTCACCCAGCAGCAAAAGCCTTAGCTTTCTGCCAGTTCCCCCCATTTTTGCCAACAAAATGGAGCGGCTGAGTGCCACGAGAGCTTCCCCCAGCAACCTGGCTCCCTGGGGCACCAATCACACTGAAAAGCAGGGAGTGAGTTCACAGCACCACACTAGGTTCCGGACAGGTGACTGGCCATCCCTGGGTGTGAGCAGGAGAGGGACCAGGCTGGGTGAGGATGAACAAGGGGCAGGGGTCGCCACATCAGGAGGGAGAAGGCTAGGGATGCCTAGGGAGATGGCTCCTAAGAGGGCACAGCCCTAGAGCTTCCTATACTGCTCTACACTTTTCTTAATCCTGCAGCCTTGGCTGCGGGAGAAAAAAGGAATAAAGAAACAGCATTATCGGGACAATGTACGATAAAACAAAGATTAGCCCAAAGCCACAGATGTCCCTCCCCTTCCATGAGCGCCTCATGTGTACACACGTACACACACACACACACACACACACACACACACACACACACACACAGAGTTAATGCGCTCCCTTCTTACAGCCTGGGATTAACAATGAAACCGGTGCTGGGGAAAAAGAGGAGGAGGAAGAGCTAAATGAGAAGGAAATAGTCAAGGGCAAGGAAGACAAATGAGCAGAAGGAGGAGGCCCAGAAGGGAGTGAGGAAGAAGAAGAGGTCAGGGGCAGCTGATGCATAAACAGCAGCTTCCCCGACTCCTTGGAGTGGGAAGGGGAGTGGAGGGTGAGAGAAAAGGCAGCTCCCACAGGGCTCCCAGCCATCTCCATCTCCTGCACACACGCTCACACTGTCAGAAACATTTTCTGCCAATACTAAGGATGAGAGATGGATTCACAAGTGGATCCTTCATCTTCCCTCAATAATTCCACATGGATTGCACACCTGACCCAGTTATTGCCTTCATATATTTTTCCACAAAACAGGGAGAGAGAACGAGAAGAGAAAGAGAGGAAAAGAACATGGAGCTGAGGTGAGCAGTGCGAGAGGGATGGAGAGATTGGGAGGATTGAGGGGAGACCTAGTTGAGGCTGGGAGAAAGGAGTGAGATAGTTTCTCAGGCTTCACAGGGGCATTCAGAGAGCAAGACTGCAGCATGCAGGCACAGAAAACAGTGTTCTCTGTCCTTTTAAAGCCTGGCCTGCAGCCACCTCACCTGTCTTGGTCCTTACTCAAGAAGTGGCAGGCATAGTTTGCCCTGGGCTTTCTGCTAAAGCTGAAGGAGAAAGGAAAAGGAGAAAGGGAAGTGGCACACAGCTATCCTCTGCCAGAATGGCCCACCATCACAAGCAGGGACAGAGGCAGCAGCAGCAGAAGCCAGCTGCAGTCCCTGGCATAAGTAAAGCCAAAGTCATGGCATCCTGTTAAGGCACAGTTTGGCACACCTGGCCTGATGACAGCACCCTTCCCAAACCACTTGCCACCCATAAACTCTGGGTTCACCTCATCACCTCATCAATGGCCCCTGCATATCCTCCAAAAAAAAAAAAAAAATCCTTCTCATCATCCTTGGCTTTCGGTGGAAGACAGACCTACATCTCTATATTTACAGCCCTCTTCTGACTTAAAATACCATCACTCTGTCCAGGAAAGGGGAAACTATTTCAATGTTTCACCAGTAACTCTTTCCTTAAGTATCCAGGCTTTGGGACAAAAGAGATAATAAGGTACTTGAGATGCCCATTTTTCTATCAAAAGTGGCCATTTGTAGGCTGTACCTCTGCCTAAACAGAGGTTGGATGCACTCACCAATCTGTATTGCCAGCTTACTGCAGCCCAGAGCAGATGCTTGGGGAGCAGGTGGGAGGAGGCCACTCAGCCCCCACCTCCCTCAGTGCCTCATGTCTTCCACACAATTCAGACAAAACTGGGGGAGGGGACTGGGCCCTGTGAAAACAAGACATCTCTCCTTAACGTCTTTTCTCCAGAATGGAAAACCAAAGAATGGAATGAGGATGGCAAGAAGCCAACAAAGGGAGAGGGAGCAGGACTGCTGGGTCTCTGGCAGCTTCTGACACGCCTGGCAGGGCCCATGGACAGTAGCTGCTCAAGAATTTCAGGACCAGAGCACAGAAAGAACTGGAAAAGGTTCTAAGTGTTCTGGGCAAGAAAAGACAACCCAGTAGCCTGCCTTGGAGCCCTTAGAATTTCATCTTATAAAATGCTCATGTTATTAACCTACAGTGTCTGTTCATGTATTTCCCGAATCTTCTAGATAAAGTGAAAGGGCAAGAATTCCTACTTCCATTCTGTAAGGAAGAAACTGAAACAAAGAGACAAACAAAACAAAAACACTGGGTAGTATAACACATGGACTTAGAGTCAGACAGACCTAAGGCCAATTCTTGGCTCTGCCACTTCCTAGCTATGTGATCTTGGATACAACTTCAGACCTCAGTTTCTTCACCTATAAAATGGGTATATTAAGAATTTCTACTTCAAAGGTTGGTAGCGAGGATTAAATAAAGAAATGAATAGAAAGTGCTTGGTATAGCACCTAGCACCTAATCATCACTCCATTTTTTAATTGGTTGGTTGTTTTTTTTGAGACAAGGTCTCACTCTGTCGCCCAGTCTGGAGTGCAGTGACACAATCTTGGCTCACTGCAACCTCTACCTCCCAAGCTCAAGCAATCCTCCCACCTCAGCCTCCTGAGTATCTGGAACTACAGATATGTGCCACCATACCTGACTAATGTATTTTTAATTTTTGTAGAGATGTGGTTTCACCATGTTGTCCAGGCTGGTCTCGAACTCCTGGACTCAACTGATCCACCCATGTCGGCCTCCCAAAGTCTTGGGATTATGGGCCTGAGCCACGGTGCCTGGCCCACTCCATCACTGGAATGGAAATGATGACTGCTGCCCCTGGACCCACAGCCCATCAGGGCCAGGCCGGACAACCACTATCCAAATCTCCTGCTTCCTGCAAGATCCACACACTCTCCAGCTGACCCAGGTCTCAAACAAGGACCAAAGCCTTTTGTTGGGTACCTACTTCTAGGAGGTAGGAAATACAAGTTAAAGGATGACCCCCTGGCTGAAAATGAAGAAACCCGAGGGAGTTTTCTGCTAAGCCCCAAGACCCAGCCCACTCAGCACTTGGCCCAGCATATTGGCATCCAGAGAGTCAAGCCACCAGCACACAGAACTGCCAGCTGCAGGAACAGCTGTAAGACAATCACCTGCTTTACAAACTGAAGGTTAGAGGATGAGCTCTTCCACAGACACACATTCATTACTATTTATGGATTGCACAAAGTCATATGCACACATATAATCACTCACCTCTACACAAACAGAAGTGCACAACCTAATTTAAGCAGACAAATATGAAGCTGAAAAATAATGCAAACAGGATGCTGAAAGGACGCCCCTGACAAGAGAGAACAGTGTGCAAAGGCTTAAGAAAAGATATAGAATTTTAAAGAATTTGAAAGACAAGAAAAACAAGTTTGGAATAGTCAGGCAAACAGGCTTTTTCCCCCTAAGACAATACTAAAGTCAAGAGGTAGATAGCAATTAAATGGAAAGTCTTTGAACAGGAAAACAAACGTGGTTTCTAACTAATCCAGCCCCAAATTGGCAAGGGGGCTGTACTGGAACATCCCTGAGCCAGTGGCCATTTGTACAATGGGGAGAGTATCTGCCCCGTGTTTTGAAGTCACGCCTTTGGCCAAGCAAAGAGGGACTGCTCTCAACAAACCCAAGGCACCCAAGAAAAAAGGTTATTAGAGGAGGCTGTTGGAGGGTAGAGGGTTCACAATGAATCCAAGCCTCTGCCTAACCAGGGAGCTACAAAGCCAAAATCCACACTGCAGCCTGCAAGGGGGAAGAGTGGCAGTACAGATGTTAGCCCTGCCAGAGGGCACAGAGAGCCAAGAAGGGCTCCACAGGCCCAGCTGGGAATAGGCACCAGGAGTGAAGGCAATGTGGGATGGGATGAAATGGAAGGGCAGTGAGGGGCATTTCTCGCCCTTTCTCTGTACTCCCAGAGGTGGAACATGACCTACAGTCCATTCCCGCTCCAATAGAGAAGAATACAGATCCTCCAGAAGGTAGCAAAATAAACTAGGAAAAAAAAAAAACTGCAATCACAGAGACAAAAGATAATGCCTCCAATGAAAAGAAATCAAATGACACGACCGGGCGTGGTGGCTCATGCCTGTAATTCCAGCACTTTGGGAGGCCGAGGTCAGGAGTTTGAGACCAGCCTGGCCAACATGGCGAAAACCCATCTCTAAAAATACAAAAAAATTAGCCAGGCATCATGATGCACACCTGTAATCCCAGCTACTTGGGAGGCTGAGGCAGAAGACTCACTTGAACCTAGAAAGCAAAGGTTGCAGTGAGCCAAGATCATGCTACTGCACTCTAGTCTGGGTGACAGAGTGAGGGTCAGTCTCCAACAACAAAAAAAAGAAATCACATGACAAGCAGAGTGACTGAATAAAAAGCTTAGCTTGGCCCTCTCCAGATCTGTCCTACTTGGCCACAGCTTTCAAAGAATCTGAATGCTAGAAGAATGCAAGCTTAAGACTCAGTCTTTATTTGAACTGCTGAAGACCCAGAAGACATGGCAGGCACTCAATACCTACATAGAGAACAACTGGAATTCAGTGCCATTAGGCATGGAACTTATCAATGGGTCCAGGAAGGCTGTGGCAACCTCATACCTGTTGAAGACAAAGGAGTTGACAGGGCTAAGGCAGGGCAAGAGTTTCGGTGCTATCAGCACAGAGGTGATAATCAAAGCAACAGGAGCAGAGTGACTGTCTTAGGGAGAAACCTTAGCGAGAAAAGGACAGTGGGCCAAGGATAGTCTTCAACTCATGGCTGCAGGTTAGAAAAAGGGAGCAAGCAAGGAAACCAGAGGAGCAGCCACAAGATTAGTGCAGAACTATACAGTATAGGCAAGAGGGTGGAAAATCATGAGAAAATCAAGTTGTAGACTACAATGTCAGGAGATTAGTCACTGGATTTGGCAATGAGGCAGTCAGAGGGCCCTTCAAAAGAGGGTCGACATATGAAGACAGAGGCACAAGGGTAAGACACTCCAAAAGGCTGAATAGGTCCACTAAAGTTTGAAGATTTGAGGCCACATTTCTAAATGTGATTTTCAACATTTCACTAGAGTGCTAATGAGAATAGCGAAAAAAATCCCTCCAGTGGTGCAACAGAGGGATTCTTTGATGCCATACATGAATTCGTCTGATTGGTGTAGAGCCACCCCGCAACACACACAACTTCAGGGCAACGACGCACACAGTCACTCCAGCAGAGGGAGAGGGCAGGGAGGCAAATATTCCCAAGAAGCAAGTCCCATCAGACACAATTCTACCTTCTCTGGGCTCTCAGGCATGTCTCAGACTGCCCAGTAGCTTTAGTCCTTATACTTTGTGAAACTGTAATATAACTGTAGTAATCAGCATGGCCGTGAGAGAGAAATACCCCAGTGCCACCTCTTCCTCTAGTATTCAAATGTACTATCTGGGCATCCCAGAGGAAAATTTATTCTGTCAAATAGTAATTATAGTCAACACTTACAGAGAACTTTCCATGTTGCAACCAAAGTATTAAGCTCATTTACTCTCCACAACAACCCTCCGAGGTGTTTCCAATATGCTGCTCATTTTACCCATGAGGGGACCAAAATTCAGAGAGGTTAAGTAACATGCCAGAGTTCATGCAGCCAGAGAGCAGTAGAGTCAGGATTCAAAGCCACTTTGGCCCCAAAAGCCATGCTCTTTCCACAACTGTGCTGTCTCTCCAGGGGTCTGTGAAATCAGCCACAGAAACTGGACTCATCATTTTACTTGTTCTGCAACAGTATAAATAAAAAGGCACATTTTGTGTCAGGAAAGAAATTTTTAAATGAGCCTACTGGGGCCCTCTTGTGGAAAGACCCACCTCTACCATGTTCAAGTTTCTGCACCACACACAAACACACCACACACACACACACACCCCACACACAGCAGTTTGATTACTAAATGCCCTTGGCACAGACCAGCCAAGGCATAGGCACAGGCATTCAGGAAGAAGAAATCCCTTAACTCAGATTACAGCCAGGCTTCCTTTGTGACTTGTTCCCTTAACCTCCTCTATCATTCAAGTTTCCTAGATGTATACGAGGCAAAAGCATCCCTGCTCCCCTTCATGGAGCCCAGTGCCAAGTGCACGTGCGCGTGCACACGCATGCACACACACACACAAACAACCACAACCACATATACCATGTATATACACACACCCAATTATCTGGCAAGAACTTGACACCTCACCCCTTCATGCAGAAAATACACAAGACAGAATTATTTCTACATGGCAGAGAAAGATGGAGTCTTCTTTGATGAATGGGGCTTGACTAAGCATACCAGCAGGTGACCAGATGAATCAGAGGACTATTCGGGTCCTGGTCTGTACTTTCCAGTAGCTCCTAGACTGTAAGCTTCTAGCAAGATATAGACAAGGGGACCTACTCCTTGTAGCTGATCCTTGACTCTGCCTTAGGTACTGGGAGTGATCAGCCCATGTCTGATAACAACCAAGGTTACCAGAAGCTCCATTCCTTTCCATCCCACTTCAGTGTAATAGAAAGAATGTGGGCTCTGGATTTCAAGCCAGGTCTCCCCTACTAGCTGGTGACTTTGGGCCAGATGCTTAACCTCTACAAATTTCAACCCCTTCATCTATAAGGGGACTTGATAGTGACTATTTTGTAGTATGGCTGTCAGTATTAAATGAGATGACATAGAGCACATAGCACAGTGCCTGACACAAAATGAGAGCTCAAAAAGCTTGTAGCTCTCACTACTATTATTAGAGAAAATTCTGAGCAAAGAACAGGAAAAGCAAAAGCAGCTAGGGCTTCTCCCCCATCCAGAACTGTCTTCTGTTCTGGCAACCAAGCCCCTCCTTGGAGACTAGCTTCCCTGAGCCACAAGTTGGCCCACACACCTGGACTATACTCTGAGTGGTTATAGACACATTTCCATTGAAACCTTTAAGTGATGCTGGCTGGCTCTGCATCAGTGCTAGCTGACTGACATCAGACACTTCAGAGTCCGGCTTCCCGATGACTCAGGCCTGTCTCCAAATTCCTGCTGTCATTCTCCTACCTTAGGGGAGAGTAGGTACAGCCAGGGCAAATATGCAGCTGACTTAGACTGCTGGGACCACTGTAGACAGAGGCAGCTGGCATCCAGGGAGTAAAGGTCCAAGGGCTTCTTTCTTCCCTCTCCTTTTAAAATAGTAACTGGATCTCCTTGACAGTATGCATGATATGCTTTCTCTATAGCCTGCTCCCAAAGAACACCAGGGACTTTCACACCATCATTCACATACCACAGTCGGGGTTTGGCAGGGACAGAGGAGAGATCAGAACTCATCTTTCCTTTCCCCTGCTGTCTCTAAGCTTCCAGAAAACATCAGGGCCTCTTAATGGGGCTAAAATAGGGAAGAAGATATGATTTCCAATCTATAGCTCTAAATGAACTATCTGCTAACTTGTAAGTAAAATTTGTGTGCCATTTCTATTGTAAGCATTCAGCATTCACACTCTAGAAGCAAATACCACACAAAGATAATTTCAGCATTAATGTCAGTTCCTTGAGCACACTGGGAACCATACTATGGAAAAGAACATACAAAAGAGATTTTGTCACTTGCCTCAAGTGGATGATATCCTGTTCACATTCAGTGGATAATGTGGCCTTCCATATCTTAGTGTTAGACAGCATAATTATTAAAAAGAAAAGGCCAGGCTCACACCTGTAATCCAGCATTTTGGGATGCCAAGGCAGGCGGATCACCTGAGGTCAGGAGTTCGAGACCAGCCTGGCCAACGTGGTGAAACCTCATTTCTACTAAAAAATACAAAAATTAGTTGGGGCCAGGCACAGTGGCTCACACCTGTAATCTCAGAACTTTGGGAGGCCAAGGCAAGTGGCTCATTTGAGGTCAGGAGTTCAAGACCAGCCTGGCCAACATGGTGAAAACCCATCTCTACTAAAACTACAAAAAAAAAACAAACAACAACAAAAAAAAAACAGGTGCCTGCAATCCCAGCTACGTGGAAGGCTGAGGCAGGAGGATCACTTGAGGTAGAGGTTGCAGTGAGCCAAGACTGAAACACTGCCCTCCAGCCTGGGCAACAGAGCAAGACTCTGTCTTAGGAAAAAAAAAAAGATACAAATTACAACTTTGTAATGAGCTAGGCAATAATTAGGGTACTCCTTAAACTGATTACGGAGCCCCAAGAAAATAGCATTTACTTACAGAAACACTTATCATCAATACAAGGATGGGTCACCAAGCACAGGACTTGCTACTACCATGTTGGTATTGACTATGTCTTCCAGGTAAGTCAGCAACTGAAACATTTTATTTTTAACACGCTTGAGAGCCCAAGACTATTTATAATATCAGATCCTTAAAAACTTGAAAGAGAGATGAATTTTAAAATGTACACATTTACATATGTGGGCAGAAACACAAAAATCAGATGCCTCTCAACACAGCTCAGGGAGCCATAACTCACGGCTTTCACAATCCCACCTAACGCCCAGAGAAAATCCGGGCACCTTCTCCAAGGGATGGTAGGAAGCTGGGTAGGTAGCCAAGAAACAAAGAAACCTAAACTCAGCACTTGGCAGGACAATTAAGGAGTGGAGGATTTTAAATGCATTGTTTCTGACTCTAAATATGGCTACATTTATTACCAATTTGGGATCAAAAACCACATTTAGTTCTGTCATGACCACATGCTAAAAATATTAAGCAGAGTATTGCCTAGGAAACAGCAGTTCTCCCTGCTGAGGCAGTTCCACTTCAGAGCCACCTCTGCCATGGTCACAGGGTTCCCATCCTGTGCTTTACTGAGAGTCCAGTTACAAGCAGAACTGATACTGTCCTGCCAAGACTTTGCCTGCGTTTTAGAAGGCAGCAATAGCAACCAGAGCTAGGGACCGTTCAACCTCCTCATCTTCTCCAGGGCTGTTTTAGGTGTCAGTGAAGCTCTATTTCACAGGCCTATAACTAGAATCCATCTGACTGGGAGCTCCACAGGGGGAGGGACAATTGTCTGTGTAACACACTGCTTTATCCTCAACGCCCAGCACTTTGCCTGGCACTCAAAAAATACCCATTGATTTAATAAAATCAATAATCTAAAAAGAACCATCTGGAAGAGTATAATGGAAAATAACATTGCCATTAAAATAAGTAAAAATATGGACTGTGACAATACATAAAAACAGGTGCTGGCCAGGCACAGTGGTTCACACCTGTAATCCTACCACATTGGGAGGTCCAGGTAGGAGGATCACTTGAAGCTATGAGTTCAAAACCAGCCCAGGCAGCAAAGTGAGACTCTGTCTCTACCAGAAAAAAAAAAAAAAAAAAAATTTTTTTTTTCATTAGCAGGGCATGGTAATACACCTATAGTCTCAGCTACTCAGGAGGCTGAGGTGGGGGGATAGCTTAAGCCCAGGAGTTTAGGGCTGCAGTGAGCTATGATCACACACTGCACTCCAGACTGGGCAACAGTGAGACCCTCATCTTTAAAAATAGGTGCATAAAAAATTGTTGAGTGGAAGTGGAAGCAGCAGAACCTAATGGCACACATCTATAAATTACTACTTTGGGACGAAGTATGTGTGGCCACCTCTATGATCATATGTGAACTTAGAATTATGGAAAACCATGCTCAATGGAGTTTTTCACCCTGAAATGTTAAATATCTGAGAAAACACTTTAAAATACATTATTTTCAGAACAGAACCTACTCCCTTATCAGCTGACTTGTTCTGATCTCTTGGATGGCTCGGAGGCCTTGTTTTTGTTCAGCAAACCCAAGATTAGACTATACACTTATCAGCCCAAGGAAACACTGAACCCATGGAAAAAGCCACAGTCTTAAAATCCAACTTATCAACTTGACCCTGTTTGCGAGGGCAGCTTCCAGTCTGCATCATCAGTATGGCTGGCTGCCTAGACAGGTGGCCAAGATGGAGGTGTGAAGACAAAAAAGTATGGAAAAGTTCACCTGGCCCAACTTCAAAGCCAGAGCTCCAAAAAGGTAGGAGCTTAACAGGCACTTACTGGCCAGCAAGGTGCCTGTTAAGAAGGTGAGGAGTACCCCAATCCTTCTCAAACTCTTCACAAAAACTGAAGAGAAGGGAAACACTTCCTGATTCATTCTATGAAGTCAGCATTACCCTGAAACCAAAGCAAGACAAAGACACTATAAGAAAACTCCAGACCAAAATCTCTTATGAATATACATGCAAAAAATCCTGAACAAAATACTAGCAAACCAAAATTCAGCAGCATATTGAGAGAATTCTACAACATGATCAAGTGGTATTTATCCCAGGAATACAAGAGTGGCTCAACATACGAAAAGCAATCAATGTAATACACCACATTAATAGAATGAAGGAAAAAAACCACATGATCGTTTCAATTGATACAGAAAAAGCAACTGACAAAATCCAATACCCTTTCATAATAAAAAAAAAAAAACCAACAAACAGGGAATAGAAGAGAACATCTTCAACATAATAAAAGGCATATATGAAAAACCCACAGCTAGCATCATATTTAAAGGTGAAAGACTGAAAGCTTTTCTCCAAAGATCAAGAACATGACGAAGATACCCACTTTCACCACTTCTATTCAACATAATACTGAAAGTTCTAGCCAGTCAATTAGGCAAGAAAAGAATAAAGGGCATCTATATTGGAAAGGAAGATGCAAAACTATTCTATTTGCAGATGAAATATATATATATATGTATAGATAGATAGATGTATATGTAGAAAATATATATACATACATCTATATATATATATTTGAGACGGAGTTTTGTTCTTGTTGCCTAGGCTGGAGTACAGTGGTACAATTTAGGCTCACTGCAACCTCTGCCTTCCAGGTTCAAGTGATTCTTGTGCCTCAGCCTCCCAAGTAGCTGGGATTACAGGCTCACACCACCATGACCAGCTAATTTTTTGTATTTTTAGTAAAGACAGGGTTTCACCATGTTGGCCTGGCTGGTCTCGAATCCCTAATCTCAGGGGGTCCGCCCTCCTCAGCCTCCCAAAGTACTGGGATTATAGGCATGAGCCACCGCACCTGGCCAATGATATGATCTTATATGTAGAAAACCTTCACAAATCGGCCAGGTGCAGTGGCTCACACCTGTAATCCAAACACTTTCGGAGGCCAAGGGGGCGGATCACCTGAGGTCAGGAGTTCAAGACCAGCCTGACCAACATGAAGAAACCCCATCTCTACTTTTGCATTTTGTAAAAATACAAAATTATCCGGGTGTGGTGGTGCATGCCTATAATCCCAGCTACTGGGGAGGCTGAGGCAGGAGAATTGCTTGAACCCAGGAGGCAAAGGTTGCAGTGAGCCGAGATGGTGCCATTGTACTCCAGCCTGGGCAACAAGATCGAAACTCCATTTCCGAAAAAAAAAAAAAGAAAAGAAAACCTTCACAAATCTAGCAAAATAAAACCTGTTAGAGCTAATAAATTCAGTAAAGAATAAATTCAGTAAAGTTGCAGGACACAAAACCAACACTCAAAAATCAGTTGTATTTCTCTATTTCAGAGATGAATATTCCAAAAAGGAAACTAAGAAAGCAATTCCATTTAAAACAGCATCAAAAAGAACACTTAGGAATAAATTTGACCAACAAGGCAAAAGACTTTACACCAAAAACTACAAAACACTGCTAAAGAAAAGAAGATCTCCATTCCAATTTTTCTGTGCACGCACGTGTGCGCGCGCGCACACACACACACACAAATAAAGAAGACATTTTAGGTTCATGATTCAAAGATTTGATATTGCTAAAATGATAGTATTACCCAAAGCAATATGGAGATGCAAAGCAATCCCTTTCAAAATTCCAGTGTCATTTTTTGCGGAAATGGAAAAACCCATCCTAAAATTCACATGGAGTTTCAAAGGACACTGAATACCCAAAACAATCTTGAAGCAGAAGAACAAAATTGATGGGCGCAGCGATTCATGCCTGTAATCCCAGCTACTTGGGAGGCTGAGACAGGAGGATTGCTTGAGGCTAGGAACTCGAGGCTGCAATGGGCTATGACAGCGCATTGCATTTTAGTCTGAGTGACAGAGCAAGATCCCATCTCTTAAAAGAACAAAAACAAAACAAAAAACAGCAAAGTTGAGAAAAAAAAAAAAAGAACAAAGCTGGAGAATTCACAAGTCCAATTTCAAAACTTACCGTAAAGCTAGAGTAATCAAAAGTGTGGTAATGATGTAAGGAGAAACATATAGACTAATGGAAAAGAATTGTGAGACCAGAATTAAACCCTCACATCTATAGTCAACTGATTTTTACAAAAGTGTTATTGACTAAAAGGAGATTTTTAAAAAACAAAATCTAAAACGGGCAAGGCGCAGTGGCTCATACCTATAATCCCAGGACTTTAGGAGGCTGAGGCAGGCAGATCACCTGAGGTCAGAAGTTCAAAACCAGCCTGGTCAACATGGCAAAACCCCATCTCTACTAAAAATACAAAAATTAGCTGGGTATGGTGGCAGGCGCCTGTAGTCGCCCTGTGGTGTGGCAGGCGTTTGAACCGGGAGGTGGAGGTTGTAGTGATCTGAGATTGCACCACTGCACTCCAGCATGGGCAACAGAGCAAGACTCTGTCTCAAAAGAAAAAAAAAGGTAAAACTATACAATTCTTAGAAGAAAACATATGGGCAGGCAAAACCTTCATAACCTTGGATTTGGCAATAATTTCTTAAATATTACACCAAAATCACAGGTGCTAAAAGAAAAATAAACTGAATTTCATTAAAATATTTTAAAACGTTTGTGCAAAGGACAATATCAAGAGAATGAAAAGACAAGAGAATGAAACAAAATATTTGCAAATCACACATCTGATAAAGGTTTAACATCCAGAATAGAGAAGTAACTCCTACAACAGAAAGACAAACAACCTAATTTTAAAATGGGTGATAATCTTGATTAGACATTTCTCCAATGATGTGCAAATGACCAGGAGGCACATGAAAAGATGCTCAATACCATTAGTCATCATTAGGGAAATGCCAATCAGAGCCACTTCACACCTACTAGGTACGGTTATAATTATTAAAGAAAAGGAAAATAACAAATGTTGGTGAGGATGTGAACAAACTGGAGACTTCATACATCACTTGTGGGAATATAAAATGCTGCAGCTGCTATGGAAAAGTTTGTGGTTCTTCAAAAAAGCTAAACATAAAATTACCATATGACCCAGCAATTCTTCGCTTAAGTAGATATCCAAAAGATGTGAAAACAGTGACTCAAACAGATGCCTGCATGTGAATGTTCACCGCAGCATTATTCACTATTAACCAAAAGATGGAAATGACTCCAACAGCCAACACAAATAAGTGGATTTTTATAAAATGTGGGTGTGGGGGCGTGTGTGTGTGTGTGTAAATCTCCAATGGAATATTATTCAGCCACAAAAAGGAATCAAGTTCTGATACATGCTACAATATTAATGAACCTTGAAAGTCCTATTCTAAATTAAATAAGCCAGACACATAAAGGACAAATATTGCTGGGTGTGGTGGGAGGATAGCTTAAGCCCAGGGGTTTGAGGCCAGCCTGGGCAACACAGAGAGACCTCTATCTCTTAAAAAATAAAAAAATTGAAGGGGCATCATAATGACAAATTTTATGTTCTCTCTGTGTGTATATATATGTATCTAAGTATGTGAGTGTATGTATGTATCTATATGTATATGAGTATGGTGGGTGGGTGTGTGTGTGTGTTTTGGTAGAGATGGGGGTCTCACTATGTTGCCCAGGCCACTCTCAAACTTTTAGGCTCAAGTGATTGCTCCATCTTGGCCTCCCAAAGTGCTGCCATTACAGCCATGAGCGGCTGTGCCCAGCTTTATGCCATATATATTTTATCACACTAAAAAATTAAAAAGCAATGTAAGATTGCCTATGAGTTGGGAATTGTTAAAGCTGGACATTGGATACATGAATACATTATATTGCTCTCTTCTAAAAATTTAAGAAGGCCAGGCATGGTGGCTCACGTCTGTAATCCCAACACTTTAGGAGGCCAAAGCGAGACGATTACAAAAAAACTAAAAAAATCAGCCAGGCATGGTAGCATGTGCCTGTGGTTCCAGCTATTCAAGAGGCTGAGGTGGGAGAATCACCTGAGCTCCGGAGTTGGAGGCTGCAGTTAGCCATGATGGCACCACTGCACTCCAGCCTGGGTGACAGGGTGAGACTCCGTTTCAAAAACTGTTTAATAGGCGGCGCCCACGTGCACTGAAGATGACAGCTGCTGTGGGAAGGTTGCTCCGAGCGTCGGTTGCCCGACATGTGAGTGCCCTTCCTTGGGGCATTTCTGCCACTGCAGCCCTCAGGCCTGCTGTATGTGGAAGAACATGCTTGACAAACATTGTGTTCTGGTTCCGGTCAAGCAAAATTCTTCAGCACTAGTTCCTCATACCATGCACCTGCTGTCACCCAGCATGCGCCCTATTTTAAGGATACAGCTCTTGTCAATGGAGAGTTCAAAGACCCAAGCCTTGATGACTTTAAGGGGAAATATTTGGTGCTTTTCTTCTATCCTTTGGATTTCAACTTTGTGTGTCCTACAGAAATTATTGCTTTTAGTGACAAAGTTAACAAATTTCACGACGTGAACTGTGAAGTTGTTGCAATCTCAGTGGATTCCCACTTTAGCCATCTTGTCTGGATAAATACACCAAGAAAGAATGGTGGTTTGGGCCACATGAACATCACACTCTTGTCAGATTTAACTAAGCAAATTTCCCGAGACTGCAGTGTGCTGTTAGAAGGTCCTGGTCTTGCACTAAGAGGTCTCTTCATAATTGACCCCAATGGAATCATCAAGCACTTGAGTGTCAATGATCTCCCAGTAGGCTGAAGCGTGGAAAAAACCCTCCGCTTGGCGAAGGCATTCCAGTACGTAGAAACCCATGGAGAAGTCTGCCCAGCAAACTGGACACCGGATTCTCCTACAATCAAGCCAAGTCCAGCTGCTTCCAAAGAGTACTTTCAGAAGGTAAATCAGTAGATCACTCGTGTGTCTGCACCTTCTCACCCCAGAGAAGAACCACAGTTGAAACCTGCTTTTATCATTTTAAAGACAGTTATTTGTAGAAGGCAAGGAACCAATTATGCTTGTATTCGTATATATTGCTCTAAATGTTTTGTTGTAATACTGGCTAAGACCTCTTAAACATCGGCAGTTGCTAGTATAAGGAGTCCTTTACTGGTGACATCTTGGCGGCTAGCTAGCTAGTTTCTACAGAACATAATTTGCCTCTATAGAAGGTGATTTTTAGATCATGTCTTCAATGGAAACACTCTTCTGTTTCAACCTTACCTGAATCTTGCCTATATCAAAGTAGAGCAACACTCATTGAAAACTTCTGATCAAGGGTCCTGAAATTTTCATCTTTAATGTCTTTGTATTAAACTGAATTTTCTTTTAAGCTGCCAGTGATCACAATTTTCAGTTATTATCAGCTGTCTAACTCCTGCAATGAATGTTTATGTGATTGAAGCAAATGTGAATGTTATTTTAAAAAGTGGCAAAGTGACTTAACTATCATGCATGATCCCTCATCCCTATAGATTTTACTTATTTTATTCATTAGCTAACTTTGTCTATGTATATTTCTAGATATTGATTAGTGTAATTGATTATAAAGGATATTTGTTGAATCCAGGGATTGCATTTTGAAATTATAATTATTTTCTTTGCTGAAGTATTCAATGTAAAATATATAATAAAAATAAACATATTTTAAAATAAAAAAATTTTTAATAAACATAATAAAAATAAAAAATTTAAGAAAGAAAAAAAGGATCTTTTCTGTAGGTTTTTGGTAGATACTCTTTGTCAAGGTAAAGAAATCCCCTTCTTTTCCTAAACTGCTAAGAGTTTTATGATGAATGTGTGTTAAATTTTATCAAGTGTGTTTTCCACATCTACTAAGATGATCATATAGTTTTACTTTTAACCTATTAATATGGCTAATTTTATGTATAGATTTTCTAATATGAAACCAACCTTGAATTCTTGGGATAAGCTCAATTTTGTCAGATAATCATTTTTATATTCTGCTGGAATTTATTTGCCATATTTTGTTGATTCTCCATGTACTCCCATAATTCTCTGTGCAACTATGGTAAGATCCACAACTGTACTATAAATATGAATTGCCTGAGTACATGAACTCCTTCCTCATCTACTGTTTAATCCCTAGCTAGGTCTAACATACAGCAAGCACTCGATAAAAGTATGACTGATGAACAAATAGGTGAATAAATGGGTGAGTGGAGAGATGAACAGATGAGCAGATAAACACCTTAATCCTGACTAGTGTCACTTGCCCTGGTAGGACAGAGCAGCTCTTTTCAGGCAGGGAGACTTCCCAAGGGGTTGCCAACCACTCCAAAGAGGTATCTGCTCTGTCTGTGGACAACTGAGTTTTTCTGCAGATCTGTAAGCTGAACCCTACACCCTGAGACTCTCTTCTCACCACTTACCCTCATCAACAACATTACACAGATCAGTGCCTGCCTTCACCAACAGGATACAGCCCTGGTATCACAGCACACCCCACAGCGTAGATCCTATGCTGGGGTTGAGAGGAAATGTGGCTTCAAACCAGTGTTCCTCCCAATCTGAGTTTATTCCCAACAATCAAAATGGCCTCATCCCAACACTGATTAGCACAGCAAGAGCCCATCCCATTAACAATTCACTGCCTCAGCAGTACAGAGGAGGAGAGCAATCAGCAAGGGAAACAGCTGAATTATTTCAGCAGCTGTAAATTATGTGTTCTCGCTTCCCCTCCTCCAAGTCCATGTTCAACTGTGCCCCACACCTCCACAATGAACTTGGGTCTGCCAAGTATCTATGTCAACTGCAGTAACCAAACTTAAGTTCAAGAAGCAATATTAAAAAGCACTCATTAGCTGATATTTAAATAACTGTGTTTAATGTCAACAAAATCACACTTTAACTTTGAACATCCCCTAGTCTATTAGTTGCTTAATTAAATTCCTTAAGATCCTTGGACACTGGTACAGAGCACACTGCCCTTGGGAGCCCTTTCTAGGCCCTGGCCTTGGCAGGCTGTGGAAGGGGAGGAGCCCATATCCCTGGGGAAGTGCCAGGAGAGCTCTGGTTTTCTTCTAGAGTCTCCTAATGAGGTGGTTTCTCTTCACAGCTCTGCTGGTCTCTATAGGGCAGCAAGAACATGACAAATAAATACATTCTGAGCATGGAAAAGTGCCAAACCAGGCTACAATTTACTTTTTAAAGTGCATTTAAAAAAAAAAAAAGCACACATAAACCCAAGAGAGTTACTTTTCCCATCTGGTATCTGTTCTCCCTAAGCGTGGTATATCACGAAACATTCAGGCATGTGAACAAGGGGTACACAATAGGATTTGTGACAGCAGGTAGGGTCAGGGGCCCTGCAAGATGCCACCAACCAAATCCCAGCCTGCCAGGAGTCATCAGCCTGCAACTGACAGGGGTACAGCTCAGCTAACAGCAGTGTCCTAGGCTGGAACCTGAAAAGGGACTCTGGGTTCCAGTGAATAAGCTTGTGATGGGGATGCCAGAGGGACCCCAGGAAGTCTCTCCTGCCACAGTAGGCTCCATGGGGACAGCTTGCCAGCCAGCTTTCTCACCAAACCAGATTTGCTGTAAGGAGATGACATGCCAGCTACCTGCCCAGGTAAACATATCCTGGAAACAGTCTGTCTCACTAACTGCCTCCAGGCAGAGCACATTCAGCTAAGGATCAGTAAGCATTAGGAGTCTACATTTTGGGCAGCAGATGCTCTGAATCCAATCTCACTGGGTCATGAATAAGAAAACATCATTTTAAGAGCAACAAGGGTGTGAGAGAGGCTAAGTGGCCGTCCCTTGCCCACCCTTACAACAAGAGCCCCAGTTCTTTATAGTTTCCTTACAGAACTACCAGCTCACCTCTCAGTAAGTCTTATTTCTTTTGTCCCTATCACTCAGCCCCTTCCTACACCTTCTATTTTGCCTAAAGGGCTTGCCCTCCTGCAAAGTAGGAGGCAATTCTTTCCAATTATTCCATCCTGTCTCTCACTGCTCAGGGATTCCTCTTGTGGCAGCTCTCCTTAAAACAGCCACTGCAGCCCCTGGTAATGCCAGCAGAAAACACTGGGTAGAAGAAGCTTGGTTAATATCACAGACTCTCACCCCAAAAGGCAACCATTCCCATTAACAACAAGGCACAAACCCTGGCCTCAGAGCAGCCAGATGCTGGGATTGTAGCTCACAAAATTGTGAAGAGCACCCAGGAAAAAAAAAAAGAGCACTAAGCTGGCCAGACACATTGCTCACCTACCTGTGGTTACACACCCACGCCAAAGCCATTTCAACCCCAGGTGGGCAGTTAACAGCTATGCCAATCTAGAAAAATATATTTTTGCAAAAACATTTTTCACTCTCCCATATAGGAAAGCTACCAAAAGAGCAAACATTTGTGCTCTATGAAAAGATGAATAAATCCATACCGCCTACTAGGGACCATATATCAAGTTGCCATCCCAAACACATCCAACCAGAAGATTATTCATCCTTCCACATATATTTGTTGAGACCTGCTGCAACCCAGACATGTGCCAGGTGCTGCAGATACAAATAGGGGTCCTGTCCTCCAGGAGCTTCCACACAGGCAATGGAGATAGATTAGTAAATCGGCCATTACAGCAAATACTAAGTTTAAAAAGAGCCCTGACAGATGAATGAAGTAGAAGACAACAGACATCTCAATCAGGAAATGGGGTCAGGGAGGAATCCTAGAAAAGATGAGCTTTGAAGAGATTAAAGGAAGAAAAGGAATTATGGAAACAAAGACAATAAGAAAGGCATCCCAGGCACAGGCAATAGTGCTTTTTTTAAGGCCTGGAGGCATGAAACTAGGAACATGCATTAATTTCAACAATATATGCCGAAGCAAAGTGCTTATGGGGAGTAGCATGGTGATATACAAGACCTATTTGCCAGACAGGTTAGATAGATTTCAAACACATAGCTCACTGCACTGTCTTAGCAAATCTCTGGAATCCCTCTCCTTTTTAGAACTTCCCCATGGTGAAGGAGAGATAAAAGAAGGAAGGAAGCCTGCTATAAGCCTGCAACTTGGATAAGAGGGTCACAATAGTTTGTGACCTCTGATTATGAATTCATTCCTTTGCCGGGCAACCCAGTGGTTTGTTAGCTCTTGCAAACTCCCAACTTCTATTTTGCTTAATAGAAGGAGCCAGTAAACAGAATTTGGTGTTGGACTGTATTATCTACCCGTAGTGGTATAAACCCCAGTGGATAACTTCAACAGAAAAGCAGCCTGAGATTTTAGGTAGTCTTCCTGCCACCTCTTCTGAAGGATATGCCTGCTGTACTTGCCTCTTGTATGTTTCACACTTAACAAGTCCAAAGCTGAGCTCCTGCTCTTCCCCTTACACACCTCATCCTCCTCTAGGACTGCCTAGCTCTACTGTATAAGCCGGAAACCAAGAGCTCTCAGTCCCTTCCTCACCTTCTCTCTAACCCCTGCCCAGCCATCATCAACTACTGCCAATTTTATTTATGTCCCTTCCCCTATGCTCCTGTTATCATGCCCAAATTGCTATAGCCACTCCCCAATTCTCAAGTGAGAGAAACCCTTGCAAGCTGTCAGCAAGGCCAGACCCAAGCCGAGCAGCACAATGAGGAAGCCAAAGGCACGTAGCTTTGATGAATCTCTCATTTGCTCAACTCAGGGTTTCTGGAATACCCAATATGCAGTCTCCTGAGCCCCTCCTAAAGGCTCTCAATAAATGCCACTTTCTTCTCGGGATGAAGGGAGGCACTCACTCAGGGGGCCTATTCAATAGCAGAAACAAGCTAGAACATGGGCTGCGGGGAAGGTTTGGTGCAGGCACGAGTACTCTGGAAATGCCAACACTTTGGGAGCCCAGCCCAAAGCCAGGCATTCAATTATGGGAATTATATTCCAGGCAAGGCAAGCTTGGCTCCCCACAGCCCCACCCCTCACAGCACACGGAGACATTACACAGCCCCAGAGTTGAAGAGGCTTCACCCCTACTCCCTCTGCCACTCTCCCTTGCCATAAGGAAAACCATTTGGTGAAAGCAGGTAGAAGGCAACAATTTTCAGGAGGAGGATGTTGCTATTGATACCTTGGACATCTATTTTCCAAAATAAAGGACAAAATAGGTATTGAAGAAGGAGAGATCTGACCATGCCTCCCAGTCTCAACTCAATGGAAATCTTCCCTTTACCCCATTTCCAACCACTGGCCCCCATACCAACCTGGAAGGAATAAACATATTTTGAATGAATGAACAAATGAATGAAGAAATGAAGAAACAGACTGAGGACAGAGGAAGAGGGCAACAAGAGAAGAAGATCCTACTCAGAACTATCCTTTTCATTCATTCAGTTATCTCCAAGCACCTACTGTGTACTAGTGCAAGGTGCTGGGAACACACGGGCATGCACCAACTGTGAAAGAGAAGGAAGATGGGGAGAAAAACACACTCCTTCATCTCTCTGGAATGGCGTCTTTCCAAATGCTACTTTAACAGCACCTCCTGTTTTTCTGACATTAAACCCATGCCAAACAGCACACATTGCAAACAAAAACTTCACATTTGATTGTATCCAGTACTGTGGGGTCTTGTGGTTTCTTTTCTAAAGAAAAACTTGTTATTCATCTCCTTGATTAAAAATTTATCTCATTTGGCTTTCATTAGGTAGGTACAAGGGGAAAACACAGATTCACAGAGAGAACTTGCCCAGCAACAGGACTGTGATGAGCTCCAGCGAGTGCACAGTTGGGTCCCAACCCACCACCAACGAAAGAAAATTAAAAAGCTCACAACGTGGAGCATAAGCTCCAGCCAAAAGGAATTATCTTCCCACAAGCATTTCTGTCGGATTTTTGGCTAATGGAAAAAAAACTTTCAGAAGAGAAGGAAAGGAAACCCCAAGGATATTTAACATATAACTTAGAATTTCCATATTTTTCAAATTCCCTTGCAGAGAGAAAAGGCAAAGAGTCTTTATTTCTCAATCCAACTTTTCAAAACTTTTCCCATTGATATAACATTGTCATAAAAAATTTCAATTTGTAGAGAGCATGGAGCAGAGGAAGTGCAGTGGCTGAGGAATTTTAAGCTGCTGCAAAGAGGCTCTGAGGTGAGAGCAGGCAGAGCCACAGCAGAGGTGGGAGCAGCAGCCCTGAATACCACAGGCTCAGCAATGCTGCCTTGGGCCATGAGTCTACGATTAAACACCAGGGACTCAGGCCTGCTGCAGGTCACACTCTCCACAGTTCTTCAGGCTCCTATGCTCAGATAGTGATTTGAAGCAAACGGTCAGGCTTTAATGCAATGTCAAAGTACCCTGGGGTAAAAGATCAGCAAATTACAAGTATATGTCTTGATTAAATGTTTATTTAGAATGTAGAAGGATTGGCCGGGAATGGTGGCTCACGCCTATAATCCCAGGACTTTAGGAGGCTGAGGTGGGCAGATCACCTGAGGTCAGGAGTTCAAGACTAGTCTGGCCAACATGATGAAACACAGTCTCTACTAAAAATACAAAAATTAGCTGGACATGGTGGTGGGCACCTGTAATCCCAGCTACTCAGGAGGCTGAGGCAGGAGAATCCCTTGAACCCAGGCAGCAGAGGTTGCAGTGAGCCAAGATCATGCCACTGCACTCCAGCCTGGGTGACAGAGTCAGACAACATCTCAAAAAAAAAAAAAAAAGAGAATGTAGAGGAATTATTCTATAGCCAGAGCATGAATTTGACCCTATCTCCCCTGCTTGAAACCATTCAATGGTTTTCCATGATCCTCAGAATAAAGGCCAAATTCCATACTCGCAAACCTCCACCATCCAGCCCGGATCTACGTCAGCAGCTTCATCTCTTTCCTCTGTCTACAGTTGGTCTTATACAACATTTCTTCCAGTGCTGAAGACATCTCATCTCCCACCTCCAGGCTTTTGCACATGTCATTCCCTCTGCTTGGAATGCCATTTCCCCTCCTCTTTATCTGACAAATTCCTACTCATCCTAAAGGCTACAGCTTAAAAGACACTTCCCTTTTGAGGCTTTCCCTAACCCTCCCCACTAGAGCAAATTCAGTGCTGCCAGAGCACCTGTACTTCCCTGATCATAGCACTATTATACTGTCTTATATAGTTGTCCTTCTGCCCTTCCAGACCTTAAGCATCACAAGGACAGAAACCATGTTCATTCTGCCTAACTAGCTCAACACTTGAGACAAAAGAGATGCTTAATAAATTATTATTATTTTTTTTAGATAGTCTTGCTGTCTCCAGACTGGAGTTCAGTGGCACAATCTCAGCTCACTGCAACCTCTACCTCCCGGGTTCAAGTTATTCTCCTGCCTCAGCCTCCCCAGTAGCTGGGACTACAGGCGCATGCCACCACGCCCAGCTAATTTTTGTATTTTTAGTAAAGACGGGGTTTCACCATGTTGGCCAAAATGGTCTCGATCTCTTTACCTCGCAATCCGCTCACCTCAGCCTCTCAAAGTGCTGGGATTACAGGCATGAGCCACTGCGCCTGGCCATTAAAATAAATTATTAAGAGATGACTTAGAGTCTGTGTTAGACTCACTTCTCAGCTCTATCCTGGTTCACCCCCTAAGCTAGTTACATGCTTGCCACCACACCACCCACTCACCTCCATGAACCCCTCACATTTCACAGTCCTTAGTGGATGGCTCACCCAGGCCTTGACCTTGAGCATGTTCGTCAGCCATCTGTGCCAGCATTTGCTATGTGATGGACAGAGTGTTAAGTAACTGAGATACCGAGGTGACTAAGCTCCCTCTCCTGCCTTCTAAGAGAAAAAAGGGGCATATAAACAAATAATCACCACATAATATGGCAAGTGTCATAACAGTGAGATACACAGAATGTAGGTGTTATTAAACCATTTTTTCCAGTGCTCCTCTTTCCACAGTACCCCAAGCTAACTGCACACTGTCTTTCCTCATTCTCACAGACAGAAATCCTTCTAGTGCTCTTTCCCAGGAGTGTCCAGTACCCAGACCAGACTTGTCCAAGCTGGGCTCCCATTCTGTTTCAGATTAATTCAAATTCTTTCTGGCTTCTCCTTTCTCACCTTCTTCAGTTCTTTTCTCAAGCATCTCACATAAATCCCTGCCTCTTTTCTTATCCTGAGCCAACTTGACCAAACTATTATTTCTCCATCTCCTCTCTCAACTGTCTTGGATGATCACTTGGCATTTATAAGACATCTGCATTTACACAAAACGTACTTAACAGTCTCTGTCTATAATAAAAAAGGGACTAATGAGGCCAAACTATCAGTAAAAAAATGGCAAAATAAACCATCATCAAAGTTTTCCTCCTCTACTGCTTCCTATTGTAGATCCAAGTGCTAGGGCATCACAGCCTTCAGAAAATGTTACCAATTCTGTTACATTTCCAGGGAGGTTATAGTGCCCCTTATTCACTAATGCCCAGGCAGTGACCCTCTGGCCTGCCCTTTCAGTTTCTCTGAACGCCAACGCCACTCTCTCCAGCCATGTACTCATTTAATCAACATGTGCTAAGCAAAGCACCCCTGTGAGCCAAGAACCATGTCTACCACAATGCTGTGCACACATCTTATACTTAACACATGTTTGACTAATGTTTATGATTGAATCACTGATAAGAAGGAAACCAGGTGAGCCTCTCCTGTTCCTCGCCCAGGAATACCCCAATGTAAAAAACATTTGCCAATATAGCTGAGGTCAGAACCTCCACCCCGAAAGCCTCTGATTCATCTAAGCCTAGACCAGGGAAACCTTTACTTCCAGCTAAGGAGATGCTGACACAGCCCTCCCATCACCATGCCAAGTGGGCCAGAGAAACCACTGTTGTAAAACACCTTTTTAATCAAGTGACTTGTCTTCTGTTAGTGTAGATTTAGGGGAAACTTTTCTCAAGGAACCAGAAATAAATGGAGGGGAAGAAAAGAACAGAAACTAATGAACATAGTAATTATCCCCCAAAGTTGCAAATCAGAACAATTCTTCACCTGAAGACAAGTATGAAAAACAAGATTAAAATGCTTCAGGGATGTGTTTGTGAAACAGCAGGTAATAGAACAGATAAAATGTATTTACAGTACCTCACTGGGGACACGTACCTTTTGGTTAATAGCTAACAGACACCAAATACCACTGTAAAAATAATATTCTTCTATCCTTCATTATGGAGTTACAATTATCCATGGGAAAGCAGGAACACAAACTATTTTGAATAAAATAAAATTCAAATTTCATTCCATTTTTTGAATGGAAAAAAATTAGGAATAATTTCAGAGTTCAAGCTTATTCTTAGATGTCTGGGCACAAGTGATTCTGAGCCAGGTTATACCCACTGTATTAGCCTGCTTGGCTGCTCTAACAAAATACCATAGACTGGTGGCTTCAACAATGGAAAATTTTCTCACAATTCTGAAGGCCAGAAATCAAAGATCAAGGTTCCAGCTGAGGGCTCTCAACTTGGCTTGCAGATGGCTGCCCTCTTGCAATGTCCTCACATAGCCTTTCCTCAATGTACACACACACATACAGAGAGAGAGAGAGAGAGAGAGAGAGAGAGAGAGAGAGAGAGAGAGAGAGAGACAGAGAGACAGAGAGAGAGAGCGTGCGCTCTCTTTAATCTTTATGGAGACACTAATCCTATGGGATCATGGCCCAACCCTGTTGACTTCATTTAACCTTAAGTACTTCCTTACACCAAATACAGCTACACTTGGGGTTAGGACTTCAACATATGAATTTTGGGAGACAACAAGCATTCAGTCGTTCATACCCCCTAAAAGGAGAGACCTGTTCCCCAAAGACCAGCCCATGCACTGATAAAACAGAAGATTGGGTAAGAGGGTGCCCTTGGGGATACCTACTGACCATGCGGGTGACAGCCAAAGATCCCAGGGCACAGGAGGCTGAGGCGGGCATGAGGGGGAACTGTCCCAGGTCAAATAAATTCTTTTTTGTTTGTTTTAGACAGAGTCTTGCTCTGTCACTCAGGCTGGAGTACAGTGGCGTGATCTTGGCTCACCTCCCAGGTTCAAGCAATTCTCCCACCTCAGCCACCCAAGTAGCTGGGATTACAGGAGCATGCCACCAGGCCTGGCTAATTTTTGTATTGTTAGTAGAGATGGGGTTTCCCCATATTGGCCTGGCTGGTCTTGAACTCTTGCAAGGTCAAATAAACTCTTGGCCTTGGGAACTATCCTCTCCCTTTCATTTAAAAAAAAAACAAAAAAAAACTAATAATAGTAATATAAAATACATGTATACATAGCAACAATGCTTTCTGGATACCAGACATCAACTACATAACCTGACATATTACCAGGTGTTTAGCAAGCAATATTTCATTTAAATCTCATGGCAATTCGGTACAGAATATATGATAAACATTTTTATTTTACAGATAAGAAAATAAGTTCATATTGGTGAAAATCACTGTCCAAGGTCACCCAGTACGGTAGGCAGAAAAATAATACACCAAGATATCAGGTCCTAATCCCTAGAACCTATAAATGTTACCTTTTTTTTTTTTTTTCTTAACATCTCCTTCTTGAATTAGTTACCTTATTTTTAAAAAAGAAGAAGCCAGGTGTGGTGGCTCATGCCTGTAATCCCAGCTACTTGGAAGGCTGGGGCAGAAGGATCCCCTGAACCCGGGAGTTCCAGTCTGGCCGGAGGGATGGAGGGAACAAGAGAATAAAAGATCTTTGCAGATGTTATTACATTAAGGAACTTAAAACAATTATCCTGGATTATCAGTGTAGGCCCTAAATCACAAGTATCTTTATAGGAAAGAGTCTGAGGGAGATTTGATGCAGACACAGATAAGAAGCTGACAGAGATTTGTAGACATTAGACTTGAAGACTGGAGTAATATGGCCACAAGCCAAGGAATGCTGTTAGCCACCAAAAGCTAGAAGCAGCAAGGAAGAACAGATTTTACCCTATAGGATACAGAGGGAGCACAGCCCTGACAATACCTTAATTTCAGCCCAGTGATACTGATTTCAGACTTCTGGCCTCCAAAACCGTGAGAGAACAAATCTCTTGTTTTACGCCACTAAGTTTGTGTTAATCTGTTACAGTAGCCAAGGGAAACTAATACATCCAGCTAGTAATGGCAAAGCCAGACTCTGAACCTGGGTCCTGTGACTCCAGGCCAGCACTCTCAAGCCCTGTGCCTTTCTCCTTTTCTGTACACAGCCTGCACTCTCTCTGATGGGTGACCCTTTCAAGAATTGAAGCAATCAGCACTGACAGCTCCTCTGCTGCAAAGCCTCCTGACAAGCCTCTCCTTTCTTTCACCAAGATCACAGTAAAAGCTTACCGGAGACTGAATTATCATCTTAGTGTTCTAATTATCAGGTGTGGAGAGAAATAGACCAGAATCTACCATCCGCATGAGAAAGTAAATCAAACTATCTAACAAAGGTTTTCTTCTAATTTTTTGTTTGGACTTGTTTTTTCAATCACTGAAAAGCTCCTAACCTCTGCTGCTCTGCTCCACCCTGCCCACAATTTCTTCTTTCCCACAGAGACATGTTTGGAAGGATCAGACCACAAGTAATTCAGTTTCCTCTCTGCCCCCAGAAAAGGACTGCTATTCACCACTTTGACTTCCCAGGAACACTGAGAGATGGAGTGAGCCACCTGAGTCCCTCCCTCTCTTGACGTTTTCAGGGTGAGTGTTGGTGTGAGCAGGCTGGCCCAGAGGTGCCTCAGGTTAACCAATTCTAGAATTAACAAGGAAGCTAATAAACACATTGTCAGGACAAAGGTAAAGCAACCCAGAATGCACTTTTTGAACCTATTCTGACAAGTATGGTTCAGCTTTAATTATATATGACACCTCAAAATGCAGGTGGAGAAACACAGCAGTATGTTTTGTAAAAATAATGATGTCCTGGTAACAGAGGACACTGTAGCTACTGTGGCTAAGAGATCTTTGCAGAGGAGCCAGTAGAACCAATCTGGGGTTCCTGGGGGAAAAATCAGTTTGGTGGAATAAAAAAGGGGAACACTTGGAATTTATTAATGTAGTGTGCAACAACAGTTAAATCATTAAAGTACGCAGAGGTCTACTTTTCTTTTTGCTAAATGCTTTTCCTCTCCCTCAACCCTATGTCTTCCTTCAATCCTTCAAGGTGCTTCTAGCAACTCTCTGCCTTCTTTTCCCCTGTCAAGAAGGTTCAATCTGATTTTTCATCAGTATCCCAAAACAATTATAGCTAACATTTAGAAAGTTACTCACCAGACACTGGGTTCACAACAATCCTACGTCATAGGAACCATCATTATCCCCCTATTACAAATGAGGTAGCTGAGATCAAAGAGGTTAAGCCACCTTCCCAAGGTCACAGAGCTAATCAATGGCAGAGCCAGAATTAGAAAGCAGGTCTGACTCCAAAGCCCAAGATCTTAACTACAATATCAAACTGCCTGCCTCCAAATGACACCAAATGAATTGGGGAAGGTTACTAGTGTCAGCTAGAGAAGACCTAAGACAAGTTAACACATCTTTGGGTGAGCCTCTGAAGTGCTCAGACTCACAAAGATGTTCTTAGAACTCTGTCTAGAAAATGTTTTCCATTCCTGCATCCTCAGAGAGAATCATCTCAAAAATGCAGTTAGTCCCTAAGAATCCTTGGGGGAGGCAAATGGATCTAGACAGATGAACCAAACTCCTCAGATTCAGCAGTACCTGAAGCAAGCCCACCGCTGCTCCCTCCACCTGCCTGATCTCAGGAAGCTGTCACCAGCAAGATCTTCATTCATTACACAATGAGGGAAATAATGAAGAGTCCCCAAGTGTGGGGGAGAAAATAAAAAAAAAATGTAAAAAGAAAAGGAATAAGAAGAGTACAAAGCTCTTTCAGTTAATGGCAGATGAGAAAAAAAAAATGTAAAATGATTTTAAAAAAAAAAAAGAAGAAAGCTCCAGCTCCTATTTATTATGTATCAGCAGGTTCCAATTTTTTGAGACAGAGTCTTGCTCTGTCGTGCAGGCTGGAGTGCAGTGGGGCAATCTCGGCTCACTGCAACTTCCACCTCCCAGGTTCAAGTGATTCTCTTGCCTCAGCCTTCTGAGTAGCTGGAACTACAGGCACGTGCCACCACGCCTGACTAATTTTCTGTATTTTTAGTAGAGACGGAGTTTCACCGTGTTAGCCAGGATGGTCTCAATCTCCTGACCTCATGATCCACCCGCCTCGGCCTCCCAAAGTGCTGGCATTACAGGCATGAGCCACCGCGCCAAGCTTCTTAAAATATTCTGGCTCCAAATTAGTTTTCTTTGCCGAGTCCTAATTATTGCTTTAGCTCTCTCCAAATGGGCCCCTAAAGATGTTGAAAAAATATAACTGAAAGGTCAACTTGTTCCATGGGAACTGCAGGGAGACTCCCTGACATCTTGCTCTGAAATGCTATTTTGTAACTTTATAGGATAATACTTCAGAATTAATCATGGTAAAGAATTTCCCATTTCCCTTGGCAACCAGGCTAATGGAGGCTACAGGGTACAAGGAGAAAGAAAGATGGTACTAAAAGAGAAAAAAAAAGGCTCCATCTCCTCATTTAGCAGCACATGTGCAAAACAGGTTCCCAAATTCTACCCAAATCACTAGGCTAATACTGATGCCATCAAATTCCAAAGCAACATGACACTGTCCTTTCTGATGGAAGAAAGGCCAGCAGGATGTGAGGAAGTAAAGAACTGGGGCAGCAAAGAGAAGGGATGGAGAAGAAATGTAAATGGTAAATTAGGGCCGGAAGCCCTGCTGCTTCTCCTGCCAGGAGCTGGCAAGGAAGGAATGAATCAAGTTTCTGAAAGGTAAGACCATGAAAGAGGATGTTAAAATAAATTGAGAGAAAACGGAAAAAGATCAGAGGAGAGAAGAAGAGTCTTATTGCACCAGGTTTGCAATTTTTCTACTTTCAGAGCTGAAGCTCTGAGTACCAGATTTTTAAAGGTTTATTTTAAGAGCTTTGAGACCTCTTGGGGGGTGGGGGAGACCACTAATTGTACCTCTTTCAAAGTTTCCCGAATTTTGCTGCAATGGAGGGTATTTGCATAAAGCAGGACTAGTTCCTCTTAGAGAAGTGCCTACTCTTTATAACACAGTTGTGCCTGTGTGTGTGTGCATGTGTAGGAGAACAGAGATATTTGGAAGCTGTTTCCACCACAGTAGTATATGATTCCATCAGGTGCACAGGTGAAGAATACAGGGGCTGATCCATTAAATTATTGTGAACACAAAAGGCTGGCAACTGATGTTGAAGTTCTTACTCGGGATTTAAGAAAGAAGACGAAATCAATGCAAGTCAAAATAAAAAGAAATGCAAGTATGTTTACTTTCTAAAAAAAATAAAATAAAAAACCTCAACCTAAAAAAAAAAAATTCTTTTAAAAGTAGCCTCATTAGGCATCACAGAAGTGCAGGCTGTTACCATCCCTGAATGTCAGGAGCATCTTAAGTTTGCAGACCCTGGCTGAAGTACCTTTACATGCCACAGAATCATGAATGACAGTCACAATGAGGTGGGAGAGTGAAATGGTGCATTTTACCCATCCCAATCACATTTCCACAATAACACACACACACACACACACACAAAAGTTATAGCCTGGAGAAGCAGAAGAGATGGAGCCTAACATATTACCTACAACCATAGCCAGAAGACAACTGTGAACATTTCTGAAAGAAAACACTCCTTTCAAGAACTCCAAAAACAACACAGGGGCCAAAAAACAGAGCAAGTGAAAAAAGATTAAAGGAATGAGGATCATCAGTTAGCACAAAGACTGAAGAGGGGTAGCAAAAGAAGTGAGAAGAGCTTTAATAATGATTTTTGAGCCCAGAGAAAGTTGCTTGAGAGCGCGACTCTACCAAAAAGCTGCCTTCTGGTAACTACAAGAACCTTCAAATGACTGTTTTGCTGGCTTACAGTTGAAATCCTTGCATAAAAAAGGGAGTGAGGCCGGGTGTGGTAGCTCATGCCTGTAATCCCAGCACTTTGGGAGGCTGAGGCAGGCGGACCATTGAGGTCAGGAGTTCGAGACCAGCCTGACCAACATGGTGAAACCCCATCTCTACTAAAAATGCAAAAATTAGCTAGGCGTGGTAGCACACACCTGTATTCCTAGCTATTTGGGAGGCTGAGGCAGGAGAATTGCTTGAGCCAGGGAGGTAGAGGTTGCAGTGAGCCAAGATCACACCATAGCACTCCAGCCTGGGTGACAGAAGGAAACTCCGTCTCCAAAAAAAAAAGAGGAGCAAGAGCTTCACTAAAAGTGAACTTCTACATAAGTTTAAACATAGAGACTATTCCAGAAGGATAGAGGATACTCAGTAACTAAACAAAGTTAAGACACTAACTTTTACAGTAGTAACAAGAGTAACAAAATACCCTTAGTCAGCCACAAGGCCAAGTCCTTTAAATAAGGGAAATGAACAAAGGAGAAAGCTAACAAGCAGGCTGTCCAATAGCCTTCATCTAAGAGCCTTATAGTGAAGAGTCAACAATATCCAAGTCAAGTTAAGGTAACCATGTGCTTTGAGAAAAGGAAAAGGGGAAGGCAGCTTCAGCTGGGAGAAAGGGGCCCTAGACATGAGGAGAGACCAGTACCTGCAAGGCTACAGTTCTCAACACACACAGAACTGTTTTTAGGAAAGCTAATGAACCTCTGGTGGCTAACCCTGTTCTAGACACTCTCTCATATCCACCCCTTGGATTTTATTCTCTTAAGAACCAGGTCTTTGAGCACCAATAACATTTAGGACTCAAATATTTTGGGCTCAGTTGATGGTAAAATGGCCCAGAAAAAAAGTAATAAAACAAAAAAGAGAAGCAAAAAAAAAGGAAAAGGACTCAAATATTTGCAAAAGTGACCGGAGTCCCACATCTTCCTTACTCCAAGAAGCTTGAAGCACTTCCCTAGAAAAGCAAATAATTAGGATTGCCAGCCAGGTGCAGTGGCTCACGCCTGTAATCCTAGCACTCTGGAGGCTGAGGTGGGCAGACTGAGTCCAGGAGTTTGAGACCAGACTGGGCAACATGGCAAAACTCTGTCTCTATTAAATACACAAAAATTAGCTAGGCATGGTGGCATGCGCCTGTAGTCCCAGCTACTTGGGAGGCTGAGGTGGGAAGTCACCTGAGGCTGGTAGTTGCAGTGAGCCAAGATCACGCCACTGCACTCCAGCCTGGGCAACAGAGTAAGACTCTGTCTCAAAAAAAAAACAAAAGTAGGATTGCCTAGGCCTTACCAGGTGGGCACACTAGCACTGAACAGCCCCCCTACAGTCTCTACAGCTCCCAAATTTACAGGCCCTATGAAAGGATAACAGTTACACTGGTCCAGGGTCTCACTCCCATGGCCAATATTTGCCATGAAAAACCAGGCCACTACCAGAAAGAGAAGCACTATCCCCTCTGACCTCTCCATGTCTCACCCTGCTACCAACTCACATTCTGCTAATTTGTTTCTATCTGGCCATTGTCAACTACTGTCTAATGACCTTATCTAAGAACTCAGGGAGTACTACAAAAAATGTCAGTAGAAAATCAGAGTGAGATAAATCTGCTGTATCCTGGTGAGCTTTTGTGTTTGTTTTATTCCAAACAAATTCACTAAAGCTTGTTTCCTTATAACAGAAATCCTAAAAATCAATGCTTAACGCCTAGCAACCACAAACTCCCCTTTCCAATAACAAAATGCCAGGAAGAAAAAGTCATATAAAATGAAGTAACGGAAAAATAGCTTCTCCACAGACTGTTCCAATTAATGGGAGTGGGGGAGTACAAAAGTTAATGACCAAGAAATAAAATAATCTTGATTACCTTTATTTAAGGAACAAAGCAGTATGAACGTGAACACCTGTGTACCCAGGTTCTGAGTAATAAAAGAACACATTCTCATTCACAGCTCATTCATTCAACAAATGTTGTTTGGTCATCTACTATATGCCAGGTACTGTTCCTAGGCCTGTGAACGTGACAGATATCATCCCTACTCTCATGAAACTTATATTCTAGCGGAGGGAAAACAGACTCAGCAAGAAGCAGAAAAGCAAGAAAAATATCAAGTGGTTAAGTTATGGTGACTTAAGTAGCCACTTTATACCAGATAAAAGGAAGAGCCTTTCTTGTAAGTAATAGCAGAATTGAGATGAGAATTACAAAGAACTAATCTAATGAAGAATGAGAAAAGAATATTCTAGGCAGAGGTACAGATGGAGCAAAGGCCCTCTGTTTAAGAAGCAGAAAGAGGTCAGGTGCAGTAGCTCACCCCTGTAATCCCAACACTTTGGGAGGCCGAGGCAGGCACATCACAAGGTCAAGAGATAGACTGGCTAACATGGTGAAACCCCCATCTCTACTAAAAATACAAAAATTAGCTGGGTGTGGTGATGTGCACCTGTAATCCCAGCTACTCAGAAGGCTGAGGCAGGCAAACCACTGGAACCCAGGAGGTGGAGGCTACAGTGAGACAAGATCACGCCATTGCACTCCAGCCTGGGGACGGAGTGAGACTCCATCCCCAACCAAAAAAAAAAAAAAAAAAAAAAAAAATAGCAAAAAGAAAGTTACTGTGTCCAGAATACAGAGGCAAGAAGAAGGGAGTGGGGAGGTTAAGAGATGAAGCTGCCAACGCAGGCAGGTAGGGATCAGAATAGGAAATGCCTTATAACCAGGGTAAGGAGTTTGGAGTTGATTCTAAGTATGATGGTGAGCTATCAAAGGATGTCAGGCAGCAAAGTGACGTGCTCCTTAAGAAATTATTGAGGGATTTAGTCTTTCCCAAGGGGAAAAAAAAAAAGAAATTATTGAGGAAAATCAGTAACTAATTCCAAGATGTAAACTGACTTTTCAAAAAAGTTATCTAACCACAGAAATTTAAAACAGTTTAATTTCCCAAGAGAAATGCTTCACTGTTTTTTGCATTTTGAGACAGGGTATCGCTCTGTTGCCCAGGTTGGAGTCCAGTGGAGCCATCTTGGCTCACTGCCACCTCCAACTCCCAAGTTCAAGGGATTCTCCTGCCTCAGCCTCCCGAGTAGCTGGGATTACAGGCGCCCACCAACACACCCGGCTAATTTTTGTGTTTTTAGTAGAGACGGGGTTTCACCATGTTGCTCAGGCTGGTGTCGAACTCCTGGGCTCAAGTGATCCGCCTGCCTCGGCCTCTCAAAGTGCTGGGATTACAGGCATGAGCCAATGCACCCAGCTGCTTCACTGTTTTTTAATCTATCAGTTATTAAATATGCACTAAGTGAAGGGCACTGTACTAAATGTACTAAATATTAGGTTGGTGCAAAAGTAATTGTGGTTTTTGCCATTTAAAAGTAATTGCAATTATTTCATCCTCACCCAACACTGTAAGTAGATATTATCATCTCACCTATAATTCCTATAATACACGCCTAAAATTCCAGCACTTTGGGAGGCTAAGGTGGGTGCATCACCTGAGGCCGGGAGTTCAAGACCAGCCTGGCCAACAGGGTCAAACCCCATCTCTACTAAAAATACAAAAATTAGCCAGAGTGGTGAACTGCGCCTATAATCCCACCCAGGCAGGAGAATCACTGAGGCCAGAATGCAGAGGTTACAGTGAGCCGAGATTACACCACTGCACTCCAGCCTGGGCAACAAAAGCAAAATTTCATCTTCAAAAAAAAAAAAAGTGTACTATGAGCAGGTTTACATCGACAAGCTTGATAACCTAGATGACATGGACAAGTTCACTGAAACACAAAACCTACCAAGACTGAATCACAAACAAATAGAAATTCTGAATAGACAGACCTCTAACTAGTAAGCCAGCTGAACCAGTAATCAAAAATCTCCCAACAAAGCAAAGCCCTAGACCTGAAGACTTCACCAGTGAATTCTACCAAACATTTAAAGAACATCAATCCTATCAAACTTTTCCAAAATATTGAAGCAGAAGGAATACTCCCTTATTCATTCTATGAGGCCAGCACTACCCCGATACCAAAGCTAGACAAACACTACAAGAAAACTACAGACCGGCCGGGCAGGGTGGCTCACGCCTATAATCCCAGCACTCTGGGAGGCTGAGGCGGGTGGATCACTTGAGATCAGGAGTTCGAGACTAGCCTGGCGAAATCCCCGCTCTACTAAAAATACAAAAATCAGCCGGGTGTGGTGGCACAGGCCTATGATCCCAGCTACTCTCGAGGCTGAGGCATGAGACTCACTTGAACCCAGGGTGGAGGTTGCAGCGAGCTGAGATAGTGCCACTGCACTCCAGCCTGGCGAGACTCTGTCTCAAAAAAAAAAGAAAGAAAACTACAGACCTGTATCCCTTATGACCTTTTTTGGGAGACAATGTCTAACTCTGTGGCCCAGGATAGAGTACAGTGCCACAATCATAGCTCACTGCAGCCTCAAACCCCTGCTCTCAAGAAATCCTCCCACACTGGCCTCCCAAAGTGCTGGGATTACAAGCATGAGCTACTGTACCCCGACTCTTTGCTGAACGAAGGTGGCCTTTCCTTCAGTTTCCAATAACATGTTCCTAATTTCCATCTGAGACACCATCCGAATGGCCTTTACCATCCAGATTTCTATCAACATTCTGATCAAGACCACTTATCTCTAAGAAGACGGAGGCTTTCTCTACAGCTCTCCTCTTCTGAACCCTCATCAGAATTACCTTAAAGCTCCTTTCATGGCAGTGCACCTCAAAACTCTTCTAGCCTTCTACCCATTACCCAGTTCCGAAACTGCTTCCACATTTTAGGTATTTGTTACAGCAGCCTACTTCTCAGAACCAATTTCTATCTTAGTCTGCTCGGGCTGCTATAAAATAAAAATATTTTAGACTGGATAATTTATACATAACAGAAATGTATTGCTCACAATTCTAAAGGCTTAGAAGTCCAAGAACAAGATGCCAACAGATTCGATGTCAGGTGAGGGCTCTCTGCTTCACAGGTGGCACCTTCTTACTGGGTCCTCACATGCAGAAGAGGCAAGGAACTTCCTTCAGACCTCTTTTATAAGGACACTAATCATATTCATGAGAGTGGAACCCTCATGACCTAATCACCTCCCAAAGGAACCACCTTGAGGGTTAGGTTTCAACATATGAATTTGGAGGGGACACACATTCAGACTATGGCACTATCATTATTCTAATACCATTTAGAGCTGAGAAAATTGGGTAGAAAAGTGAAGTAAATAGTCCAAGGTCACACTACCTGCAAGTGGAGAAGCTGAGATTCTAACAAGTCAGCCCCAGTCCAAGAGCCAAGCTCCTAACCACCATGCAGCATGGCCTTCCAGATGAACAAGTGAAAGGGGTAGTGGGCAAGGCCACACTATCACTAAAGGGTCTAGTCTAGGGTCTATAACCACCCACCATGCACTTAACACTTAGTCTGGCAGCATGTGACTCTGACCCAGTTTTCTTTATACCACAGACAACTCCTGTACCTCAGTTTTCCTGGCCACACAGTGGGAGGAACAACTCCAGCCCATTTCCGGCCCTCCAGACATTGGTTGCTGCCAAGAGAGAACATGTGCACACCTACATCAACCAGAACCAAATGTTACACAAACCGCAGGTGCTGGCTTTGCTAACTTGGCACATCACATCTCTGGGAGTTGCCAGTGTCAGTGGCTTAAGTGGTCCAAGGTGAAAGGGGTAGCCCTTATCCAGTACTGACAGCCAAGAAAGGGATGGTGACACAGCAGGTTACAAAGGACTCTGTAGCTGTCAGCCGTTAACATGTGACAAGCCTGAAACCTCCAGGCCTTTTTCTGTGCAGATGGAAAGATGCCAAGTGCTGGCACCATGGGCCACCATGTCTGCTGAGTGGCCAGGTGCCCCAACAACACACTGACTCCTGGCACTGAGAGAGCACATGAATTAGGAGGAACAAGGCCACACTTCAGGGGATTGGTCTCAAGACTACCATTTAGCTGACTGAAGGAAAACACCTATTACAGTAATGTTCCTTTTCTGATCTTCATTTTCACTCCTTCAACAAAATCCATCCAATATCCAAGAGGGTGCTGTTCATCTGCAAATCCAATCATCTCACCACCAAAACCACCACCAACTCTCCAAAGGCTTCCCCTGTTCTCCAGGTAAATATAAAATGCCTTGCCACAGCTGACAAGACCTACCCTCACCAACCCCTCCAACCTCAGCTGTCTCCTCTCACTCTCTGTGCTCCAACCCTACTTTCAGTTCCTCATGCAACTCCCCACTCCCCCACCCCCACCTCCCTGCCTGCTTCCAGAGCCTTTGCAAATCTAGGCCCTCAGCCTGAAATGTTCCTCAACCTCATGTCATTCTGCTTGGTAAACACTTGTTTGGTGTTCACAATATTAACTCGAACATCACTTTCTCAAAGAAGCCTTCTCTGATACCCTCTTAGCCCTAGGACCAAGTCAAATCCTTGTCAAATGTTCTCAACTCTTTCTTTCAATACACTTATTGCAAGTGTAATTTTACTAACTTTGACATATGCATCAGTACACTCTAAGCAGGAACCCTATCTGATTTGGTCACGCTGTATCTCAGGGCCTAACAGTGTCTGGAATGTAACAGATGTTCTATATACATTTGTTGATTGAAAAAATTTCAGAGAGAAGGAAAATGAAGCTGTATCCAAATCAAAGGGTTCTACTCAGAGCTGTTCTCCTCCCTATGTGACCTTAAGGCAAACTACTATCTCCCCTTCCCCCTTTCTCTCCCAAATTTCTTATAGAAGTTACTTTCTGTCCTGACATTCTTTAGGCTGGTGGTAGCCATAGTGATAAACTGGCCTACAGCCAATAACAGTCTAAAAAGATACCACCTTGTCTGAGTGCTCTAGGCTTCCAAAATAAAAGTCCCCGGCAAAGGCCCAGGCAGACAGAAACACAAAAGCCTTTCCCCAGTAAAGACACTGAACCAAACAACCGGCCCCTGAAAGAAATGAGCAATCCCCAGAGCAGGCAGTGCCCCCAAGTGTCCCACCCAAAGGAAGAAAGAAGGGGAGGCAAGGCTACAGGGGCAGAAGCAGGCATTCTGTGTCCTGATGAGATTTTAAACCCTCTTTTACTCCTTGGATAAAGCAGAGATGTACCCAAATACTAAACATCAAAGTCTCCCCTGATGAGGCAGCTTCCAAGGAAGTCCACAGATTGTGGCTCAGAAAAGCACTATCAGTGTCTAAAGAAGTTCACATGAAGCTCTAATTAAGGCCATTTTACCCTGTAGAAAGCAGGAGGATCTTCTCTTTACCCTTCTATTCTGTGGAGCAGGCAGGTGGCGGGGGTGGCATGAAGGGAGGCAGGAGTATTTATTGAGTACCACTTAGTGCCAGGAATAGTGACAGGTACTTTATAGACAGAGCTATTAATGCAAAACAAATGAGAAATGAATGAGCACATACACAGATGGGTAGCTGATGCTCAGCGAGGTTAAGCAACTTGTCCAACTACTGAATGGCAAGGGCAGGGGTCACACCCACAGCCGGATGTAGTGGCTCACACCTATAATCCCAGAACTTTAGGAGGCTGAGGTGGGAGAATCATTTGAAGCCAGGAGTTCAAAACCAGCCTCAGCAACACAGCAAGATCCCATCTCTACAAAAAATTAAAAGATTAGCCAAGTATGGTGGCACATGCCTGTAGTCCCAGCTACTAGGGAGGCTGAGGTGGGAGGATCTCTTGAGCTCAGGAGGTCGAGGCTGCAGGGAGCCAAGACTATGCCACTGCATTCCAGCCCAGGCAACAGAGCAAGACCCTGTCCCTTTAAAAAAAAAAAAAAAAATCGGCCGGGCGCGGTGGCTCAAGCCTGTAATCCCAGCACTTTGGGAGGCTGAGGCGGGTGGATCACGAGGTCGAGAGATAGAGACCATCCTGGTCAACATGGTGAAACCCCGTCTCTACTAATACAAAAAAATTAGCTGGGCATGGTGGCACGTGCCTGTAATCCCAGCTACTCAGGAGGCTGAGGCAGGAGAATTGCCTGAACCCAGGAGGCAGAGGTTGCGGTGAGCCGAGATCGTGCCATTGCACTCCAGCCTGGGTAACAAGAGCGAAACTCCGTCTCAAAAAAAAAAAAAAAAAAAAAAAAAAAAATCACAGCCAGCTCTGCCTGAATCAGACTTTTTTCTCATACCCCAATGCTGCATTTGTGGGTCATCGCTTAGTCCCACTCTGCTCCTAACCCCTTTACCACCACGTTCCTAACCAGAATTGGGAATGCAGCTCCTGGTAAGCTCTCTGGGAAAGAAAAGTCTTCCGTGAGCACAACCTACCACAACTGATACATATAAAACTGAGATGCACCACCACGTCTCAGGTTTGGAGCACAGTTTGTTGTAGGGAACAAAGTTCATCATCTGCAACTATGGGCATGAGGCTGGGTTTTCTGAAAATCCAAAATGAGACCACAGTGATGAAGTCTCTGCATTTCCCAGAACCCACAGCTCTGGGCACTAGGATGGTATTCCTGCAGTCTAGCATGCCTTAAATCAAAGGACGGTGTGCTCCATCACACCATCAGAAAGACAGTACCTGCACGGTAGACAATCCCAGCTGAAGTCTCCATAGATCCTCTAGCTAGGCAGAGGGTAGCAACTCCATACCTGAGTCATCTACCTCCACACAGCAACTTTTGCAAGGTTAAGCATCCATTCATTGTGCTGTAGTTCAAGGTTAACCCTTCCCCCTGCACTCATTTCAGGATCTGCCTCTTATCAAAAGCTATGCCAGCTGATTATTATAATGATAACTATTATGCCATTATAATAACATTATTGCGCTTTTTTCCTGCACTTGACATCTGTTGGCTGATAGGTTTAAACAGTACATAAGCAATAATTATGCAGTGCTCTCTCCTTTCCAACCAAGCCTCTAGTGTGACTCTTAATGTTACAGCCAACTGCAACAAATGCCCGGCTTGAGCAGCAGTGGGAAACATGGCTCATCTGGGCTCACCCACCATGCCGCTAGTCACAGTGCCAGAAGCAGAGGCTCAACTAGGTCCCTAATTGTTAACACACTCCCATGCTCTCCCAGGGATTTGGAGGAAAATACCACCCAGCAAGCAATTTATTGTTGAAAATCCCTGCAGGGCTGGAGGAGTTATATACAGGTCTCAGTACCACACCGAGGGACAAGCAGTACCAAATCACAATGGCACACACCACCACAAGAGAAGTACAGGAAAATGCATTCCTCCACTGGGAGTTCCTAAACAAATAATTCCCAGAGAGTCATTCTGCCTGCTTCTCCACACACGGTTCTTGGCAACTGCTGGTAAAATTGGCAAAAGGGAGAGGAGGTGTGGGGCAGAAGGCTATCTCTAGACTTCTATTTTGAAGTTGAGAAATCACTAAACTGGCTGCTCGGCCTTCTTTACAGGACCAACCAGAGGCCAGGATACAGTCTAAAGGCCAAAGCAGAGAAGTCCCACTTCCTGTCAGCCAAAGCCATTGCATCTACCTTTCACACTGTTGATGACAATCAAGGTAGAAAAAGATGTGAGATTCTGTAACTGCAGACTATCAATATGCCTGAATTATACATTAGCCCTATTAAAGTAAAGGCAACCCACAGTGAGACCACATAAAAAAACACACATGTTAAAACAAACCCCACCAGGAGACCAGGGCTAGCCTGCTTTGTTTTCTACCCTGTAATACACAGAGCTTTTTTTTTTTTTTTTAAAGATGGTGGAGGAGGGGGTGGAAGGTTATTTGAATTTAAATTACCAGTGAACACTATAATCTGTGTGCAAGGAAAAAAGGTACATTCAGGAGTGCCAAGTTCAGACTCTTGGGACATGTGTGGCCGGGGCAGTAGTAGCCAGGGGGACTTTCTCCTTCAGCCTCAGCACGCTGCTCTCATTGCTTGGGAGCAGGCAAGCCAGCAGGCAAGGTCCATGTGCCACAAAGAAGCACTGTTCCCTAGGTCCAAAGAGAAGATTGCCCTCTCAGAAGGAAATTAACATGATGCAACACAGAATGAGCAGGGTCAGTCATCCATAGAAGCCACCTATCTAAGGAGGGGGTTTGAAGAGGTATTACTCAAGGCATGGATCACATCTGTCTCATTCATCACTGTATTCCCATGGCTAAGCAGGTCCTGGCACACAATGGGTACTCAGCAAATAATGGTGGACTAAATGGTAACCAGAAAGCAGCCTTAGGTTGGAAGCCACTGACAAGAGCTGGAATCTAATTGTTCCTATTGTAACCTGTGGTAACAGAAGAGCCGTGGACTGCAAAGAATAAAAATGAGTCTATCTCCAGTACCTGGTGCCTTAACAGACTGACAAGTGTATTCTGGTCAGATTACAATATAGCTCTAGAAGGACAACATGGAAAGGAGAAAAGAGGAGAGGGAAGAAGAGAGAGGAAGAAATCGGAAAAAACATTTATTGAGTGCTTACCATGTATACATCTGAAAAGCCCAGGGGGTTTTATAGATGAGGACACGGGAGCAGGGAGGTTAAGCAGTGCCTCTAGAGTCGCACAGCTGTTACATGGTTTAAATATGGGTGTATCTGATGCTGTGACCCAAAAACTTTCCACCATAATTTGCCTTGGTTTCCTCCAGAGGGGAGCTAGCTTCCCAGTTAACCTCTCCTATAGAGGAGAGAATGCTCTCACATGTCCACATAAATCAACTTAGTCGTCATGTTTCTTGGAGTTAGTTAATTGGAACTGTGACTTGATGGTCTCTTAAGAATTTCTCATGCCTGAGACAGGCCCCCAGGAACTGAAACCTGGATAAGCTAAGTTTCCAGGACTGCCAAGCTGCATACCAGTAAGGCCCTAAGTCATCAGGTGGTACCTCTTTCTAGGACAAACCTCTTTTGCACAGCACAGGCCAGGTCTGGGCAAGGAAAGAACCTAAGTATGACCTTACATGCTGTAAGGTCGGCTGCCTCTTCAGGAGCTCGGACACGCCCACCTACGTCTAAGTCTTGCCCCGCCCGCTTCCCACCAAAGGAAGTCCCACCCGACAGCCTACCTACCAATAGCAGTCTGCCCTGCCCGCTTCCCGCTCCTCATGACCAATCAGGGCACCCTACTCCCTGCTCACTCTAGCCATAAAAACACTACACCTTAGGAAGTCTGCGCGACTTCTCCGGCCCCTCCTGTCAGACCGCAGAACCTCGCCCAGGAGCTGATTAAATGTCTTTATTCCAATAACTGGCCTCAGTTGCCTCATTCGAACCTCACTTGCTTCATTCAAACCTTACAAGTGGTGCCGGAAACCCGGGAGGAATTGTAAGACCCCCGCTGGGGAAGCTGACCCCTCCACCCAAAGCCGGACCAGGGAGCCACTCCGCCACGAGGTAAGACTTCTGCTGCTCATAGCCTCTTCCACTGCCTGCTCCGAGGACTCCCTGTCTGTAATCGCGGCCATGTCAGGGACTCCTTTCCGCCGTGGGCCCAGGGCCCCGGCTTCCCGCTGTGGGTCCGGGACCCTGGCTTCCCACCAAGGGCCCAGGGCCCAGGGCCCCGGCTCCATTCCGAGGACCTGAGCATAGAGGAGACGTCCCTACACTCTTGTCTTCTCCCCGTAAGGGGTATCTCAGGGTCAGGAATCTGAGGGAGATGTCCCCACCTTCCTGAACCCTCCAGTGCTTGGGGGCGTGACGCTGAGTTGCCCTTCCGATCATCTCCATGGCAGCGGCTGAGGCTTGGGTAGTCAGGAGCCCCGTTTGCAAACCCGGGCTCTACCCAGGAGCAGGACCGGACCCCCGGCTTGCACCACTAAAACATCAGTAACTGTACTTTCAGTTTCTCTTCCTAACCTTGGCACAAGTGAGTGGGTAAGTGAGTAAATTCTAAGCAGTAAATCCAGATTCGGCTGTATTCTCGGCTCCTGTTTCTGCTCCTATCTCCTAACTCTCTCTCTCTTCCTCTCTCTCTCTCTCTCTCTCAAGATGGCGGCCATTTCCCGCTCTTTAACGCTCTCTCTCTCAAGATGGCGGCCGTTTCCCACTTCTAACTCTCTATCTCCCTCTCTCTCTCTCTCTCTCTCTAGATAACGGCCATTTCTTGCTTTATGGAGTAACTGTACCTTCAGTTTCTCTTCCTAACCCCGACACAAGTGAGTGAGTGAGTTTATGTGTGGTCCCACAGCCTAACAGCTAAGGGGCTTGTGTGGGCCTCAACCCGCGGTTCCACGGGGACGTCGTAAGGCATAACAGTAATTCACCTCAAGACAGAAAGTTCTAAGGGGACCAGGCCCGGGGATTATATGGGTATACCTTAGCCAAGACGCCCTGAAACATCCCTTCAGGGACGTAACCGGGAAGGCATCAGACTGGTCTCCCATCTGGGGGGCACTCATCCATTGTCCATCAATCCTGTATGTGATTCTGTCTTTATTGTAAATTAGTGATCTATGGGTAATCAGGAGTCCCGCCTACACCCCAAGTCGCCATTGGGATGTCTAGTCCAAGATCTACCCAAACTGGGCCTCTCCATAAAAAAGAAAAGGCTGCTCTTCCTCTCCACCGTGGTCTGGCCACAGTACTCTCTGGACAACCAGTCTAAGTGGCCTCCAGAGGGCACACTCGACTTCAATGTTCTGACAGATTTAGATAACTTTTGCCAAAAAAAATGGCAAGTGTTCAGAAGTCCCCTATGTCCAGGCCTTCTGGTATCTGCGATCCCGACCCGCCCTCTGCTCTTCTTGTTCCTCCACCCAGGTCCTGTTAGCCAAAACCCTGCCTTTGCCCTCAGCCCCACCCGGCTCTGCACTCTCCGAAAACCCAGAAGACCTGTCCTGCCCCACCCACTTTACCAGCTCTCCTCCTTATGCGGGGCCTCAACTCCCTCTTCCCTCTTCTCCTTCTCCTCCCCAAAGCCCTAATATGACTTCCCCCGTCAGTGCTCGTACCCGCTGTCATGACCCCCTACTCCTCTGCCCTTTGTGTGAGGTAGCCGGGGCCAAGGGAGTTGTACGAGTGCACGTTCCATTTTCTCTCTCTGACCTATCGGCTATCGAGAAGCGCCTAGGGTCTTTCTCCACTAACCCGACTGCCTACACCAAAGAGTTCTGCTATCTTACCCAGGCATATGACCTAACCTGGCATGACACGTATGTAATCCTATCCTCCACCCTCACCCCAGATGAGCGGGAACAGATCCTTGCAGCAGCCCGGGCATATGCTGATCAGGTACACCTAACTAACAACCAGATGCCGGTGGGGGCAGCGGCAGTCCCCGAGGCCAACCCAGACTGGAATTATCAAACAGGTCAAGATGGCCGCCGCCGCAGAGACCAAATGCTACAATGCCTCCTAGCGGGCACGCAAAGCGTGGCTCAAAAAGTAGTTAATTATGATAAGCTGAGGGAAATAACTCAGGGCCCTACTGAAAACCCCGCCGCCTTTCTCAACCGACTAACTAATGCTATGATCCTCCATACCCAGCTGGATCCGGCCTCTTTAGCGGGGGCTATAGTTCTAGCCACCCATTTCATCTCTCAGTCAGCGGCTGATATTAGAAAGAAACTTAAAAAGGCTGAGGAGAGCCCCCAAACTCCCATACGAGACCTGGTAAACATGGCATTTAAAGTTTTTAATGGCCAAGAGAAAAAGGCTGAGGCAACCTGACAGGCCCACCTACAGTAAGCCTCCAAACCCAAGCTCTTGTGGCAGCCCTGAGGCCGGCAGCCCACCTGGTGGTGGGGGGTCCATCAAAACACACCAAGAACTCCAGAGGCACTCCGCCTGGTCGCTGCTTCAAGTGTGGTCAGGAAGGACACTGGGCACATCAGTGTCCATGTCCCTGACCACCTACCAAGCCCTGCCCAGACTGCAAGCAGCTGGGACACTGGCGCAGTGAGTGCCCGTCCCGGACTACAGGCTCACCCCCCGCACCTCTATGTGGAGGGCAGGCCAGTCCGCAGGAAGCAATCCCATCGCTTGAACTCCTCGGCCTTCTGGACGACTGACGCAGCCCGGACTTGAGGACCCTCATCACCCTTGCCAAGCCCAAGGTAATGCTGCAGGTAGCGGGTAAGTCCATTTCCTTCTTAGTGGATACGGGGGCTACCTATTCTGTATTGCCTTCCTACTCAGGGCCTAGCATACCTTCCCAGGTCTCAGTCATGGGAATTGATGGAAGGCCTTCCTGTCCTAATCAAACCCATCCTTTAGCCTGTGTCCTCACGGGACACCCCTTTTCTCACTCCTTTTTAACCATACCCTCATGCCTAGTTCCCCTTTTGTGACAAGATATTCTCCAGACTGTGGGGGCCACTCTCCAACTCACTGGCCCCCCTATACTCAAGCCCATCACCCAATCACCTCTTACTACCCCTCCTAACCAACACCACGCCCTGTCTTAACCCCTCGCCTCAACCCCCATCCCTCCTGATGTAGTTAATCCCTTAGTATGGGATACCTCTAAGCCTGTAGTGGCCAGACATCACACGCCAGTTAAGATACTTCTCAAAAACCCTACCCACTTTCCCTCAAGTCCTCAGTTTCCTATCTCAAAAACCCACCGCCAGGGCCTAAAGCCTATAAAATCTTCCCTCTACGCACCTCCAGGAGGATACTTCTGGTGTAACGGAACCTTAACCAAAGCCATTAATGCCTCCTTCCCCTTCCCTTGCATGCCTGTCACTTTAGTCCCGCAGTTAGAAGTATACGGATGGGCTGAATTCCTATCCCTCCTTCCACCTTCCCCTAATCACCAAAACAGACGAGCAGTCTTCCTCCCAATGGTCGTTGGCCTCTCTCTAGCATCCTCTCTAGTGGCAGTCCAGCTAGGAGGCGGCGCCCTAGGCTACAGTGTCACTTCAGCCACTCAACTAGAGGACAAGCTCCGTGTGGCTATTGAAGCGTCAGCGGCCTCCCTGGCCTCCCTCCAGCAACAAATCACGTCGCTGGCCCAGGTAACTCTCCAGAACCGATGGGCCCTTGACCTGCTAATGGCAGAAAAAGGAGGTACCTGTCTGTTTCTTCAGGAACAGTGCTGCTACTATATCAATGAAACAGGCCTTGTAGAAGAGAACGTCAACGCTCTCTATCGCCTCCAGGAAGATCTCCGCAAAAAGCAAAATACATCAGGCTCACCTCTCAACTGGTGGCAATCCCCCATACTTACCTGGTTAACCCCCATCATCACTTCCATTATCGAAATTTGTCTTCTGCTAATGCTAGCCCCTTTTATCCTCAGGTTTTTACAGGCCTGCATAAGGGAAATTTCCAGGGTGGCCGTAAACCAAATGCTGCTTCACTCCTACGTCCAACTCCCAATCGAGGCACCAGCCAATTGACCCCCTTACTCCGCCCCTATTCAGCAGGAAGTAGCCAGAAAGAAGTGGCGTCCTATATCATCAAAAGGGTCGGAATGTAAGGCCGGTCGCCTCGCCAGGAGCTTGGACACGCCCACCCCCCTCCGCACCTAGAAACTACATCACCACTCCATGCCCAGCACCAAGCTGTGCACTCAGTACCTAGTCCGCCATAGGAAAACCCCGCCAAAATTCAAAAGAAGCCCCGCCAGAACCTGCCCAATAGCATTTTGTCCCATCCAGGTCCCACTCCCCCTAGGCGGCCTGCTCACCGGAAATCCCGCCTACCTGCCAATAGCAGCTTGTCATGTCCACATCCTGCTCTCCCACAATCAATCAAATGCCTCCACTCCCTATAAAACCCCACGTCTGAGAGGAGTCCGCGCGACTTCTCTGGCCCCTCCTGTCAGACCGCAGAATCTCGCCCAGGAGCCGATTAAATTTCTTTATTTCAATAACTGGCCTCAGTTGCCTCATTCAAACCTTGGTTGCTTCATTTAAACCTTACACATGCCCCTAAGTTTTCCTGAGAAATTCCAAAGAAGCCTTCCCTACTCCACGCTGTGCCAGTAATGCACAGAATTCTATTTGAAGGCTTTAAATTTTTATTTCAGTAGGACTAGCAGAAATACAAAGCCAAGGATTTCTACGTGGTCCTTAGAAGCAAATGAGCCTTTCCTCCATGTCCATGATGTTCCTGGCTCCCCGGAGCTTCCACAGACCTTCCACGACCACGTCAGGTGCAGCAGAGTAGAAAGGGCAAGGTGATTTTCCATATTGCATTCAGAAGAGACCAGAGGTGAGGATCAGCCAGTGCTCCTAATGGAGGTGAATACCCTGGACAAACTCAGGCAGCTTAGGTTGTACTAAAATACATTTTCAAGGTTGTCTATTTATTTCACCTCCTGTATGAGGGCTTTCATCAGTTAAAATGGGTTTTTTCAAAGTACAGGAAAGCTGATGATTCACCCAGGTGCACAACAGCTGCTGGGAAGACCTGCGGGAAGAGGCCACCCGGCAAAGGCAGGCTGTGTAAAAGGGTCTCCAAGGAATGCCCTACATGCCAAGCCATATGCTATCAGGATATTAATCCAAACCCATCTTGCACACTTTACAATGTTTATTCTCTCTGGGATGTGGAGCATTAAATTATATCCAAGGACTACACAAGTTCTTCCAATTCTATTTCACACTTACTTCTTTGCTAAAAAGATTTGTAACCTGGAAACAAAGCCCTCTGCCTAATAGAAGCAATAATTCTCAGCAAAGAATAGGAAGCCAGACTGTCAGTTCAAACTCTCCTAAAAGGTCTTGCCCAATGAAGCTTTAGTTTAGATTTCTCCAAGAAGTGGAGAAACCTACTACTGATCCTCTTTTTCCAGAGATGACAGGCCTGTGTGACTAAGTGTCCTGAGAGGACAGCTCAAACCAAAAGAGGAAAGAGGGATCACCCCCACTCCATTACTGCCCTAACTGCAATGGCCCTGGAAATGGTAAGAGAATTTCAAAGGGGACCACCTCATTGCTACAAGAACTAAGAACAAGGTACGTAAATAGGCGACAAGGTACCTGGGTTAGTCATAGCCCTATTCTGGCTAGCAGTATGACCCTAAATGAGACTTTTAAACTCTCCAAACCTCAATATTTTACTATTTAGACTCTCCAAACCTCAATATTTTACCACCATAAAATGGGTATGTTGTAGGCCGGGCACGGTGGCTCAAGCCTGTAATCCCAGCACTTTGGGAGGCCGAGGCGGGTGGATCATGAGGTCAAGAGATCGAGACCATACTGGTCAACATGGTGAAACCCCGTCTCTACTAAAATACAAAAAATTAGCTGGGCAGGGTGGCGCGTGCCTGTAATCCCAGCTACTCAGGAGGCTGAGGCAGGAGAATTCCTGAACCCAGGAGGCGGAGGTTGCGGTGAGCCGAGATCGCGCCATTGCACTCCAGCCTGGGTAACAAGAGCGAAACTCCGTCTCAAAAAAAAAAAAGGGTATGTTGTGTGCCCAGGCACAGTGGCTCATGCTTATAATTCCAGCACTTTGGGAGGTCGAGGTGGAAGGATCGCTTGAGGCCAGGAGTTCAAGACCAGCCTGGGCAACATAGCAAGACCCTGTCTCTAAAAAAAAAAATTTTCTTAATTAGCCAGGCATGGTGGCCAGGCACAGTGGCTCACACCTGTAATCTCAGCACTTTGGGAGGCCAAGGCAGGCAGATCACGAGGTCAGGAGATCGACACCATCCTAGCTAACACGGTGAAACCCCATCTCCACTAAAAATACAAAAAAAATTAGCTGGGCATGGTGGCACATGCCTGTCATCCCAGCTACTAAGGAGGCTGAGGCAGGAGAATCACCTAAATCGGGGAGGCAGAGGCTGCAGTGAGCTGAGATCGCCCCACTGCACTCTAGCCTGGGCGACAGACTAAGACTCCATCTCAAAAAAAATAAAGAAAAATTAGCCAGGCATGGTGGCACATGTCTATAGTCCCAGCTCAGGAGGCTGAGGTGGAAAGATATCTTGAGCCTAGGATCTCAAGACTGCAGTGAGCTACGATCACACCCCTGTACTCCAGTCTAGATGTGAGTGAGACACTGTCTCTAAAAAAACTACAACCAAAAAAATAAATAGGGGATGTCATAAGGATCAGATTGAAAACAGTAAACAGTAAAATCTGAAAACAGTAAAATGTTGGATATGCTTTAGGCCTGTTATTCCAAAGATCCCTGCATGAGAAACATTTCTGGGGAGAAGAGGCAAACCTGTCACCTCTGAGAGGCAGTTTACAGCAACCAGGTCTGGTTGTTTACAGAGAAATCCATACATCAGGAGTAAAGTGAAGACAGAGTAAAATTTTAAGAGAAGACCACACATGGGTCTGCTCAGCTACTTTTAAAAAATAATAATATAACAGTCTCCAAATAATATTGCTTCGATCAACGTCATTTCCTTTTAACACCGATGAGAAAAAAATAATTGGTTCCCAGCCAGGGCCATTGTTTGTGCGGAGTCTGCCCATTCTGCCACGTCTGTGTAATCCCAGGTTTTCTCCAAGTCCTCAGTCTCCCTTCACATCCCAAAGACATGACTGTTAGGTTCATTGGTATGTGTAAGGGGTCCAGTCTGCATGAGCATCAGGGTGTGTGAGTGCATCCTACAATGGGGTGGTATCCTGTCCAAGTCTGGTTCCTGCCTGCTGCCCTGAGCTGCCGGGACGGGCTCTGGCAACCCAAGACTCTGAACTGAAATAACTGGGTAATAATTATCTCATTTGATTTTATTAACCCTTCTTAAAGGTATGTATAGTTCACATTTATCTCAGTTTTAATATTAGAAGGGTTTTGGTCTTTATTTAGAAATTTGGTCATGTTTCTATAACAATAAATATGCTATAGGAACTTAACTCTTGTTTATACATATTAGCCTATAGTAAAATTGATTTTGTATACATAATTTCACATAAAGTCAGTTTCCAAGAACTTATGACCAATGTCAAATGAGGACTTACTGTATATGCATATGTTTCAAATTTGAAAAGACACACAAAGACATAGGGTGAAAAGTAAGTCTCCCTCCTCCCCCATTCTCTAGTTACCCAGGGCCTCTCACTAGAGACAAACCACTGTTTTCAGTTTCTCATGTATTCTTCCAGAGATATTCCAGGCAGCTAATTTCTACAGGAGATGGGGATATCATTTGTGGCAACACTCTCATACCTAGATGGTGATGCCAGGCAAGTAAGCACTGCTGGGGCACTTAGGGACTATGAGAAGAATGAGACAACCAGAGGATAAGATATCACCTTGCAAAAGGTTTCATGGAGATGCAGACTTCCTTCTGGCTACTACACTGTTTTGCCCCTTGGCTGATCACATTTAAGCAGTGATTCTGTACAATGTATTTCCCTTTCAGTTGTATTTGTTCACCCAGAGTTCTTTCTCAGAGATGTCATTAACAGAAATGGTCTCTGGGACCTCATGCTGCACCAGCCTGACCACCAGGCCCTTCAAAGTAGCCAGAAGCAGGAACAACCATCAAACCTGCCTTAGTAGAAGCTGGGCAAAAAGTGCAAAAGTCCTTGAGTCACCACATTTCTAGGGACAGAAGTTGCTTTTCACAGCCCAATAAAATCAGAATATAAGGAAGGATAAAGCCCAGACCACAGATGATGCTTTCTACAGGAACGAACCCAAGAGATTAAGTCACTACCCACAGAAAATCATAGGACACTTTTATCCAAAGATAGGCTTTCACCAAACACCCTCAAAGGTTTACAAACTATGTCCTCCCCTCCCTTCATTATTTTACAAGGAATTTAAATGTGTGAAACTCCAGCTTCTACCCAAAGGATACAGATGGGTAGCCTATAGGTCAAATCTAAATTACAAATATGCTTTGGTAGTCCCTAGAGATTCTGAATATCTGGCTTCCCATATGACATGATGAGGCCATACTCACTAGACCTGTACAAACCCACGACAATTAGCCTGAGTAGCAGCCAGCCCTCGTGGAGCACATAAGTACTCCAGTTTGACACAGGCCCACCATTCTCTGTTGCTTCTCTGTTCTTCATTTGGCTCTAAAAACATCTGAGTTGGAGACTCCCAGCCAGTGAGTAACACAGGAAGCTAAACTGGCAAGTACATCAGCTGACCATTTATTGAATACTCTCTACGTGCCAGGAACTATGCTAAGGATTGGGTGCACGAAATGACAGATGCAGTGTCTTCCCTCCAGGAAGTCCTAATCCAATTGGGTTTATAAGGCTTACTCCAAGGAATCCAACTGCTTCAGAAACATGCCCTGGGAATGGAGCATGTGAACTCACTGTGGCTGAGAATCAAGAAATGCTTCAGGGAAGTACGATTTCAACAGGATTGTTATCATTTAAGTTTTCATGTAAACATCCATTCAACAACCATTTATAGTATCCATGTTACACTCAGCATTATGCTAAGAGACACATAATAAAGCACAACCCATATCCTTGAGAAGTTCATAAAATGAGACAAACATCATACATAATAAAGTGTGCTGAATTCTATAATAAAGGTGTTGCAATGGGGATATAGATGAGGACACATCAGGTAAGGCTCACTTCAGCATGAAGTAGGGAACTAGCTGGGCGTGGTGGCTCATGTCTGTATTCTAGGCACTTTGGGAGGCCGAGGTGGGCGGATCACAAGGTCAGGAGCTCGAGACCAGCCTGCCCAACATAGTGAAACCCCGTCTCTACTAAAATTACAAAAATTAGCTAGGCATGGTGGTGCACCTGTAGTTCCAGCTACCTGGAGGCTGAGGCAGGAGAATGGCTGGAACCTGGGATGCAGAGGTTGCAGTGAGCCAAGATGAAGCCACTGCACTCCAGCCCGAGCGACAGAGCAAGACTCCATCTCAAAAAAAAAAAAAGGTAGGGAACTGAGGAGAGAGTACTCTGGGCAAAAGAACTGGCAGAGACACAAACATGAGGCATACTGAGAGGATCACATGAATCAGTTTGTCATGAGCAAGGGGTACACGTGGGTGATGGTATGGGGCATATTAACTAAAGTGGTAGATGGGTATACACTGCAATAGGCTTGGAACACCAAGACAGCCCGATACATTTAGAATGTATTCACCAGCCAGTGGGTGCTATTGAAGACTTCTGATATGATTTGAATTTGTGTCCCCACCCAAATCTCATGTCAAATTGTAATCCCCAATATTGGAGGAGGGGCCTGGTGGGAGGTGACTAAATCACAGGGGTGGATTTCCCCCTTCCTGTTTTCATGAGAGAGAGTTCTCACAGGATTTGGTTGTTTAAAAACATGCAGCACCTCCCCTTTGCTCTCATTCTCCTGCTCCAGACATGTAAGATGTGCCAGCTTCCCCTTCGCCTTCTGCCATGATTGTAAGTGTCCTGAGGCCTTTCCAGAAGCAGAAGCCTGTACAGCCTGCAGAACCATGAGCTAATTAAACTTCTTTTCTTTATAACTTACCCAGTCTCAAGTATTTCTTTATAACAGTATGAGAATACACCAATACAGCTTCCAAGCATAAGTATTCTCTAATAAGCACAATATAAAGGAAGACCCAAAGGGGCAGTGGTATATTGTGTCCTGGAGGAAGCAAAAGCAAGAAACAGAAGGGTACTTCTGTAATAATTCAGGAACACAGTAACAGGAAACAGGGGAAGCAACAAGACTAGGTAAAAAAAAGATACTGCAGAGGCTCACCAAAAAGAAAAAGACAGTGGCATTTTCTTGAATATACTAATTCCTATTATTTACCAATTCAGATTGGTCTTCCCTCTAAATAACGAGTTTTTTACCTTATTTGTTTCATACAGAAAAGTAAGGCATGGTCTATAGTCATAGTGCTTAGATTTAAAAAACAAAAACAAATAAACAAAAAAACTCAGCTTGAGATCAAAATAATGGGATTGGCTCCAGGGGCTTTTTCCTCCCTCCCTTGCTACATCGAACCAGTTGTACATCTCAAAGGGAGAGACAGTCAACTCGAGCACAAAATCTGGGTCAGTGTATTCGACTGTGCCTCTGTGACTTTGCACAAGGACCAGAAATGAGCATACAAATCAGAGGAAAGCCTTGACAAAAGTCAACCTTCCCTTGATGAACTAATTGCTTCATATCTGGCTGAGGAGCAGAAAGCAAACAATAAGGAGAACACACTATCTGAGGGATTAGGCAGGCTCCAGACTAGCCAGTCCTACCCCAATAAAATCCCCATGTCAGACACTGCCCAGGAAACAAGGCTTGCTGGCTTAGGCACCTGATGAGGGAGAACCTAGGAAAGATGAGCACCAAGCTGAGTAAGGAAGGAGATGGCAGAGAAGCAGCAAAGTTCCTTGCTACTTGCAACGTCTAGTTATTCAGTATGAACTACTTATATCTGTTGATATAAATAAGATATAATACCAACCAAGAAGACAAGGAGGTGATAGTTAAGATAAAACTTGCTTGGTCAGCATAACCTATCCTAAAACCAAGTCTTGGCTCAGAAACTGGCAACTACTGTTGTCAATAATGATGACAACACAGAGCATTTACATCAGGGGTCCCAAACCCCTGATACTGGTCTGTAGCCTGTTAGGGACCTGACCAAGGAGGTGAGTGAGCAAAGCTTCATCTGTATTTACAGCTGCTCCCCATTGCTTGCATTACCATCTGATCACCACCTCCTGTCAGATCAGCGGAAACATTAGATTCTCGTAGGAGCACAAACCCTATCATGAACTGTGCAAGTGAGGGATCTAGGTTAAACACTCCTTATGAGAATCTAATGCCAAATGATCTATCACCGTCTTCTATCACCCCCAGATGGGACCATCTAGTTGCAGGAAAAGCAGCTCAGGGCTCCCACTAAGTCTACATTATGGTGAGTTGTGTATTTCATTACATATTACAATGTAATAATAATAGAAAAAGGCCTGGCATCACGCCTGTAATCCCAGCACTTCGGGAGGCCAAGGTGGGTGGGTCACTTGAGGTCAGGAGTTCAAGACCAGCCTGGTCAACATGGTAAAACCCTGTCTCGACTAAAAATACAAAAATTAGCTGGGTGTGGTGGCACATGTCCATAATCTCAGTTACTCAGGAAGCTGAGGTAGGAGAATTGCATGAATCTGGGAGGCGGAGGTTGCAATGAGCCGAGATTGTGCCACTGCACTCCAGCCTGGGTGCCAGAGCAAGACCCTGTCTCAAAAAAATATATTAACAGAAATAAAGTGCACAATAAATGTAATGTGCTTGAATCATCCCAAAACCATCCCCCACATCCCCCAGTCCATGGAAACATTGTCTTCCATGAAACCAGTCCCTGATGCCAAAAAGGCTGGGGACTGCTGATTTACATTATGCCAGAGGAAGCACTTACCACATACATTCTCTTAATTCTTTTTGTTTATTTATTTATTTATTTATTTATTTTGAGATGGAGTCTCACTCTTGTTGCCCAAGTTGGGGTGCAATGGCGCAATCTCAGCTCACCGCAACCTCTGCCTCCTGGGTTCAAGGGATTCTCCTGCCTCAGCCCCCTGAGTAGCTAGGATCTCAGGCATGCGCCACCATGCCCGGCTAATTCTGTAGTTTTAGTAGAGATGGAGTTTCTCCGTGTTGGTCAGACTGGTCTCAAACTCTTGATCTCAGGTGATCCACCCACCTCAGCCTCCCAAAGCACTGGGATTACAGGTGTGAGCCACTGTACCCGGCCTATTCTCTTGATTCTTAAGATAGCTACAAAAATACATATTACTATTCCCATTCAACAGATCATAAAACTAAGGTTTAGAGAAAATAAGAAACTTACTATCAGACAACTAGTAAGCAAATATCAGAATGTGAATCCAAGTGAGTCTGATTCCAAAGTGTGTTTAAACCACTCTGACATACACTCATTCCTTCTTTCTCTTAGAGATGTATTAAAGGTTTGCTTAAGTCACCAGATAAGGTCCACTGTTATGTCTGGCCTCGTTCTCTACAGAAAACAAAGAAGTCTGGCCTGAGCACTGTTTCTTTGTTTCTAATACGGGGGAAGACTTCAAATCCATTTCCTCTGAGGTAAGAGCAAGAGAAAACACATTTCGACATAAGTAGGAGAAAAAAACAGCATTACAGCCAAATTAAACCATGAAGGTATAAGATCATGTACAAGGCAGTAAGTGGAAACAGAGCCTCCTCCTTCCCTGGAGACTTCTAACTGCAAAAGCATCTTTACAGTGCTTTAAACAGTTCTATCAGCTTCTATGGCCATTCTTTGTCAGCCCCCTAGCTTGTGTCCCAGCTCTAACAACACTAGAGTCCCACTATTATGTGGGTGGCCTAAAAAAGATCCTACCATCAGGTGGCCCACTTCACTTCTCTGGGGCTCAGTTTTTGTCATCAGAAAAATAAAAACCCATCAAATGCAAAATTGAGGCACTGGGCAGTAGCAGAACTAGAATTGTATTTCCTGACTCTTCACTCATCCACAGTACTACAAGCAGCTGGCCCTGATGTTTGCAAGGAAATAAAGACCTCTAGAATGGTATCTTCCAGCCCAAAACACCATCATTTTAGACTTTAGCAGCTGGTCCAAGGATGGAAACTTAACTTCAAGAATACAGTCAAATCCAATTCCCCATGAGTATGTGATGGGGTGCAGGGAAAGACAAGAAGCAACCTTAGGCCGGATGCAGTGGCTCACGCCTGTAATCCCAACAGTTTGGGAGGTCAGGGCAAACAGATCACCTGATGTCAGGAGTTCGACACCAGCCTGGCCAACGTGGCAAAACCCTATCTCTACTTAAAATACAAAATGTAGCCGGCCATGGTGGCGTGCACCTGTAATGCCAGCTGCTCAGGAGGCTGAGGCACAAGAATCACTCAAACCCAGGAGGCAGAGGTTGCAGTAAGCCAAGATCATGCCATTGCCCTCTAGCCTGAATGACAGTGAGACTCCGTCTCCAAAAAAAAAAAAAAAAAAAAAGCAGCAACCTTAAATACCTTACTTACAAGCTGGCCCCTTAAGCTTCCAATAGCTACTATTCACAGCACTCAAAGCAAAACCAATCAATATTGTCTGTATTGATTGACCTACTTTATGTTATTCCATTGGGCTGAAACCTGCTAGTTTTCTAGAGTTTGGTCAGATGGCTGCTGTCCCCTTGGGACCCTCACAGAAATTAGAGGTATTTAAGCATAAGATTATCCCCAAAGGTAAAGAAATGTCCATTTAAAAGTCCACTGGTATAGCTGGGCATTGTGGCTCACACCTGTAATCCAGTGCTCTAGGAGGCCAAGGAAGGGCATCACTTGAGGCCAGGAATTTAAGATCAACCTGGGCAATGTTACAAGCAAAACCCTCTCTCTTAAAAAACAAAACAAAACAAAAAATTAATTAGCCAGGCATGGTGGTGCTGACCCATGGTCCTAGCTATTTGGGAGGCTGAGGTGGGAGGATCACCTGAGCCCAGGAGTTGGAGGTTGCAATGAGCTATGATCACACCACTGCACTCCAGCCTGGGCAACAGAGTGAGACCCTCTTAAAAAGGGCCAGGTAATCCTGTAATCCCAGCACTTTGGGATGCCAAGGCAGGCATATCACAAAGTCAGGAGTTCAAGACCAGCCTGGCCAATATGGTGAAACCCCATCTCTAGTAAAAATACAAAAATTAGCCAGGCGTGGTGGCGCTGGCCTATAGTTCCAGCTGCTCGGGAGGTTGAGGCAGGACAATCACTTGAACCTGGGAGGTGGAGGTTGCAGTGAGCTGAGATCACGCCACTAAACTCCAGCCTGGGCAACAGAGCGAGACTGTCTCAAAAAAAAAAAAAAAAAGCCAGGTACGGTGGCTCACGCCTGTAATTTCAGCACTATTTTGTGAGGAGGAGGCGGGCGGATCATGAGGTCAAGAGATCAAGACCATCCTAGCCAACATGGTGAAACCTCGTCTCTACTAAAAATACAAAAATTAGCTGGGTGTGGTGGCATTTGCCTGTAGTCCCAGCTACTCAGGAGACTGAGGCAGGAGAATCACTTGAACCTGGGAGATGGAGGTTGCCGTCAGCCGAGATCACACCACTGCACTCCGGCCTGGGCAACAAAAGCGAGACTCCGTCTCAAAAAAAAAAAAAAAAAATCTAACTGGTGATCGGGGCATGGTGGTACATGCATGCAATCCCAGCTACTCAGGAGACTGAGGTGGAAGGATTGCTTGAGCCCAGTAGCTCAAGACCAGCCTGGGCAACACAGCAAGACCCCATTTGAAAAAAAAAAAAAAAAGTCCATTGGCATCAGCTTTCCTCACCAGAACTTTAGGATCAGCTTTCCTCACCAGAACTTTAGGATGTGTCTCTGATTCTTCTTCCAGTTTCTAAACCTCTTTCCCATCACAAGACTAAAGGGCCAAACTACTTGCAGAGAGGGAAGTAGCTAGATGTGGAGATCAGTTCACTGACTACTTTGATGTTCTTCTGCCAGTGATGATAATAAGCAGTAATTAAATGCCATAATCAAGAACTTCCTCAGTCACAACATAGCCTGTGAGCAGACCTCAGAAACATACCCCTCTCCGTTTCTCTGTAGGTGTGAAATGTGACAAGGGCCAAACATCAGACCCTTCCCAAAGGCTCCAATATCCAGTCTGGGAACACCTGGGCCAACACAGCAGGCCCAGCTGTGAAGACGGAAGCCCTAAGAGGTAGCAGAGATGCAGACGGTAAATGGACCACCTCAAAAATCCAAAGTCTGTAAGAAAATTAAAGAATAAACTTGGCTGGGTGTGGTGCCTCACACCTATAATCCCAGTACTTTGAGAGGCTGAGGCAGGAAAAATGCTTGAGCCCAGGAGTTCAAGACCAGCCTGAGCAACATAGTGAGACTGTCTCTACAAAAAAATAAAATTAGCCAGGTGTGATCGCACATGCCTGCAGTACTAGCTACTTAGGAGGCTAAGGCAGGAGGCTCACTTGTGCCCAGGAATTCAAAGCTATGATGATGCTACTGTACTCCAGCCTGGGTGACAGAGACCCCATCTCTATTTAAAAAAAAAAAAAAAAACTCAACTCAACTCCAGCCTCTTTAGAGGAGTCCAGGTAGAAGTCATCTCTCTCTCACCTCCACCTTCATTCCATTTTTCCAACTCTCTTAACAGCATTAGACTTTGAGGCAGACAATGTGGAATAACTTCAGAAAGGGACAAACGTCTGCTCTGAAATATTAGGAGTATCAATAAGCAAAGCAGAATGCCATGCTTAATAATACTTGCACTCACAAATATCTAACAGCTAAGGAGTTTATCAGGCCTGCTACACCTTTTTGGTTATACCCTGCAGACAACAAGCTGAGTGCTTAGAAACAGCTCACCTGGTTGGAAAATTAAACTAGTAGGAACAAATTTACAGCTTTGATGCTCTTAAGGCCAAGTAGCTTAATTCTTTCCACGATGGCCCTTAGCTACACCAATCATCTCACAAAAGGCCCAAACAGGAGATAACAGCAAGGGCATTAGCCCTAAGGAGTCCCCACCCTTCAAAAACTCAGTCAGCTGCTCAACAGGTCTCTTTTACTTTAGTGTCCCCAACAGATTCCACAGAGCCAAGTAGGGCCTTGAGAAAATTAAGCTGAATGTCCTGCTAATAACTGCGGACTCACAGGGTCAGGGTGGAAGGGCAGCACAGTGAAATGGAAAGAACTTTGGCATCAGAGCTGGGTTTAAATCCTGGTTACACCAAACTTTTTAACCTTGGCCAAATCATTTAACCTCACTGAATCTTCTTCATCTGTAAAATGGGGGGTAACAACTCTCTTACAGAGTTGACTGGATGCGATATGTTCCTGCTTTTACTAGTTTGAGGCCCTGAAAAAGCTTGTGGTGGCTGCGCAGGGTGGTTCACACCTGTAATCCCAGCACTTTGGGAGGCCGAGCTGGGTGGATCACCTGAGGTCAGGAGTTCAAGACCAGCCTGACCAACATGGTGAAACTCGATCTCTACTAAAGACACAAAAAAAATTGCTGGGCATGGTGGTGGGCGCCTGTAATCCCAGCTACTCGGGAGGCTGAGGCAGGAGAATTGCTTGAACTGGGAGGTGGAGGCTGCAGTGAGCCAAGATCACGCCATTGCACTCCAGCCTGGGCAACAAGAATAAAACTCCAACTCAAAAAAATAAAACAAAAAGCTTGTGGTAATAGTTGTTTCTTCTGGATAGAAAACAGGCCTTGATGACTATATTAAAGAAAGAATATCAAATAAGATCATGTATCTCAATGAGTGCAATATCACCCCAAAAGGAGTGAAAATAGATTTTTGGGGAAAAAATGTTAGATATTAAATGCTTTGTGACCAACCAAAGGGCCACAATACAAAAACAGATACACAGTACACCTGTGGTATTAAAATTCCATTGGAGGTGGTCGGGCACAGTGGCTCATGCCTGTAATCCCAGCACTTTGGGAGGTCAAGGCGGGAGGATCATGAGGTCAAGAGATGGAGACTATCCCGGCCAACATGGTGAAGGCGGAGGTTGCAGTGAGCCGAGATCATGCCACTATCAGCCCGGTGTCTGGCGACAGAGCAAGACTCTGTCTCAAAAAAAAAAAAAATTAGCCAGCTATCGTAGTAGGCGCCTATAATCTCAGCTACTCAGGAGGCTGAGGCACAAGAATCACTTGAACCCAGGAGACAGAGGCTGCAGTGAGCAGAGATCACGCAGAGATCACTGCATTCCAGCCTGGACGACAGAGTGAGATTGCCTCTTAAAAAAAAAAAAATCCATTGGGGAATAGACAATTGGGGAAAAAAAGTCTCAAAATATAATTAACAAAAGGCTGAAAAATAATTAGATGACCCTAAAGGATTGATTCTTAGATGAACCCTAAGGACAGAGTGTTCATTAATTTGTATAATGGTCATAGGTAGGGTAACCAACCTGTCCTCGTTTGCCCTAGACTTTCCTGCTTTTGGCACTGAAAGTCTCACATATGGAAATCCCTCTGTCCTGGGCAAATTGGGATGGTGGTTCACCCTTCTCATGAGAGAGATCGATGAAGGCATTCCCATTTCACAAATGAGGTGACACCAAGAAACATCGTGGTTTTCATGGATTTACAGCACTTCAACAGCATTCCTGAGGCAAGACTGGCTCTTTCCATTTGTCTAGTCCTATGATCAGAACTCTCTACCCCTGACTTCCACTTTGACAGGGAATGTTACTCATGCATTGACTATGCCACTTCCCTCTCAATACCAAAGCCAAGGGGAGTAATAGGAGAATGAGGGCAGACACGACCAGCCAGCAGAACCACACACTTGTCTTATAGCTGGTGGAACCCCAAGTCTGGGCTGAACACAGTTCTGTTGCTACTGGAATCTGGGTAGAAATTTGCACAAGAATGCCCAGTATAAAACCCTCAGAAGTTAAGAAAATTCCATGAGGTTCTCCACATGTGTCTGAGCAGCCTGGATCTTTTACAAGGTTTTTGTCCCAAAGATAAACTTAGTTATTGCTTATGCTAGGAATCAGGGGTTGCCCAAAGCCTCACTCTGAATGGCAACAGGCTATTCTCCTACTCCCCTACTCAGCAGTGAAATCCTTGGTGAAAGTAAATGAAGAAGAGGGCAGGATATTCCCTCTTTAGACTACGTATAATTAAAATACAAGGCTCTGTGCTGTAGAAGACTAACGTTTGCAGTTAAAGGCCAACTTAGAGAAGGATAAAATATTCATCCTCACTCAGAAAGAGAAAAGATTAGCTCCACAAGGATGGGTCTCCAAACTGACACCAAATCCAGGAGTTAGAGATGTCTGCGCTACAGAGTGTGATCCAAGCACCAGCTAGAGCCCTTGGAGAAAAATCCCTAGGAATAGCAACCAAGGGACTAGCGTTGTAAGAACGTTCAGATTAGCGCTCCTGAAAAGAGGCTTTCTCCAAGGACTGGCAGACAGCCTCTGCAGCAGAGCTTCACTTAGGAAAGGACAGAAATGAAGGAAGAAAGACAAGGGGCAGTCTGACCAGGTCAGAGTATGAATTCGCACGCATGTGAAAAAGAGAATCCAACTATTTCGAAAAAGGTACAACTTCCTTTTAGAGACTATCATGGTCTTTTGAATATTCTCATTAATAGCTCATCTTCATTCTTTGAGGGTGAAAACATTTATTGCATTCCTATGTCCCAAGAGCTTTCATGTGTATACCTCATTTAACCACCCTTCAAAATAAGTATTAGTCCCACTTTTATGCAGCAATACACTGAACCTCAGAGGTGAAGTAATTTGTCCAAGGTTATGTGGCCAATAAGTGGTAGACTCAGAATTAAAACTCACATTCACCATCCTCCAAAAATCTGTTATTTCCACTTCAAAAGAACCATTAACTCATGTGAAGACAAGTCAGGTGACAAGGTTGCTTACCCATGTCATTCAGGGATAAATATACGTAGGCCGTATGCAGTGGCTCACACCTGTAATCTCAACATTTTAGGGGGCCAAGGCAGGAGAATCGCTTAAGGTCAGGAATTCAAAAACAGCCTGGGCAACACAGCGAGACCCTGTCTCTACAAAAATTAAAATTACAAAATTAGCTGGGCCAGGTGGTACACCCCTGTAGTCCCAGCTACTCAGGAGGCTTTGGTGAGAGTATTAAACCCGGGAGTTCACGGTTGTAGTGAGCTATGATTACGCCACTGCACTCCAGCCTGAGCCACAGAGTGAGACCTCATCTCAAAAAAAAAAAAAAATACATATATATATATATATATATATATATATAGAGAGAGAGAGAGAGAGAGAGAGAGAGAGAGAGAGAGACAGAGAGAGAGAGAGAGAATGGTTTAATAAGAAACTGATCTCTCACATGGTTCAAACAGTTCTTGAAAACAATTCCAGAAGCAGATTTTCAAAACTGCCTTGGACAACAGCCACGTAACTTAGGCGATGCCACACTCAACTCCTACCACCTACACCTGCACACACCACTCTAAAGGAGAACATTCATTGGTGGATTAAGTTCCCACGTGCCTGTTATTTTAAAACCCATTTTAGTTACCTTTCAGTTTCACTTAATTAGGCTTTTCTCCTGGCAATGAAACACACCAGGGCTCACAGGTGGCCTCAGTAGAGAAGTAATAGCTGGCCTTCAGAAGACAGGGAAGGGGAAGTGGGAACTTTTCATTCCTGGACTACCGCGTCCTTACTAACATTTCTATCACCTGTAAAATGGGAGCAGAAAGTCTCTTCTATTGCCAATTTCATCAAAAGAGCACACGTAATCATGAGCAGATTAAATTCACTAAACATCTGAAAAAAAAGGTGAAATAAATCTGGTGTGGCAACACCATCTTGAAAACCCGAGGGCCACGTTCCCAACTAAAACCATAGACCAAGTTCTGACCCATGTTGTACCAATTTCAATTCCAATATCGTTACACTCTGACTCACACCAAAATCCTACCCATCTCCGAATCTGGCTATACTTTTATTAGAAAAGAAAAAAACTTGGATGGGGTGAGAGCTGAAAAGACACACACAACAAAATATCTTTCACAATGTCAAAAAAAAAACCTGTTTATAGGCCGCAGCAGTGGCTCACGCCTGTAATCTCAGCACTTTGGGAGGCCGAGACGGGCAGATCACCTGAGGACGGGAGTTCAAGACCAGCCTAACACGGAGATATCCCGTCTCTACTAAAAATACAAAATTAGACGGGCGTGGTGGCGCATGCCTGTAATCTCTGCTACTCAGGATGCTAAGACAGAAGAATCGCTTGAACCTGGGAGGCGGAGGTTGCGGTGAGCCGAGATCACACCATTGCACTCCAGCCTGGGCAAAAAGAGCGAAACTCCGTCTCAAAAAACAAAAAAAAATGTTTATAAACACATCAGTTTCTTCTCTTAGCAAATACAGAAGTTTCATTCTCCTCCTATCTACTTAGTGTGGGTTGACTTAACCCCCTCCTCATCTCTCAGACCAGTTTATGGTTTTATTTAGGTTTATTGACGTGGTCTTTAATCGAAGCCAGGCATTTAAAAATATTAGAAAACTGGCCGGGCGCGGTGGCTCACGCCTGTAATCCCAGCACTTTGGGAGGCCGAGGCGGGTGGATCACGAGGTCAAGAGATCGAGACCATCCTGGTCAACATGGTGAAACCCCGTCTCTACTAAAAATACAAAAAAAAATTAGCTGGGCATGGTGGCGCGCGCCTGTAATCCCAGCTACTCAGGAGGCTGAGGCAGGAGAATTGCCTGAACCTGGGAGGCGGAGGTTGCGGTGAGCCGAGATCGCGCCATTGCACTCCAGCCTGGGTAACGAGCGAAACTCCGTCTCAAAAAAAAAAAAAAAAAAAAAATTAGAAAACTGATCTTACATATATAGGTTGTCAAATTTTTTTTTTTTCTTTTTTTTTTTTGTGAGACGGAGTTTCACTCTTGTTACCCAGGCTGGAGTGCAATGGCGCGATGTCGGCTCACCGCAACCTCCGCCTCCCGGGTTCAGGCAATTCTCCTACCTCAGCCTCCTGAGTAGCTGGGATTACAGGCACGCGCCACCATGCCCAGCTAATTTTTTTTTGTATTTTTAGTAGAGACGGGGTTTCACCATGTTGACCAGGATGGTCTCCATCTCTTGACCTCGTGATCCAACCGCCTCAGCCTCCCAAAGTGCTGGGATTACAGGCGTGAGCCACCGCGCCGGGCGTCAAATATTTTTTAAAGACATCAAATGGCATTTTAATTCCTCCGGTGCAAAGAAAACCCCAGCCCCGGCCTCACAGATGTTAGCATTTCCTGATTCCTGGCTTTCCCCACTCAGAACCTCATTCCAGGGACTCATATGTCAAGGCATTCTCTCCTGACTTCTGAAGCACGGTTTTTCAAAGCCAGGATTCTGGGACCACCTGAATGAGAACCACCTGGGGTAATAAGCACTGCAGCTGCCCACGCACCACCTTATCCGAAATCCGTGGGGATGGAGTCCAAGGTTTAAGCACAAACCCTCTAAGCAATCCGAGAGACAACACTAACCAAAGTATGTAACGCCTAAATGCAAATTTTCTATCTTCCAGGGCAAAAGAAAACAAGCGACAGGAGAGTGGCAATAATTCCACATGGGAGGAGACACACGGGTCTCGGAGATCAACACCCAAGCCGCCCCTTCTTCGGACAGATATGGAAACTGACGCCGGGAAAATGAAACAGGGAAGGACATTAAAAACATGCGGAGCCAAAGCCAATCTCGAATTTCCATGGCCTCATCTCCTGCCAATAAAGAGGTGAATGTGCAAAAGGCAAGGAAGGTGGGCCTTAGGCAGGGAGCCCCGGGCCCACATGGACGACCCGCTTTGGAGACACTAGTGAGGATGTGTCGGTCCCGAGAACACTGCTGCGAAGGCGCCGAGGCCGCCGGCAGAAGGTGGCCCAGGAAGCGCCCTGAGCCCCCCGCCCAGCTCCAGGGCCGGGCGGCCCTCACCGCCCCTACCTTCGGCTTCCCGCAGCCGAGTGGCAGACACAACCCCCACAATTCCAGGCGGCCGCGGCGGCGACCAGCTCCCCCTGCGCAAACGCGGTGGCGACAATCTGAGCCCGTGAGCTGGCGGCTGTTACGCCGCTCGCGGCCTCGCCCAATCGCGGGCCGCCAGAACAGCGCGCCGCGCCTGCTTCCGGCACCGAGTCGGGAGCACCGCCCTTCGCAGCGTCCTGCACGGGCTGACCCCTTGCCCCTCCTCCGGGGAAGAGAGGGCTAAAGAGATACCTGCACACCTGCTTCTGCTTCCAGGCTGTAACTGCAAGTTTCCTTTCTGATTTTCCAACAGCGTAATTTCTTTCTAGCGGAAGGACCTTCAGGAAAGCAATCAGAGGGGTGCGGAGTAAAAATAAGTCAAGTTCTTATGATTCAGTTTGGGACAGAAGCCGAGAGTCTCGAGCAATAAGATTTCTCGCAAATTCATGCAAAATAGGACACCTGTAAGTCACTCACTTTATATACTTGTGTATTGTGTAAATTTTTGACAAGGACCAATTATTTTAAAAATAGCATCAGGTGGCCGGGAGCGGTGGCTCACACCTGTAATCCCAGCACTTTCGGAGGCCGAGGTGAGTAGATTATTTGCGGCCATAAGTTCGAGACCAGCCTGGCCAACATGGTGAAACTCCGTCTCTACTAAATATACAAAAATTAGTTGGGCGTGATAGCGGGCGCCCGTAATCCCAGCTACTTGGGAGGCTGAGGCAGGAGAATCGCTTGAACCCACAAGGTGGAGGTTGCAGTGAGCCAAAATCATTCCACTGCACTCCAGCCTGGGCGATAAAGTGAGACTCTGTCTCAAAATGTAATAAAATAAAGGTCACTTGCAGTTCTGATTTTTTTTTTTTAAGACAGGGTCTTGACGTCCCAGGCTCAAGGGATCCTTCCCCTCAGCCTCCAGTAGCTGGGACCACAGGCGCGTGGTCCCGCTAATTTTTTTTTTTTTTTTTTTTAACGGACAGGGTGTTGCTATGTTGCCCAGGCTGGTGTCAATGCAGTTCTAATTCTGCTTTACCGTTGAACTAGGAGTTCAAGCTTTTAGGTGCCTCCAAGGTCCTGTTCTCTTTACACTGTTCACCTTTAGACCTTCCCCTTGCCCAGACATGCTTAACCTGATGAGTAAAATGGCTGCCCCCTGCCGGGCTCGGTGGCTCATGCCTGTAATCCCAGCACTTTGGGAGGCTGGGGCAGGTGGATCACAAGGTCAGGAGTTTGAGACCAGCCTGGCCAACATGGTGAAACCCCATCTCTATTAAAAATACAAAAATTAGCTGGGCATGGTGGCAGGTGCCTGTAGTCCCAGCTACTCAGGAGGTTCAGACAAGAGAAATGCTTGAACCTGGGAGGTGGAGGTTGCAGTGAGCTGAGATCGCACCACTGCACTCCAGCTTGGACGACCGAGCAAGACTCTATCTCAAAAAAAAAAAAAAAAAAGGCTCCCCACTCCTACCCTCAGAGCCCCCACACCAGTGATTCCTGGTCATTCATGAGTGGAGAAAAGGATAATCCAGACAAGCTGTGACCTCCCCAAATGGCAATATTCCCCAATAGCAAACAACCTATCTATGGAGTTCTTTGCCTTTTCCATTTACCCTCTTGATTATGTTTACTTCAAGCAGATGGGAAACTGACTTAATAGCCACTGAGCAAACCTTGGTTAGTAGTCTGGGAAGGGAGAACAAGCCCCTGGGCAGTAGTTCAGTGAATAGTGCCAGTTTATGAGAAGGGTCTAGATAAAACACCTGGGGCCTGAGTTGGAAAGAGAGTAGCTCACTTTTCTCCTGGAACACACAGACCAGTGAGAAGAACTGGGCCTAAGAATAATTCTAGCTTATGTTACTCCCTAGTACCATGAGGACAAATAATAAATGTTCAACAAATACCTGTCTCATGAGTGATAAATTACAGAATGAACATATAAATTATAATTGAGACTGGCACAAGTTATAAAAAAGGTATTAATAAGTGCTACAAAAGTAAGAGCCTTAAAAATAGAATAAGCTCAAATCTTATAATAGCATGAATAAATGAATGCTTGGGCCAGGAGAAGAGTCCAGCTGAACACAGCTGCCAGCGCTCAAAGCAGGGCCTGTCTTTCTCCTTGGAACAGATCTAACCAGCTCAAGTCTGTTGTAGGAAAGGGATAGTCTGCCTCCCACTCCCACCCCAGCCCCAGTCTCCAAACCTTGAAAAACCCTGCCATGGTCTGAATGTTGGTGTTTCTCCTAAATTCGTAAGGTGGAACCTCATATCCAATGTGATAGTATTAAAAGGTGGTCAGGTTGAAGGGAGCTGCCTTGCCTCTTCTGCGATGGATCTCCGCTTCCACCATGTGAAACTAAGGTAGCAAGGCACCATCTTTGAAACAGAAAGCAAGCTCTTACCAGCCCCTAAATCTGTTGGCACTTTGATCTTGGATTTCCTGGTCTCTAGAACAGTAAGCAGTACATTTCTATTTATAGATTCCACAGCCTAAGGTTTTTGTTATAGTAGTCCCAACAGACTAAGACATACCCTGACAGAACTACCTTCTCAGAGGAACTTGCTCTGAAATCAAGCCTGTTGAGCTGCTGAAGTCAGTGTGCAGGGTTGGACCTAAGCAGACAGCCTCTACTCACACGGTCCCCAAGCAAGGAGGTGCACTGTATAGGTGAGAAGTTTGAAGTCCAGGGATCACAGTGGGTGCTGGGATTGTGGTAGTCTCCTCTCTTTGTTTTCTTGTATAAGTCTTGGAACTGGGCAAAAGTAAGTTTAAAATTTTCTTTTGGGCCATGCGTGATGACTCATGCCTGTAATCCCAGCATTTTGGGACGCCGAGGCAGGTGGAACACCTGAGGTTAGGAGTTCAAGACCAGCCTGGTCAACATGGCAAAACCCCATCTCTACTAAAAATATAAAAATTAAGGCCAGGCACAGTGGCTCACACCTGTAATCTCAGCACTTTGGGAGGCTGAGGTGAGCGGATCATGAGGTCAGGAGATCGAGACCATCCTGGCCAACATGGTGAAACCCCATCTCTGCTAAAAATACAAAAATTAGTTGGGGCTGGTGGTGTGCAACTGTAATCCCAGCTACTCAGGAGGCTGAGGCAGGCGAATCGCTTGAACTGGGGAGTCAGAGGTCATAGTGAGCCGAGATCACGCCACTGCACTCCAGCCTGGCAACAGAACAAGACCGCGTCTCAAAAATAAATAAATAAATAAAATACAAAAATTAGCGAGCCATAGTGGCGGGCACCTGTAATTCCAGCTACTTGGAAGGCTGACACAGGGAGAATTGCTTGAACCTGGGAGGCAGAGGTTGCAGTGAGCCGAGATCATGCCACTGCACTCCAACCTGGGCGACAGTGAGTCTCTGTCTCAAAAAAAAAAAGAAAATTCCAGATTCTCCCCAGACACCAAGGATGGGATCATGGCGCCCCAAAAACCCTCCTCCTGCTGCTCTCGGGGGCCCTGGCTCTGGCCCTGACCAAGACCTGTGGGGTGATGCCCCGAGTGGGAGAGGGGAGCTGCAGGGGCCATGGATGGAGCAGGAGGGGCCAGAGTATTGGGACCGGGAAACACTGACCCTCAAGGCCAACGCACAGACTCACCGAGGGAACCTGGGGACCCTGCTCCGCTACCACAACCAGAGCGAGGCCGGGTCTCACACTCTCCAGATGACCAATGGCTGCGACCTGGGGCCTGATGGGCACCTCCTGCACGGGTATTACCAACATGCCTTTGATGGCAAGGATTACATTGCCCTGAATGAGGACCTGCGCTCTTGGACAGAGGCTGACATGACTGCTCAAATCACCCAGGGCAAGTTGGAGGCTGCCCACGAGGCGGAGGAGCTCAGGACGTACCTGGAGGGCACATGCCTGAAGTGGCTCCACAGATACCTGGCCAAAGGGAAGGAGACACTGCAGCATGCAGACCCCCCCAAAGACATATGTGACCCATCACCCTGTTTCTGACCGTGAGGCCACCCTGAGGTGCTGGGCCCTGGGCTTCTACCCTGCAGAGATCACACTGACCTGGCAGCGGGATGGGGAGGACCAAACTCAGGACACCGAGCTTGTGGAGACCAGGCCAGCAGGGGATGGAAACTTCCAGAAGTGGGCAGCTGTGGTGGTGCCTTCTGGAGAAGAGCAGAGATACACCTGCCATGTGCAGCACAAGGGACTGCCCGAGCCCCTCACCCTGAGATGGGAGCCGTCTTCCCAGCCCACCATCCCCATCATGGGCATCATTGCTGACCTGGTTGTCTTTGGAGCTGTGGTCATTGGAGCTGTGGTCACTGCTGTGATCTGGAGGAGGAAGAACTCAGGTGGAAAAGGAGGGAGCTACTCTCAGGCTGCATGCAGGGACAGTGCCCAGGGCTCTGATATATCTCTCATGGCTTGTAAAGCCTGAGACAGCTGCCTTGTGTGGGACTGAGATGTGAGATTTCTTCACACCTCCCCTTTCTGACTTCAAGAGCCTCTGGCATCTCTTTCTGCAAAGGCATCTGAATGTGTCTGCGTCCCTGTTAGCATAATGTGAGGAGGTGGAAAGACAACCCACCCCATGCCCACCATGACCCCTGTCCCCACGCTGACCTGTATTCCCTCCCCAGTCATCTTTCCCGTTCCAGAGAGGTGGGGCTGAGCATCTCCATCTCTGTCTCAACTTCATGGTGCACTGAGCTGCAACCTCTTTCTTACTGAAAATGAGAATTTGAATATAAATTTGTTTTCTCAAATATTTGCCATGAGAGGCTGATGGGTTAATTAAATAAGTCAATTCCTAAAATTTGAGAGAGAAAATAAAGACCTGAGAACCTTCAAAAAAAAATCCTTTTAAATAACTAAACAGCAGGCTAAAAACCATCTCCCTCTTGCAGTTCTGTTGGAGAGTTTCTAGATTCCCTCTTCCACTCCCCAGAAGAGCAAAGGAAGGCTTGGAAGGGTGGAGAGCCTGAGGAATCACCTTCAACCCAGCCACCATCAATCAAATCAAAGGAAACCACAGCACCCACCCCCAGAGCCCTGGCTAGGCAGAGATTTATAAGATCAATTTGGCCTTCCTCAACAAGCAGAATGTGTTGAGTAGATCATTTCTCCTCTGATCAGCCTTTCTCAATTAATCTCCCACAAGCCTCATACCCTGTTGCGTGAAAGCATTCCTGGCATCAGGAATTGGCTCCCTGCTCTCTCTAGATGGGCCTCGAATGTTGAGTGGGGAGCAGGAGCCCTCACTCTGTCTCAGGACTGTATTGACCTGCTTCCTCCCCTCTGCCCCTTCCTCTTTGTCCACCCAGCTTTCAGAACACACCTCAGATCCTGCTGCCAGGAGTCCCTTCTGGACTGCAGACATTTTATTCACTTGAACATGAACACCAAGCTACATGCCAGCCATTGGCTGTGGGGATACAACTGTGAAACAGTCCTACTGGTTCTTACTCTTGAAGAGCTCAGGGTCAAATGAGAGACACAGAAATGTAAACAGAGCAAAACAGCCTGGCAAGCACCATTTAACAGAAATATTAAAGGGCTAGGTGCAGTAGCTCATGCCTATAATCCCAGCACTTTGGGAGGCTGAGGTGGGCAGATCACCTGAGGTCAGGAGTTCGAGACCAGCCCCTGACCAACATGGAGAAACCCTGTCTCTACTAAAAATACAAGAATTAGCCAGGCGTGGTGGCACACGCCTGTAATCCCAGCCACTCAGGAGGCTAAGGCAGGCAAATCTCTTGAACCCAGGAGGCAGAGGTTGCAGTGGGCCAAGATCACGCCATTGTACTCCAACCTGGGCAAGAAGCATGAAACTCGGTCTCAAAAAAAAAAAAAAAAAAAGCTGCATTGTACAACAGTGCTTGCAAGGTCCTGAGAGGCAGTACAAGGGCAGGGGTGTGAAGCCAGAGCACTCAGCATTCCCAGAAAAGCTAAGTCAAGCAGCCAACATAGAAGAAGCAGGAAGCTAAGGGGCATTCCAGGGGAAATCAAGAGGAACTGCTCTCGAACCAGATTTCTCCACTTCCTGGGCTGCACTCAGATGGAGTGGGTTGCCACGGCCAAGGCAGGGCAGAGACCAGATGTTCTCTACTGTAGGACCCAAGCAGCACCTGAGCAGCTTCTTCACGACAGTCAAGAATTCTAGATCTCTCCACCCCAAGGGGCTTCAAGGACTACAGTAACTATGCTTTTCTCTGTCTCTGGCTTATTTCTGAAAACCTCAGAAGCTAAAAAGTGGTGGTCGGGGGGAGGGGGCAGGAGGAAGCATTTCCAGCCCCTGTCAAAGGGATGTGGAGGGTTCTGGATGGCAGCCTCCCACCTGCTGGAAGGCTTTGGCAGCTCCAAGGGACTTGGACCAGAAGAAGGTCAGTAAATTTAAGCTGTATTTGCTCTCAGCTAAACAAGCCTTTCTGGTTCAAAGGAAAAACGCTCAAAAGAAGAGACCCAGAAGACAGACAAGATTTCAAAGTGTTCTCACCAAACAGCTTCCCACTGAGGCCAAAGCGAAGCCCCAAGAACCATGACTCTGTCTCCAGAAGCACCTTCAATCACACACCTATTAATGTACACAGACACCTGACACCAATGCACTGCCTGCAGACACCCACAAAAGCACAGAATCACAGGAATCCGTACACAGGGCAGACACAGCCACAGCCCTGTCCCAGTTATCTACTGCTGCATAACAAAGCATCCCTAACTTGGTAACTTAAAACAACAATAATTTATTTAGCAGTTTGGATAAACCTTAGCAGGGAAGAGTTGACTCTGTTCCATACACTGTCAGCTAGGGTGGCCCAACTACAGCAAGATGCTCGCCCTCATGGCTGGCAATTGACAATGGCTGCCGGTTGGAACCTTAGCTGGTGCTATCAGCTAGGACACTGACAAGTGGCCTCTCCAAATAGCTGCTTGGCCCCCTCACAGCTTGGTGGCTGGTTTCCAAGAATGAGCATCCCAAGAGAACATGGCATAAAAGTATGTGGTATTTTTATGATCTAGCCTCAGAAGTCCCATAGCATCACTTCTGCTGTACTCTATTGGTTGAGTGAGTCACAAAGATCAGTCCACATTCAAGGAGAAAGAGAACCCACCTCTCATTGAGAGGAGTATTAATAGCCTGTTGTAAAGAGAACATGTGGAATGGCAAACAAAATACAGTTTGCCACAGCCCTGGCATACACACTTACATGCATGAACACAACTTACACATTCAGACTCATACAACACACAAGACATGTTTATACATATAAATTAAAACATTCTGCATTCACTTACATGAACACTCTCACACAAAGATATGCACATTGCTACAGGTATATTATTTACATAATTATACAACTAGATATGTATAATCAGACATGCCAACATACACATATAGAGTAGCCTTGAAAACTCTAAGAGACCCTAAAGAAATCAGGCTGGACTGGGCATGGTGGCTGACACTTGTAATCCCAGCACTTTGGAGGCTGAAGCGAGTGAAACACAAGATCAGGAGTTCGAGACCAGCCTGGCCAACATGGTGAAACCCTGTCTCTACTAAAAATACAAATATTAGCCAGGCATGGTGGCACATGCCTGTAGTCACAGCTACTTGGGAGGCTGAGGCAGGAGAATCGCTTGAACCTGGGAGGCGGAGGTTGCAGTGAGCCGAGATAATGCCATTGCACTCCAGCCTGGGCGACAAAGCGAGGCTCCGTCTCAAAAAAAAAAAAAAAAAAAAAAAAAAAAAAAAAAAAAAGAAAGAAAGAAGTCAGGCTGGAAGGCTAGGCACAGTGGCTCACACCTGTAATCCTAGCACTTTGGGAGGCCGAGGTGGGTGGATCACTTGAGGTTGGGAGTTCAAGACCAGCCCAACCAACTGGAGAAACCCTGTCTCTACTAAAAATACAAAATTAGCCGGGTATGGTGAGGCATGCCTGTAATGCTAGCTACTCAGGAGGCTGAGGTAGGAAAATTGCTTGAGCCCGGGAGGCAGAGGTTGCAGTGAGCTGAGATCTCGCCATGGCACTCCAGCCTGGGCAACAAGAGTGACACTCCATCTCAAAAAAAAAAAAACAAAAAAGAAATCAGGCTGAGGAAGATGGAGTATATATCAGCTGTCCCCTCCCCCTCCTCCATTTTTCTACCAAGAATTCATACCTACAAAAGTATGAGTGTGAAATGCAGAATTTACCAAAGGTATCATAGGGATGATGGAGGAGGGTAATACCACACTCCCCAAGCAAACAACTTGAAAGCCCATAGGAGCAGTCCTCTCCCCTCAAGTCCCTCTCCCGGCCCGTATTGCCTCCATGGATCACTTTTTACCTCCTCTTTCCCTTGCACCACACACATTCAACCAGTTTACATTTCCCTCTTCTGAATTCTCCCTCAAGCTTCCAAATTCCTCACCCCTTTATTATACAGAGCAGTTCAGATTTACTTAGCCCCATGATAAAGGGTTGATATAAAGAGAGACATCAGATGTAAAGGAGGTGACTCTCCCTCTCATGGGCCACTTGTTCTCTCACTGTTGTCATCTGCATCACACCAATATGTCTGACTGGCCAAGAGGAATTCACTCTATATTCCAAATTTGGGCCGAGCCAGGTTGTCTGGTGACATAGTTTGGATATTTGTCCCCACCTAAATCTCATGTTACAATGTAATCCCCTGTGTTGGAGGTGGGGCCTGGTGGCAGTGTTTGGGTCATGGGGGCAGATCTCCCAGGGCTTGGTGCTGTCCTCACCATAGTGAGTGAGTTCTCACAAGATCTGAGTGTTTAAGTGTGTAGCACCTCCCTCCACCTTGCTCTTGCTTTTGCCATGTGGCGTGCCTGTTCCTGCCTCACCTTCCTCCATGAGTAAAAGCTGCCTGAGGCCTCCCCGGAAGCTGAGCAGATGCCAGTGCCATGCTTGTACAACCTGCAGAACAGTGAGCCAATTAAATCTCTTCCTTTAAAGTTACCCAATCTCAGGTATTTCTTTATAGCAATGCAAGAAGGGCCTTATACAACTAGAATGTTCATTGTAATCTTGACCACCACCCCCCTCGCCCCTGCCCAACCTGGAAGAGTCCTATAAACCAAGCCATTGCAGAGCTGTTGTAGGACAGCCTATGTGGACCCCCATTCCTGGTCCAATCTACACGTACCCTGACACAAGAGCCAATGCTGTTTCCTCGGCCAGGGAGTGCAGAAGGGATGGATGGTATCTGCTGTAAGAAAATCCTGAGCATGGTGAGTGCTGTAACTGACCACAGCAGCACAGTCCTTGGTGAGCAAGCCAATGATGGGAGAACCCTTCTCTCTGCTGACACTGTCTCTAACAAAGGTTCCCACGCGCCAGAGCTCTGGGAGACATGGAGAATAAAGATTGCTGTGCAGCCTGTCTCAGAACATTAGAAAATTGAAGCCAATATAATTGTCCGCAGAGATCCTGAATTTGGAATTCTGTAGCAGTTAAGACAACTTTGAAATCAGACAGGGCCAAGTGCTCACTGCCTCTCACTAGCTAAGCAAGTCACTCAACTCTAACCAGCCTTAGAGACTAGCTTTCTCATCTGTAAAATGGAGATGATATTAGTACTTACCTCAACCATTGTTATGGAGATTAAATGAGATAATAACAAGTAAAGCATTCAGCCTAGTGCCTGGCACACAGGAAGTTCTGAATATATATCTTAGCTATTTTTTTATTTCTTATTTTTTGAGACAGAGTTTCGCTCTTGTGGCCCAGGCTGGAGTGCAGTGGTGCAATCTCAGCTCACTGCAACCTCTGCCTCCCAGGTTCAAGTGATTCTCCTGCTCAGCCTCCCAAATAGCTGGGATTACAGGCATGCGCCACCACGCCTGGCTAATTTTTTGTATTTAGTAGAGACAAGGTTTCACCATGTTGGTCAGGCTGGTCTTGAACTCCTGACCTCAGGTGATCCACCCACCTTGGCCTCCCAAAGTGCTGCGGTTACTGGCGGGAGCCACCGCACCCAGCCTTAGCTATTATCTTAGCTATTATTAGTACTACTCTTTTCTATGCCCATTGGCTACACAGACATTGTGCTAGAAGCTGGGCAGTTAAATCACACACGTGTGGGTACTTACAAACTCACACAGGGGATTCTGCTTTATATCCTTACTTAACATTCCAAACAATTACCTCACTCTCAGACCTACACACACATTATACATCATGCCCAGCTTACGTGGATGCTTTCATGAAAAGGTTGAAAGAAGAGGTATTACTCAGGTAGACAAACTCTCCCTCCAGTTAAAAATGAGACACACTGGAAATGAGACACACCAGTATAGGAATGTTTCTGGACCAGAGAATTTTGGGGACTTTTCTGGGGAAAGGATTACTGCATCGCCTGAGCTGGAGGAGGATGACAAGTTGAATGTGGTTTTTCTCAAAAGCGTCTTTATTACTCCACATATTGGTGCACACAACAGGCTGACTCAGGCAACAAGAGGTTGGCCACATGCAACTAATCATTCTTATTTGTTTAGCTATTGCAGCTTCCCATTTCCCTGTGGCCTCTGCAGAGATGCCCAGGGTGAGAGGCATTAGCTCCAAGATCGTTATGGAATTATGAGACCCATCGAACCATCATTAGAGCCACTGTTAGGAAGTAAATATTCCTCAGCTAGAACTGGGTTGCACAGCCTTAGGAATCCGACTTCATTCTCCTAACACCTGCTTCTCAGGAACTGGTAGGGGTAAGAGCTGGGGACTGGAGCGAGGTTGAGGGGCCCTTCTCCAGAGCAGGGGATCTAAGGACCATGGCCTTGTCCACACCTCACCCTGGGCTACAATGCCAATAATAACCTAATGTTAAACAGAACATTACAGTTCATAAAATTTGCTCACATTCCTTATGCTATTTAATTCTCACAGGAATCCCGTGAGATAACCGTTTTATTGCCCCTCATTAACCAAAAAGGAAACTGAAGTTCAAATGCACTGAGAGATGCAACATATCCCTGGGCCCTTGACAGCCCCAAATTGGAATGTGTGGACCGAAGTGCTCCCTAAGGGTCCAGGAAGCCCTCAGCCTTGATTTAGCTCCAAATCTAATACTTTCATATTACAAATAGGTCAGATTCCACCTGCCAGAGTGTGTTCATTAGTTAACAGATTTATTGAGTTGATGTGCTGGGTGCTGTGCTATGCACTGGGAATATAATTGTGAGTGAAGAGACTGTTAAAGATGGCCTCCAATTCCTTGCCACTCCCGTCCTCAGGAGGTGAGGCATCTTTTGTCACCCTTTGAATCTAGGCTGGCCTGCGACTGCTTTGACCAATAGAGTACAGAAGAGGTGATGCTATCCAGTCATGAGTCTAGTCTTTTCTTTTTTTAGATGGGGAGTCTCGCTCTGTCACCCAGGCTGGAGTGAAATGGAGTGATCTCAGCTCACTGCAACCTCCACTTCCCAGGTTCAAGCAATTCTTCTGCCTCAGCCTCCTGAGTAGCGGGATTACAGGTGTGCACCACCGTGCCTAGCTAATTTTTGTATTTTTAGTCGAGACGGGTTTTCACCATGTTGGCCAGGCTGGTTTCAAACTCCTGACCTCAAGTGATCTGCCCACCTTGGCCTCCCAAAATGCTGGAATTACAGGTATAAGCCACCGCACCGCAATCAGCCTAGTCTTTAAGGGCTTCTACTTTGGTCCCTTGAATCCCTTAGCCACTCTATAATAACTCCAACCACCTTGACAGAGTGTGGAAAGGGAGAGGGGCCTGGCTGAGAGCAGCTTTCCAGTCTCCTGCTAAAGCACCAGACATGTGAGTGAAGCCTTCTTATATCTTCCAAACAACACTACTCTGTAGATGGTGTGCCATGGAGAGGTCCCAGTCAATATCACATAGGACAGAAGAACTTTCTGGCCAAACCCTTCCTAAATTCCTGACCCACAAAATCATGACATACAACAAAATGGTTGCTTCAGTCCATGGGTTGACAAACTTTTCCTATAAAAGAACAGCTAGGCTGGGTATGGTGGCTCATGCCTGTAATCTCAGCACTTTGTGAGGCCAAGGTGGGCAGATCACCTGAGGTCAGGAGTTCGAGACCAGCCTGGCCAACATGGTGAAACCCCCGGCTCTACTAAAAATAAAAAAATTACCTGGATATGGTACAGGCCTATAATCCCAGCTACTCGGGAGGCTGAGGCAGGAGAATCTCCTGAAACGGGAAGGTAGAGGTTGCAGTGAGCCGAGATTACGCTACTGAACTCAAGCCTGGGTGACAGAGCAAGACTCTGTCTCAAAAATAAATTAATTAATAAAAATAAAAGACCAGATAGTCTTTATGGGCCACATACCGTCTCTGTCACATATTGTTCTTGTTTTTTCTTGCATTGGGTTTTTTTTTACAACCCCTTAAAAAAGTTTTTTTTTTAAATTCTTAATTTGCCAGCTACACAAAAAAAAGACCAAGAGCTGGGCACAGTGGCTCATGCCTGTAATCCCAGAACTTTGGGAGGCCAAGGCAGTTAGATCACTTGAGGTCAGAAGTTCAAGACCAACCTGGCCAACATAGTGAAACCCCTCGCTACTTAAAATACAAAAATTTAGCCGAGTGTGGTGGTGCACTCCTGTAATTTCAGCTACTCTAGAGACAGAGGCAGGAAAATCACTTGGACCCAGTAGGCAGAAGTTACAGTGAGCCGAGATCGCACCACTGCACTCAAACCTGGGCAATAGAGTAAGACTTCGTCTCAAAAAACAAAAACAAAAACGCAAAACAAAAACAGACTGTGGGCTAGATCTAGTACATAGGTCCTATTTCATCAGCTTGTTTTAATCCATAAAGGTATTGGGTAGTTTATAACCTAGCAATAGCTAGCCAGAACAGTTCCTTTTTTCAGGAAGCTAAAATTCTGCATATAACACAGGCATAAAACAGAAAATAAATAATAATTAGTAATTAATCAAATTACTACACATAAAGGAGATAAGCCAGGCGCTATGGGACTTAATGTCATTGGGGGCTCCAGGAAAGGCCTCCCCCAGAATCCAACACTTACAGGTGAGACTTGAAGGATCACTTGAAGTTTGCAGATTAAGAAAAGGAGAGAAAAATACAGTGGCTCAGCCATTTTGGCCCAATGTGGAAACTTCTGAAAGCAATGCTTGCTCCAGAGCTGTCTACTGGATTAACCAAGAGCCTGAATCACATTTGACTTATTCCTCTGCCCGATTCTGCTTCTGCTTCCTTCTTTTTACAGGTGTTGTTCCACAATAAACATCTTGAACCCTAAACTGTCTCAGTACCTGCCTCCAGAGAACCCAACCTGTGATGCTGGCAAAAAACAAAAAGAGAATTTTTTTTTAATTATTATTTTTTGAAACAGAGTCTTACTCTGTGTTGCCCAGGCTGGAGTACAGTGGCGGGATCTCAGCTCACTGCAGCCTCTACCTCCTGGGTTCAAGCAATTCCCCCGCCTCAGCCCCTGAGTAGCTGGGATTACAGGCATGCACCCCCATGCCCAACTAGTTTTGTATTTTTAGTGAGAAGAAATGGGGTTTCGCCAGCTTAGCCAGCCTGGTCTCCAGTTCCTGACCTCAAGTGATCCGCCCACCTTCGCCTCCCAAAGTGCCAGGATTATAGGTGTGAGCCACCACACCTGGCCGAAAAGAGAATTTATTGACTCAGGCACAGTCATGCATTGCTTAGTGACTGGAATACATTCTGAGAAATGTGTCTTTAGGCAATTTTGTCTGTGCAAACATCATAGAGTATATTTATACAAACCTAGATGGTATAGCCCAGGGGTCCTCAGCCACAGACTGGTACCACTCCATGGCCTGTTAGAAACCAGACCTCACAGGAGAATCGCTTGACCCGGGAAGAGGAGGTTGTAGTGAGCCCAGATTGCTCCACTGCACTCCAGCCTGGCAACAGAACAAGACTCCGTCAAAAAAAAAAAAAAGAAACCGAGAAGGGGGTGAAGGGGGAAGGGGAAGAAGGAGAAGAAGAAGCAGGGAGGGAGGGAGGAAGGAAGGAAGGAGGGGAGGAAGGAAGGAAAGAAGGAGGGAAGGAAGAAGGGAAGGAAAGAAAGAGAAGAAAAAGAAAGAAACCAGAGAGAGAAAAGAAAAAAAAAAAAAAAGAAACTGGGCCTCACAGCAGGAGGTAAGCAGAAGGTTAGCAAGCAAAGCTTCATCCGTATTTACAGCCCCTCTCCATTGTTCACATTACTGCCTGAGCTCCGCCTCCTGTCAGATCAGCTGCGGCATTAGATTCTCACAGGAGCACGAACCATATTGTGAACTGTGCATGCAAGGGATCTAGGTTGTGTGCTCCTCATAAGCACTAACTAATGCCTGATGATCCAAGGGAGAATAGTTTCATCCTGAAAGCATCACTACCCCCACCCCACCCCCACATCCATGGAAAAATTGTCTTCCCTGAAACCATCCGTGATGCCAAAAAGGTTGGGGACCACTGGTATAGCCTACTACACACCTAGACTGTATAGTATAGTCTATGCTCCTACGATACAAACCTGTACAGTGTGTTGCTATACTGATTACTGTAAGCAATTATTACACAATGGTATTTGTGTATCTAAACATATCTAAACAGAGGGCCGGGCATGGTGGTTCATACCTGTAATCTCAGCACTTTGGAAGTCCAAGGTGAGTGGATCACCTGAGGTCAGGAACTGCAGACCAACCTGACGAACATGGCCCATCTCTACTAAAAATACAAAATTAGCCAGGCATGGTGGCACATGCCTGTAATCCCAGTTACTCGGGAGACTGAGACAGGAAAATCGCTTGAGCCCAGAGGCAGAAGTTGCAGTGAGCCAAGATTGTGCCACTGCACTCCAGCTTGGATGACAGAGTGAGAATCCATCTCAAAAACATAAAATAAATAAAAATACAAAAATTAGCCAGATGTGGTGGTGCACACCTGTAATTCCAGCTACTCAGGAGACTGAGGCACAAGAATTACTTGAACCCAGGAGGCAGATGTTGCAGTGAGCTGAGATCGTGCCACTGCGCTCCAGACTTGGTATGGAGTGAGACTCTATCTCAAAAAATAAAACAATTAAAAATTAAACATATCACCGGGTGCTGTGGCTCACGCCTGTAATCCCAGCTCTTAGGGTGGCAGAGGCGGGAGAATAGCTTGAGCCCAGGAGTTCAAGACCTGCCTGGGCGATATAGCGATACCCTGTTCTCCACAAAAGGGAAAAAAAAAAGACAAAAAAATAAATAAATAAGCGTAAAAATTAAACATATCTAAACATAGAAAAGGTACAATGAGGACCGGGCACGGCGGCTCACGCCTGTAATCCCAGCACTTTGGGAGGCCGAGGCGGGTGGATCACGAGGTCAAGAGATCGAGACCATCCTAGTCAACATGGTGAAACCCTGTCTCTACTAAAAATACAGAAAATTAGCTGGGCATGGTGGCACACACCTGTAATCCCAGCTACTCAGGAGGCTGAGGCAGGAAAATTGCCTGAACCCAGGAGGCGGAGGTTGCAGCTGAGATAGCGCCATTGCACTCCACGCTGGGTAACAAGAGTGAAACTCTGTCTCAAAAAAAAAAAAAGAAAAAGAAAAAGAAAAGAAAAGAAAAGGTACAATGAAACTATGGTAGTATAGTCTTATGGGTTGACTGTCGCATATTCGATCCATTATTGACCAAAACATTATTACATGGTGGATGACTATAACTGAGAAGTCCACGGCGTCAAGCACAGGTGGATTGGGAGCTCCACCTTAGCACGATACACAGACTTTCAGTTCTAAAACCAGGAAAGTCCCCGGCAAACTAGGACAATTAATTATTCTAGCTCTAATGTGTAAACAGATCTTGGCATCTCCATTTCTTGGTGTCTCCATTTCTTGGCTCTGCTTTCAGCTGAGTTGGATAAATCAGTCTCTGGATCTACACATAGCAAGACAGGGCAGCAGCTCCAGACCCTGTATTCTCTCAAGTTAGAGCCCTGAAAGAAAGGAACTAGTTTGCGTCCCTCATGACTCCAAAGAATTAGAGTGGGTCTTACTAGCTCTTGTTGGTCTACTTGAGACATGTGTCCACTGTTTTATCTGGTTTTGTTTTTAAATTGAAATATAATTCACATTTCCATAGCTGGCAGATCACTTGAGCCCAGGAGTTTGAGACCAGCCTGAACAACATGAGAAACCCCATCTCTATAAAAAATACAAAAATTAGCTGGGCATGGTGATGAGTGTCTATGGTCCCAGCTACTCCAGAGGCTGAGGTGGGAGGAGTGCTTGAGCCTGGCAGTTAGCCACTGTACTCCAACCTGGGCAACAGAGCCGACCCTGTCTCAAAAAAAAAGAAAAAGAAACCCTATATTCAGTAACAGTCACTACCCATTCCCCCTCCCTCCAGTGCCTGGCAACCACTAATCTTCTGTCTCCATAGGTTTGCCTATTCTAGATATTTTATATAAATGGAATTATATAACATATGGCCTTTGTGTCTGTCTTCTTTCACTTAGCATAATGTTTTCAAGGTTCATCCATGTTGAAACATAAATCAGTACTTTATTCCTTTTTACTACTAAATAATATCCCATTGTATCAATATAAAAAGTTGTACATGAATGTTCATAGCAGCATTCTGCTGCCAAGTGGTAGACAGTTGGGTTGCTTCCACTTTTTGATTATTATGAATAATGCTGCTATGAGCATTCTTATACACTTGACCCTTGAACAACACAAGTTTGAATTGCAAGGGTCCACTTATATGCAGATTTTTTAAACCAAATGCAAATTGAAAATACAGTATTCACAGGATGTGAAACCTGAGTACATGGAGGGCTGACTTTTTGTACACTCAGGCTCTGCAGAGCCAACTGCAGGACTTGAGTTTGCGTGGATTTTGGTGTACTCGGGCATCTGGAACCAATCCTCTGCATACACTGAGGGTTGATCGTACCAGTTTACCTAGAAGTGGAATTGCTGGGTCATATGGTAACTCTATGTCCCTATTCTTGAATCAATCACTGTGGCCTGACAATAGAATGGTATGAATGATTTAAACCTAAGTCACATATTCTTTTTTTTTAATTAAAAAAAAGCCAGGGTCTCGCTTTGTTGCTCAGGCTGGAGTGCAGTGGCAGAATCTTGGCTCACTGCAACCTCTGCTTCCCAGGTTCAAGCAATTCTCCTGCCTCAGCCACCTGAGTAGCTAGGATTACAAGGGTGTGCCACCACATCCAGCAAATTTTTGTATATTTAGTAGAAATAAGGTTTTGCCATGTTGGTCAGGCTGGTCTCGAACTGCTAGCCTCAAGTGGTCCACCTGCCCCAGCCTCCTAAAGTGCCAGAATTATAGGTGTGAGCCACGGCACCCAGCTTGAGCCACATGTTCTACTCCTGATGCTGAGGATGGAGTTAGTTTCATTAGAACCACATGGAATGAGAAGAAAATGATGCTTCACCAGGAAGAAATGGGGTACAGTTATCAGACGGAGGATGAAAGGAATCTAGGCAGCAAATCTACAGATGGTCATTGCAAATAGCTACATTTATTGAATGCTCACTATGACCCAGCACTATGTTAAGTACATGCATTATCTCATCTAACATTTACAACAACCTCATAAGGATTCTATTATTCTATTACTCCCCTACAGATGCAGAAACTGAGCTCAGAAAAGTTGAATAAGTTGCCCAAGTTTATATAGCTGAAAATTGAGTGTTTGAACCCAGGTCTGATTGCAAAGTGTCAGAGAAAAACAGATCTTGAGTTAGGTTAAAATATACCTTCTTTAGTCGGGCATGTTGGCACACGTCTGTAATCCCAGCTACTCGGGAGGCTGAGGCAGAAGGATCGCTTGAACCCAGGAGGCAGAGGTTGCAGTGAGCCGAGATCGCGCCACTGTACTCCAGCCTGGGTGACAGAGCGAGACTCCACATCAAAAATAAATAAATAATTTAAATATACGTATGTGTGTGTGTGTGTGTGTGTGTGTATGTATATATACACCTGCTAAAGCCTCTTTTACATCATTTGCCCAATATTTTTATAATCATTTGGAAGGAGTCTGTGTAACTAAAAATTTCCTTTCACACCAAGGACAAGGAAGAACAGGTTTTTGTCATGAAAGAAATCAGAGTTGACATTTTTCCCCTTTAGATTTCCAAGTAAGCTTCCCAATTTTGTCAGATATCACATTATTGGCATTGAGATTAAGCAGCTATATTTCTCAGAAAGTCTCCATGCTTTTTGTCACCACTCATCTTTTCCTAACAGGCCTAGAAATTCAGCTAAATTCTGCTTGCCATGAGCTTAGGAAGTACAGAACTCCACACCATGCTCATAACCTCCTCCAGATAAGATTTACATGAGCTCTTCTGTAGTCTTCATGATGAGGACCTGGGGCCAGGGATCTCTGACTCTCTACTCTCTACTCCTGTGGACCAGAGCCCCAGTGGTGTGAGATGGGTGGGACAGAAGATGTGAGGCAGCCAAAGAGTTGAAGAATATAAGAAGTTGCATTTCAGATGGGCAAGGTGGCTCATGCCTGTAATCCCAGCACTTTAGGAGGCCAAGGCAGGAGGATCACAAGGTCAAGAGATTGAGACCATCCTGGCCAACATGGTGAAACCCAGTCTCTACTAAAAATACAAAAATTAGCTGGGCATGGTGGCATGTGCCTGTAGTCCCAGCTACTGGGGAAGCTGAGGCAGGAGAATCGCTTGAACCTGGGAGGCGGAGGTTGCAGTGAGCCAAGATCGCACCACTGCACTCCAGCCTGGCAAAAGAGTGAGATTCTGTCTAAAAGAAAAAAGAAGTTACATTTTATTGCCACCACCCGCCACCAATTCCGAAATGTCAGTCCTTAGAGTATCACAGCAGAATAACCTCATATTAAACTGTGTACTACATTAAGCTTCATACTAAGCTGCAGTCTTACAGCACCACACTAACTCTTCCTTGAGAGACCCCATTCCACCACCCCCTCCTCCCTAGTACACACACATCTCCATCAAAGCAACTTGCATCCCAAGCCCTTGAAAGATTTACTGCCAGTACTGCAGACAAATTAGTGAATACCCGGCAGTCGATTCCAAAGACAGGATGCTCATTTGCATGAGGAGTTGCATGTCATTTGCATTATATTTGCAATCCATTTGCATATCACGTCTGCCCTGTCAAAATGTACATAAATGCTTTATACTTTCACTTTTTTTATTTTCTAAAGAGGACTACGCCCCCACATCCTGCCCAGACTGTCTGGGAAAATTACTGGTTGAGTATTCCCAGCTTGATTGTAAAGAGCCTCACGTGCCATGCTGAGATTTCAAACTGTGGAAGAGCCCCAAGGATGTCAGAACCTAGCTTGAGAAACTTCTTTCATTCATTTATTCAACACATCTTTATTGAACACTTATGATGTGCACTGTTGTTCTAGGTACTGCAGATATATCTGTGAACAATGAGATGAAAATAATTACAGCATTAAAAGTTAAATGCTGTCATTTCAGACAATCACTTGGCACCAACCCAATCAATAAATACAAATGCAAGGGCCGGGCGCGGTGGCTCAAGCCTGTAATCCCAGCTACTCAGGAGGCTGAGGCAGGAGAATTGCCTGAACCCAGGAGGCGGAGGTTGCGGTGAGCCGAGATCGCGACATTGCACTCCAGCCTGGGTAACAAGAGCGAAACTCCGTCTCAAAAAAATAAATGAATAAAATAAAATCAATAAATACAAGTGCAAAACAAGGCACTAAAATCTCCTGAAAGTGCTTGGTTATAAGGTCATCTGAGTGTTACAGACTATGCTTATGTTGTTATTATTATTTTGTTAAGATTAATCCTGGCCAGGCATAGTGACTCAGTCTATAATCCCAGCACTTTGGGAGGCTGAGGTGGGAAGATTACTTGGGCTTAGAAGTTTGAGACCAGCCTGGGCAATATGGTAAAACCCTGTCTCTACAAAAAATACAAAAATTAGCCAGGTGTGGTGGCGTGTGCCTATAGTACCAGCCCTAGCTACTCTGGAGGGTGAAGCAGGAGGATCACTCGAGTTGGGGAGGTCAAGGCTGCCATGAGCCATGATCCTGTCACTGCATTCCAGCCTGGGCAACAGAGCAAGACCCTGTCTCAAAAACAAAACAAAAGATTAATCCTGAAATTAAACAAATACTAAGTTTCTTATTTTTTTCTTTTCTTTTTTTAAAAATAGAGACAGGGTCTCACTATGTTGTCCAGGCTGGTGTCAAACTCCTAGGCTCAAGCGATCCTCCCATCTCAGCCTCCCAAAGTGTTAGGATTACAGGCATGAGCCACCATGTCCAGCCAGTAAACTTCTTTTTTTTTTTTTTTTTAAGACATCCATACATATTCTGCTTATGTAAGTAAACTTCTTAAAGTGTACTCAAGACACCTGAGAATGTGTCCCCAGGGATCCATGAATACCAAGTTTGAGAAACACCAATTAGGGAACCATTAAACGATTTAAATAGGGAAGTGGCCTAGGTTTACATCTTAGATCACTCTGCAGCCATGTGGAGGGGACACTGGAAGGGGCAGAAGGCCAGAGGCAGATAGATCGGTAAAAGACTTCAATAATCTAGGTGTGACTCAGATGTGGGACTGTCCACATTGCCAACCTCATGAATCCTGTGGCCCCCTCACTGATGTCCATCTGAAATTGGGTCACACCACACACTGAGCAGCTTCAGAAGTTTTCAGTGAAAATTCATAGTCATGTGGGAGTCATAACATGCAATGTTTCACTTGAAAATTCAGCTTTGTGGTAGGCATGGTGGCTGATGCCTGTAATCCCAGCACTTTGGGAGGCTGATGCAGGTGGATCATTTGAGTTCAAGACCAGTCTGGCCAACATGATGAAAACCTGTCTCTACTAAAAATACAAAAATTAGTCTGGGTGTGGTGGTGGGCACTTACAATCCCAGCTACTTGGGAGGCTGAGGCAGGAGAATCAATTGAACCTGGGAGGCAGAGATTGCAGTGAGCCAAAATTGTGCCATTACACGCCAGCCTGGCCAACAAAAGTGAAACTCCGTATCCAAAAGAAAGAAAGAAAATTCAGCTTTGGGCATGTCTCTCCAAATTCTCACAGTCACTAGCCCTTCTCAGTTCTTCCTTTACCCAGCTGTCAACTGACTCTAGTCTCTTCTAGTTTCTCTTTTCTTGATCTCTTAAACCCTGGGACTCCAAATTCATCATCCCTTTATTTTGTGGAGCAATTGAGCTTCTATTCCAAAATCTCAGGATGTGCAGGAAAACAAAGGGCCCTTCGGTTCCAAGATGTACCCTATAGGAGGTTACAAATAACTTTTTAAAGTCTGTCCTTAAGAAAAAGCTGGTAAGGTCCTTATCAAGAGCAAAGCTCTGTAATGGAGACAAGAGATTGAGACATGGGAGAGGGAGAATGAGAACACAGCAGGGAAGACCAGCTCATGGCCCAAACACAAGGGTTCAAGGGGTGGGTCACTAACAGTTCTCATTAGGTCTCAGAAACATGGTTAGTATAGATTGCCTGCTTTGGATGCTCAGAGGTGCCCAGACAGGGTCTGGTTCAAAACCCAGGGTGATACCAACATATAAAGAGAAGAAGGGTAGTGAAGGGGAGCCCAGGAAGAGGAAATGATGAGCAGGGTTGTAAGGTTTGTTCTTGCCGAGTTTAAAGCGAAGAAACTGAGGCCAGCACAAGAAGATCTGATGCGAAGGAATTTATTCAGGCTCCCGGATGAGGTTCTGCGGTCCGACAGGAGGGGCCAGAGAAGTCGCGCAGACTCCTCTCAGACCTGGGGTTTTATAGGGAGTGGAGGCGTTTGATTGGTTGTGCCCAAGGTGAGTGGGACAAAATGGCGAGGAGTGGGGCCCTGATCTGACAAAATGGTATCGGGTAGGTCCTGGCGGGGCTTTTTTCCGGGCTCCCAGTGAAGAGGGGGTGTGTCCAAACTCCCGGGGAGGGAGCGGGGTGCGTCCGAGCTCCCGGGGAGGGAAGGGGGTGTGTCCGAGCTCCTGGCGAGGGAGGGTGGAGCGGAGGAGCGTCCGAGCTCTCTGCGAGGGAGGGGTGTGCGTCCATGCTCCCGGCGAGGCAACCGGCTTTACAGGGATAGAGAGAAAGAACAGCAGAAACTAAGAGAAGAGTTTCAAGAAAGAGGGAGCCAGCAATATAAAACTCCATGAAGAGGTCCAGTACCAGAAAAACTGGAGAAAAGTCACTGGATCTAGCAATTAAGATGACTTTCTAAGAACAGTTTTGATGAGGTCTTATGTGAGACACTCTTGATTACTGACCCAAAAGCCATTTTCCCACTCTTCTTCCTTACCAGCAGGGACTACCTCACATTTTAAGGCCTCAAAACCGCTAGATACTTTCCCAGCACCCCTCCCCCCACCTCCTTTAAACCTAGGGGTGGACATATGACCCAGTTCTGGACAATGGAACTTAGGAGAAAGTTTTCTGGAAGATTCTAGAAAAGATTTTCCTCCCTAATACAGTAAATATGTTCAGGGAGAAATCTTCAATCCCTTGCTTTTCTTTTCTTTTCTTTTGGTTTGGGTTTTTTTGTTTTCTGAGATGGAGTCTCCGTCACCCAGGCTGGAGTGTAGAGGTGTGATCTCAGCTCATTGCAAACTCTACCTCCCAGGTTCAAGCAATTCTCCTGCCTCAGCCTTCAAAGTAGCTGGGATTACAGGAGTGCACCATGACTCCCAGCTAATTTTTGTATTTTAAGTAGAGACGGGGTTTCACCATGTTGGCCAGGCTGGTCTCAAACTCCAGACCTCAAGTGATCCACCTGCCTCAGCCTCCCAATGCTAAAACTGGATACAACCCCAAATGATCATAACAAAAGAACAAAATAAATTGGAGACTGGGGACAATCTATTGTAAGGATTACCAGCCAGATGTCATGGCTCATGCCTGAATCCTAGCACTTCAGGAGTCTGAGGCAGGAGGATCATTTGAGGCCAAGAGCCTGAGACCAGCCTAGGCAATATAGCAAGACCCTGTCTCTATGAAAAATTTTAAATAGATAGGCATGGTGGTACACAACTGTAGTTCTAGCTACTCAGGAGGCTAAGGTGAGAGGATTGTTTGAACCCAAGAGTTCCAAGGCTGCAGTAAGCTATGATTGTGCCACTGCACTCCAGTTTGAGCAACAGAGGAAGACCCTGGCTCTTTAAAAAAAAAGGCCAGACACGGTGGCTCATGCCTATAATCCCAGCACTTTGGGAGGCCAAGGCGGGCAGATCACGAGGTCAAGAGTTTGAGACCATCCTGCAATGTGGTGAAACCCAGTCTCTACTAAAAATAGAAAAATTAGCTGGGTGTGGTGGCACGTGCCTGTAGTCCCAGCTACTTGGGAGGCTGAGGCAGTATAATCCCTTGAACCTGGGAGGTGGAGGTTGCAGTGAGCCAAGATCACGCCTCTGCACTCCAGCCTGGTGACAGAGCAAGACTCTGTCTCAAAAAAAAAAAAAAAAAAATGCTCCCTTTGCCAACACATATATTAAAATTAGAAAGATACAGAGAAGATTAGCATGGTCTCTGAGCAAGGATGACAGCAAATTTGTGAAGCGTTCCATATTTTTAAGAAAGGATTACTAAGTAACATTGAAGGCCTGATCACAACTGAAAATCAGACATTGGAGCTAGTGAACATAGTTCTGTGGTTTTCTCTAGCAGCCTGGAGGCAAGAGGCAGAAAAAAAGAAAATGAACCTTGTATGATCTACTTCTGGAAATTAGAGTAGAAGGGACAAAACGGCCAGAGGCAAAGGAAATAGACGTAGTAATGAGAATAGAGGGAAAATGGCTCTATTTGTCCTAGAGTGGTTTAGAAGCATCCTTTCCAGAGTTTACCTTGTTCTGTTCCCCACACTTCTGTGTTTCATGACTCAAAGGTAAGAAAATCAGCCAATCAGTCAGGAGTGGTGGCTCATGCCTGTAATCCCAGCACTTTGGGAGGTCAAGGTGGGTGGATCACCTGAGGTTGGGAGTTTGAGACCAGCCTGACCAATATAGACAAAACTCATCTCTACTAAAAATACAAAAAATTAGCCAGGTGTGGTGGTGCCTATCTGTAATCCCAGCTATTCAGGAAGCTGAGGCAGGAAAATTGCTTTAACCCGGGAGGCAAAGGTTGCGGTGAGCCGAGATCGTGCCATTGCACCAAGCTGGCAACAAGAGCAAAACTCCGAGAGAGAGAGAGAGAGGGAGGAAGAGGGGGGAGAGAGAGAGTGAGAGAGAGAGAGAGAAAGAAGGAAAGAAAGAGAAAGAAAGGAAGAAAGAAAATCAGCCAATCCTCTTTGCACACTAGGACTCAGGCTTAAAGGAGAGAAGGTAGTAGAAGTCACAGTTCGTGTTAAAAGGAGGCTCAGCAACAGATCCAGGGCAAGACAGGGGTGCCCCTGACATGTTGCTCTAATCTGGGAATGCCAGGAAGGGCAGGAGCAAATCCTGACTTTGTGTGGCCACGAAGGAGGAGGACGCTGCTCTCACTGAGGGTATGAGGAGCTGTCATCTGTAAGGTATAGCAACTCACAACCTAAAAAACTAATTGGGCTGCTCCAGATAGGAAATAAAATGAAAATTCTGTCCAAGCAGGTGTCCCACTAACTCGGCAGGAAGCTGGGCACTGATTTGCATGTGCCAACATCCTCTTCTCTCTCCCTTCTCCCTAGTCACAGCTGGGTTTATGCTACTCTCCAGGGAGGGGCATCAGAGATATACAGTCTTACAGAGCTGGGAAAGAAGCTTCCTTGGGAGCAAAGTCCAGGAAAAGAGAATAGAAATGGCTGTACCATTACAGCTCTAATTTCACTTCCTCTCTGTCCTTGCAGGCTCAGTAGAAGGAAAAAGAAATAAACTAATACTTAGGAAAGATCTACTTCATGTTGGCCAAGCGTGGTGGCTCATGCCTGTAATCGTAGCACTTTGGGAGTCCAAGATGGCTGGATCACTTGAGGTCAGGAGTTCAAGACCAGCCTGGCCAACATGGTTAAACTCCGTCTCTACTAAAAATACAAAAATTAGCCAGGCATGGTGATATGCGTCTGTAAACCCGCTACTTGGGAGGAACCCAGGAGGCAGAGGTTTCAATGAGCTAATATTTGAGACTTTGTCTTAAAAAAAAAGTGAAAAAGGAGGAAAGTACACTTGAGAGATCATGTGCGTGGGATGTATATGTTGCCATACTTGTGGGGTCTTGTGTTACTTCTCCCCTTGGGGCCTTGGGGCGGGCTGTCCGCATGAGCAGTGGCCTGCTAGCTCTCGGGAAGGGAGTATGCGCAGTATGCTTACTGGAGTCATAGCATGCTCACTTGAGGTGTTCTTCCCTTACCAGTCTAGCATTTCTAGAGGAAGGTCATATACCAGTTAAACTCCATTTTGCCTCTTAAAGTGCATTCTTGGGCCCACTTGCTCAACTCCTGAGATCTTATCAGAAAGCCGCTGATAGCAGTTTCAGGTGTTTCCTATTAGGAGACTGACTTTCCCTGGTGCTGTGACTAATTAGTATTTTAGAGAGACAGTTAACAACTGCCTAACCATCACCTGATGGTCACCTGGCACTCCTGGTGTGTGTGTATTGAGGGGAGACCTCTCCTGCCCTGCTTATGCCTGACTAACTACCTACTGTAACAAATTGACCACTTTTTTTCTCTCTCTCTCTCTCTTTTTTTTTGAGACGGAGTCTCCCTCTGTCTCCCAGGCTGGAATGCAGTGGCACGATCTCGGCTCACTGCAACCTCCACCTCCCAGGTTCTAGTGATTCCCCTGCCTCAGCCTCCGTAGTAGCTGGGACTACACAAATTGACCACTTTCTCTAATCAAAATAGAACTCAAGGTCAGGCACGGTGGTTTATGCCTGTAATCCCAGCACTTTGGGAAGCTGAGGTGGGGAGATCACTTGAGCCCAGGTGGTCGAGGCTGCAGTGAGCAGTGATCACTCCACTGCACTCTATTCTGGGTGACAGAACGACACCCCGTCTCAAACAACAACAACAACAACAACAACAAAAACACAACAAAATAGAACTCAATCACAGAAAGATAACAGGAGCCCCATGCATTTGGAAACATTTCTAGAATCAAAGTGCTGCAATTACAGGCATTAGCCATCGTGCCCAGCCCAAAGTGGTATTTAAAGGGAAATGTATGGCTTTAAATGTTCACATGAGAAAAACAAGCTGGGTGCAGTGGCTCACTTCTTTAATCCCAGCACTTTGGGAGTCTAAGGCGGGCAGATCACCTGAGGTTAGGAGTTTCAGGCCAGCCTGGCCAGCATGGGGAAACTCTGTCTCTACTAAAAATACAAAAATTAGCCAGGTGTGGTGTTGGGTGTCTGTAATCCCAGCTGCTCGGGAGGCTGAGGCAGGAGAATCTCTTGAAGCAGAGGTTGCAGTGAGCCAATATCGCGCCATTGTACTCTAGTCTGGGCGAAAAGTCTTGAGTGAAATTCCATCTCAAGAAAAAATAAATAAATAAAAATACAAATACAAAAATTAGCTGGGTGTGGTGGTGGGTGCCTGTAATCCCAGCTACTTGGGAGGCTAAGGCAGGAGAATAGCTTGAACCTGGGAGGTGAAGGTTGCAGTGAGCCAAGATTGCCCCATTGCACTCCAGCCTGGGCAACAAGGGCAAAAAAAAGAGAGAGAAAGAGAGATACTATAGAGAATCAACAAAATTTTTTTGACAAGCTCAATCAAGAAAAAGTCATTTAAAAAAGCATAAATAATATTAAAACATTTAACAGGAGATAGAGCTGTATAGAAGAAAACTTAAAGTCATAAGAGAACACTGTAAAAAAATCTTTTAAAGCTTTAAGCTTAAAAATTTCGATGAAATGGATAATTTCCCTTAAAATGGAAAAAATCCTGTAATAGAAATGTTATTATTTTTTCTTTTCTACAGATGAAAAAACCAAGGAGCGGAGAAATAACTTGGTCAGATTCCCATCGCTAGTAAGAGATAGAGTCTAGATTTGAAGGCCCAAGCAGTAGACACGTGATTCATCTTCCCTCCTTCCCTCCCACAGACATTTACACTGAGCACCTACTAGACACCAGTTATTGTGCTAGAGATTACAGGGATAGAAGACAAAATTCTTGCCCTCTAGAAGCTCCCAATCTAGGAGACGAGACTGGGGCCAAGATTAGGATGAGTTAAGTAAAGCACCCAGGGCACAAGATTGAAAGATGTGTTCATTCTCAGTTGCAAAACTACTTAAATTTTGCGCCCTAGCCCTGGCCCTTCTAATAAGCGTAACCACAACTGCAAAAATACATGCTTTCAACAACTTGAAGCCAGTAAGATTTCTATGCTCCAGATATGAGGAAAGGGCATTCTAGGCAGGGGTACTAGTACAAGCAAAGGACAGAGCAGAGAAGCAGCATGATCCCTGGTGGGAACTATCAGCAGTTTGGTTTTTCTGAGGCACACAAATCAATGCAAGGTGGAGAATGGCAAGAAGAGAGGTTGAAGGAGTGGCCAAGGTTTAGGTCATCACAGGCACTTTATACCATGCTAAGGCGCTTAGACTTTAAGGGTTTAAGCAAGGGAGTGACACAGGCATAACAGTATTTTACAATAATCCTTCTGGCAGGAATGTAGATGGTGGCGGGGATGGAAACAAGGCAGAAAGCAAAGCGATGAGTTAGGAGGCTGCAACAGCATCCAGGCAAGAGAGGAAGAGAGCCTGCATTAGGGCAATAGCAGTTGAAATGAAGAAAAGGAATCGGGCACGGTGGCTAACGCCTGTAATTCCAGCACTTTGGGACACTGAGGCAGGAGGATTGCCTGAGGTCAGGAGTTGGAGACCAGCCTGGTCAACATGGTGAAACCGTATCTCTACTAAAAATGGAACAAATTAGCCAGGCACGGTGGTGGGCACCTGTAATCCCAGCTACTCTGGAGGCTGAGGCTGGAGAATCACTTGAACCCAGGAGGTGAAGGTTGCAGTGAGCCCAGATCGCGCCACAGCACTCCAGCCTGAGCAACAAGAGTGAAACTCTGTCTCAAAAAAAAAAAAAAAAAAAAAGAAATGAAGAAAAGGAAATGGATTTAAGAAATATTTGAGATGCAAAATTGGCAGGACTTAGTGGTTGATTGAATGTGGGAGGTGAGAGAATGGAAAAAATTATAAATGAGGCCCCTCATCACCTAGTTTTTATCCTGAATAAAGAGTATAGTAGCAGCAGCAACGTCCATCCATCTGTTTCTCAATTCATTCATACACCCAATAATGTATCCATCTTGTTAGTATTCATTCATTCATTTGTCCATTCATACATCCATGTATCCATCTATCAATACAGCTATACTTTGATCAAATTCTTATGACATAACACAATGAAGAATGCATATGTAAAGAGACACAATACTTGGCCTTATTCATTTATTAATTTATTCACTAAACTTTTATTGATATCCTCCTGTGTGCCAGATACTAGTCTAGATAATGAAAGTATAGCAGTGAACAAGCAGAAAAGGTCCTGATTTTAAGGGCCTAATGTTCTAGTGGGAGATACAGATAGAATGCAAAGAAATAACAATTTTTTTTTTTTTTGATACACAGTTTCGTTCTTGTTGCCCAGGCTGGAGTACAATGGCTCCATCACGGCTCACTGCAAACTCTGCCTCCTGGGTTCAAGCAATTCTCCTGCCTCAGCCTTGAAAGTAGCTGGGATTACGGCATCTGCCACCATGCCTAGCTATTTTTTTGAATTTTTAGTAGAGATGGGTTTTTAACAGATTGGCCATGCTGGTCTCGAACTCCTGACCTCAGGTGATCTACCCACCTCAGCCTCCCAAAGTGCTGGGATTACAGGCATGAGCCACCACGCCTGGCCAGAAATAACAATTTTAGATAGTGAAACATCTTTGTAATAAAAGAAACCAGGAGTCCTTGGAAAAATGGCTGATTTTAGATTGGAACAGGAAATATATAATGTGAGCCTGGAGAATCTTGTAGTATCAGAGGGAAAGGAAGGGCTCAGACAAAAACCCACGTTGGGAGTGTGTCAAAGGGACGTAGGAACCAACTGAAAGAACTACCAGTGACCAAAATTGGTACCATTTGAGCAAAATGAAGCATTATTGGATTAAAATCCAAAGTATAAAATAAATATCCATAAGTATATACTGATGTAAATGAATTAACTGAATAAACAAATGGCAAAGAGAAAAATCTTAATTGCAGAATTCCGAATAATTTATTTAGACACTTTCTCATGGATGTGGATCACAACTCCCCACTCCTTAAGTGTAGGCTGTGAATAGTAACTTCATTCTGAAGAGTATAGGATGGGAAGAGGGAGATAACTTTACAGTGTAGAAACCTGGCAAACTTAAACTTAGGTGATCAAGCTTAAAATCAACAGTAGTAAGTCATGTTGCTTGATATGATGAGATGAGAATGTCGTTTTATTTCTGTGGTCTTCCTTCCAAAACCCCATAACTCTAATCATGAGAAAAACTTAAATAAATCCCCGTCAAAGCACGTTCTACAAAATATCTGACCAATACTCCTTCCAAGTGTTAAGATCATCAAAAATGAAAAAAGTCTGACTGCTGGGTGCAGTGGCTCACACCTGTAATCCCAGCACTTCAGGAGGCCAAGGCAAGTGGATTGCTTGTGCCTAGGAGTTTGAGAGCAGCCTGGACAACATGGTGAAGCCCTGTCTCTACAAAAAATATAAAAATTAGCAGGTGTGATCATGCACACCTGTAGTCCCAGCTACTTGGGAGGCTGAGGCAGGAGAATCACTTGAGCCTGGGAGGTCAAGGTTGCAGTGAGCTGTGTTTGCGCCATTGCACTCTAGCCTGGGTGACAGACTGAAACACCGTCTCAAAAAAAAAGAAAAGAAAAGTGGCTCAGAGCAGTGTAAGGAATGTGGGGGTCTGCAAAATTTATCAGGCCCAGAAAGACATGAGCCTGAGACTCAGTTACAACCCCCAGCCCATGCCTGGGAGAAATTGTTTAAAGGTATTTTGTTTTTTCTTTCCTTCCCTTTGGTTTCAGATTAGCTGATAAATTATCTAAAATGTTGCCACAAGTTGCACAATGTGATCCTCACTCATTATTCTCATGTTCCTGGAATTTGTGATGCAAAGAACAATGTATAACAAATCAATAGCTTATGTTATTTTAATGAACCAATAAATTATTGGTAAATAATTAGAGCATATATTCAGGGGAACTTGAACCTATGGCTCTGGGCTGCAGTTTTCAACCTGAGTCCACATAAATTATCTATATTAACTTTGCTTCACTTTCTTCTTTTAGGCCAACAGTGCATACTACAGTACAATGATAATAGAGGGAGTGTGCAGTATATAGACACTCTATTCTGTCTTTCCAACTTTTCTGCAAATCTAAATCTATTCTAAAATTAAAAGATTGGCCAGATGCAATAGCTCACACCTGTAATCCCAGCACTATGCCAGGCCAAGGAGGGAGTGTTACAGCCTCACCAGTGCACCACAATGTAGCAGTCTCTTTTTGTGAGTTATCACCCAGATACCTCACATGATCAAGATAATTAAGGAGCATGGACACAAAGGGTGAGGTTGGAGTGAAAGTTTAATAAGCAAAAGAAGAAAGTTTGGCCAGGCACGGTGGCTCACACCTGTAATCCCAGCACTTTGGGAGGCTGAGGCAGGTGGATGACTTGAGGTCGAGGTTTCAGACCACCCTGACCAACATGGAGAAACCCATCTCTACTAAAAATACAAAATTAGCCAGGTGTGGTGGTGCATGCCTGTAATCCCAGCTACTTGAGAGGGCTGAGGCACAAAAATCACTTGAACCTGGGAGGTGGAGGTTGCAGTGAGCCGAGATCATGCCATTGCACTCCAGCCTGGGCAACAAGAGTAAAGCTCTATCTGAGGGGGAAAAAAAATTAGCTGGGCGTGGTGGCACATGCCTGTAATCCCAGCTACTTGGGAAGCTAAGGCAGGAGAATTGCTTGAACCCAGGAGGCAGAGGTTGCAGTGAGCAGAGATTGTGCCATTGCACTCCAACCTGTGCAACAAGAGCAAAACTCTGTCTCAAAAAAAAAAAGTTAGTTTTTAAAGGACAGTTTATTAGTTAAGAACATTCCCATTGTTGTGCATACAATCTCCAGTACTCTTTTCACCCTGCAAAACTGAAACAATTCCATACCCATTATGTGGGAATTTTTTTTTTTTTTTTTTTGAGACAGAGTCTTGCTCTGTCTCCCAGGCTGGAGTGTGCAGTGGCGCGATCTTGGCTCACTGCAACCTCCTCCTCCTACTGGGTTCAAGCAATTTTCCTGCCTCTGCCTCCTGAGTACCTGGGATTTCAGGGGCCCGCCACCTGGCCTGGCTATATGTGGAATCTTTTAAGTCATGGTAAGTGTATTAGTTTCCTAGAGCTGCCATAACAAATTACCACAATCTTAGTGACTTAAAACAATAGAAATTTATTCTCTCGCAGTCCTGAAGGCCAGAAGTTCAGCATCAGTTTGTATATATTCCTAAGTCATTCTCTTTCATTGCTGTGTAGCATTTCATTGAATAAATACAGTCACAGAATGCATAATGACATGTTGGGCAGAGATGAACTACATATACAATGGTCGTCCCTTAACATTATAATATTGTATTTTTACTCTATCTTTTCTATGTTTCTTTATTTACTTATTTTTTTGTTTTTTTCATTATGAAACAGAATTTTCCTCTTGTTGCCCAGGCTGTAGTACAATGGCACAATCTCAGCTAATTACAACCTCCGCCTTCCGAGTTCAAGTGATTCTCCTGCCTCAGCCTCCTAAGTAGCTGGGATTACAGGAGTACACCACCATGCCCAGCTAATTTTGTATTTTTAGTAAAGACAGGGTTTCACCATGTTGATCAGGCTGGTCTCCAACTCCTGACCTCAGGTGATCCACCCACCTTGGCCTCCCAAAGTGCTGGGATTACAGGTGTGAGAGATATATTTGTTTGTATGTTTGTTTTTGAGACAGCGTCTTGCTGTGTTGCCCAGGCTAGACTGCAGTGATGTGATCACAGCTCACTGCAGTCTCAACTTTCCAGGTTCAAGTGGTCCTCCCACCTCAGTCTCCCAAGTAACGGGGACCACAGGTGCATGCCATCGTGCCTGGCTAACTTTTTGTAATTTTTGGTAGAAACGAGGTTTTGCCATGTTGCCCAGGCTGGTCTCAAACTCTTGAGCTCGAGATCCACCCTCCTCAGCCTCCCAAAGTGGTGGGATTATAGGCGTGAGCCACCATGCCTGAGGCTGGCCTAGATATGTTTAGATACACAGATACTTACCAGTATGTCACAATTGACTAAAATATTCAGTAGGGTGACGTGCCTTACAGGTTTGTAACCTACGAGCAATAGGCTACACCATAAAGCCTAGGTGTGAGGTGGGCTATCCCATCTAGGTTTCTTTTTTTTTTTTTTTTTTTTTTTTGAGATAGAGTCTTGCTCTGTAGCCCAGGCTGGAGTGCTGGAGTGCAGTGGCATGATCTTGGCTCACTGTAGCCTCCAACACGTGGGTTCAGGCAATTCTCCTGCCTCAGCCCCCCAAGTAGCTGGGACTACAGGCCTGCACCACTATGCCCCGCTAATTTTTGTATTTTGGTTTTGTTTTGTTTTGTTTTGTTTTGTTTTGAGATGGAGTTTCACTCTTGTTGCCCAGGCTGGAGTGCAATGACGTGATCTCAGCTCACTGCAACCTCCGCCTCCCAGGTTCAAGCAATTCTACTGCCTTAGCCTCCCAAGTAGCTAGGACTACAGGTGCATGCCACCATGCCCCAGCTAATTTTTGTAGTTTTTTGTAGAGATGGGGTTTCACCATGTTGGCCAGGCTAGTCTCAAACTCCTGACCTCAGGTGATCTGCCCACCTTGGCATCCCAAAGTACTAGGATTACAGGTGCAAGCCACTGTGGCTGGCCTAATTTTTGTATTTTTAATAGAAACGGAGTTTTTCCATGTCAGCCAGGCTGGTCCCTAACTTCCAACCTAAGGTGATCCACCCACCTTGGCCTCCCAAAGTGCTGGAATTACAGGCATAAGCCACCATGCCCAGCCCCCATCTAGGTTTTTATGATGTTTGCGCAATGACAAAATCGCCTTACAACTAATTTCTCAGAGGATATCTCCATTGTCAAGCAAGTCATGACTGTGTGCCACAATTGATTTAGCCATTCTCTCATTGGTGTGCATTTGGGTTATTTCCAATTTGGGGCTATTATGAGTAAGATTTCTTGGAACATGTCATTTTTGTAGACATATGCACTCATTTATCTTTGGTAGTTACCTAGGAGTAGATTAATAGATAATACAAAGGTAAATGTTCAGTTTTAATAGAAATTGCCAGGTACTACCAGGTTACCTAAGTACACGTATCAGTTTACATTCACACCAGCATTGAGTGAGTATTCCAGTTGCTCCATATCCTTGCCTACAATTGGTATTGTCAGAATTCTAGCATTCTGGTTTGTGTATAATGGTATCTCAATGTGGATTTAGTTTGCGTTTCTAAAACTGTCTTTGTAAAATTACGACAGTAAAAGAAGTCTGACATGGCTCATTCTATCTTACTTCTAACCTGTAAACTATCTCTGCTCATTCCTAAGCATAGGCCCACCCAACCATGGGAGGAATTATAGTTGATAGTTTAACTTGAAAGCAAGGATGATAACAGTCCTTCCCTAAAACTAACAACCTTCTTGCTCAGGGACCAAAAATCAGCTTTGTAAAACTGGTGAAAGACCACGAGATTAGGATTATGGGAGGAGGCTGAATTCTGCTAAAATATAGGCATAGTTTCTATAATCCCTTACTACTCAGGAGTCCTGTGGTCAGAAGCCACCAGATTTGTGACTTCCCCAATTGCTCCTATAGATAACATCACCATTGTAGAATCTAAGATTGGTCTTTTGAGGTTTATTTTTAGACATTCTGGCAAACAACCGATCCTGCCTAATTCCTCAATCCTGAGACTTATGACTTAATGGGTCCTGTGACCCTACCCAGATGCAGACTCAGTGCAGGGGGACTGTTTTCTACACCCCAGTGATTTCATGCCCAGCCAATCTGCAGCACCCATTCCCTGGTCCTCTGTCCACCAAATTGTCCATCAAAACCATCATCTCTGAGTTCTTAGGGAGATTCCAGTTCTCCTGTGTGTCTGGCATTGCATCAATTAAACTTTTTTGTTGTTGGGACAGAATCTTGCTCTGTCACCCAGGCTGGAGTGCAGTGGCACAATCTCAGGTCACTGTATCCTCAACCTCCTGGGCCCAAGTGATTCTCCCACCTCAGCCTCCTGAGTAGCTGGGACTACAAGCACTCACCACTTTCCCAGCTTTTTTTTTTTTTTTTGGCAGAGACAGGGTCTCCCTATGTTGCCCAGGCTAGAAACTTTTCTTTACTGCAATACCACAGTCTCAGTGAACTGGTTTTGTCTGTGCAGTGGGAAGGAAGAACCTGTTGGTTGATTACATTTCCTCAATGAATAATAATATTGAGTACCTTCTCTCTTTTTTTCATGAATAAAATAGGATACATTACTATTATTATTAACAATGTGGACAACTTTGAGAAGAAGACAGATAAGATTTGACTTAATAGTCTTTTTTTTTTTTTTTTTTAATTCAAGATGGAGTCTCACTCTGTTGCCCAGGCTAGGGTACAGTGGCACAATCTCAGATCGCCGCATGCTCCACCTCCCAGATTCAAGTGATTCTCTTGCCTCAGCCTCCCAGGTAGCTGGGATTACAGGCACTCACCATCATGCCCAGCTAATTTTGGTATTTTTAGTAGAGACAGGATTTCATTATGTTGGCCAGGCTGGTCTCAAACTACTGACCTCAGGTGATCCACCTGCCTCTACCTCCCAAAATGCTGGGATTACAACAGGTGTGAACCACTGCACCTGGCCTGACTTAATTTTTTCTCTCTTTCTTTCTCTCTCTTTCTTTCTCTTTTTTCCTTTCTTCCTTTCTTCCTCTCTTTCTCTCTTTCTCTCTTTCCTTTTCTTTCTTTCTTTGATGGAGATTCACTCTTATTGCCCAGGGTTTAAGCAATTCTCCTGTCCCAGCCTCCCAAGTAGCTGGAATTACAGGCATGAGCTACCACTCCTGGCAAATTTTTTGTATTTTTAGTAGAGATGGGGTTTCTCCACGTTGGTCAGGCTGGTCTCAAACTCCCAACCTCAAGTGATCCACCCGCCTTGGCCTCTCAAAGTGCTGTAATTACAGGCATGAGCCACTGCGCCTGGCCTGACTTAATATTCTTGAAAGACGACTCTGACTACTGAGTTTAAAATAGATTATGAAATAAGGTGGATGAGGATGATGGCTCAGACTAGAGTGGTAATGACAAAGTTGGTGTGAAGTGGTCAGATGCAGAATATATTTTGAAGGCACTGCTTACGGAACTGACAGAGTTTGTGGAGACTAAGAGGAAGGAGTCAGGGATCATCCCTAAACATTTCACTTGAGCAAAAAGTTAAATGGAGATATTACTTGGGAAGAATTGGGTCCTAAGCGGGTACAGGGGATGGTGCGCAAGGAATCAAGAATTCTCTTTTGGATATACCAAGTTTGAGACTCCAATTAGACATACAAGTAGAGATGTCAAGGAGGCATTAGATATCTGAGTCTGGAGCTCAGAAGAGAGGATTCAAGCTAGAGATATAAATTGGGAGTTGTCAGTATTTATAATACTTAAAGATTAGTGCTGGAGAACATAACTCAGAAATGAGCATGAACAGAAGATAGCTCGCTGGGCATTCAACATGCAGAGGATAAAGCTGTCCTCACAAGGTTAACAAGAATTCTGGACAGAAACACAGTTACAATCAAGCATTAATCAGGCAGCACTTTGACTTTCTGCCTTGTAACTGAAAGTCACGTAACACTAAATACTGACCATCTGCATCCTTGTTGTTCCTATAGATAGGATTTCTCACATTAGAATCATAAGGCTTCTATTTAAGAATTGCTTAAGTAGATCCTGAATTTGAGCAGAACAGCTGATACTAACTGGTTTAAAGACCCCTACAGAGGAATCAAATCAGTATCAGAAGTTTCTTCATCTCTCTGTTCCATAACTTCACCATGCACTCTTCAACCAATCCATGATATCCATACCTTAGCCCACTTCAAAACCATTAAAAACCCTAGCCCCAAACTCCTCATGGAGATAGATTTAAGGATTCCTCCCATCTCCTCATTCAGCAGCCCTATGATTAAAGCTCTTTCTCTGCTGCAACCTGGTGTCTCAGCATATTGACTTGCCATGTGTATTAGGCAACAGAGCTATGACGTTACAACGGCATGAAGACAGAGGAAGGAGCTGCTAGGAAAACCAAGGGAATGTTGGTGCCCAGGAGGTCAAGTGAAGAAAATGTTTCAAGAGGAAGGGTATGTATGATAAACTAGGTCAAATGTTGCTTAGACCTTGAATAAATGACAGCTGAAAATTGAATAGATTTGGCAAGAGGCTTCAAATTGCTTCTTATTCAAGAGAGGAGCTAAGTGAGGAAGAAAAGGTACCACCTGTGTTGCTCTGGGAAAAAGCCAGAATATAATCCTTAATCAGGCTGCCTGAGGGTGAGGGTGGAGGATGTTTAGAAAAAGAAGATGAAATGCTCCAGATTGTCCACTTCAAACACCTGTGTCTCAGGCCATCAGCCCAAACAAGGCAATTACTGGATCTTCTGGCTAGAAGGATCATCACTGAACAAAAGAATCGCTCATCTTCCAGGGAACTATACCCAAACTAACCACGGGTCTAAAATATCCTATCCTTTAGTCTCCAGCATTTATTCTTTCCAAAACGTATTAGTTCCTTGTGGGAAGGGAAGGATCTTGCAAAGAGAAGAAACTCCTGGCTGAAGGGATCATTCTGGGATTTTATTCCTTCATCAGGTATTTATGGAACCCCTACTGTGTTCCCAGTAGTCTATAGATACTATGGAAACAGCAGAGAACTAATCAGACAAAACTCCCTGCCCTCAGAGAGCTGATAGTCTCCAGCATCCCTGTACTTTCCTCTAGTCTCATTCTCTTTCTTCCATGCTCAGAGGCCCTACCTAAGGCTATCAGGAATTGGAGGGTCAACCCATTATCCCCTGAGCCTTCAGAGGACATATAAAACTCCCCCTTTTAGAACAAAGTACAAAGATCAACTCCCTTTTCAGAGGGTACGTTTTTCCCAGGGAAAATTTCCCAAAACTCAAGCTGGGAGCAGAGGCCCCACACCTGGAGTGCAATTAGTTTGGATGTCACCGCAATTACCACATAGGCTCCAGACAAAGCCCAGTCACAATTGAGGACAGGATTTTAAATCACGACTTTCCAGAGTCTCATTAGGCAATTGATGCTGATCACATTGCTTAATGGGGAACCATAAAATGCTTGCTATTTATATTACAGTGGGTAGAGAAAAGGCTCAACTAACCAGATAATTAACAGATGATATGAGTGACTAGGGTGAAGGGGTAGAAAGAGGCAAGAAGACCTGGTGAAGTGTACCTGTCTCCAGGTTTTAACTTTTTCATGGTAACAATTGTTTGGCCAGATTCAGAGGAGAATGTGTCCTGGTCTTCACAAAGCCCAAAGCTGCTCTTCCCAGGAGCAAAAGACTGAGATAAGAATTGTCGTTTAATAGGATTTTCTACAGCTGGCTACATCGTTTGCTAAATGAGCAATTTCAATCATCCTTTCGCTATCCACTAGGAGGGAGTTAAGCTCATTTCTCCTCCAGCCTGTACCCTCGCCTCTCATAGCCTCACTCCCTCACCAGTTTTTAGCTGGAAAGATGGTCTGGTTGAGGTACAGAAGGCACAGATTGAAGCAAACACTTTGGGCCCAACTGAGTTCACCATATCATGAGGCTGTAAGGGTCAACCCCATTCCCCACCCTGCACACCCCAGAGCACCCTTAGGGACCCATAAACACCCTCCATATGCCAGTCTCTCCAGAACAGAGGTCCCAGGGCAAGCCAACTCCCCTGATACTTACGAAAAGGGGTTGTAACAATTCCCACTGCAGAAAGCAGTTGGAAATGAGATTCATTTATTTTCATTATTGAGACATGGGGCTTTTCAACAGGGAGCTTTCATTAAATCCCATAAACCAAGGCATATAAGGCATCCTCATAACTACCAGGTATTTGGAAGAGATCCTGGAGAGAAGAGGGGGATGATTTGGGGAGGGAGAAAGCCAGACCATCTACTAACACATGGGGCGAAATTGGGGTAGAGTATGTACCTATTGAGTTAGAATTCATTTTTCCCAAGATTCTGCCTCTTGATTGGCCTGGGACCTCCCCACCCCTGGATTCACTTCAGCTTGCATCATATGGATGCCTACTCTTCCTTTCTCCTCTCCCTCCTTTTCTCTTCTCTTTCTCCCCTCTTCTATGTTTTTCCCTTCTCCATTTGCACTGGAATGGAGAGATGGTATGGTACCCTGGCTAAGGGCAAGGGCTTTCTACCCAAATTGATCTACAGCTTCAATAGAATCTCTATCAAAATCTCAGCTGGCTTCCTTGCAGAAATTGACAAGCTGATCCTAAAAATTATATGGAAATACAAGAGACATAGAATAACCACAACAATCTTGAAAAAGAACAAAGTTCTTTCTGATTTCAAACCTTACTACAAATCTATAATAATCAAGACAGTATAGTACTGGCCTAAAGACAGACATGTAGATCAATGGAATAGATTTGAGGTGACAACACACCTGTAGTACCAGCTACGTGGGAGGGTGAAATGATCACTTGAGCCAAGCAGTTCAAAACCAACCTGGGTAATATAGCAAGATGTTGTCTCTATTAAAAAAAAACCAATTTTTAAAATAATAAAAATAGGCAAAGGATCTGAACAGACATTTCACTAAACAAGATCTGCAAATGGGCAATCAACACATAAAAAGATGATTAGGATGGGTGCAGTGGCTCACACCTGTAACTCCAGCATTTTAGGAGGCCAAGGCAAAAAGATTGCTTCAGCCCAGGATTTTGAAGTCAGCCTGGACAACATGGCAAGGCCCCATCTCCATAAAAAATAAACAAATTAGTCAGGTGTGGTAGCATGTGCCTATAGTCCCAGCTACTCGGGAGGCTTCACCCCAGGAGTTTGAGATTGCATTGAACTATGATCATGGCATTGCACTCCAGCCTGGTCAAAAGAGTGAGACCTTGGCCGGGTGCTGTGGCTGACACCTATAATCCCAGCACATTGGGAGGCCAAGGTAGGTGAATCACACCTGAGGTCAGGAGTTCAAGACCAGCCTGGCCAACATGGTGAAACCCTGTCTCTACTAAAAATATAAACTAGGCCGGGCACAGTGGCTCACGCCTGTAATCCCAGCACTTTGGGAGGCCGAGGCGGGTAGATCACGAGGTCAAAAGCTCAAGACCATCCTGGTCAACATGGTGAAACCCCGTCTCTACTAAAAATACAAAAAATTAGCTGGGCATGGTGGCACGTGCCTGTAATCCCAGCTACTCAGGAGGCTGAGGCAGGAGAATTGCCTGAACCCAGGAGGCGGAGGTTGCGGTGAGCCGAGATCGCGCCATTGCACTCCAGCCTGGGTAACAAGAGCGAAACTCCATCTCAAAAAATAAATAAATAAAATACAAACTTAGCCAGGAATGGTGGCATGTACCTGTAATCTCAGCTAATTGGGAGGCTTAGGCAGGAGAATTGCTTGAGCCCAGGAGGCAGAGGTTGCAATGAGCCAAGATTGCACCATTGTGCTCCAGCCTGGGCAAAAAGAGCAAAACTGCATCTCAAAAAAAAAAAAGAAAGAAAGAAAGAAAGAAAAAGAAAAAAAAGAGACTTTGTCTCAATAAAATTTATATATATATATATATATATATATATAATCAACAGCATTAGACATTAAGGAAATGAAAAGTAAAACCATCAGATACCACTTCACACCACTAGAATGGCTATAATTTAAAAGATAAATAATAACAAGTGTTGGAGAGGATCTGAAGAAATTGGAACCTCTGTAAACTGCTAGTGGTATTACAAAATGGTACAGCTGCTTTGGAAAACAATCTGGCAGTTCCTCAAAATGTTAAACACAGAGCTACCATATGGCTCAGCAATTCTACACCTAGATATATGCCCAAGGGAACTGAAAACGTGTGTTCACACAAAAATTTGTACACGAATGTTCATAGCAACATTATTCACCATAGCCAAAAAGTGGAAACAATCCAAATGCTCATCAACTGATACATGGATAAATACAATGTGGCACATCCACACAATGGAATATTATTCAACAATAAAAAGAAATGAAGTACTGATACATTCTGCAACATAGACCAATTATGAGAACATTATGCTAAGTAAAAGAAGCCAGTTGGCCAGGCGCAGTGGCTCGTGTCTGTAATCCCAGCACTTTGGCAGGCCAGGCGGGTGGACTGCCTGAGCTCAGGAGTTCATGACCAGCCTGAACAACACGGTGAAACCCGTCTCTACTAAAATACAAAAAATTAGCCAGGCGTGGCAGTGTGCACCTGTAGTCCCAGCTACTCAGGAGGCTGAGGCAGGAGAATTGCTTGAACCCGGGAGGCAAAGGTTGCAGTGAGCCAAAATCACACCACTGCACTCCAGCCTGGGCGACAGAGTGAAACTCCATCTTAGAAAAAAAAAAGCCAGTTAAGAAAGGCCATACATTGTATGTTTCCATTTATATAAAAAGTCCAGATTAGGCATATCTATAGAGATGGAAAATAGATTAGTAGCTGCCTAGAGTTGGGGGAATTTGGAATTGACTACAAATGGGTATGAGGTTTCTTTCTGTGGTTATGAAAATATTCTAGGATTGGTTGTGTTGATGGTTGCACAGCTCTGTAAATATACTAAAAACCATTGATTTGGGCATTTTAGATGGGTGAATTGTCTAGTATATAAATTAAATCCCAGTAAAGAAACAGACAACCTGCAAAGTAACAGAAAATTCTGTATGAAATTGTTACCACTAAGAGGTCTAATAACTATATTTAAAAATAATACTCCAACCTGGGAAACAGAGCAAGACTCTGCCTCAAATAATAATAATAATAATAATAATAATAATAATAGTTTCTTTCTTTCTTTTCTTTTTTTTTATTTTTGAGATGGAGTTTCACTCTTGTTACCCAGGCTGGAGTGCAATGGCGCGATCTTGGCTCATCGCAACCTCCGTCTCCTGGGTTCAAGCAATTCTCCTGCCTCAGCCTCCCGAGTAGCTGGGACTACAAGCGTGTGCCACCATGCCCAGCTAATTTTTGTATTTTTAGTAGAGACAGGGTTTCACCATGTTGACCAGGATGATCTCAAGCTCTTGACCTCATGATCCACCCGTCTCGGCCTCCCGAAGTGCTAGGATTATAGGCATGAGCCACCACGCCCGGCCATCTTTTTTTTTTTTTTTTTTAGATGCAGTCTCTCTCTGTCACCAGGCTGGAGTGCAGCAGTGTGATCTTGGCTCACTGCAACCTCTGTCTCCCAAGTTCAAGCGATTCTCCTGCCTCAGCCTCCCGAGTAGCTGGGACTACAGGCTCACACCATCATGCCCAGCTAATTTTTGTAATTTTAGCAGAGACGGAGTTTCATTATCTTGGCCAGGATGGTCTCAATCTCTTGACCTTGTGACCTGCCACCTCGGCCTCCCAAAGTGCTTGGATTACAGGCATGAGCCACGGCACCTGGCCAGTTTCTTAAAACAAAAAAGTAAGGGCTTTGTTGTCAAATCTCAGTTCTGCCACCTGCTGACACTGTGACCATGGACAAGTTATTTAACTTCACCGAGCTCAGTTTTCTCATCTGTAAAATGGACATTAGGTCATTTTGAGGATTAAATGCATGAATATGTAAAGACATCTAGCACATAATAGGTGCTCAGAAATTGAAACTACAAGGAAGAGCTAAGGAATGGCAACAATTAAAGGAGTGAGGAAGAAAAAACAATATTTCTGCACAAATGCTATATCCATACATTTATGCCTAACATTTGGCTGGGTTCTAAGGACATAGGAAAACCCTGACTTTGAGGAGCTGAAAGGGTGAGGGATAAGGCATTCCTGGAATAAAAATCCTCATAAATGAGCCAAGGGCCACCACAGAGTCATGGGCAGGTTGCACAGGGGCAGAGAGAAAGGCTTTGAGAGGGGAGACTTTAAGAGTTGGCCAGGCGGAAAAGGGCAGAGTAGGCCTTTGTCCTTTCCCCTACTGTGGGTGACCAAAAGGATATGAAATAGCCCCCTCTGGAGAAAACTGGATAGAGTTTACTCAGGACAGGCAGAGGCAGAAATCAGAAGAGAAATTGTGGGTTGATTTTTCATGGCCAGGATGGGGAATGAAGCTGGCACAGGAGGTGGAAGATAAGGCCTGCCTCCCTGACCTTGCAATAGGTGAGCTGAGCCCTAGGAACTCCTGCCCTGTCCCTGGACTAGCTCCCTTTGGCCCCTAAGCTCTGGATCTCCTGCTCCCTCCCACCAGTCCTCTTTTGGGGAACAGAACCTGATGCTTTGTGGGCCGAGCATGATGCCTCCAGCACTCCTCCCTCTAGTGACTCATTCCCAAGACTGGGGGTGGCAGGAAGTGCCAGGGCCCCAGAGTTGCAGCCCCAACCAAATTCTGGCAGCTTAGAGACATCCTATATTCTTCCTTCCTCCCCCCACCCCCGCCACCTCCCTCACTTTCAGCTCTGACTCTTGACATTTCTACATAAGAGACATCCACCTCCCCCAAATTTCTTCTTGCCTTTCTATTGCCTCCTCCAATCCCTCAACTCTAGCCCCCAGGGGCTGCTGGGTTGATACAGCCTGATCCCAAGGGGAATGGGCAAAACCCACATCTAAGGGCCCTTTTCTAGGAAAGGTGACCAGGCAAGATCTGTATCTTCACGGCCAGGTCTTTGGCAGGCAAGGCCCATGACTAGAAAGCATTCTGATTGACACTTAAAACAACAACAAAATTGTTTTGCTCCATGCTAAGCTCTTCACAAGCTTTGTCTCATTTATTCCTCACAACAACTCTAATATAGATGCCATTATCACTGGCGTTTTGCAAATAAGAAAAGTAAGAGGAAATGTGAAAAGTAGCAGAGCTGGGGCTTAAACCCAGGACTCACATCCCGGGCCTTTAACTGCCAGGCTCCTCTTCCTGTCTTGGGAACAGAGGTCAGTGGAGGCCTCTCTGAGCACAGCCCCTGAGTCATCTAGGGCAGTACATGCAATCCTTATGCCCTTGGCACAGCTGCTCTGGGGTCTGGTTTCAACTGTAGCCTCCCTTCTAGTTCTCCATCCCTTCATGAACCTGTCCCACTCTCCACTCCAGTGGGGTGGAAATGTGGAGGACTACACACAGAATTCTCAGCCCCGTCAACAGCTTATCTTCCTATTCAACTATTAGGACAAACAGACATCAGTGTGATTCCGGGGTTCCCAGGGACTACCTAGAAAGAGGGAAATCAGATAGTAATGCTTGTATGTGCAGGCAAGCAAAAGGAGACTATAGACACCCAAGCATGGGGTTAGCTGAGGTTTACAGGCAGAGCAGACATCTGTCAAACCAAAGAGGCATAGAGACAGTCCACATGACAATAAAAATAATGATACCCTTGAATTATGTAGCACTTTATAATTTCTCAAGCACTTTGCAAACATTTGATCCTCCAGATGACCTCTAGGGCCCAAGGAAGCAGAAAGCATCTTTTATAAGCTGTCACCACCTGTCAAGTTGTCCCCCAAGAGGGGGAGAGCCAGGAGCCAGGCAAGGCAGTGAGTGAGTTAACCAAACCCAAGCCACAGTAAGTAATTGATAGTTTTTATGGAGACTTTATCTTCAGACTCCTTAGATATCATATTTCCATTAGATTACATTTACATAAGAGTGTAGGGTGAGAGACCCTGATAAATCTTCTCTGCATGGGGATGAATACTGTGGAAATGTACTTTTGTTGACAGCGATTTGTTTTACTACACTATTGCCCTTCAATCTAGGGAGGAAAGAGCAAGGCTATTGCTTTATGGAGGGAGGGAAGGAGGGAAAGGAGGAGAATAGGAGGTATAAAGATCAGAGATCTAGAATGAGAGGAATGAATGAGAGGGGAAGAGACAGGGTTCAGAGAGGGAGAGAGCTTTAGGCAAGGTGGGCGGAAGGAAGGCATAGAAAAAAGGAAAACTGGGCCAGGCACAGTGGCTCATGCCTGTAATCCCAGCACTTTCGGACGCCGAAGCGGGCAGATCACCTGAGGTTGGGAGTTCGAGACCAGCCTGACCAACATACAGAAACCCTGTCTCTACTAAAAATACAAAATTATCTGGGCATGGTGGCATGCGTCTGTAATCCCAGCTACTCAGGAGGCTGAGGCAGGAGAATCACTTGAACCAGAGAGGCGGAGGTTGTGGTGAGCTGAGATCAGGCCTCTGCACTCCAGCCTGGGCAACAAGAGTGAGATTCCATCTCAAGAAAAAAGGAAAACTGTCTCAGTAGTCAAGGGGGTAGTGGTGAAAGGAATGGATGATTCCGCAGGAAGTGTGGCTGGCTGCTGGGGAGTAGCCCATGGCTGCAAGGATGAGAAAGATTCAGAGGTCTTTTTGGTGGGTGCCAAGCTCTTCTTGTCTTTGTAGTTGGTAGAGAGGTTGGGAGAATAAGGAGAGTCACAGGGCATGGGGTCCTTTAAAGCCCACTTTTGAGGTAAGATCAAAAGCCTCTCTGGATCTCTTCCAGCCACATCCCACCAGTCTCCATCAACCTTTATCGAGAAAGCACATAGGCTCCAGGGCCATCAGGACTGAACTCTAACAATCCCTGGGTCTGGATCCTTCTCATCCAGAGGCTTGGGTTCTTCCGCTAACTTAGCTGGATGGTTTTAATTCTCAAAACTCTCAGCCTTGGTTCTTGGTTTCTCCTCCCCTTTTTTTTGTGTGTGTGACAGAGTCTGGCTCTGTTGTCCAGACTGGAGGGCATTGGCACAATCTTGGCTGGCTGCAACCTCTGCCTCTCAGGCTCAATCCTTCTCCCACCTCAGCCTGCTGAGTAGCTGGAACTACAGGTGTGTGCCACCATGCCTGGCTAATTTTTTGTAGAGATGGGGTTCCACCACGTTCCTCAGGCTGGTCTTGAACTCCTGAGCTCAAGATATCTGCTCCCTTCAGCCTCCCAAACAGTTGGGATTATAGGTGTGAGCCACTGCACCCAGTGGGCCCTGGTTTCTCTATTGGTGACATGGGAATTTGTGGCTGGGTGCAGTGGCTCATGCCTATAATCCCAGCACTTTGGGAGACTGAGATGGGCAGATAACTTGAGGTCAGGAGTTTGAGACCAGCCTGACCAACATGGTGAAATTCCATCTCTACTAAAAGAAAAAAAAAGAAAATACAAAAACTTAGCCAGGCATGTTGGTGCATGCCTGTAATCCCAGCTACTCAGAAAGCTGAGGCAGGAGAATTGCTTGAACCCGGGAGGCGGAGGTTGCAGTGAGCCATATTGCGCTACTGCACTCCAGCCTGAGCGACAGAGCAAGACTGTGTCTTGCAAAAAAAAAAGCTGGGTGGGAGGAAATTTGTTTACTTACCCAACAAATATTTACTGATTGTATGCCAGAAATTGTGCTATGGGGTTGTCTATTCAACAGAAAACAAGATACACAATAGTCCTTTCCTTCAAAGAGCACACAATCCAATGATGGTAACAAAACACCCTCTAAGAAACCGGCCCTGCCTGCACTAGGATAATAATGATTAGAGTCACTCTCTGCCAAGCACTGTGCTCAGCACTTACATCCATTAACTCCTACAGTCCTCACGGCAACCTGGTGAGGAAGGTCCTGTTACTGCTGTTGTTGCCCAGGTAAGAACACCTTAGTTGGGGCAGCCTCCTGAACACATTCCATAGTTTTACTATTTCATTTTCTTCATTGCATGTACTGCTGTCTAAAATGGGCTTTTTAACTCACTTACCTGTTTACTGCCCCTTCACAATTATATCTCCAGCACCAGGCTGGGAATGGTGGCTCACGTCTGTAATCCCAGCACTTTGGGAGGTCATGGCAGGTGGATCACTTATAGTCAGGGGTTGTAGACCAGTCTGGCCAACCTAGTGGAAACCCCATCTCTACTAAAAATACAAAAATTAGCCAGGCATGGTGGCACATGCCTATAATCCCAGCTACTTGGGAGGCTGAGGCATGAAAACTGCTTGAACCAGGAAGGTGGAGGTTGCAGTGAGGTGAGATCGCACCCCCCGCACTCCAGCCTGGGCAACGCAATGAGACTCTATCTCAAAAAAAAAAAAAAAAAAAACTAAAACTAAACCAATTATATCCCCAGCACCTTGAACAGTCTCTGACCCAAAATAAGTTCTTTTTTTTTTAAATTTTTTATTTTTTTATAGAGATGGGGTTTCACCATATTGGTCAGACTGGTCTCGAACTCCTGACCTTAGGTGATCTACCCGCCTCGGCCTCCCAAAGTGCTGGGATTACAGGCGTGACCCACCACGCCTGGCCCCAAAGTAAGTTCTTAATAAATATCTGTTGTAGGAATGAAGGAATGGAAGGACGAGAAGCTCATGGGGAGCGATTGCTGCCCTGCCCCTCCTGAAGGGTGCTGGCGAGGGTGGACTGAGCGCAGGTGCTGAAGCTGTTATTATCACTCCGTAGAAACAGAGGGGATGATAATCAGCTGGCATTCATTTCAGAGAAAGTGCATTTTCTCCTCCATACTCTTCAGCTGTTTCCCTTTTTTTTTTTTTTTTGATAACTTTCCTCAGACATTCTGCCCTTTCCTGCCACCTGATTAATCTGCATCCTCTAACAGTGTCCTCCTCAGTTTTTCTAGCTCTCATCTTGTCCTTTTGGCTTTCCTGCTTCTTTGTCTTTCCCATGCCTCTCTTGAGGGAAAGTTCACCCATCTGAATTGTAATTGGTGATATCCAAGGCCAAGAGGAAATTCAGTCTCACACCAAAGTCTTTTGCCTGCAGAGGGCACTTTTCTCCATCTGTAGAATGGGCTGAGTTTTTTGCAGGGTTTTTTGAATCAGTGCTGGTGAGTCTGTCGGGGAGGGGCCTCAGGACCACAGCACTCACATTTCCCCACTATCCAGAGGCTTGCCAAAGACTTGGCCACAGGAGCCCCATGTACCAACAGAACAATTTCCTCTCCCTCTGTATGTGCTATTTGATGTTACCTACAGTAATACTAATTCGAGGAAAAAAGCTTCTGGGTTTTGAGAACTCCTCAGTCCATGGCATGGCAGGGTCTGCTGGGGGTATAACTGGCAAGACCATGAGTTAAGGGCAGGAGGGCCTTGTCACATAGGACCAGCCATGTATCAGGGTAGGACTTGAAATTCAGACAGCTCTGAGTTTGACCTGGCTCACCCACCTCCTGCGAGCCTCACGGAAGGATGGTTGCCATTAAAGTGGACACAGAAACACCTCTGGGCTTTTGTGAATGCTATGTGTTCTGCCTAGCAGTCCCTTTCTGTCTTCTCCATCTAGCTAACACTAAATCTCTTCTTCAGTTCTTTCCCCAAATCAGGCATTCCTCCTAGCACCCTCAGAATCCCTATGCTGAACCAGCTGTAGTACTTAGCCAGTCGTGTTGGAATTATTTCTTGCAGGAATGTCCAACCCACCAAACTCTGAGCACCTCAAAGTCAAGAAATAAATTTTATCTTCCCTATATGCCCTGAGTCAAGCCACATACTGAGCATAAAACAATAATGTCCAAACCCAGAGATTTTCACTTGCTCCTCTTGACACTGCTGCTCCTTGCTCTGTTGTACTGAGCACACGCTATGCACCAGGCACCCTAAATGTGTTGTCTTATTTAATCTTCATAATGGCCCTTTAGTTAGATATTAAAGGAGATAATAACAATTATCTCTCACCTGGACTATGGAAAGAGCCTCCCTCTGAAGGAACACCGAGGAGTTTTTCCTCATCTGACACCCAGCTTCCATTCTTGCCACCTACAGTCTATTCATACAGCAGCCAAAGTGATCCTTTTATTATTTTTTTTTTTTTTGAGAAAGAGTCTTGCTCCATCACCCAGGATGGAGTGCAGTGGTGCAGTCTCAGTTCAGTGCAACCTCCATCTCCTGGGTTCAAGCAATTCTCATGCCTCAGCCTCTTGAGTAGCTGGGATTACAGGTACCCACCACACGCCTGGCTAATTTTTTTGTATTTTTAGTAGAGACGAGTTTCACCATGTTGGCCAGGCTGGTCTCGAAATCCTGACCTCAGGTGATCCACCCACCATTTCAAAATGCTGGGATTACAGGCATGAGCCATCATGCCCAGTTTAGTAATCCCTTTAAAAATTATGTCTTGGACCGAGTATGGTGGCTCATGCCTGTAATCCGATGCCTGTAATCCCAGCACTTTGAAAGGCCAAGGTGAGCAGACCACCTGAGGTCCAGAGTTCGAGACCAGCCTGGCCAATATGGTAAAACCCTGTTTCTACTAAAAATACAAAAAATTAGCCAAGTGTGGTGGCTTGTGCCTGTAATCCCGCTACTTGAGAGGCTGAAGTGGGAGAATTGCTTGAACCCAGGAGGTGGAGGTTGCAGTGAGCTGAGATTGCCCCACTGCCCTCCAGCCTGGGCGACAGAGTGAAACTCTGTCTCAAAAATTAATTAATAAAATAAAATAAAATAAAATCAGGTCTCTCCCCAGCTCAAAGCCTTTCAATGGCTCCCTATTTCACCCTACATAAAATTCAAATTCCTTACCATGTCCTACAAAGCCCCACATGAACTTCCTCACTCTCAATCCACAAACTTTGACCTCATGCCCTAACACTCTTCCCCCTTGCTCTCTCTGGTAGGCCACACGGGCTCTGACTATTCCTCAAACATTGCTACTTACTCACACTCCTGCCTCAGGTCCTTTGTACTGGCTGTCCCCTGTGCCTACAAAGCTTTACCTGTGATATCCCCATAGTTTGTTCATTTTCTTAAGTTTTTGTTCAAATGTCACTTCATTAAAGAGGTCTTCCCTGACCCTTTTGTGGTGTTTTTAAAATATGCCCACAAAAGCCGAGGGTGGTGGCTCGTAATCACAAAAGCCAAGGCGGTGGCTCACATGCCTGTAATCCCAGCACTTTGGGAGGCCAAGGTAGGCAGATCGCTTGAGCCCAGGAGTTCGAGACCAGCCTGTGCAACATGGCAAAACCCCATCTCTACAAAAAATAAATATAAAAATTAGCTAGGCATGGTGGTGCATGCCTGTAGTCCCAGCTACTCAGGAGGCTGGAGTGGGAAAATCACTTGAACTCAGGAGGTTGAGGCTGCAGTGAACTGTGGTTATGCCACTGCGCTCCAGCCTAGGCGACCCCCTCAAAATAAATGAAGTAAATAAATAAAGCCTAGAGTGAGATCCACACAAATAAACACATAAAGTAAAATATGCCCACAAATTCTTTGATACTCCTTCCTTCAAGAGGCAGAACTAATTCACTGCCCCTTAATTGTTTTATGTACTTACTGACGCCCTTCTAAAGAATAGAATGGAATAACAATAATGGTATGTGACTTCTAAGGCAAAGTAATAAAAGGCGTTGTGCTTACCTCAGTCTGCTCATAAGAAAGCATCAGACAAACCCAAAATGAGGGATGTTCTACAAAAGACCTGATCAGTACTCTTCAAAATTGTCAAGGTCACGAAAAAGACAAACTGGGAAACTGTCACAGATTGAAGGAGACTACAGAAACATGATGACTAAATTCAACATAATATCCTAGATGAGATCTTAGAACAGAAAAATAACATTAATGGGAAAACTGATGAAATCTGAAAAAAGTTTCATTAACAGTAACATACCAATTTATTTTATTTATTTATTATTATTATTATTACTATTTTTTAAGACGGGGTTTCACCATGTTGGTCAGGCTGGTCTTGACTCCCAACCTCAGGTGATCCGCCCACCTTGGCCTCCAAAGTGCTTGGATTACAGGTGTGAGCCACCATGCCCAGCCTATTTATTTATTTCTAAGACAGGCTCTCGCTCTGTTACTCAGGCTGGAGTGCAATGGCACGAACTCGGCTCACTGCAACCTCCACTGCCCAGGTTCAAGTGATTCTTCTGCCTCAGCCTCCCGATTAGCTAGGATCACAAGCGTGCACTACGATGCCTGGCTAATTTTTTTTCATATTTTTAGTAGAGACTGGTTTCACCATGTTGGTCAGTCTGGTCTTGAACTCCTGACCTCAGATGATCCACCCACCTCAGCTTCCCAAAGTGTTGGGATTACAGGCGTGTGAGCCACCGCGTCCGGCTATTTTTTAATTTTTTTGAGACAGGGTCTCACTCTGTCACCCAGGTTGGACTGCAGTGGCACAGTCTCGACTCACTGAAACCTCTGCCTCTCAGGCGCAAGTGGAGGATATAATAATCATTATTATAATTATCATCATCATCAATGATTCTAAGGATGGGCCAGGACAAGGAGACCAAGGAGAGCTCAGTTCTGGAGATGGAGGAAAGAAGAGGGAGTGAAGAATCTAGGCCACGTGCAGTGGCTCACGTCTGTAATCCCAGCACTTTGGGAGGCACAGGCAAGCAGATTGCTTGAGGTCAGAAGTTTGACACCAGCCTGGACAACATGGCAAAACCCCATCTCTACTAAAAATACAAAAATTAGCCAGGCATGGTGGGACATGCCTGTAATCCCAGCTACTCAGAAGGTTGAGGCACAAGAGTCACTTGAACCTGGCAGATGGAGGTTGTAGTGAGCTGAGATCCCACCACTGCACTCCTGCCTAGGTGAAGGAGTAGGACTTTTTCTCTCGCACACATACAAAATATACTCTCCCTCTCCTTTCCTCCTTTTCCTACAGGTCCCGGGACCAAGCACAACCTGACTCCATTCACGTTGTGCTCATCACCTGGAAACCCTTTCCCATTTGATAATCTCCTTTTCTTCCAAGGCCCAGCTCCTCTTCTCTGTGAAGCCTTTCCATGCTCCCCTGGGCTGGGTTAGCCATACCTTCTTGGCTTCCACAGTCCTTTGTACGTGTCTTTCTAAAGCACTTTTCAGATAACTGGACCTCTGTTCCCTGGGGCTTAGGTAGAGGCTCCTAAGAGGAATAAGCAGGTCCTTGGGCTGCACTTCCAGGCTTGCAGTTACCTCATGGGGAACTTGGCCCCTACTGGAAGGAAGGAGGGAAAAAATAGGGAAGGAGGTGGAGGGCAGGGCTATGCTGGGGCTTCCCTAAACCTTTCTACTTTCCTTCTTCTCTTCTAGTCTTATCCTCACTACCAAGGCAAGCCTGCCCGAGACCTGCCTGCCTGCCCCTGTCTCACCTAAGCACTCTGTCAAACGTCATTTATTTGAGCCATATTAACTTTCTCAGGCACCTCCTTCTCCTTAGTGCATTGTGCTCCTCTCACAATATATACACTCTGAGTTCCTTTCTAACCCCTGCTCTAGGTCTCTGAAGGCCTCATGATATTTGGTGTTGAAGACAGGTTTGAGGGAGCATTTTCTTTCCAGAAGAACGGCTTGTGCAAAGGCTTGAAGAGCATGGTATGTTCTGGGAATCACAAAAGGTGATAAAACACTTAATCTATAAAGTGAGGTTGTGAACAGTGGGTGATGAGGCAGGACAGGTAGGCAGGAACCAACCTTGGTGGAGGGTTTTCCTTTGTAGGTTACAAAAGCCATCGAAGGTTTCTGAGCATGCCGAAACTCACTCCCCTTCCACTCAGTCCTCCTCTTCTACATCCCTTCCTAGCTCTTTCTGCCTTAGTAACACCAAAGAATTCTTGAGAACCTTCACTATGTCAGCTTTCTGTTCACATTACCTTATTTCAAGCTTTTAGTACCCACAGGCGAGGAAATGGGTTCAGTAAGTTATTTGCCCTAAGTCACAGATCAAAGAAGAAGTGTCCACACTCTCTATCCACTTCTAGATTTGAAGAACAAATTATAGATTTTTTTTTTTGAGATGGAGTCTGACTATCGCCCAGGCTGGAGTGCAATGGTTCAATCTCAGCTCACTGCAAGCTCTGCCTCCTGGGTTCAAGCAATTCTCATGTCTAGCCTCTCGAGTAGCTGGGTTTACAGGTATTCACCACCATGCCCGAGTAATTTTTGTATTTTTAGTAGAGAGGGGGTTTCGCCATTTTGGCCAGGCTGGTCTTGAACTCCTGACCGCAAGTGATCCGCCCGCCTCAGCCTCCCAAAGTGCTGGGATTACAGGTGTGAGCCACCTTGCCCAGCCACAAATTAGAGATATCTATCAAGGCACCTTTGAGATCTGGAGGCAAAAGAGGAAAGATTGAGTCCAGGGGCTGGGCAATTCTGCAGGAGAAATTTCCAGATTCTGATGAGGTCCATCTCATTCAGTCTCACGCACCTCTTTGTGCTTGGCAGATGGTCTTTTCCCATTCTCCTTAGTTATTTTCTTAGTTCACATGCTTACTCCATTTTCCAGGTCCTCCTTCACGTCCTTGGACATTGTTTGCCCTTGTGTTCTGGGTCGTGGGTAATATGTGTGTTGTGAAAATGCTTGGATGAGGCCGGGCGCGGTGGCTCACGCCTGTAATCCCAGCACTTTGGGAGGCCGAGGCGGGCGGATCACGAGGTCAAGAGATCGAGACCATCCTGGTCAACATGGTGAAACCCCATCTCTACTAAAAATACAAAAAATTAGCTGGGCACGGTGGCGCGTGCCTGTAATCCCAGCTACTGAGGAGGCTGAGGCAGGAGAATTACCTGAACCCAGGAGGCGGAGGTTGCGGTGAGCCGAGATCACGCCATTGCACTCCAGCCTGGGTAACAAGAGCGAAACTCCGTCTCAAAAAAAAAAAAAAAAGAAAAAAGAAAATGCTTGGATGGATCATGACCCTCTGGAATCCCTCTGGATATTTTGGGTAACTGCAGAAGATCACCATACCTCCTCTCTCCTTCCCCAGCTGTAACAGAATGGCTTTGGCCTCACCCTGGGCTTCCCAAATTCTTTTTTTTTTTTTTTTTGAAACGGAGTTTCGCTCTTGTTACCCAGGCTGGAGTGCAATGGTGCGATCTCAGCTCACCGCAACCTCCGCCTCCTGGGTTCAAGCAATTCTCCTGCCTCAGCCTCCCGAGTAGCTGGGACTACAGGTGCGCGCCACCATGCCCAGCTAATTTTTTGTATTTTTAGTAGAGACGGGGTTTCACCATGTTGACCAGGATGGTCTCGATCTCTTGACCTCGTGATCCGCCCGCCTCGGCCTCCCAAAGTGCTGGGATTATAAGCGTGAGCCACCACGCCCGGTCCCCAAATTCTTTAACAAAGGTTGGCTCCTCCCTACCTCATCTCTAAATACATAATCACATGTGCTTCCCAGAACATGCCAAGCTCTTTAATCCTTTGTATGTGCATTTTCTCTCTCTGGAATACCAGTATTCCCCCTACTCCAAGTTTTAGACCAGAAAAATTCCTAACTATCCTCAATCTCAACTCAAATATGACCTCTCCCCCGACCAACATCATTATCATAACTCAGATCATCAGTTCTTGCCTGGACTCCCTAACTCATCTCTAGGATTGACACTCTGGCCCTACCCCACCCATTTTTCATACTGCACCCAGAGTAATTTCTTTTAGAGACCGGGTCTGGCTTTGTCACCCAGGCTGGAGTGCAGTGGCATGACCATAGCTCACTGAAACCTTGAACCCCTGGGATTAAAGGATCCTCCTGTCTCAGCCTCCAGGGTAGCCAGGACTAAAGGTGCATGCCACCATGCCTCATTCTTTAAAAAAATTTTTTTTTAGATGGAGTTTCACTCTTGTCCCCCATGCTTGAGTGCAATGGCGCCACCTCAGCTCACTGCAACCTCTGTGGGTTCAAGTGATTCTCCAGCCTCAGTCTCCTGAGTAGCTGGAATTACAGGCACCGCCATCAAGCCCGGCTAATTTTTGTATTTTTCATAGAGATGGGGTTTCACCATGTTGGCCAGGCTGCTCTTTAACTCCTGATGTCAGGTGATCCGCCCACCTTGGCCTCCCAAAGTGCTGAGATTACAAGCATGAGCCACCACACCCAGCCTAAAAACAAATTTGTTTTTGTAGAGATGGGCTGTTGTTCTGTAGCCAAGGCTGGTCTTGAACTCCTTGCCTCAAGCAATTCTCCTGCCTCAACATTCCAAAGAGCTGGGATAACAGGCATGAGCCACCTCACCTGGTCTACTTTCTAAAATGCAAACTTGATTTTTCACTCTCCTTAAAACTCTTAAATGGTTTCCCCTGCCCTAAAGGTAAAATCATAACTCCTTAACCTGGTTTTAGGCTCTTTTACCCCACTCCCACCCACTTCTCTTGCTTCTTATTTTCTGGCCCCACCTACTACCATACTAGTACTTCAGCCAGAGTTCCTGACACATTTTCTCAGGTCCTTCAAACTTGCCTCTCTTGACCCTACATGATGCTCCCTTGGCTTGGAACTCTCTCTCTTCTTCTCCCAGCTAACTTCTACTGGCCCTTCAAGTAGATCTTAGCCTGAACTCACTTCACCATGAGCCCTTCCAGAATCCCCAGACTAGGTGAGCTGCCTCCACTTCCTGCTCTTACTGCCCAATATTTTCCCCAATACAGTAGTGATCCTGTTTGTTAACTGCCTACTTATTTATTCATGTTTCTCACATCCAATGGGGAGCTCCCTGAGAACAAGGGCCTACCTTATTCCTTGCTTAGCCCAGGGTCTAGTAGGCTTTTTATGAATAATTGTTGAATTGGTGAGTGAACAAATCCTCCCCTGTCTTCACAGCACAGACTCAGGCACTGCTGCAGCTTCTACCACCATCATTCTCATAGTTACTATTCCAGATCATAAGTGATAGTCTGGGTATTCTTTTCTTTATGGACTGGGATTGCCCCTTTAACGTTTGTACCCCTAATGCTTAATACAGAGCTCAACATTCATCTTTCCATCTATAAAGTAGACAGGGCCCTGCCCTCAAGCTCACATTCTAGTGGCAAACAGTGAGTCCTCAGTGAACAGGAGGCTCAACGGATCTCAGCCCTACTGGGAACCCTCTGGAGTCTTTCCTTCAGGAGCTACAAAGCAGGGAAGACAAGTTCTGTGGGAGGAGAGTAGATTCTTTTGGTGACCTCTGGACCTCTCTTTGTCCAGGTCTTCTTGGGACTGGCCATCAAGCATCAGTAGCAGGGAGGGAAGAAATGAGGGAGGGAGAGAGAGGCAAGTATAGAGAAGGTCTGAGTCCCTAAAGACAGGCAATGGTGTGTGGCTCAATGCCCATGGCCACTTTGCCAAGGCAGTTTGGTAATCAGCTTTCTTTCCTGCACTGGAGCAGAAGAAAGAAATACAGCCACACAGTGAAAGACATAAAAGGATAGAGATGACAGAAGAAAAGGGAAGGAGAGAAAAAAATGGACGGAGGAGGAGGAGGAGCAGCAGGGATTGGGGGGAGGAGGAGGAGGTGGAGTGGGGTTAGGGAAAGGGGAGGAGCATAAGGAGAGGGAGGAAGACTGAGGCACAGAAAGAAGGCCTGCAGGAATGAGCCCCGCCCGCGTCATTGGTGGCCAGCTCTGGAGTATAGCTCTTCATTTGGGTCACCTGGGGGAAAAGAGGATTCAATTTGGAACCCTTGGAATTCCCTAGATGCTTTCAGGAGCTCACTAATCCCTCAAGTTGTCTCTGGCTCCATCTGGCCATCCCAGGAGGCTTCTGTCAGGGAACTGCCAGCCCCCAGACCAAGATATATTTATTATGGACCCTCTCAAGCAAAGGGCAAATGAAGGAAAAACAGCCTCTCTGGGAACAGCAGCCACTGATTTTTCTTTAAAAAAAAATTTTTTTTTAGTGCCTATATAATTGCGGAAACCACTGATTTTCATCTTTCTCAGAAAAGACCCTGTGTTCATCTGTTTCCTGACTAGGGGTTTCAGGCCCTACTCTCTGAGATACTGGCCTGACAGTATCCTAATCTGCAGGCACAGAGCAGAAACTTCCCTGAGCTGGGAGCTGGGGAGGCAGGGCTCCCAGACACCAAGCCGCAGACTGCGTTCCTTACAGTAATGCTGCTCTTGCCAAAAACCTCAGCTGCTCGCTCCTGAGGCTGGGATGCCATCTGCTGCTCAGCTTAGGAAACTGGCTGATGGGCTGCACAGCCAAGGCTGAGTCTGGTGGGGGCTGGGCAAGAGGCCCGCCATGGGTCTCAGGAGAGCCATGTTGTTTGTTTCTGGATAAATCCAGTACTGGCCTTCAGGGACAGAGCAAATACTCTGTCTATTCCTTGTCCTCAGTCATTCTTCTTAGGCTAGACAGGATGCCTCTCTTCTACAAGAAGAGACCTAGGGATTTTAGGGGATGAGTGGGTCTGCTCTGCCCTTAATAAAGTTCAGTGTCATCTCAAGGTTAAATTACCCAGAGAGGTCTCAGGCTGCCTTTGAAATTCTATAGATTTCCTCAAAGGGTTTCTTTTTTTCTTTTCTTTTCTTTCTTCTTTTTTTTTAATTTGCAGGTTTAACTAAGATTATTACAAGTTGAGTTAATTGGCTGAATGAAATAATGAGGCCAGGCCTAGAGGAAGTGGGGCTTTGAAGAAAAAAGCATGCTCACGCAGAATTGAAGTAAAATCTTCAGACTCTCAGCAGTTTTTGAAGCCCCTGCTCTCTGGGTTGTCCTCATTTAGGCTTCAACCCAGATAGGGTTGAAAACTCTAGTATTTTAGGGACCACGTATTTGTTGGTATTTCTTGAAGAAGTGGTTATTCTGAGGAAATTTTCTACAAGCCACTGTAGTGGCCAGTCTCCAAGATGATCCCCAATGCCGTCCATGTCCTGATATTCATGCACTTGTAAATCTCCTCTCCCGTGTGGAACCAGGGTTCGTCTATGTGACCAACAGAATATAGCAGAAGTAATCATATGTAACGTACAAGATTAGGTTATAAAAGACACCGTAGCTTCTTTCTTGGTCATTCTGTTTCTCTGATCACTTGCTCTGGAGCAAGCCAGCTGCTGTGTAGTGAACAGTGCTGTGGAGGGTCATGTGGTAAGGAACTAGGCCTTCTATCAACAGCTACGTGAGCCATCTTGGCAGCAGATTCTCTGGCCCTCCTCAGGGCCTCAGGTGGCTGCAGCCGTAGTGGACAGCTTGACTACAACCTCATGAGCCACCCTGAGCCAGCTTAGCTGAGCTGCTCCCCAATCCTGACCCCCAGAAACTGTATAAAATAAACATTTGTTACTTTAAGTTCTTAAAGCTTTGGGATAATTTGTTTTGCAGCAACATAATAGATTTGTTATATGGTATTATTATTATATCATGATATATCATCTGTGTTATATCACTTTTTTTCCTTATAAGGTCTGCTGTCTGGACTCCACCCCCTTAATCTCTCTAACCTCATCTTTTACCACCCTGCCCCCCACCAACCCGCTTAGTCTCACCCTTGGCTCAGTCTGCCTCAGACCCTTTGAATTTGCTTTTCTCTGATGGAACTCCCTCCCACTCAACCACCCCTAAAATCTCCTTCAAGTCTTCATTCAAATGTCATCTCCCCAGTATAGCCTGTCTTGACACTCTTTACTCCTTGTATAGCAACTCCTACATCTTCCATTGTACCCCTACTGTATTCTTAGCCCTTATTGTTATATAACATGTAATAAAATATCTTTTACATATTTATCTTGTAATTTCTATCTCCCTCCACTAGAATATAAGGTCCACGAAGGCAAGAATTTGTTGTTTTGTCTATTTTAGTTAATGTTGTATTCTTAGCATCTGGAATAGTGACAAGCACATGGGAGATATGCAATATATTTAGTTGAATGGAAAAAAATGAATGTCATAACTTAACATTTATATCTTCTAAATCTCATATATCATATGATAGGTGACATATGTTATCTTTAAATGCAGTGCAAGGCAGTTCAGAGATACAAGGGTCATAAATAAGAAGACCCAGCCAGGCATGGTGGCTCACGCCTGTAATCCCAGCACTTTGGGAGGCCAAGGCAGCAGATCATTTGAGGTCAAAACTTCGAGACCAGTCTGGCCAACATGGTGAAAACCCGTATCTACTGAAAATACAAAAATTATCTGGGCATGGTGGCAAGCACCTATAATACCAGCTACTTAGGAGGCTGAGGCAGGAGAACAGCTTGAACCCAGGAGGTGGAGGTTGCAGTGAGCCAAGATCATGCCACTGCACTCCAGCCTAGGGGACAGAACAAACCCTTGTCTCAAGAAAGAAAAAAAAGAAGACTCAGCTTTGTTGCTTGCTGGCCAGCTATGTGACCATAAGCCAGGCATGTAACCTCTCTGGGTCTGTTTTACTCATCTGTAAAGTAAGACTAATATAACTTCCCTGTCCCATCATATAGTAGTTGTAGAGATCAAATGAGATGATGAATGTTACAGCATTTTTAAACAGTCTAACACATGATGTAAGTGTTTCTGAAATGTGTTTGAAAGACCACTTAACCCAGGGTGTGAAGAAAAAGAAAGATCAAAGAGGTTTTAAAAATGTGGGTTCCCATATTCTAAATCCTGATGGACGTTTGCAATTCACATTAGCACTTGACATGCTCTGAAAGTTCTGCACATAAACATCTACTCCAGGTGCACCTGACTATACATCGGGAAACCATGCTCTATACGAATACAGAGTATTATCTTTATTATCAGAATAGTATTGTTAGTTTATTATTATTATTATTATTATTTGAGACAGAGTCTTGTGCTGTCACCCAGGCTGAGGTGCAGTGGCACAATCTCGGCTCACTGTAACCTCCGCCTCCTTGGTTCAAGAGATTCTAGTGCCTTAGCCTCCCGAATAGCTGAGATTATAGGTGCCCACTCCCAGGCCCAGCTAATTTTTTTTTCTTTTTTCTTTTTTTATTTCTTTTTTCCCATACATCCTCTGAAAAAAAAATTGTATTTTTAGTAGAGACAGGTTTTCACCAAGTTGGCCAGGCTGGTCTGAAACTTCTGACTTCAGGTGGTGCGCCTGCCTTAGCCTCCCAAAGTGCTGGGATTATAAGCATGAGCCATCATGCTTGGCCTATTGTTACTTTAGATCAAGAAGGAATGCTAAAGTTCCTGGAACAAAAATTCCAGTGGGTTGGAGGATGAGATCCAGCAGCTGAAATGGAGATTAGAGGAGGGAAGAAGGAGAAAGAGAAAATAGAAAAGGAGGTGGCACAAGAGAGGAAGGAAGGAACATTAGAAAAAATAAGAAACGAAAATGGCGGTGAAGGGAGAAAATGACAACTAAACTAATTCCCTTTGCAAATAACTGGAAAAAAGGCAGCCTGAGATCTATGGATGGGGTGGGAGAGGGAATCCTGGAATCTTAGCACTGCCTGCCGAGCCCTGCTTATTCCTTTAGGTGTGGCCTCTGCCAATTTCCACAGTTGGAGCTCAGGCTTCCTTTTCAACTTCAGGGAACCTCTGATTGAAGAGATTTCTTCTTTATCTTCTTTATCAAAGAAAACAAATCAGGTAAACCAAATCAGCAGTTTCTTAATTTAGTGTACTTATTAAGTGCCTGAAATGGCAGCTGCCATTTTTTCCTTTCCTTATGAGCAATAAGCCTTGGCAGCATGCCTGGCTTGGAAAAGGAAGAGGACCAGCCATTCCTCCTGAAAGGATTCCTTAGGCTAAATGGGACATGAAGAGGCCATCAGGTTTATTCTTGACCTCCAGGTAGGCCTACCCTGGCCCAGCTGCAGCTCTCTCGGGCATCCACTCAAATTTCCAAACCTCATAGTGAAGAAGTCCTTTATTATATCTCATTTCAGTCTTTTTTCCTATAATTTCAATTTTTATTGCCTTTCTCTTATCCCAGAATAAGGGAGTGATCTGTCATAAGATGCATGCATAGTATAATTTTATAGTAACCAGTATAGAAACAACCCATCTCTCTAGTCGTATAATTGGTGAAGACCATTTGAAAATCCTCATTTCCAGTCAATTGAGAGACTATGCTTTATCTTTATTCATTTATTTAAATAAATAGAGACGAGTTCTCACTGCGCTGTCCAGGTTGGTTCCTTATTTATTTTAAATTGTGGGATTCAAGGGTGGGATAGAGAAGTCACGGAAAGAAAGTAACATGCATTGAATACCTGCCTGATCTCTTATATATGACATCTCATTTAATCCTCACACCAGCTCTAAAATATAGAGATTACTAGTCCCATTTTATAGGTGATGGAACTGAGGCCAGAGATCATGTACCTAAAAGTCAAAACAGCTAACATGTAAGAGGTGGAGTCAAAATCAGATCCACATCTGATTCCTAGGTTCGTGTTCTCTCTATCCAGAGAGTTTGTATATATCACACAGAAACTTAGGTCTTTAGTTTCCTTACATTGCTGTGAGATATTTGGTTTATTGTCTAATAAACATGCTGAGGTTCTGGCTATTTTACATGCCCATTTACTATTTGGTAAACTTAGCACCAGAAAGGTGCAAGTAACTCCATCAAGTGGATGCCTGAGAAAGCTGCAGAATCTCCTTTTTCAAAAGTATCTGTTTGAGCTGGGCCAGGGCAGGCCTACCTGGAGGCTTTTCTGTGACCAAATCTGAACTCACTTTACCTGATGTCCACTGTAATCTCCACAATGGTAAGGGCTATGTCCGTTTCATTTATCATTGTATCCTCCTAGAGCCTAGCACAGGGCCTGCCACATGGCAGATACTCAGTATTGGTTCAATGAATGAATGATGAAGTCAAACACGCTTTAAAAAAGCGTAAGAGAACCAACCTGGGACAAAGATTTTAAAAGGCCAGTGTTTAGTTTAAAAAAGAAGCAAGGAAGAAGAGAGATAGCCAGGAAAAGAACGAGAGACAGCAAGATAAGAAAACTCAGCACAAACAAGCAAGATAAAAATAGCCTCTCACCACCACTGTCCTTTTAAAATTACTTTCTATATTTGAGTCTAAGTGACAAGTGAAATCTCCTCTGTAATTTCCCATGTGTTCAGTTTAATGAATTTCCGGCAAATGGTTTCAGTATTGGAGGGCCAATTTGGACATTGTGGGGGTGGGGTTGGTGAGAAAATGAGGGGTATGGAAATAGACTAACAAACTGAGTCTAGAAACCAAATGAAGGGGTGATTGAAGGCATGTGAGGAAGGAACCAAGTCCTGGAACTTGTTCAACTCTAAGAAGGACTGGGAATTGGTCTTGCTCTAGCTGATGTCACCATGATGTTTCCCTACATGCTATAGAGGGAGCTCAGAATCCCAGGCTACCTTGCAACTATGCTCTGTACCACATTGCCTATTGTCTAAAGAGTTTTGTTTGTTTAAACAGAGGGCAATATGTCAATAACAATTTCAAAGATTAGAGGGAATAAGGACACTGTGGCTCTTTCTGGTCCCACATGCCTTCTACATAGCAGGTATGCCATACATGTTAAACTGAGTCACAGTGAGGGGGTTGAGTTAGGGAGGGAAAGCATGGGAATGCCCAGTCTACCCCTATGCATCTGTTTGTGCTGCTGACCAAATGCCTTCAGTTTTTCCAGAGATGAGGGACAGAGCTCTGAGAGGCCACAGGACCCAGAATACAAAGTCCTTTTTATTTTAGTCCTTAAAATTGACAATAACAAGTCGGGCATAGTAGATCACACCTTAATCCCAGCACTTTGGGAGGCTGAGGTGGGCAGATCACTTGAGTCCAGGAGTTCAAGACTAGCCTGGACAACATGGTGAAACCTGGTCTGTACAAAAAATATAAAAATTAGCTGAGGGTGGTGGTACATGCTGGTAATCCCAGCTACTTGGGAGGCTGAGGCAAGAGAATCACTTGAACCCAGGAGGCAGAGGTTGCAGTGATCATGCCACTGCACTCCAGCTGAGCTCTAGAGTGAGTAAGATTCTGTCTGAAAAAAAAAATTGACCATAACTATGCAGCCCACAATTACAAGCAGAATTGTAGATTTTTTTCAGGCCCTCAAGTATGCTGTTTTTCTTTTGTGTATGTGTGTGTATTTTTTTTTTTTTAATATACAGAGACAGTCTTTTTGTTTTGTTTTCTTTTTCTTTTTTTTTTGTTTTGTTTTGTGAGACAGTCTTGCTATGTTGCCCAGGCTGGTCTTGTACTCCTGGGCTCAAGCGATCCTCCCACCTCGGCCTCCCAAAATGCTGGGATTACAGGCATGAGCCACCTTGCCGGCCCCATATGCATTTCACTGTTGTTATTTAAACAGTTTTATTGAGATATAATTCATATGCCCTAAAACCTACACATTTAAAGAGTGCAATTTAATAGTTTTTATTATAGTTACGTGCAACCATTGCCACAATTTTAGAACATTTTCATCACATCAAAAAGAAACTCCAAGCCTGCGTCTTGCTCTGTTGCCCAGGCTGGAATGCAGTGGCACAGTCTCCACTTGCTGCAACCTCCACCTCCCGGGCTCAAGCGCATGCCTCAGCCTCCCAAGTGGCTGGGACTACAGGCATACGCCACCATACCAGGCTAATTTTTTTTATTTTTAGTAGAGATGGGGTTTCACCATGTTAGCCAGGCTGGTCTCAAACTCCTGACGTCAAGTGATTTGCCCTCCTCGGCCTCCCAAAGTGCTGGGATTATAGGTGTGAGCCACCACACCTGGCCTCTTTTTTTTTTTTGAAACGGGGTCCTACTGTTACTCAGGCTGGAGTGTTATAGCATGATCACAGCTCACTGCAGCCTCAACCTCCTAGGCTTAAGCAATCTTCTCATCTCAGCCCCCTAAGTAGCTGGGACTATAGTTGTGTATCATCATCCCCACCTAATTTTTTTATTTTTCAGAGAGATGGGGTCCCACTATGTTGTCCAGGCTGGTCTTGAACTCCTGGGCTTAAGTGATCCTCTTGCCTCAGTCTCTTCAAAGTGCTGAGATTACAGAGTTAATTCCCTTTTATGGCCAAGTAATATTCCATTGTGTGGATTTGCCACATTTTGTTTATCCATTCACCAGTTAATGAACATTTGGTTTTGGGTGGCTATTATGAATAATGCTGCTATAAACATTTGTGTACAGGCTTTTGTGTGACAGGTTTTCATTTCTCTTGGTGCATACCTAGGACTGGAATTGCTGGGTCATAAAGTAACTCTATGTTTAATCATTTGAGGAACTGCCAGACTGTTTTTCAAAGCAGCTGTATCGTTTTACTCTCTCACCAGCAGTGTATGAGGGTTCCAATTCTCCACATTCTTGCCAATCCAACTATGCTTTTTTTTTTTTTTTTTGAGATGGAGTTTTGCTCTTGTTGCCCAGGCTGGAGTGCAATGATGACACAATCTCAGCTCACTGCAATCTCTGCCTCCTAGGTTCAAGTGATTCTCCTGCCTCAGCCTTCCGAGTAGCTGGGATTACGCATGCACCATCATGCCTGGCTAATTTTGTATTTTTAGTAGAGACGGGGTTTCTTCATGTTGGTCAGCCTGGTCTCAAACTCCTGATTTCAGGTGATCCACCCGCCTCAGCCTCCCAAAGTTCTGGGATTACAGGCGTGAGCCACCACACTGGGCTCCAACTATGCTTTTGAGAAATAACAAGGACAACTGAAGAGCCTCACTCTAATTTGGGTAGCTAGTACATAGCAGCAAGAGGAGTGCAGGGACGGGAGAGGGGTTCCTCCTCTACTCTAAGTCCTTAGAATCAGCCAGAAAGAATACAGATATCTCTAGCACTCTTCCTGACCTCCTAGGCTATGTTAGCTGCCCCTGGAATGTGCCCAAGAATACATATAGTACTTGTCATTCTTCTCCACTAGACTGTAAGATTTAGGCAGGCAGGAATCTCTATTGTTCTGACTTTATCTGCAGCACCTAAACAGGATCTGGCACATAATAGATGTTTCGTAAATGTTAATTGACTGAGTGACTAACTAAACAAATGACTAGATATTTCCCTACTGGTGGTTCCTGTCCAGGGAGAGAGGAAAAGAGCAGTCTTAGAGGCAAAAGGCATCAAGGAGGGAAGCAAGAATGAGAAGAGAGATGGAGAAGAAAATGAAAGTCAGGCAAGAAGCTTGGGGACTTGGTGTCACTTGAGGTCAGCCTTAAGTTATGAGGTCAAACTCAGAGCTAATGGACTTGCCCTAATCCTTTGCTTTCCATCTGGCTGCATTTTTTTCTAGAAATGCTCCCTTTTATTTTTTGTTATTATTCCCAACAATTTTGTCTTTGCAAGAAGAAGAAACAAAAAAGTAGAAAAGCAGTTGTTATTACAGGTAAAAGAAAACGTAAATCAACCCACCAAAGTTAATTCAGAATTTAAAAGGATGGAGGTCCCAGGAAAAAAATAAATCATCATCTAGGTTTTTCTCCAAAGGTCATCAAATGGCCTGTAGCCCAAAAATTGATCACAGGACATGAGAATATGGCTCACCTCACAGTCATATTTATAATGGCTGGCCTTCCACACAAATCCTGCCTTCTACCTGGACTAATCTGAATCCAGTCATCACCAGGTTATTCGTCCCTCTCTTCCCAAAGGCCTGCATAGCTCCCTGTCCTTGGTTATTTCCTGTCTCTCCTCTGAAAGCACACATGCACATGCACACACACACACAGACACACCCCTTCATCTTTCCTTTTCATGAATCCTCAGGGTAATTCTACCCTCTCCACTTTGTGTGTTTGGAAGGAAAGAAAGCAAAATATAAGAGATGCCAATGCAATTTCTCCTTTAGCAGAGCTCCGCAGGACAATTACCCACCCAATCTGCCTGGTTTTATAGCTCTCATAACCCTCCTTTATGAACATGCTGTGACAGCCGGATGTGGGCATTGATTATGGCAGCAGTCTTCAGCCACATTCCTATTTAACTGCAAAGCAGAGCTCCTGCCTACCAGCCCAGCACTGATCATGTGACTTTTTAAATTACTATATTTATGTAAGCCCTTTTCCGACCAGAGCCTGTGTCCAACTCCATCAAAACGGGGAGGATTTGATCTTGCCACTTCCCCTTCAGTGGCTGTTTGGCCGTATAACCTAGGGTCTCTTGCTGGAATCAAACTGGGGCTCTGGGCTTTCTTAGGAGAGGTCTGCAAGGGTTGGGGTGCACAGGAAGCATACCTTTTTCATTATGAAAGAACTGAGGAAATAGACAATGAAACAAGTTGGCAGATGCCAAGGGCAGTGGCTGGTTCCCAGGGGCTCACCTGGCAATGGTGCCAGGTGCAAGAGATCAGCAGAACCCACAGGATTGGTAGTTGTTGTTGGGGGGCGGGTGTCGGAAAGGAATTTAGGGGAATTAGAGAATGGAGTAAGGAATTACTGTTCGTAGGCCTTTTCACTCTGGACCCCAGCTTCACCACCTGTTTAGCAGGACAGAATAATACTGACTCTAGCCAGTAGGAGAAGGAAGTTTAAGTGTTCCAAAGAAATCCTGGTAACCTTGCAGGCAGTCTGTCCTGACCAAGGACGCTGCCTGATTGTGCCATGGTGCAGGGCAAGTTTAACCGAGAAAGCCACTGTTCTTCAGCTGCGGCAGTTCAGTGAAAAATCCCACTGCAGGACACTAGGGATGCGATCCTGCGGTGGTAAGCAGTAGGAGTGACTGGCTTAATCTATTAGAAAACCTCCTGGGAAGATCCCGAAGACCACAGACCAAGGTGACCTGTGTGGGTGGGCGATCCATTAGCCGAATGACAGCGCTGCCGCAGAAAGCCAGAAAAAGGATATGCGTGGGAAGCGCAAAAGCGTGGGCTGGGTCTGCAGCTACGGAAAGGCGCCACGCTCGTGAGGGGAACCAGCGTTCCGGGGTCGCTCATTGTGGGCAGACAGGAAGCCTGCTCCACTAGGACATACAGATTCTCTCCTGAGCGGCCGCGAAGTCTGTGCCCTTTCTATCCTTAAGAGATGGGATGGAAGTCCAACAAACGCAGCGATTGCTGAAACCCCAGCCCTTCTCTCCTATAAGAAGCAGGATTACCTCTGCCACCGAACTTGCATTTTTTTTTTTAAGTCCGGCCTTTCCTAGGCTGGGTCAAGGGCCCCGCCCACCGAAGCCACGCCCAGTAGCCGCCCCGGGGCGGGGCTCTCCTTGGCTCCCGCCTGCCCTTTCCCCTCCGGCCTCTGCCGGTGCTGCTGCGCCTTGCGGAGCTCCGAACACGTGCGCGTGAGTAAGGGCCCAGTGGGGAGAGTCCTTGGAGGTTTCCCAGCCCAGGGAGAGAAGCAGTGCAGGAAGGCTTCTGCCGGTGCACGGGACGAAATTGGGGTTCGTCCCCTCGTGACCCCGAGCTTGGAGGGCATCTGAAAGAGACCTAGGCCCCAGAGTCATCCCCTGTTGTTCCACCATCCCGCTTTCCTCTTCTCCCTAGGGAGTCCTCTAAGAGCCTGACTCCGAGAGCCTCGATCTACCAGTGCCGGGGCAGGGACTTGGGAAGGTTTGTGAGGAACAAATGTCGGGTGGAATTGAGTCAGTGCCTTTAACCCGAGCCTTGAAAGGGGCAGGCTATTTTTAGATCTGTTTTTAGATCCAGCGAACAATTCATTTTCCTGTTGCTCTAAATTATGGAGGAAGTTAGGAGTGAAATTTAGGGATGGCTGGAAAGAGGTATGATCTTTGCCTTACATAAATTATAATGGTGACTGTGTAGGAATATTATCATTTGTGCAAACATCTTGTTTATTGCTTTTAATCAGTAGTTGAAGTCTTGGCACGACTACTACCTCCAATTCCCCTCACACCCAATACTGCAGTTATTTTTCTAAGTGTTGTTTTTATTGTCCTTTAGGAAGTCCCATACTGGAGGCCCTCCTCTAACCACTTTTAACTGGCTTTCCCATTGTTCACTGCCCATTTCTCTCACGGGATAACTTTTCCCTTTCTACTCATTCATATTCACCATCTAAGCCTTTTTTGGAATGTAGCTCCTCAGGTGTTTACTGTGTGCCCACACTATACTAGACGTTACCCTGGGAGTTAGCTTATATTCCACTTAAGCCTCCCAATCACCCCATGTACAGAGTACTATTAGTAATATCCCCATTAGGCTTGGTGCACTCACTCGCGCCGGTAGTCATAGCTACTCAGGAGGCTAAGGTGGGAGGATCATTTGAGCCCAGGAAGTGGAGGCTGCAGTGAGTCATGATTGTCCCACTGCACTCCGGCCTGGATGATGGAGAAAGACCCTGTAATATAATATCTCCATTCTACAAATGAGGAGACTGAGGTATAGAGAGGTTAAGTTACTCACCCAGTGTCATTTGGCTAGACGCTGGTTAGGTGATAGAGCGTCCTGATACTTGTTTTATCTACTCTTACTACTGTTGAACTGCTGTGGTGTATAAGTAACAAGATGTGAAAACAAAGCTAAACAAGGATAAGCTTTTGGTTTTATTGTCTGCTGTTTCTGTGGCTCGGGCCTAAGTTACTGAGTTTTGAGGGCAGGGACTCTGAGCTGCACATGTGTTCTCTGTTGGCTGACTAACCTGGAGTTTCATTGCAGAGAGGCCAGCTATGGCAGATGGAACTGCAGGTGAGTGCAACCCCTTTAGCCCTCTTGGCTCCAGCTGTAGGCAGCTGCCTAGGTTGTCTTGTACTTAGGCAAGTGTTACACTGCTGGGAGAACAGCAGCCAATAGCTGGTTGGCATTCTGGCCTTGGTTCATGCCAACTCTGTGTTGACTACCCCAGGATGCCAGCATAGTTGCTTATCCATTAAGGCCAGGGGTGTTTTTGGCTTCCCTGGGCCAAGCACTGAAAGAATAAGAATTGTCTTGGGCTGTGGCCGGGCGCAGTGGCTCACGCCTGTAATCCCAGCACTTTGGGAGGCCAAGGCGGGTGGATCACGAGGTCAAGAGATCGAGACCATCCTGGTCAACATGGTGAAACCCCGTCTCTACTAAAAATACAAAAAATTAGCTGGGCATGGCGGCGCATGCCTGTAATCCCAGCTACTCACGAGGCTGAGGCAGGAGAATTGCCTGAACCCAGGAGGCGGAGGTTGCGGTGAGCCGAGATCGTGCCATTGCACTCCAGCCTGGATAACAAGAGCGAAACTCCGTCTCAAAAAAAAAAAAAAAAAAGAATTGTCTTGGGCCACACATAAGATACAGTAATGATAACTAAGAGCAAAATTTTTTTAAAAAAAACACCTCATAATGTTTTAAGAAAGCTTACCAATTTGTGGTGGGCCGCAGGTTGGATAATCTTGCATTAAGATTTAATCTGAGAACATGACTTTTTGCAGAGAGAATAAGTCCAGACTTTCCTGAATAGTTCTGGTCTAACAGGTTTGGCTAGTATGAAGTTACTTGAATCATACCTTGGAAACAGAACAAAGCTAATGAGAAAGGGGAGTTGGTAAAAATAAATGGAAAAGTCACACTTTTGTTTTTAGTGCCTACCAAGTGCTCAAAGGCGGCCAGATACAATGGAATTTTTGCTAATTTCATTAAAATTAAAGTGCATGGCTCCCACTACTCACCATAAAACCTAGTCATGATACCCTTTGTAGAGGGATTTTATAGCCATAGTTATTTATGGGATGCCTTATTAGGGAAACTGATGCACATTCACTTTAAAATTATGGGCATTCTCTAGCTTTTTGTTTGTTTGTTTTTTGAGAGACAGAGTCTCGCTCTGTCACCCAGGCTGGAGTGCAATGGCACAATCTTGGTTCACTGCAACTTCTGCCTCCTAGGATTAAGAGATTCTCCTGCCTCAGTCTCCTGAGCAGCTTGGATTACAGGCACCCGCCACCACGCCTGGCTAGTTTTTGTATTTTCACCATGTTGGTCAGGCTGGTCTTGAAATGACCCCGTGATCCGCCCACCTTGGCCTCCCAACGTGCTGGGATTACAGGTGTGAGCCACTGCCTCTGGCCTCTCTAGCTCTTTAATAAAATATTAAAATATTGCTGGGTGCAGTGGCTCATGCCTGTAATCCCAGCACTTTGGGAGGCCAAGATGGGTGGATCACGAGGTCAGGAGTTCAAGACCAGTCTGGCCAACATGGTGAACCCCTATCTCTACTAAAGATACAAAAAATTAGCTGGGCATGGTAGCACGTGCCTGTAATCCCAGCTACTAGGGAGGCTGTGGCAGGAGAATCGCTTGAACCAGGGAGACAGAGGCTACAGTGAGCCGAGATCATGCCATTTCACTTAAGCCTCAGCGACAGGGCGAGACTCAAAAAAAAAAATTGATTAAGGGGGCTCTGGGAACTGGATAACTACAACCACCCTAATTTCTCCTTTAGGCAGATAATATATATATTCACTTTAGTTGCTTATTGATTTTCAGAAATGAATAGTTGGCTACCCCATTAAAGTGGTAGATATTGAGTCCCCTTTGTAGTAATTTTGTTCCCAAGTAGTTGGGATGATAGGTGCACGCCACCACAACCAGCTGGTTTTTCTTTTCTTTTTTTTTTTTTTAAGACAGGAGTCCTGTCGTCCAGGCTGGAGTGCAGTGGCATGATCTCTGCCCAGTGCGACCTCCGCCTCCCAAGTCCAAGCAATTCTCCTGCCTCAGCCTCCCAAGTAGCTGGGATCACAGGTGTGTACCACCACGCCTGGCTAATTTTTGTATTTTTAGTAGCGATGGGGTTTCACCATGTTGGCAAGGCTAGTCTCAAACTTATGACCTCAGGTGATCTGCCCGTCTCCTGACCTCATGATCCACCCACCTTGGCCTCCCAAAGTGTTGGGATTACGGGAGTGAGCCACTGCGCCTGGCCTTTTTTTTTTTTTTTCCAGTTTATAGAGAAAGTCTCACTATGTTGCTCAGGCTTTGGTAGAGACGAGGTTTCACTATGTTGTCCAGGCTGGTCTCGAACTCTTGGGCTCAAGGAATCCTGCCTCCCAAAGCTCTGGGATTACGGGCATGAACCACAGCACTGCGCTGGCCTGGAATGCTAATCTTTTGAGAAAAAATGACCCTCAGTTGCTGTGAAAAGTGACATCCTAGTTTCCACAGGAGGAACTGGGGAGGACATTGGGGGGCAGGGGAGTTGTTTATCAAAGCTTGTTTTGTTAGATCAGTTGGCATTCCCTTAATAGGATTCTCTCAGCTAAATGTGAGTGCATTGTGTGAATGCCTCAAGTGTTAACTGAATAGCCTTTTACATATGGGGTCTTAAGACTAGTAATATCTGTAGGGCTTGGGGGATGGTTAGCTCTATGGTACTCTAGGCAGGGAAAAGGCAAATTATGGTAAATAAAGTAATTCATGACTGAGGCTATAGAAAAGAGTAATTGTATATGTTACATGGAGTACAATGTGATGTTTTCATATATGTTTACATTGTGGAATTAGTAAATGATGCTAATTAAATCTAGCACCTCACATACTTATATTTTGTTGTGGGGAAAACATTTAGCATCTTTACGCAATTTTGAGATATACAGGCCAGGCTCGGTGGCTCACACCTGTAATCCCAGCACTTTGGAAGGCTGCGGTGGGAGGATCATTTGAACCCAGGAGTTTGAGACCAGCCTGGGCAAGAGAACGAGACCTCATCTCTATAAAAAATAAATGAGGCGGGCATGGTGGCATGCACCTGTAGTCCCAGCTGCTTGGGAGGCTAAGCCAGGAGGATCACTTGAGCCAGGAGATTGAGACTGCAGTGAACCATGGTCATGCCACTGTACTCCAGTCGGGACAGAGTGAGATATCATCTCAAAAAAAAAAAAAAAAATATATATATATATATATATATATATATATACAATGCTTGTTTGTCTTCCTTTTTAGAATGACTTGAAAGTAGGGCATCCTTCAGCCATCTGAAGAGAGGAAATAATGGCAGATGACAGTCTGCATGTGCAGTTTTCAGGTAAATATCCCTGTTCATTCCAATATTGACTACCTCCTCTGTGCCAGGCCTGTTGGCTAGTTGGTATCTATCAGGAAACAATTGGGAGGCAAATTAACCTATATTTGTAAGATCCATGAGGAAAAGACAGGATATCTTGTTTTATTCACTGCTAGATCCCAATCACAGCGCTTGGCACATGGCAGGAACTTTCTGAATGTTGGATGAAACAACTGAAAACATGAGAAAGGGATTCCTGTTAAAGGGTTTGACAGCAGGGTCTGCAATCAGTGCTTCCACGCCTGTTTTGCAGCCAACATTCAACTGATATGTCTTCTACCTGGAGTGCCTAAGGTATCTGAAACAAATAATGAAAAAGCTGTTTCAGGAATCATCCAGCGGTTGTCAGCTATCCAGGCTCATGTGATGCCTGTGATGGTGTTACACTGCTGGAAGAGCAAGCACTGTCTTTATTGAGGTTTGGCTCTAAGCACTGTTTTGGTGTTGTAGCTGAGTACCTTTGGGCAGTGTTTTGCACCTCTGAGAGTGGAATGACTCCTCCTGTGGAGTTGGTCCTAGTCTGGGTGCAAACAATTTTTTTTCCTGTTAGAAAAAGGACCCTATCGGCCGGGTGCAGTGGCTCATGCCTGTAATCCTAACACTTTGGGAGGCCAAGGTGGGCAGATCACCTGAAGTCAGGAGTTCAGGACCAGCCTGACCAACATGGAGAAATCCTATCTCTACTAAGAATACAAAATGAGCCAGGCATGGTGGTGCATGCCTGTAATCCCAGCTACTCGAGAGGCTGAGGCAGGAGAATCGCTTGAACCTAGGAGAAGGAGGAGGAGGTTGCAGTGAGCCAAAATCATGCCATTGCACTCCAGCCTGGGCAACAAGAGCAAAATTTCATTTCAAAAAAAAAAAAAAAAAACAGAAAAGAAAAAAGACCCTTTCTTAGAGACAGTCTGTCATTCTTTGAATCCTAGATGCCTTCACCTAAATGACATCTAACTCCATCAGGACCACAGACATCTGACAGCCCTGTGCGACACCAAGATAACTAATGTATGTATGTTGTCTTTTTGTCATGTAGATCTCAATTAACTTATTATAGCTCAGATGGGGATAGGGGGCTTAAAAGTATGTTTTTAAAAATTATGTAGAGTATCAGAATTTTAGAGAATTCTTAGAATCTAAAGTCCAGCCCCTCATTTTCTAGAGCTCTGCTGTGCAATAGCTATATGCTACATGTGGCTGTGTAAGTTTGTAAAAGTTAAATAAATCACTGGCTGGGCACGGTGGCTCACACCTGTAATCCTAGCACTTTGGGAGGCCAAGGTGGGTGGATCACCTGAGGTCAGGAGTTCAAGACCAGCCTGGCCATTATGGTGAAACCCCATCTTTAAAAAAAAGTTAAATAAATCTTTTTTTTTTTTTTTTTTTTTGAGACAGAGTCTCACTCTGTTACCCAAGCTGGAGTGCAATGGCATGATCTCAGCTGACTGCCACCTCCGTCTCCTAGTTCAAGCAATTCTGCCTCAGCCTCCAGAGTAGCTGAGACTACAGGCATATGTCACCATGCCTGGCTAATTTTTGTATTTTTAGTAGAGATGGGGTTTCACCATATTGGCCAGGCTGATCTTGAACTCCTGACCTTGTGATCCGCCTGCCTCAGCCTCCCAAAGTGCTGGGATTACAGGCATCTTTTTTTTTTTTTTTTGAGATGGAGTTTTGGTCTTGTTGCCCAGGCTAAAGCACAATGGTACAATCTTGGCTTACTGCAACCTCCGCCTCCTGGGTTCAAGTGATTCTCCTGCATTCAAATGATTCTCCTGCCTGGAACAGCAGTGCATGATAAATTTTCTGCATTAGTGGCAATGTTCTCTGAGCTGCCCAATATGTTAGTCACTAGCCCAACAGATTCTGAGATTAAGAAACTGATTTATAGGCTGGGGGCGGTGGCTCATGCATGTAATCCCAGCACTTTGTGAGGTGGAGGTGGACAGATCACGAGGTCAGGAAATCAAAACCATCCTGGCTAACACAGTGAACCTCTGTCTCTGCTAAAAATACAAAAAATTAGCAAAAGTTTGAGATGTTGTTTTGGTCTTGTTGCCCAGGCTAGAGCACAATGGCGCAATCTTAGCTTGCCTCAACCTCACCTTGTAGTGTCACATGCCCGTAGTCCCAGCTACACGGGAGGCTGAGACAGGAGAATCCTATGGACCTGGGAGGTGGAGGTTGCAGTGAGCCAAGATTGTGCCACTGCACTCCAGCCTGGGTGACAGGGAGACTCCATCTCAAAAAAAAAAAGAAGAAAAAAAAACTGATTTATTTAGGCCAAGCACGGTGGCTACACCTGTAATCCCAGCACTTTGAGAGGCTGAGGCAGGCAGATTGCGAAGTCAGGAAATTGAGACCATCCTGGCCAACATGGAGAAACCTCATCTCTACTAAAAACAGAAAATTAGCTGGGTGTGGTAGCATGCCCGTCCTAGCTACCGGGGAGGCTGAGGCAGGAGAACCACTTGAATGTGGGAGGCAGAGGTTGCAGTGAGCCAAGATTGTGCCACTGCACTCCAGCCTGGCACAGAGTTAGACTCCATCTCAAAAAAAAAAAAAAAAAAAGACAAAATCTTGAAAGAGAAAAAGTAACTCAAAAAAAGAAAAAAATCAGTAGTAAAAATAGTCTGTTTTTTGTGTGTTTAGGATTTGTGGGTTTTTTTTGCATGGGTTATTTATAGCCATTCTCGCCACTTTTACTGTGCTCCAAAGGGAGATGTTTTAAGAAAGAATAGCGGTCTTCACTTCTCAAACTCAGTCACAATCTCAGTCTGAGCTGGTAAAACCAAAATGGCTCCTAAGGAAAGAGAAAAATATCCTGTCATGAATAGTCACAGTGTTTTAAATCTGGGGCCTCAAGTTCTAAGCATACAGGTTGTCTTCCTGACTACAGTAGGGCTATCCATGTGCAGAGAGAGGTTCCTGTGTTGCTACTTGAAAAGAGATAATTCATTGCTATTTGTTTCTGTATTCAATATCCCAAAAGGCATCAATGGCATAGTCATGTGCATTAAAATAATATGATGGGGTTTCCTACTTTGATAAATTAAGTTAATTACTCACCTACTTATCTCTGTTGTGTTAGAGACAAGCTGCCCCAGAAAACCCCCTTAGTGCAGCTGACCCCCACTCTGATGGCTCTGCAGCTGTATTCCTAAACTCTTATCCAGGTGTCACAGCAAGGCTACCAGACATTCCACTTTGAGCAAAGCCTGATTACAGCTATCTGGGCAGCACAGGGGAGGTCATGAGAAACAAACCTTTGTTACATGTACTTGTAAATTCTTGTTTTACACATACCTGTAAATTCCTGGTTTTTTTTTTAGCTGCCGCCACAAAATTCACAGGATTATGTATTTGCAAGTCTGTCACAAGCTGATAAACTATATTCTTGCTTGTTACAAGCTGATAGACTATCTCAGTCCAGAGACTCCCTTAGGCCCCTCTCATCCCATATAAACCCCTCATTTTTTAAGCTCAGGGCTGCCTCTGACTGTTATGGAGCAGCCTGGCAGGTCAATAAACTTGCTTGCCTGACTTTGGGTCTACTCGTCCTTTCTCTTGGCTGACTTTACATTTTGGTGCCAAAACCTGGGAAGGGGTAGGCTCTAGCCTGGCACCCTTAGAGAGCTCTTTCTCTATCCCTCCCTCCCTCTCTGATCACCCCTCTCTCGGCTACCCTCCCCTTCCCAAACCAGCTGAAGACCTGGAGGATCTCCCAGACTCTCCCATTGTTGGCAACCTTATTCACCGACAGAGCCTCCCCAGGGGTAAGAGAGACTCTTGCCATTTATTCGGAACCCTTGACTGTCTCCGCCTTCCTGAAAGACCCAGCGCTGGGCCAACGGCTTCTTCAGCCTCCAGGCCTCTGGTTCCCGTTTCAGGTATGCCTGACTCAGCAGCTACCTCCTTTATTCCGGACAAGGCCCACAGGAAAGGGGGCACCCTCTCCTGTCATCCTTGTCATTGGCACTCTCTTCTTCCTCTACCTACATCCCCATTTGCTATGGGAGCCTCTCAGTTTACCCCTCCCGAAACTACTCCCGTTGGGTGTCTCCTGCATAATCTTAACCTCAGCCTCCATTCAGAGGTTCGTCCTAAGAGACTTATCTTTTACTGCAATACTGCTTGGCCTCAATACAAACTAAACAATGGCTCCCAGTGGCCCGAAAATGGCACTTTTGATTTCAATATACTTAGAAACTTACACAACTTTTGCCACCACAATGGGAAATGGTCTGAAATTCCTTATGTTCAAGTTTTCTTCACTCTCTGTAGCCATCCTTCCCTCAGCCAGTCCTGTTCTACTTTCCAAATTATCCTTGCTTGCTCCAAACCTGACTGTCCCCCTGTCACCCTCCCCACGGTCCTGGCCAATGACTCATCTCCTGCCACACTCCCCATAGCCCCAGCCAACTACTCCTTTTCCTTTGACCCCACCGATTTTCCTCCTCCTGGACCGTCCTCCCCCCATAATGCCCCCACTCTGGCCCTACCTCTTACCCACACCAACCACCCTGCATCTGACTGAGTCCTCCCTGTCTCCACCCTTTACCTGCCCAACATGCCCAGCAACCAGCTCTCTTGCTTCCCCTCTGGGAGGTAGCAAGGACCAAAAGGATCGTCTGTGTCCACCTCCCCTTCTCCCTCTCTGATCTCTCCCAGATTGAAAAATGCCTCGGGTCCTCCTCCTCCAATCCCGATACTTATATCAAAGAATTTAAATATCTCACCCAGTCTTATGAACTCATTTGGCGTGATCTCTATATTATCCTCTCTTCTACCCTCCTTCCAGAAGAGAAGGGAAGAGTGGCTTGAAGCTCAGGCACATGCCGATGATCTTCCGGCAAAATCCTACTAAGCTGTAGGAGCCGCTGCCATCCCCTGGGAAGAGCCTTCCTGGGAGTACCATCCCACAGACCCTGGCCGGGTGCCTTTAACCATATGATTTCTTGCCTTATTGCAGGCCTTTACAAAGCTACCCATAAGGCCATGAATTTTGAAAAACTCAAATTTCCCAAAAAGCAGATGAAAATCCTGCCCAGTTCCTTTCCCACCTTACAGAGACTCTCCAAAAATATACTTGTATCGACCCTGCCTCCTGAGCAGGAACTATTGTTCTTTTTTTTTTTTTGCCACGGAGCAAATTTATTGTGAAAGCTCGTGGGGTGAGGAAGGGATGGGGAAGGCTCTAGGAGGCCAAGTCGGAGACCTCTGAGCTGTCTTTGACATCTGTGCTCTCTGTGGTCTCGCTGACCTCGCTGAAGTCCTTGCTGTCCCCACCACTATCCTTGGCAGCCAGGCCCTTCTCCTCATGACAGGCCTCTCCTGAGCTCGGAGGTGAACTGCCTTTGCTCTCCACCTTGTTCTTGATGGCACCCAGCACCATGTACCTGCCCTTCTCCTTCAGCTCCAGGTGCCGTCTCAGCTCATTGGCCATCTGAGTGAGATCCCGCTTCATGGCGAAGGCATCTTCCCCATCTGCATAGTATTTGGGCTCCACTTCACTGATCTGAAAGTTAAGGGTGTTGGAATAGAGGTGCAGGGCAGCCCGGTTACTCTTCCTGACATGCAGGGAGACGTACTTGGCATTGAAGTTCTCTATCATGGCTCGAGAGGCCTGGTCCATCAGTTTCTGTGCCAGACTGAGGCACCAGTGAAGGGAACGCTTCACAGCCAATGAGGTGATATGTCCATGGGGCACATCATCTGGGTCCTCTTCCATTTTGACCAGGACATACCCTACAGCCTTCCCATTCTCACCCTCAGCAATATAAGAGAGCTGGGGCCAGGAGAGGCCATGGTAGAAGTAGTATTTCATCTGGTAGTTCTCGGGCAGGCAGAGGAGGTTGCAGTGCTGCATGTTCATCAGGTCCTCTGGCCTCACACTGCAGATGTTCATAACGGCGGCAGGGCTCGCGGGTCCCAGCGGATTGTGAAGGCACAGTCAGCTGCCACTGTGCTCTAAAGCAACGCCAGGACGACCGGGGCTAGGACCGGGGCTGCGCTAGCTTGGGTGGAACTATTGTTCTTAATACCCATTTTATCTCCCAATCTGCCCCCGATAAGATGACCCTCAAACAAGACCTTAACCTGGCTTTCAAAGTCTTAAATAACAGGGATGAGCAAAGTAAACTAGATAAAGCCTGAAGAGAATGTGCTAAATACCAGCTTCTAGCTGCAGCTATCCATCATCAGCCTAGCCATTGTACCCAAAGGCACAAAAGACCTGATAGCAGTAGCCTCCCAGGCCTTGTTTTAAGTGTGGCAAAGAAGGCCACTGGGCGTGGGCATGTCCTAACCTACGAGTGCCAAAAAGCCCTTGCCCAGTCTGCCAGCAGACAGGCCACTGGAAGTCTGACTGTCCACTCAACAGACAGAAAAGCCTGCACCTCAGAGCCACCACCCCTTCAGCAAAACAAAAAGTGAAGCATTGCTTGTACTCCCACAGCTCCTCAGCCTAGTCGCCAAAGACTGACAAGGCGCAGGGCCCCCAGCCCCATCTGCCATCACTGCATCAGAGCCCAGGGTAACTCTACTAATAGCATGTAAGCTGATCTCTTTTTTAATTGATACCAGGGCCACCTGCTTGGCTTTGCCTAAATTCTCAGGACCAACTCATCCCTCTCAGGTCTCAGTTGTGGTCGTTGATGGACTCATCTCACATGCATACACCACCAGACCTCTTACTTGTTCAGTGTTTGATACTGTTTTCTCACATTCTTTCCTTATGCCTCATTGCCCCATCCTAGGCTGAGACCTCCTAACCAAATTCAAAGCATCCATCACCTTTTTCTGTTCCCCACAACCAGATTCTCTCCTATTCCTCTCTGGTACCACACCAGCCCTTGACCCCTCCCCACATTATTCACTCCCCACTTCTCTTGTTAATCCAATAGTGTGGGATACCACTATCCCTTCTCTAGGAGCTCAGCACGATCCCATCAAAATCCAGCTAAAAGACCCCTCCAAATTTCCTAATGTCTCTCAGTATCCCATTTCATTAAGGCACCTAAAGGGCTTACAACCCATCATAAACAGACTCCTCTTGCAAGGCTACCTTAGGCCAATTAATTCTCCATACAGTACCCCTATACTCCCTGTCACAAAGGCAGGTGGCTCATATCGGCTAGTCCAAGACCTCCAGCCCATCAATCAGGCGGTCCTTTCCATCCATCTAGTAGTTCCCAATCCCTATAGGTTCTTTTCCCTTATCCCTCCAGACACAACCCATTACATGCTCATTGATCTAAAGGATGCCTTTTTTATCATTCCTCTTCATGCTGACTGCCAAAATTTTTTTGCTTTCACTTGGACTGACCCTGAAACCCTCCAGTCACAACAACCTACTTAAGATAGTCCTCCCCTAAGGCTTTAGAGATAGCCCTCATTTCTTTGGACAAGCTCTAGCTCAAGACGTCACCTCCCTAGACTGCTCCCCTAGCCGGCTCCTCTAGTATGTGGACAACATCCTCCTCTGTAGCCCCTGCCTAGAGGACTCTCATACTTACACTATTACCCTTCTAAACTTTCTTTCCACCCTTCTGTGCTTTCTCGCTTCCCCCTCCAAAGCACAACTCCCCACTCCAACAGTGACTTACTTAGGAGTCGAACTGTCCCCTGGGGCCCGAGCCATGACCCTGGCACAGGCAGCATTAATAGACAGCCTACCTCCACCCCCCTCTGAGAGTGAAATCCTTTCTTTCTTAGGACTGGTAGGCTTCTTCAGAATATGGATTCCTAACTTTGCCCTCCTAGCCCGTCCCCTCTGTGAAACAGCCAAAGGCCCTCTAAATGAGCCCCTAAATCCTTCACACAACATAATCCCTAGCTTCCACAAACTTAAAGCAGCCCCATAACCGCTCCTGCTCTATCTTTGCCTGACATCTGTCAGCCCTTCACTCTTCACAGCTGAAAACCATGGAATAGCCCCTGGTGTCCTTGACCAACAAAAAGAAAGTCCTCCTTCCTTCACCCCCATAGCTTACCTATCTAAACAACACTGCCCGAGGGTGGCCAACCTGCCTCAGCCCTAGCAGCAGCCACCACCCTAGCCTTAGAAAGCAAAAAACTAACATTTGTTCAAGACATCATAGTCCACAGCCCACATAATCCACAAGATCTCCTCTCCTCCCGAGTACCGAGCACACTTTCTCATTCTCATATCCAACTACTCCATGCCCTCTTTCTCGAAAACCCTGAGTGCCACCTCTCCAAAAGTGTTCCCTCAATCCTGCATCTCTATTTCCAATATCTTCCTCCCCTCCCAACCACTCCTGTACTGAAATCCTTTATCACCTACAGCTTCATTTCCCTAATATCTCCCCTGAATCTCTCCCTGACCTTGATGACCAGTTATTTATAGATAGCTCCTCTTCCAAGTCAGTCGACTCCCATAAAATCGCTAGGTATGCAGTCATCTCCCTTGATCGAATAATTGAAGCTAAACCCCTAATGCCAAGGACCGCCTCCCAAAAGGTGGAACTTACAGCCCTCACCAGGGCTCTAACCCTCTCCAAAGGCAAACAAGTCAACATTTTTATGGACTCCAAATATGCCTATCACATTCTCCATTCTCATGCCGCCATCTGGCAAAAGAGGATTTCTTACTACATAAGGAACCCCCATCACTAATGGTCCCCATATTTATCAACTCCTCCTAGCTGCACACCTCCCAGCTAAACAGGAGTTATACACTGTTGAGGACATCAAACAGGATCAGATGAGATCTCAAGAGGAAACAGAAAGGCTGACAAGGCAGCAAAAGAAGCCTCCCTTTCTTCTGCCCCTGCCCCTCTCCTCCTCCTTACCCCCACAATCCAACTCCAATATTCCACCACTGAAAAAGCTTCACTGCTACAAGGGGTCTCCTTCCAAAGGAACTGGACAGTCAAAGATCAAAAACTTGTCCTCCCCCAAGAACAAACCAAAGAAATTCTAACATCTCTTCACCAGTCCTTCCATATCAGTGTGTGCCCCTTGTACCTTCTCCTTTGCCCTTATTTCTCTTCCCCCACCTATTTACCTCACTGAAAGATATAACCTCAAACTGTCATATATGCTCTGTCACTTCCTCCCAAGGAGACTTCTCTCCTATCCCTACACATCAGCTAAGAGGAACACTCCCAGGGGAAGACTGGCAAATAGACTTTACCCACATGCCTCCTGTCAAGAAGAATAAGTTTATTCTTACTCTTGTAGATATCTTCTCCGGGTGGGCAGAAGCGTTCCCCTCATCTCAGAAACAGCTGCAGTAGTCTCCCAAATTATTTTAACAGAAATCATCCCTAGATTTGGTCTCCCATGCTCCATACCATTAGACAACAGCCATAGCTTCATCACCCAACAAGTCTCTGAGTCCCTCAGTGTCCAGTGGCGCCTCCATATCCCATACCAACCCCAGTCATCAGGAAAAGTTGGAAGTGCAAATGGGATCATAAAACTCAGTTAACCAAACTCACTCTTGAAGGCCAGAAACCCTGGACCTCCCTTCTGCCCATAGCCCTAGTCTGCATCAGAGCCAGTCCAAAAGCATCCTCCTTTCTCAGCCCTTTTGAGTATGTATGGATGCCCTTTCCTCTTACAAAACAGATCCCCTTCTAACTCTCACCTAGGAGAATACCTCCCAACACTTTCCCTCATCCACCATCTTCTCCGTGTACAAGGAGACCAGGCCCTCCCAAAGGCCCCACCAACTGGACCCTCCCACCAGGAGAACACGTCTTCCTAAAAACTCTTAACCCATCAAGCCTTAAATCAAAGTGGGAAGGTCCCTTTCAAGTTCTTCTCACAGCCCCCACCACAGCTAAACTCTCAGAACATATCTCTTGGTACCATCTTTCCAGATTAAAAAGAGCTCCCCAAACACCCACTGACTCACCAATTGGCATCCTCCACTGATTCTCCAGTACTCTTCTCAGCCCAGCCAAACTCCACCTTATGCCTGTTCCTGAAGAAGACCCACTGCTGTCAGCACCTAAGTTCCCTGCTCCAGTAAGCACACCTCTAGAGTAAAAACTGTGGCCATCAACCCCCTCCTCTTAAAAGCCACAAGTACTTCCCAAATCCCTAAAGAAACTTAAATGCCCTGCCTCTCCCTATATTGCCACTTTACCCTCTGTTTTAGCATGGATAAATGACCTACTTTTTCTAAGGCACTCTGTGTGACTTCTGAGATGAAATGTAGCTGTTTACCTTTTTACTCACTATTTGCCTATCTATCCCTCCTACTCCCTTGGCTGCCCAGCACCACCGCACCCTCCGTTCCTATCATCCCTAACTACCTCTAAAAAACACTCAGCTTTGCTGAACCAATCCAACCCGACCCTAGCAAAAGACTGCTGGCTATGCCTCTCCCTGTCAGTTACCACGTATACTGCCATTCCTGCCCCTGCAAAAACCTGGGTTTTTACCAATTTAACCTATTACCTTCAATATGAAGGTAAAAGACCCTTCCAGCTCTTAAACATGCAGTCATTAGCTAGGTTTTGCATCTCTGAAACAACCAAAAATACCTTGACAGGACGTACAGTACAACTTCTGTGTTCCTGTATCTCCAGTTTCACCCAATATACAGACAATGATAACAAGCCTATACACAGCCCCATAACCATGAATAAGCTTTAACTCTCCAAGCACCGATTTGCTTTCAATGCACTGTCTTCAGGCCTATCTCTGGGGCACCTACTGCCCCGCTGCCCCGTCACTGCAACTAGACCTTATAGTTTTAGGCCCCAACCGACTATCAAAACTTCCAAGTCTCCCGGGCTGCTCCATTTAAGCATCCTGTCTGTTTTTCAGGACCCCCTACAGTCATTAGCAACCTTCTACTTAACAATCAGGATTTTGCAATGGAAGGCATACCCACTGCATGACTATACACCTGTGGACCCCTTGCAGCACACCAACCACCCCTGAAGAATGCCTCCTTATACCCACATTTAACCACTCTTCTGAATGGATCCTAGTAGAACCAAACGACTTTCTCCAATGGGAAAACAAAACACACGGAGCTACTCACCTTTCCCCACCAACCCCTATTGAGAACAATAGACTCACACACCTTTTCAACATACACAACCAGTTCTGTCTGCCCAGCCAAAGCATATTTTTCATGTGCGGGACCTCAGCTTACCTCTGCCTCCCCACTAATTGGACTGGCACCTGCATCCTAGTCTTTCTAAGCCCCAAAACAGACATTACCCCAGGGAACCAAAGTTTACCAGTCCCCATCAAAGCTCAAGTCCGCTGGTGCCAAGTCGAGCAGTTAGTACCCCTACTAATAAGACTTGGAATTACCATAGCCACAAGGGATAGCAGGGCTGTCCACCTTCCTGTCCTACTATCACACCCTCTCCAAAGATCTGTCAGATAGCTTACAAGACAGCAAAATCCATCCTTGACCTCCAATCTTAAATAGATTCTCTGGCAGCAGTCACACTCCAAAACCGTCGAGGTTTGGACCTTCTCACTGCTGAAAAAGGTGGACTGTGCACCCATTTAGGAGAAGAGTGCTGCTTCTACACTAACCAGTCTGGGCTAGTACAAGATGCTGCCTGACGGTTAAATGAAAAAGCCTTTAAAATCAGATGGTGATTCAGGCTCGTGGATTAACCTTTGGAATTGGGCAGCACCCTGGCTGCTGCCTCTCCTAGGTCCTGCCATAACTCTTTTCCTCTTTCTAGCATTTGGCCCCCACCTCTTCTCTTTACCCAGTTTTTACAGGACTGAATTACAGGTTTCACCCATGGGACAATACAAGATATGCTGCTCCAAGAATACCCACAGTTTCAGGAATGACAGTCCCTACAATCTAGCCTCTCCCCTCAACCGTTGCCCCTCTAATACTACCTATTAAAAGGCTGGAATGTTAGGGACAAGCTGCCCCAGAAGACCCTCTCAGTGCAGCTGACCCCCACCCTGATTGCTCTGCAGCTGCATTCCTAAACTCTTATCTAGGCGCCACAGCAAGGCTACCAGACATGTTACATTGAGCTAATCCTGATTACAGCCATCTGGGCAGTGCAGGGGATGTCATGAGAAACAAACCTTTGTTACACATACTTGTACATTCCTGTTTTTTTAACTCCCGCCACAAAAGTCACAGGATGATGTATTGTAAGTCTGTCACAAGCCAATAAACTATCTTTGTGCTTGTTACAAGCTGATAGATTATCTCAGTCTGGAGACTTCCTTAGGCCCCTCTCACCCCATATAAACCCCTTGTTTTGTAAGCTTGGGGCTGCCTCCTCTGACTGTTATAGAGCAGGCTGGCAGGTCAATAAATTTGCTTGCCTGACTTTGGGTCTATTTGTCCTTTCTCTCGGCTGACCTTACATGTTGACTTAATTTTTTTTTTTTTTGGTCAGAGTCTTGCTCTGTCGCCCAGGCTGGGGTGCAGTGGTGCGGTCTTAGCTCACTGCAAACTCTGCCCTGGGATTCAAGCGATTCTCCTGCCTGAGCCTCCCAAGTAGCTGGGATTACAGGGGTACACCACCATGCCCAGCTAATTTTTGTATTTTTAATAGAGATGGGGTTTCACTATACTGGTCAGGCTGGTCTTGAACTCCTGACCTCATGAGGGAGGCACTACGCCTGGCCTGAATTTTGTTGTTGTTGTTGTTCCCTTGAAAGACTCGGAAGAATTTTTTTTTTTTTAAGTAACGAAATTTGTTTCCTGGTGAGTCTAAGAAGATTAGCAGAACATTTCAAAGTAGTTTTTAAAATCTTTTTTGATACAGGGTCTCACTGGGCACAGTGGCACAATCACAGATCACTGCACCCTCGACCTCCTGGGCTCAAGCATACCTCCTGCCTCAGACTCCCAAGTAGCTGGGACTATAGGCATGTGCTACCATGCCTGGCCTCAAAGTAGTTTTTTAATTTTAGAGACAGAGTCTCACTCTATCACTTGGGCTGGAGTGCAGTGGTATGATCACAGCTCTCTGCAGCCTCAGCCTTCTAGGCTCACAGACTATTTTTACTATCAAGTGATCCTCCTGTCCCAGCCTCCTGAGTAGCTAGGATTATAGGTGTCACTGTGGCTGGCCTCGAAGTAGTTTTTTTTGCAATGGAATCTTGCTCTGTTGTCTAGGCTGGAGTGTAGTGGCACCATCTCAACTCATTGCAACCTCCACCTCCTGGGTTCAAGCAGTTCTCCTGCCTCACCCCCACCCCTCCACGTAGTTGGGACTACAGTTGCATGCCAACACACCTGGGTAAATGTTTTTTGCATTTTTAGTAGAAATGGGGTTTTCACCGTGCCATGTTGGCCAGGCTGATCTCAAACTCCTTACCTCAGGTGATACACCCACCTTGGCCTCCCAAAATGCTAGATTACAGGAATGAGCCACTGCGCCAGGCCAGAGTAGTTTTTTTCTACTCATCTTTTCCCATGCTGCAATGGAAACTGGAATTAGACTGGCAGGGTTACTGGTCTGTAAATACCCAGGCTGCCACCTGCCATAGGTAGCAGTAAACACAAGTGCCTCTTTTCATTGCTTAGGCCAAGTTTTAGGTCCTAGGCCAGTACCATATAAAGAGGAAAAACTAAAAATAAGGAGGGATTCCAAACACCCCTATCAATCTTGAATTTTTAAAAAATTGAGGGAACCACAATTAATAAACACTATTCCTGGCACCTGTCCATGATTTCACTTGCTGAGTTGAAACAAACTAGTGTCAGTGGGATTTTATGTTGAAATTTTGGATTACGTCTCACTCAAATTTCAATCAGGAAAGCAAAACCCAGAGGGATAAATTCTGCAAGTCCCAAAGGGACACAAAAAGGTGGCTAAGTGCCTGGGAATTCACACAAAGGAAAACACCATGCTAAGAGCAACTAATTAAGAACTTAAAAAGAGTGACAATGACTCCTGTGAATGTTGTTGCTTAATTAGGGCTTTACAAACAGCTCCAGTTAATGGACCTGTCAATATACTCTTGAAAAACAATTTCACTGAATTAACAAATTAACTGTAATAACTTAAAATCTCTGCTTAGCAACATCTTTCTCCTTAGCTATTTAGGAACACTTGTAATGAGCCAACTTGCTGAGTCATAAATTTGTCAGTTTAGTAGACTAGGGCTTGTTCAGAGGAATCCCTGTTACTTATTTGGCCTTCCTTGCCCTCCAGTAAAGGCCCTTTAGGGTGTGAGAATGTTCTGTGCTGCTTCTTAAGGGTGATATACTTCTTGGGAAAGTACAATAAGAAGGACCTTAAAATTTATTTTATTTTACTATACTTTTAGATTTATAGAAAAGTTGGGAAGATGGTACAAATAGTTCCCATATATACCATGCCCAGTGTCCCCTAATAACATCTTACATTGGTATATTATGTTTGTCACAATTAGATGGGCTAATATTGATACATTAATACTAACTGAAGTCCATACTTTGTTCAGATTTCATTAGTTTGTATGTAAAATTTTTTTTGTTCCAGAATCCCTTTGAAGATACCACATTGCACTTACTCATGTCTTAGGCTCCTGTTAGCTCTAATAGCTTCTTAGACTTGTTTTTAATAACCTTGACAGTTTTTTTTTTTTTTTTTTTTTTTTTTTTTTTTTTTTTTTTTTTTGAGACGGAGTTTCGCTCGTTACCCAGGCTGGAGTGCAATGGCACGATCTCGGCTCACCGCAACCTCCGCCTCCTGGGTTCAGGCAATTCTCCTGCCTCAGCCTCCTGAGTAGCTGGGATTACAGGCACGTGCCACCATGCCCAGCTAATTTTTTGTATTAGTAGAGACGGGGTTTCACTATGTTGACCAGGATGGCCTCGATCTCTTGACCTCGTGATCCACCCGCCTCGGCCTCCCAAAGTGCTGGGATTCCAGGCTTGAGCCACCGTGCCCGGCCCTAATTTTTATATTTTTAGTAGAGATAGGGTTTCACCATTTGGCCGGTCTAGTCTAAAACTCCTGACCTCAAATTATCCATCCACCTCAGCCTCCCAAAGTGCTGAGATTCCAGGCGTGAGCCACTGTGCCTGTCCTGTTGCTGTTTTTTTAAATAGTTCCTCACTTTATGGCACTATAAGATGTTCCAGGTTCACTCTTGTATATTGTTTATCTCAGTCCCATTTCTCCAAGAAGGCTTGGTTCTTTTTATTGGAAACTGGTGTTGAGGAATCAAAATCTGAGTGTTGGATATACTCTCGATACTGAGGTGTTCTGTCAGCTGACAGAACAAAGTAATATGTATATGTATGCTAACAAGAATCCTGAATTCATTGCATCCTTAATTAATTAATTAATTAATTTTTTTTGAGATGGAGTTTTGCTCTTGTTACCCAGGCTGGAGTGCAATGGCGTAATCTTGCCTTACCGCAACTTTTCTGCCTCTCAGGTTCAAGCAATTCTCTTGCCTCAGCTTCTTGAGTAGCTGGGATTACAGGCATGCACCACCACACCCGGTAAATTTAATATGTTTTGTAGAGATGGGATTTCTCCAAGTTGGTTAGGCTGGTCTTGAACTCCTGACCTCAAATGATCTGCTCATCTTGGCCTCCCAAAATGCTGGGATTAAAGGCATGAGCCACCATGCCTGGCCACCTCCTAAATTCTTTAAACCTTCCATTTTTATTTTGTGGTCTTAGTTAATTCTGCCATGTAGAGAATAGTGGTTAAGCCTGTTGTCTTTGACAATGGATGCTGTGGTCCTTAGATGGCTGATTTTCACCCCATAAGCTTAGAGGGTGGGGATTATGTTATCATTTGTAAAAGGGAGAAGCCAAGTGCAGAACTAAGGATTTTGATGAGTTGAAGGAGAGGAAAAATGCCCCTAAAGGCAAATAGCCTCTGAGTTAGAATCTGGGCTTCAGCAGAGTGACAGTGGTGGAACTTCTCCTTCTCAGTATTAATTCTCTGGGAGAGAACTCCCAGGGTTGTCTATGCCTGTTCAAATAGGCTGCCTGCCCCAGCAAGTGATGGGTTGGACATAAGGCAAAGAACAGGAGGGGTGAAAGGGGGAAGAACAGACATGTTCTCTCCCAGCCTCTGCTACCTCTAACGCCATAGCATTCTACCCTTTTCTACACTGGGCTTCCATTTCTTACCCCAACCATGATCTGTTCTTCCAGGCACTGTCATTTAATTTTCCAGATGCTTGACCTTCTTCTGATTTGTGTACTGCCTCCAAGGCTGAGTTTCAGTGAGTGACAATAATCTGTGCTAATTACTCATCCTACCAGAAGACTCATACCCTTTTTAAAGGATTTATGGCTTTTACTAACTGAACTCTATGTTAGATATTGGATAAATGGTTAACAGGACACAGTTCTTGCTTATCTTGCTATGGTCTGTCAAGCTTTATACAGTCTAGCCTTATCTCTCTCACCCTCTTATCTTTATAACCCTTAAATACCCTGGTTCGAAACACTGGTTTCTTTTAGTCCTTAATTAATTAGCCTTTTGTCACTACCTCTCTACACATGCTGTTTTTCCCTTCTGCTTCCATCTTGATATTGCCTACTTGGAGATCTCAGCTCAATCAACACTCTGCAGAGCAGCTGCCTTCCCTGTCTGGCTACTCATTATATGTGTCATAGCACCATGTTGTACCATAGAGCTAGACACAGGTGCCATGTTGTCTTGAAATGTATTCACCAGCTTCCAAAGGTTTACCTCAATCCGCTTTACTCAAGAAGCCTCAAATCTACTGACAGCTGACTAAAGAGCTTCAGCAGGTGATAATAACCTCTCTGTCATAACGTACCCAAAATAGAGTAAGAATATCATGCTTTTCAGTAATACTCCAGTGAGTGAGGCTGAGTCTCGTTTTTGTTTTTGTAAATGAATTTTTTTTGGACATGAATACAAAGGTATCAGGTTACCAAATCATTTGCTAGTAGAACCTATTTGAAGCTGAATGTAGCCTCTAAACATTAAGTGATAATAATGGATGTGGCTGGGCACAGTTGCTCATGCCTATAATCCCAACACTGAGAGGTTGAGGTGGGCGGATCACTTGAGGCCAGGACAGGACCAGCATGGCCAACATGGTGAAACCCCGTCTCTACAGAAAAAATACAAAAATTAGCCAGATGTGGTGGTGCATGCCTGTAATCCCAACTACTCGGGTGGCTGAAGCACAAGAATCCCTTGAACTTGGAAGACAGAGGTTGCAGTGAGCTGAGATCACGCCACTGCACTCCAGCCAGGGCGATACAGCGAGACTGTCTCAAAGAAAATGGATTTGCAGAGCCTTGTTATTTAGATTTCAGACATCTGTTAACTAAAACACATTGTGGGCTTTTGTTACTTATTTTGGTAATCTGTAAATATCTTTATATTTGAGAAAATTTGTGAAACATCTTTGTGTAAATTATAACTTGCAGAACCTCTCTTACAAGCAGGCATACTGGTAAGTAGCTGCCAGAACATAACTTATAACCAGATTAAAGTGTATAATTATAACATGGTTATTATTCTGGGGTTCTATGTAAAATAAAATCTTTGAATCTGTGACTTTTGTCATTAGGGTATACTTTGGGACATGCGGCGACAGAATATCAACATCATTTACTACGTGTTGACCATGTTAAATTCATTTAACACATCTGTTAATCCTTTCAATAGCCCTACAAGGTACATGTTATTATTTGCCCAAAGTCACACAGTCACACAAGAACTTGTATGGTGTTCAATGAATCTGGCTCCAAAAGTAGCTTTAGGTTTAATTTAGGACTTTTCATGTATAGTGCCCTCAAGTCTTGTTGTAGCTATCTGCTTCTTCAATCATCAACCTTGTTGAATCTAACATCTTGAAGGGACTACTCCAATGCCTTACTTCCATTCCAAATTCTTCTTTTTTAGAGACAGAGGGGCTCTGTTGCCCAGGCTGGAGTGCTGGAGTGCAGTGGCGTGATTTCTGCTCACTCCTGCCTCAGCCTCCCGAGCAGCTGAGATTACAGGCATGCGCTACCACACTCAGCTAATTTTTGTATTTTTGGTAGAGATGAGGTTTCACCATGTTGGCCAGGATGGTCTCTATCTCTTGACCTCATGATCTGCCCACCTCGGCCTCCCAAAGTGCTGGGATTACCATTGTGCCACCGCACCTGGCCCAAATTCAATTTTTTTTTTTTTAAGATGCAGTCTTGCTCCGTCACCTGGTCTGAAGTACAACGGCACAATCTCCTCTCACTGCAGCTTCCTGAGTGGCTGGGATTATAGGGGTGCGCCACCACGCCTGGCTAAGTTTTGAATTTTTTTTTGGAGACGGAGTTTCACTCTTATTACCCAGGCTAGAGTGCAATGGCACGATCTCGGCTCACCACAGCCTCCGCCTCCTGGGTTCAGGCAATTCTCCTGCCTCAGCCTCCTGAGTAGCTGGGATTATAGGCACACGCCACCATGCCCAGCTAATTTTTTGTATTTTTAGTAGAGATGGGGTTTCTACTGTTGGCCAGGATGGTCTCGATCTCTTGACCTCGTGATCCACCCGCCTCGGCCTCCCAAAGTGCTGGGATTACAGGCGTGAGCCACCGCGCCCAGCTGTATTTTTTTTTTTTTTAATTGGTCAGGCTGGTCTTAAACTCCCAACCTTAGGTGATCCGCCTGCCTTGGCCTCCAAAATGCTTGGATTACAGGCATGAGCCACCACGCCCAGCCTAGTTTTGTATTTTTAGTAGAGACCGGTTTCACTGTGTTGGCCAGTCTGGTCTTGAAATCCTGACTTCAAGTGATCTGCCGGCCTCAGCCTCCCAAAATGCTGGGATTACAGATGTGAGCTACCACCCTCGGCACTAAGGCACTTTAAAATTAATTTCTCAAGGGTTTACTTAAATTTTTAGAAAATGGAGATGAAGTTGGACTCCCTTTTTATATATATATAGTGGTATATGCCTACTAAATTGCGGGATATAATAAGACTTGAGGTTGGGAGTGGTGGCACAAACCTGTAATCCCAGCTTGAACCCAGAAGGCAGAGGTTGCAGGGAGCAGAAATGGAGAGTGTACCACTGCACTCCAGCCTGGGCAACAGAGCAAAACTGCCTCAAAAGACTTAAATAAGCACATTGTAAACACATTATTACATGATAATATAACACAAAGTAATCCTTGGATTATTTCAAGAGTATTTGCAGTTAATTGGTCTCAATAAAAATTATATAATCTCCCTATATGCTAAAACATTTGCTACCTGGGTTTGGTGACTCGTGCCTGTAATCCTACCACTTTGGGAGGCTGATGCAGGAGGATCCTTTGAGCCCAGGTATTCAAAGCTGCCATAAGCTATGATGATGCCATTGTACTCCAGCATGGTGACAGCAAGATCCTGTCTCAAAAGAAGCATTTGCTAAAATGGTTGAGATTCAGCACTCTCAAACTTACAAAATGTATCTGACACCAAAAGCCACAGTAATGCTTAGTGGAGAAACCCTGAAAGTCTATCAGTTGAAAAGAGAAAGCTTAGGTCGGGTGCAGTGGCTTACACCTGTAATCCCAGCACTTTGGGAGGCTGAGGCGGGTGGATCACGAGGTCAGTAGCTCGAGACCAGCGTGGCCAACATGGTGAAACATGGTCTCTGTTAAAAATACAAACATTAGCAGGGTGAGATGCTGCGCGACTGTAATCTCAACTACTCAGGAGGCTGAGGCACGAGAATTGCTTGAACCTGGGAGGCGGAGGTTGCAGTTAACTGAGATCCCACCACTGAACTCCAGTCTTGCCGACAGAGCAATACTCCGTCTTTGGGGAAGAAAAAAGATCCTGTGGAATGACTGGGCTGTAGCCAACTGGAAGCTCCACTCTGACTTGTAGATGCCATGATCTCTCACCTGGAAGCTCAGCTGGGCCTGCTGACTGTAGCATCTTTGTTCTTTTCTGTGGCTTGAGATTCTCACAGCGTGGCAAGCAGGTTCCAAGTGAATAAAAGCAGATTTTAAAAGTTCATTTCTGGTCTGCACGTGGTAGCTCATACCTGTAGTCCGAGCATTTGGGAAGGACAAGGCGGGAGGATTGAGTGAGCCCAGGAGTTGGAGACCAGCCTGGGCAACATGGCAAGACCCTGTCTGTAAAAAATTTAAAAAAAAAAAAAAAGAAGCATTAGCCAAGCATGGTGGTAGGCACCTATGCTCCCAACTACTGGGGAAGCTGAGATGGGAGGATTGCTGGAGCCTGGGAAGTCAAGGCTGCAGTCTAGCCTGGGCAACAGAATGAGACCATCTCAAAAAGAAACCCCACCAAAACCAAAACAAAAGATTATTTCCGTATTCTATTATTCTATTGGTTAAAGCCAGTCACAGGACCTTCCAGATATAGGGTGAGGGGAAATTAACTGCATCATTTCATGAGAAGAGCAGCACGGAACTTGTGGCCATATTCAGAATAATATATATATACACATAACATGCTTTTTATATATATAGGAACTTCTTAGAACACCTAAGAAATGGCTGATAGTACTTGACTTTTTTATTGTAGGGATATATAAATCAGGGGAAACTTCATAGACCATCAGTAAGGTGGCAGAATAGAACAGTCTGGTGCTTAGGATCTCACAGAAATACCAATTTGAACAATAATCAATACAGAAAAAGAACTAAGGAAGCCAAGTGGCAGATAGTAGTACCTGGATAGGGCACAGAAATAAGAAAAGATGCAAATGAGAACTGGATTTGCCTTGTGTGCAAACTCCAGCCCCACCTCAGTAAAACCCACTGGCAGGCAGGCCCTCAGCCTCATACGCCAGGCTGGTACCTGGGACCCCAGGTCAGGCTCAAGTACCTGTGGACCTATACTTCAGGCTAGCTTCCATGTACAGGCTTCAGGCCCACTGCTGCACACCCAGGTGGCAGGCTAGCCTACCATATGGTGTGCTTAGTGTCTCTGGATGAACTGACTGCTGAAAAATTTTCTTAGCCGAAGCCAGTCGTAAAGACCAGAATAAGTGTCACTTCAAATATGCGGATACTAATGCATGGCCAGAAGGATCATAAACAATCAGGGAATCACAAAAAGGAGCAAAATAAATCACCAGTAACCCTAAAGCAGTGGCGATTTATGGACTGCCTATTAAAAATAATGATTTGGGGCTGGGTACAGTGGCTCACGCTTGTAATCCCAGCACTTTGGGAGGCCAAGGTGGGCAGATCATGAGGTCAAGAGATCGAGATCATCCTGGGCAACACGGTGAAACCCTGTCTCCACTAAAAATGCAAAAATTGGGCCGGGCACGGTGGCTCACGCCTGTAATCCCAGCACTTTGGGAGGCCGAGGCAGATGGATCACGAGGTCAGGAGTTCAAGACCAGCCTGGCCAAGATTTTGAAACCCCGTCTCTACTAAAAATACAAAAATTAGCTGGGCACGGTGGCATGTGCCTGTAATCCCAGCTACTCAGGAGGCTGAGGCAAGAGAATTGCTTGAACCTGGGAGGCGGAGGTTGCAGTGAGCCAAGATCACACCATTGCACTCCAACCTGGGTGACAGAGTGAGACTCTGTCTCAAAAAAAAAAAAAAAAAAAAAAAAAAGGCCGGGCGCGGTGGCTCACGCCTATAATCCCAGCACTTTGGGAAGCCGAGGCAGGTGGATCATGAGGTCAAGAGATCGAGACCATCCTGGTCAATAAGGTGAAACCCCCGTCTCTACTAAAAATACAAAAATTAACTGGGCATGGTGGTGCGTGCCTGTAGTCCCAGCTACTCGGGAGGCTGAGGCAGGAGGATTGCTTGAACCCAGGAGGCGGAGGTTGCGGTGAGCCGAGATCGTGCCATTGCACTCCAGCCTGGGTAAAAAGAGTGAACTCCGTCTCAAAAAAAAAAAATGCAAAAATTAACTGGGCATGGTGGCACATGCCTGTAGTCCCAGCTGCTCGGGCAGCTAAGGCAAGAGAATCACTTGAATCCAGGAGGCTGACTTTGCAGTGAGCTGAGATAGTGCCATTGCACTCCTGCCTGGCAACAGAGAAAGACTCCATCTCAAAAAAAAAAATAATGATTTTGTTTTATTTTGTTTTTGAGAGAGTCTCCCTCTGTTGCCAGGCTGGAGTACAGTGGTGATCTTGGCACACTGCAACCTCTGCCTCCCCGGTTCAAGCAATTCTCCTGCCTCAGCCTCCCAAGTAGCTGGGACTACAGGCATGTGCCACCACGCCCAGCTAATTTTTGCATTTTTAGTGGAGATGGTGTTAGCCAGGATGGTCTCCATCTCCTGATCTCGTGATCTGCTCGCCTCAACTTCCCAAACTGCTGGGATTACAGGTGTGAGCCACCGTGCCAGGCCAAAAATAGTTATTGAAGAAGCTCAGTGAGCTACAGGGGACATCCAGATAGAGAACTAAATGAGGGCTGGGTGTGGTGATTCACACTTGTAATCCCAGCACTTTGGGAGACCAAGGCGGGTGGATCACCTGAGGTCAGGAGTTTGAGACCAGCCTGACTAACATGGAGAAGCCCTGTCTCTACTAAAAATACAAAATTAGCCAGGCGTGGTGGTGCATGCCCATGATTCAAGCTACTTGTGAGGCTGAGGCAGGAGAATAGCTTGAACCTAGGAGGTGGAGGTTGCAATAAGCCAAGATGGTGCCATTGCACTCCAGCCTGGGCAATAAGAGCAAAACTCCCTCTCAAAAAGAAAAAAAAAAAAGATGAGGAAAGCAATACATGAAAAATATGAAGCTCAACAAAGAGAAATCATTAAAAGAAACAAATTCTGGAATCAGAGAACAGAATGACTAAACTGGAAAATTTCATAGACCCTTCAACAACAGACTCAAGGAAAAGAATTGATGAACTTGAAACAGATCACTTGAAATTATTCAGTCAGAGGAACAAAAAAATGAAAAAGATAGTCTAGGTGCGGTGGCTCACGCCTATGATCCCAGCACTTTGGGAGGCTGAGGCGGGTGGATCACCTGAGGCCAGGAGTTTGAGACCAGCCTGACCAACATGTAGAAGCCCCGTCTCTGCCAGGCGTAGCGGTGCGTACCTGTAGTCCCAGCTACTCGGGAGGCTGAGGTGGGAGGATCACTTGAGCCCAGGAGTTCTGGGCTGTAGTGTGCTATGCTGATTGGATGTCCGCACTAAGTTCAGCATCAATATGGTGACCTCTTGGAAGCAGGGACCACAAGGTTGCCTAAGGAGGGGTGAACCGGCCGAGGCCGGAATGGATCAGATCAAAACTCCTGTGCTGATCAGTAGTGGGATCGCACCTGTGAATAGCCACTGCACTCCAGTCTGGGCAACATGGTGAGACCCTGTCTCTTTAAAAAAAAAAAAGAAAGAAAAGAAACCTCGTCTCTACTAAAAACACAAAAAATCAGCCAGGCATGGTGGCACGTGCCTGTAATCCCAGCTACTCGGGAGGCCGAGGAAGGACAATCGCTTGAACCTGGGATGGGGAGGTTGCAGTGATGGAGATCGCCCCATTGCACTCCAGCCTGGGCAACAGAGAGAGACTGTCTCAAAAAAAAGAAAAGGAATGAAAAAGCCTATTGGAAGCATAGGACACCATGAGGTGAACCCATATATGCATTTTGGGTATTTCAGAAAGAGCAAAGGGCAGAAAGTTCACTTAAAGGAAACTTCCCCAATCTGGAAAGAAATGAACATCCAGATCCATGAAGCCCAGAGAACCCCAAATATATTAAAGATATCTTGGCTGGGGCGATGGCTCATGCCTGTAATCCCAGCACTTTGGGAGACCAAGGTGGGTGGACCACCTGAGGTCAGGAGTTCTAGACCAGCTTGGCCAACCTGGTGAAACCCCATCTTTACTGAAAATACAAAAAAAAACCTAGCTGGTCATGGTGGCAGGCGCCTATAATCCCAGCTACTTGGGAGACTGAGGCAGGAGAATCACTTGACCCTGGGAGGCAAAGGTTGCAGTGACCGAGATTGCACCATTGCACTCCAGCCTGGGCAACAGAGCAAGACTCTGTCTCAAAAAAAAAAAAAAAGATACCTTGACTGGCCAGGTGCAGTGGCTCATGCCTGTGATCCCAGCACTTTGGGAGGTCAAGGTGGGCAGATAACCTGAGGTCAGGAGTTCAAGACCAGCCTGACCAACATAGAGAAACCCTGTCTCTACTAAAAATACAAAATTAGCCAGGTGTGGTAGCACATGCCTGTAATCCCAGCTACTCAGGAGGCCAAGGCAGAACTGCTTGAACCTGGGGGTGGAGGCTGTGGTGAACCGAGATTGCACCATTGTACTCCAGCCTGGGCAACAGGAGCAAAATTCTATCTCAAAAATTAATTAATAAATAAATAAAAATAAAACAAAAATATAAAGATATCTTGACCAAGGCACATTATAATTAATCTCTCAGAAGACAGAGTTTTGAAATTGATATATGTATTATCTATTAAAAAACTTTCTAACACCTGACCCCATCCTCTTGCCACGCTAGAAGAGTAGCTACTGGTTAACAGTTTTCTGTTTGTAAATAGCCCTAAAAGATGACCTGGTTCCAGGACATTAAAACTGTCCCAGTAGATTTCTGACGTGTCAACTCTCCTGCAGATAGAATAACATTCAAAGGCTCTTCCTTTGTCTCTAGCTGCAAGATCACAGGCAGTCTTCCTTTTAAAAGTTATTTATTTATTTATTTATTTATTTATTTATTATAAAATAGAGATGGGGTCTCACTGTGTTGATTAGGCTGGTCTTGAACTAGGCTCAAGTGTTCCTCCCATCTTGGCTTCCCAAAGTGCTAGGATTACAGGTGTGAGCCACCACATCTGGACTTTTAAATTTTATTTATTATTATTATTTGTTTCTATGGACGTCCTTTGTGGACAAGCTTTTTGATAGTACAGCTTATGTGAAATAGGAATAATGGTACATTGGCCAGGCATAGTAACTCACGCTTGTAATCCCAGCACTTTGGGAGGCTGAGGCGGGCCGATTGCTTGAGGTCAGGAGTTCAAGACCAGTCTAGCCAACACATGAAATCCTGTCTCTACTAAAAATACAAAAATTAGTTGAACGTGGTGCCACAGGCCTGTAATCCCAGCCACTCAGGAGGCTGAGACAGGAGAATTGCTTGAACCTGGGAGGCAGAGGTTGCAGTGAGTCGAGATTGTGCCACTATACTCCACCCTGGGCAAGAGAGCCAGACTCCGTCTCAAAGAAAAGGAATAATGGTACATTACCCTCAATGGTAATTAAAATGTGTTATCAGTATAGCATGTATAGTGGTCTATTCTTTTTTTTTTTTTTTGGTAGAGATGGAGTCTCATTCTGTTGCCCAGGCTTGAGTGCAGTGGCACAATCTCGGCTCACTGCAACCTCCACATCCCGGGTTCTAGAAATTCCCTGCCTCAACCTCCTGAGTAGCTGGGACTATGGGTGCACACCACTACACCTGGCTAATTTTTTTGTATTTTAGTAAAGATGGGGTTTCAACATGTAGCCCAGGCTGGCCTTGAACTCCTGAGCTCAGGCAATCCACCCACCTCAGGCTCCCAAAGTGCTAGGATTATAGGCATGAGCCACCGCGCCTGGACTAGTGGTCTATTCTGCTAGACTCCTGAGCTCCATAAGAGCAGAGACCTTTTATTTTGCTTACTACTATATATTGGCAAGTGTATACCAAATTTGAATACCAAATGTGGATACAGCTTTTGACCCATCCCTGCTCACATACAGGCCCACTTTGAGGCCAAAATCCTTGTTAATCTCCATCAAACCAAGATCTTTAAGATATGTATTTTCCATCATTGTAGAATGTTCTTCATGAAACAAGCATTTGATGAATGAAATCTTGCATTAACTTTGTTGGCAGGACAGGGTGGTTCACACCTGTAACCCTAGTACTTTGCAAGCCAAGGCAGCTGAGTCACATAAGCCCAGGAGTTCGAGACTAGCCTAGGCAACATAACGAAACCCTGTCTCTACAAAAAATACCCAAAAAAAAAAAAAAAAAAAAATTAGCCAGGTGTGGTGGCGTGCTCCTGTAGTCCCAGCTACTAGGGAGGCTGAGGTGGAGGAACAATTAAGCCTAGGAGATCAGTCTACAGTGAGCCAAGATGGCACTCCTGTACTCCAGCCTGAGAAACACAAAACCCTGTCTCAAAAACAAACAAACCAACAAACAAAAACCAAACTTTTGTTTCCATTTTTTTTTTTTTTTTTTTTTGAGACGGAGTTTCGCTCTTGTTACCCAGGCTGGAGTGCAATGGTGCGATCTCGGCTCACCGCAACCTCCGCCTCCTGGGTTCAGGCAATTCTCCTGCCTCAGCCTCCCGAGTAGCTGGGATTACAGGCACGTGCCACCATGCCCAGCTAATTTTTTGTATTTTTAGTAGAGACGGGGTTTCACCATGTTGACCAGGATGGTCTCGATCTCTTGACCTCGTGATCCCCACCCGCCTTGGCCTCCCAAAGTGCTGGGATTACAGGTGTGAGCCACCGCGCCCGGCTCCTTTTTTTTTTTCTTTTGAGACAAAGTCTCACTCTGTCGCCCAGGTTGGAGTGCAGTGGCACAATCTTGGTTCACTGCAACCTCTGCCTCCCAGGTTCAGGCAATTCTCCTGCCTCAGCCTCCTGAGTAGCTGGGATTACAGGCGTGTGCCACCATGCCCAGCTAATTTTTGTATTTTTAGTAGACACGAGGTTTCACCATGTTGGTCAGGCTGGTCTCAAACTCCTGACTTTGTGATCCACCCACCTTGGCCTCCCAAAGTGGTGGGATTACAGGCATGAACCACTGCGCCTGACCTGTTTACTTTGTGTCTTTTTGCTGATAAGCCTCTAAGCACCTGTTATATTTCTTTTGAATCTCCCACAACATCACCAAGTTCGTCAATAAATAATTACTCAGTTAAAAAAGTTTGACTTTCTCTGCACAATCACCAGATGGCATTAGAACCTTATCCGAACATACAGGTAGGTGTATATCTGAACTGAGATTTGATAGGCAGTCATGTTTCTGTCTGCTAGAGGACCAGAGGCTGTTGTTTCATCTAAGAGTTCAGAACAACATAAGGGGAAGGCTTAGCAAAGATCAGTTGGAATCAGACTTGCAGAGTAGAAAGCAGATCAGATTTTGAGTGGAAGACCCAAGAATCAATGAAAAGTAGGATCCCCTCCAAAAAAAAAATATTGTTTTTCCAAAGCTAGCTACGTGGTGGGTTTAAACATCATCTCTTGAGGGGAGCCCCAGCCCTTGATGAATCCTACCAAATTCCTTTTCCAAGCTTGTCAAATGATTGGCCTCAAAGGTGTGACTCACATTTTGTAAGCTTTGTTGAAACCTTTGAAAATCAGAACATAACATACAGATGTAAAATTGCGGTTTCACTTTCACAATGGCTATTTAAACATTTTCCCTTCCTGGGTGTGGTAGCATACACCTGTGAGTCCCAGCTACTTCAGAGGCTGAGGCGGGAGGATAGCTTAAAGCCCAGGAATTTGAGGCTAGAGTGAGCCATGATCAAGCTACTGCACTCCATCCTGGGTGACAGAGCAAGACCCCGTCTCTAAATATATACCTGTCTCTAAGTTTATATATATAATAACAAATAAATATACAAATATATAAATTTCCCTCTTGCAGCTCCAGCCCTCAACAGACTTTCTCAAAGAGAAAATTGACGTTATCTGACTATAATGTCCATGTCTTCCTTCTACCAAATCTAATGAATTTCAGCACTATCTGCTCCATACCTCCTGTTACTGTAAAGGGATTTATCTTGCTTCCCTATCCTTTTAGGAACCTCTGTTACGGATTATCCCATCTCCTTGTCTCTCCAACAACTCCTTCCCTAAGATATCCTTACTGCCAGTTAATTGTGCTCAAGTCCCTCACATAGTAAAACAAAAAACCCTTAATCCTGCTTCTCCTCTAGTCTCTTCATAGCTGAAATTTTCTGCATTGAGTAGTTTCTGTCTTCCTTCTTCCCATACTCAGCCCTTCCAGTCTGACATATCACACTTTACTGGAAGCAACTCTCAATGTTACCACTGATACCCATGTTGCTAAGTCTTATAGATGTCATTGGTCTTCATCTTGACCTCTTGGTAGCATTTGACCCTGTTGATCACTTTGTCTTTGAAGTATTTTTTTTTGTTTTTTTTGTTTGTTTGTTTTTTGTTTTTTTTTGACTGTCCTAAATTGTTTATTAGGTATGAATTTTACAAACTTATATTAGCGGTAACGGTGGAGCTGGAGAGTATTGCGCCTTCTCCAAGCTGCCTGGCGAGAACCACCAATAGTGTGGTGGAACTTATGGCCCTTTCCAAGGCCACGGCTCTTTCGGCCTGCAGATGTCAGCCCACGCATCTCCCTGTGCTTGTGGACTGGTTTGGTGATCCATTGGGTGTCAGGATTTCTTCTGATAGCTTTATGGAATGGATCAATGAGAATAACCTCAAAAGCCTCTGTCCACTAAGTTTCTTTTGCTATGCTTGATTAAAGTTCCTCAAGGATGGGTGCTCAGGCCTCTTTTTTCACTGAACCCACTTAAGGCTCTTTTTCTTTTCTTTTTTTTTGAGATGGAGTCTTGCTCTGTCGCTCAGGCTGGAGTGCAATGGCACCATCTCAAGATCTTGGCTCACTGCAACCTCCGCTTCCCGGGTTCAAGCGTTGCTCCAGCCTCAGCCTCCCAAGTAGCTGGAATTACAGGCGTGCGCCACCACACCCAGCTAATTTTTTATATTCTTGGTAGAGATGAGGTTTCATCATGTTGGCCAGGCTGGTCTCGAACTCCAGACCTCAAATGATCCACCTGCCTCGGCTTGCCAAAGTGCTGGGATTACAGGTGTGAGCCACTGCTCCCAGCCACTCTTTTTGTTTGTTTTTTAAATAGGGTCTCTCTTGCTCTGTTGCCTAGGCTGGAGTGCAGTACCACCTGCTCCCAGGCTCAATCGATCCTTTCACATCAGCCACCCGACTCTCCCTGCCCCTGCCCTGGAGTAGCTGGGACTACAGGCACGAGTGCCACTATGCCCGGCTAATTTTTGTATTTTTGTAGAGATGCGGTTTCGTTATGTAGGATGGTCTTGAACTTTCTGGCCTCAGGCAATCCACCTGCCTTAGCCTTCCAAAGTGCTGGAATTACAGGTGTGAGCCACCGCACCTGGCTTTAAGTTTATTTTTCAACTCCTGTTACTTCATTTTTTTTTTTTTTAAGAAGGAGTTTCGCTCTTGTTACCCAGGCTGGAGTGCAATGGCGCGATCTCGGCTCACCACAACCTCCACCTCCTGGGTTCAGGCAATTCTCCTGCCTCAGCCTCCTGAGTAGCTGGGATTACAGGCGCGCGCCACCATGCCCAGCTAATTTTTTGTATTTTTTAGTAGAGACGGGGTTTCACCATGTTGACCAGGATGGTCTTGATCTCTTGACCTCGTGATCCCCACCCGCCTCAGCCTCCCAAAGTGCTGGGATTACAGGAGTGAGCCACCACGCCCCGCTCTGTTACTTCATTTACAGCATTAACTTGTAAATTTACCACTAACCCACAATCTTCCCCTGAGCTCAAGACCCATATATACCATTCTTTCCTTTAAAATTCATGTGTCCCCAAGCGAATTTGCATTGGATAGTATTAAATAAAACTTGTATTCCCCAGTTTATCTTAGATTCTGCATTTGAATTTGTAACCCCAGGGAAAAGGCCCTTTCCTAGGTCTCCAACCTTTTTTAATATCTATGCACAGGAAGCTGAGGCAGGAGGATTGCTTGAGCCTGGGAGGTGGAGGTTGCTGTGAGCCCTGATCACACCATTGCACTCCAACCCAAGCAACAGAGCAGTTTGTCTACAAAAATAGACAAACAGGCCAGGAGCCGTGGCTCAAGCCTATAATCCCAGCACTTTGGGAGGCCGAGGTGGGTGGATCATGAGGTCATGAGATCGAGACCATTCTGGTCAACATGGTGAAACCCCGTCTCTACTAAAAATACAAAAATTAGCTGGGCATGATGGCGCATGCCTGTAGTCCCAGCTACTCGGGAGACTAAGGCAGGAGAATCGCTTGAACCCAGGAGGCGGAGGTTGCGGTGAGCCGAGATCGCGCCATTGCACTCCAGCCTGGGTAACAAGAACGAAACTCTGTCTCAAAAAAAAAAAAAAAGATCGGCCGGGCGTGGTGGCTCACGCCTGTAATCTCAGCACTTTGGGAGGCCGAGGCGGGTGGATCACCTGAGGTCAGGAGTTCAAGACCAGCCTGGCCAACATGGTGAAACCCTTTATGAAAAAAAAAAAATAGACAAACAAGAAACTAAAATAAATCTTCAATTTCCCAAAGTGTAACTCAGAGTTTTCACGCATTCTGATCCCTTTGCCTGGGGATGCTTTATTCCCTTCATCTAGTTAATTGCCTACTCATCAAATATTAGCTCAAATCTCAGTTTTTCAGGAAAGTTTCGTCTGCATAAAATGTAAGCTCTATGAGGGTGGTGCTTTGTCTACTTTCCCGATGTTTGCCTGAGGCCTAATATACTGACGTAGTAGATACTTGAGAAATATTTCTTGTATCACTGACTAAATTAGATTGAGATAAAGTACTATTGTGAACCAATGGCTTACTACTTATTTTGTAGATAAAGCAATTTACCCTGGCCTGAGATGGTGACTTCACTTCACTTTTCAGGTAGTGCCTGGTTGAGTCATCAAGACTCCACTGACTAGCTTTTTCACTTTTATTAAATAACATAACTTTTTTTTGAGACAGTGTCCGATTCTATAGCTCAGGCTGGAATGCAGTGGTGTGCAAGGCTCACGGCAACCTCTGCCTCCAGCTCAAACCATCCTCCTTAGCCCTGTCCCATAACAGGTGAGTAGCTGGGACTACAGGCATGTGCCACCACGCCCAGCTAATTTTGTATTATTATTATTTTTAGTAGAGACAGGGTTTCGCCATGATGCCCAGGCTGGTCTGGAACTTTTGAGCTCAAGTGACCCACCTGCCTTGGCCTCCCATAAGTGCTGGGATTACAGGGGCGAGCCACTATGCCTCAAATTACATAACCTTTCAATGTCTCAGTTTTGTGATCTACCAAATGGTATCCCATAGTAGCCGCCTCTCAAGGTTATTGTAGGGTTATGTGTAAGCTGCTTATTGCATTGCCCACCCTATAGAAAGAACTCCATATTATAATCATTAACTGTGCTGGAAAATTCCCAACTCTCCAGATGCGGAGTTCTGCAAGGATGGTTGGGGAGAGTTGCAGCCAGATTAGGGTCTCCAAACAATTGATTTAAGCCTAAGTTTCCCTGATCTGAAGGCTGGCTGGAGCTCAAATCCCCCCAACCTGGGTACTGAACCAGTATCTCAGTCCCGAAGGTGTACTGCATTCAGACAAATTCAACAAAAGGCGAAGGCGGTCTTTTTCCAGGGAAAAGGCTAGCTGTCTTTGGCCTCAAAGACCCTCCTGCACAGAATTCCTGATATTAAAAACCAGCTGGCTGGGTGTGGTCGCTCATGCCCTTAATCCCAAAGCTGAGAGGCAGAGGCGGGGAGACTGCTTGAGCCAAGGAGTTCCAGACCAACCTGGGCAAAATAATGAGACCCTGTCTCTATTGAAAAAGTAAAAATAAAAATTTTAGTTGGGCCAGGAGCGGTGGCTCACGCCTGTAATCTCAACACTTTGGGAGGCCGAGGCGGGCGGATCACCTGAGGTCGGGAGTTCGAGGCCAGCCTGATCAACATGGAGAAAGCCCATCTCTACTGAAAATACAAAATTAGCCAGGTCTGGTGGCGATGCCTGTAATACCAGCTACTTGTGAGGCTGAGGCAGGAAAATCGCTTCAACCTGGGAGGCGGAGGTTGCTGTGAGCCGAGATAACACCACTGCATTCCAGCCTGGGCAACAAGAGTGAAACTCCGTCTCAAAAAAAAAAAAAGAAAAAAAATTAGCCGGGCGTGGTCGTGCGGGCCTGTAGTCTCAGCTAGTGGGAAGGCTGAGGTGGGAGGATCCCTTGAGGACAAGAGTTTGAGGCTGCAGTGAGCCGTGATCACGCCACCGCACTCCAATCTGGGCGACAGAGACCCTGTCTTAAATAATAAAATAAATAAATAAACAAAATCCAGCCAAATGGTATCGTTTTCCCTTTGTTGCCCCAATAGCTAGCGCTTCCCACCATTCCTTGGCAAACAGAACAACCAGAGAGGCTAGAAGTCGGGTCTAAGCCAGGGACTCTCGGGAATCGCTTCTAACACGTACCCTATTTAAATTTTGTATTATGCTACTCAGGAGGTTGACAAACAGCCTTTTCGGGAATGGGACTCGAACTCGTAAGCCATAGCTGTTCCTCCATTTCCCGCCTCAGCCGGATGACAGAGAGGCTATCTCCAGGGTTAGACAACAACTACCGCAGGCAAAGGCGCGAGCGAGCTGCGCGCGCCGAGTAGGGGGAAGGACCTGGCGCGCGCCGCACCGGACCGAGGGGGTGGGGGCGAGCTCTCTCGCGAGAGTTCGTTTGTTCTGGGGCTGCAGCAGCTGCCGCCACCTCTATCCAGCGCCGTTGCTGCGGGGGATTGTGGGAGCCTCCGCGTCCCGCTCGCTGGGAGAGAGGTACCTCTCCTTTTCCCTCTCCCTTTCCCTAAGGTAGGCGTGAAACGGGTAAGAGTCGGGGTGGGGTGGCTCGGGGCTCTCTGTGTCCGCCGGGAGGGGACAGCGACGGCGACAGGGGCCGCGGGGAGCCGGTGGCGCGCCTTTCTTGCTCGCTCCCGTTCTGCCTCCCTCCGCGCTGCGTATGTGAGCCGCCTGATCGGCGGCCGCCATGTTAGGAGCGCAGTGGCGGCGCAACCAGCCTTCTCGGGCGGCAGAGGTGAGCGGGCCGGGAGGGAGACACGCGGCCGACCGAGGGCCCAGGGTGTGGCGGGAGAGTCGGGGTGAAGAGGTTCGCTGGTCGGCCGAGCTTCCCGCGCGTCCTGGGCTCGTTGTGGGCGGGGGCGGGACAGCGAGCCCGTTACACGCGGGCCGCGGCGCTGAGGGGGAGGGAGGAGCGCTCGAGGCCTGAGGGACAGACTGTCCATTGGGGGCCTGTCATTTGGGGAGGATGATTAAGATAGCGAAGTCCTTGGGTAGCGCCAGTCCCAAATAACGCGTTCGCCTTTTTTCTCTGAAAATGTTCCTCAAAATGGAGGATTTCGCAGACTCCGAAGAGCCTGCCGTTTGAGCAGGTTTCTTTCTTCTCCCGATGTCACGGCCTTCGCGCCGCTCCTCGCCCTTCGCCTCAGAGCGCCCCCTAAGATTCTCGATCCAAACGCGCGCGCGCGTCGTTAGGTGGACATCAGAAACAACTCCTCCCCGCCCCCCATCGCGTAAAAATGGCCGAAAAATTAAACGTTAACGCTTGTTTTTCGTACCACGTCGTGGAGCAAGCCTCCTGCAATACGCTGCGAGGCGGGTGATTTGCGCTTGTTTAGTCAGTCACCTCACATCCTTTTTCTCTTTATCAAAATACTGTTAGTTCAGGTTCCTTTGGAGAGGATCGTGTGGTGTGGGACCTTCCGGTTTCCAGACAAAGGGTTTTGGAATACCAAGGTGTAGTTGCCGTATCGTTGTTTGCATTTCGAGCTCTGTGCCATGTTCTATGTTCTACATTTACTGTAGATGAATATTCCCTAGGCGTTTATCCTGCTCTGTGGCCCTGTTCTGTGGAATATTCCTATTGGATCTGTTACAGTTTTTCAGTCAGACATTTCTAGAACGGTTATGGTGGTTCTGAGATGTTTAGCCTTTCGGGCGCGCTGGAGTAATGTGAAGAGTCGTTGATTTCGTAGGTAGTGGTCACGAGATTTTGTATTGATAGTGCGTTCTGTGTTTTAAACCTTGGTTTAAGATTTCTAAATAGTCGGTAAAATACATTTTTCTCCTCAAGAAATCTGAACAGTTGACTATATGGACAAAAATGATGTTTTAGGCTATTTTAATAAATGTTTAAAATAAAGTTTCCCTTTAAAAACATTTCTTTACTAATGGCTCAGTCATCTACCCAGTCTGCTGACGTTGTTTTTCACATTAGCATTGTTTTAAAAATCAAGAAGGGCTTGAGAGAGATTTTCGTTGCAAAAACGCTCTGGATGATGCCTTTTCCACTTAAATAGAATGTTTTTGCAAACTCGAAATTAAACACCATTAAAATACTACATGAAGATTCTTCTCGTTGGTTATGTAAGATTTGAAAAAGATAATTTGGCCAGATGTTTGTGAAGTGCTGTAAATTTGTATTTCTTCCTTTGCACATAACAGTACATGCTTATAACATGACTTTGTACTTTACCCAGGGAAGTTTCACTTTATCATCTTTATGTATTTTTAAGTTGTGTACAGCTTTTATATCACATTTTGAACTAATTTGGAAGGTTTTAACCACCTTTGATCTGAGCATTTGTTAAGTCATTAAGCATGCTAATTTTCTTACTAATGCTTTTGGAGTTTTTAAACACTAATATTACAAGTCAGTTAATGGTTTTTACTGAGGAGTGCAACGATGATGTCATATTTTAGGAGCATCGCGTAGTTCAAATCCCTAATTTTATAGAACAGAAGATTAAAGCCCAGATAGGTTGTGACCAGTTGCAATAGTAGCAATGCTGCCAGTGTGGTCTAGAGAGGCCTTGGATCTTTTTATCTGAAACAGGATCACTCTGTTGCCCAGACTGGAGGGCAGTGGCGCGATCACTGGCTCACGGCTCACGGCTCACAGCAGCCTCTACCTCCCAGACGCGAGTAATCCTCCCACCTCAGCCTTCTGGGCAGCTGAGATCACAGGCACGCACCACCATACCCAGCTAATTTTTTGATCTTCTGTAGAGACATGTTCTCGCTATGTGGCCTAGGTTGGTGTTGAGCTCCTGGAGCCCTTAGATCTTGATTTGGTCCTTGATTCAGACTCCTTCACAGTATAGTATAACAAATGGGCTTAAAATGGAAAGGTTGCTTGTAGTAATTTATCCTAAGGGAATAGTGTGACAGATAAATTTAATAACAGTTAATGGTTTTTGAAAATCTAAAGATTCAAGTTTGAGAATCTGCTAATTCTGTTGTGGAAGTGGAAATCTTAATACAGCTAAAAAGAGTATTTTTAGGCTGGACGTGGTGGCTCACTCCTGTAATGCCAGTACTTTGAGAGGCAGAGGTGGGCGGATCACGAGGTCAGGAGATCCACACCCTGGCTAACACGGTGAAAACCCATCTCTACTAAAAATAAATAAATAAAGAAAGAAAAGAAAGAAAATAAACCAGGTATGGTGGCACACGCCTGTAGTCCCAGCTACTTGGGAGGCTGAGGCAAGAGAATCGCTTAAACCTGGGAGGTGGAGATTGCAGTGAGCCGAGATCGCGCCACTGCACTCCAGCCTGGGCCACAGAGAGACTGTTTCAAAAATAAATCAAAAACCAAAAAAACCACACAGTATTTTAGTTGAAGAGTAATTACGGGAAAATGGTAATGCTATATAGTTTTAACTGTAAAGGAAAATATTGTAAACTGCTAATGTCGTTTGATTGTATTTTGTGGGTTTTGTTTTGTTTTGTTTTGTTTTTGTTTTTTGAGATGGAGTCTCTTTCACCCAGGCTAGAGTGCAGTGGTGCGATCTCCGCTCACTGCAAACTCTGCCTCCCAGGTTCAAGAGATTCTCTTGCCTCAGCCTCCTGAGTAGCTGGGATTACAGGCATGTGCCACCACGCCCGGCCAATTTTGTATGTTTAGTAGAGATGATGTTTCTCCGTGTTGGTCAGGCTGGTCTTGAACTTCCGACCTCAGGTGATCCGCCTGCCTTGGTCTCCCAAAGTGCTGGGATTACAGGCATGAGCTACTGCACCCGGCGGATTGCTTTCAAAAGGACAATATAAAACATGAAAATAGACACACATCCCAAAATGTTTGCTCAGATTTTGGCGTTATGAGTAATTTGTGTTTCCTCCCTGGTGTTTTTCTGAATTTATTACAATAAATTACATCTACTTTTGTAATGAGGGGAAAATTGAAAAACATTTTGTAAATGCTAGAACTGCTTAAAATTATTAGAATCTCCTGTATTTTTAAGGGAAATTGATATAAACTAGCTGCTTCAAGTCTGAAGTGAAAAGTACTCGGACCCCTCCACCCCATTTGCTCGCAGTATCCTAAAATCTGTGCTCTCGCTGCAGTTCCCTTTGGGTTCCATGTTTTCCTTGTTCCCTTCCATGCCTAGCTGGATTGCAGAGTTGAGTTAAGTTTATGATTATGAAATAAAGACTAAATAACAACAACAACAAAAAGTACTCGGAAGTGACAGAAAGTAGTGCTTATTGTGTAACATTCTGGTTCTTAGATACAAGCAAACACAGGGATCAGACTATTCTTACGCAAAAATGTTAAAATCATTATTATTGGCTGGGTGTCGTGGCTCATGCCTGTAATCTCAGCACTTTGGGAGGCTGAAGCGGGCGGATCACGAGGTCAGGAATTCAAGACCAGCCGGGCCAAGATGGTGAAACCCTTTCTCTACTAAAAATAGAAAAATTAGCCGGGCGTGGTGGCACGCGCCTGTAATTCCAGCTATTCGGGAGGCTGAGGCAGAGAATTGCTTAAATCTGGGAGGCGGAGCTTGCAGGGGGCCGAAATTGCACCACTGCACTCCATCCTGGGCGACAGAGTGGGACTCAGTCTCAAAAATAAAAATAAAATAAAAATTATTGGAAATAGTACTAATTAGCTTATAGTATGAACTGCAGCCAAAGAATTGAATAATGGTCCGATATTCTTAGAACATCTTTTAGTTAGGGATACTTGATTTTATATACCTCCTTTAGTTAGAATTGTAGTACAGCTATCCCATACTTCTGGCAACAGGTTCTAGAGGTGGTTGATTGCAGCTGGGCACCAGTAATCCCAGCACTTTAGGAGGCCTAGGTGATCATCTAAGGTCAGGAGTTCCGAGACCAGCTTGCCTGACATGGCGGTGCCCTGTTTTTACTAAAAAATATAAAATTAGCTGGGCGTAGTGGCAGACACCTATAATCCCAGCTACCTGGGAGGCTGAGGTAGGAGAATCACTTGAACCTAGAAAGCGGAGGTTACAGTTAGCCGAGATCACGCCACTGCATTCCAGCCTGGGCAGCAGAATGGGACTCTGCCTCAAAAAATAATTAAAGTGGATGATTGACTTAACATTTGGGATAGACAGTGCTAAGTGTTGGGATGGATTGGAAGCATTATAGGCTGGGAGTGTAATTTTGCCATTTTCTGTATATGTGGTTGGTTATTGTAAGGCACAATGCTGTCCAGGAAATAAAGTGCTGTAATTTCTAATTATTAGCTATGTAGTAAACCTTTCTCACTGAATCATTAGGATTAAGGGCTTTGCAGTTCTTGATAAAAGTTTATGTGTTGGCCAGGCGCGGTGGCTCATGCCTGTAATCCCAGCACTTTGGGAGACTGAGGCCGATGGATCATGAGGTCAGGAGTTCAAGACCAGCCTGGCCAACATGGGGAAACACCTTCCCTACTAAAAATACAAAAAATAGTCAAGTGTGGTAGCGCAGGCTTGTAGTCTCAGCTCCTTGGGAGGTTAAGGCAGGAGAATTGCTTGAAACCGGAAAACAGAAGTTGCAGTGAGCCAGGATCGTCCACTGCACTCCAGCCTGGCGATGGAGGGAGACTCTGTCTTGGAAAAAAAAATTTTTTTTGAGTACAACTTTTAGGTTTTGACTTACTCAACACATTTCTATTATAAGCCTATTTGTAAACGTGATATATGACAAAGTGCTGTTATCTGACCTGACCTCAATCTGATTTGTTACTGTGGCACTTCCGTATGAATGGAGTGCAGAGTGCCTTTGATGTGATGCAGCTTTGGTGTAATTTTCCAATTGTACATCAAACCCTAGTGTTCTCTATATAGATAAAGCTGCAGACATTTGGAAGTGAAAAACAAAGTAACTGTGTGAAGTAGTAATGAAAGCTTAGGTTTAAAGCTATTCCAAAATTTAAAGTACACCCCCCCAAACTTGAAAAACATCTTATCTGGCATTCTCTTTAATCTAGAATCCCACTAACCTGGTTGTTGGTACCTATTCTCAGGCAGAAACAGGTTAGTAGGAAAACGGGAGGGTGCCTGTGGGGCAGGAGAGAGTAGTTTTCAACTAGACTGATGGATAAGAGGAGTAAAGAGCAGGCCGGGCGCGGTGGCTCACGCCTGTAATCCCAGCACTTTGGGAGGCCAAGGCGGGTGGATCACGAGGTCATGAGATCGAGACCATCCCGGTCAACATGGTGAAACCCCGTCTCTACTAAAAATACAAAAAATTAGCTGGGCACGGAGGTGCGTGCCTGTAATCCCAGCTACTCAGGAGGCTGAGGCAGGAGAATTGCCTGAACCCAGGAGGCGGAGGTTGCAGTGAGGCAAGATTGCGCCATTTGCACTCCAGCCTGGGTAACAAGAGCGAAACTCCGTCTCAAAAAAAAAAAAAAAAAAAAAAAAAAGAGGAGTAAAGAGCAACAAAGCGCCTGTGGTAAATGTCTTAGTGGGCCAGCAGTAAATGCAGCAAGTATGAAAAGTAATCAATTAATCTTAAGGAGCTGTATCACCTGCATTTAGTTCATGAAGATATGTAACTTTTGGATCTTTTGGGATATGTATGGTTTTTTTCCTCCTTCGTGGGGATTATTAGGATATTAGGCATCCCCCTTTGGTAGAGTAACACACAGAGAGGAACCTATACCATACATGAAAATTAAAAGACAATTATTTGCGCACCCAACTTGAGCAGTAGTTGGGGGAAAGAACAATAGTGTCAAAGAAATACAAACATTTGGTGGGACGTGGTGCCTCACGCCTGTAATCCCAGCATTTTGGGAGGCTGAGGCAGGCAGATCGCTTGAGGCCAGGAGTTCAAGACCAACCTGGGCAACATGTGAAACCCCATATCTACTAAAAATACAAAACTTAGCCAGGCGTGGCACGTGCTTGTAACTCCAGCTGCTGGAGAGGCTGAGGCAGGAGAATTGCTTGAACCTGGGAGGCAGACGTAGTGAGCCAAGATCGTGCCACTGCACTCTATCATGAATGACAGAGCAAGACTGTCAAAAAGAAAAAGAAATACAAACATTTGAACTCCAAATATTCTTTGTGTATAGAAAAGTTTAGTGGATAATTAAAACTAGAACAGAGGCTGGGCACAGTGGCTCATGCCTGTAATCCCAGCACTTTGGGAGGCCAAGGCGGGCGGATCACTAGATCACAAGTTCGACACCAATCTCACCAACATGGTGAAACCTCGTCTTTAAAAAACAAAAAAAAAAAGGAAAAAAAAATAGAACAGAGAGAAAACAAGCCTATAAGTTGAGAGATTTTTAGTTATGTGACTGAAAGGGTTGGAAAAGCGTATCAGTTTAGCGCTTGTGTCTGTCTTTGTGTGGGCCATGGTACTTTGGAAGAGCACCATGGAGGAGGAAGTTTTGCAATTTTGCACCAAGGGACACCAAGAAACACTAGCAAATGTTCTTGCTAATGGAAAGAAATTGAAAACAACCTAAATGTTCATCATCTGCAGAATAGATAAGTACATGTACATATATAATGGTATCTATATTGCATTGAAAATGTAGGTTTAACTCACTTATGTATAATTGTGGATAAACCTGTTTTTAAAAGCAACTCAGAACAGTACAAGTTGTCAATTTGCATAAAGTTCAGAAATGCAAAATTAACACTTTTTTAAGAGTACATACAGTAAGTAGTCAAACTTAAAAACAAGAGGAGGGAGTCATTGGAAATTACTATGTAGATTTATTTCCAAGGTCTTGTTAATGTTCTGTTTCATATTTTTTTATACACTGGTTTGTATAATTCATTGAATGATTAAAAGGGGGGTGCTAGACCTTAAGAAAATTACTAGAATTATATGAAATGAGAGAGAGATGCATCCTAGCTAATAATTTACACAAGCATTGAGCAGTTTCTATAAATGGAATAGCAAGGAGACCTTTCTAGAAGGTGTTTCGTTGTGGTTGGGGAAAGGGTTTAGAGAAGTAGAATGGAACCGGTATATGAAAGGCATTGAAAATTATATGTGAGGCAGGGCACAATAGTTCATTCCTATACCCCTAACACTTTGGGAGGCTGAGGCAGAAGGATCACTTGAGCCCAGGAGTTCATGATAGCTCAGGCAACATAGTGAGACCTTATCTCTACTAAAAATGTGAAAAAATGGTTGGGTGTAGTGGTGCATGCCTGTGGCTCCTGCTCAGACAGGAGGATCACTTGAGCTGAGATTGTGCCACTGCACTGGGCTACAGAGCAAGACCCTGTCTTGAAAAAGAAAAGAAATCGTAGTGTGGATTTTGTGTGGTAAGTGGTAGGAAGTAGCAGGTTTTTGAGCAGGAGTGTGTGAAATGAGTGATGTTTCAAATTGTTTATGTTGGAAGATGATGAGGTGTGAGCTTCAGTGTCAGGAGGCCAGCAAATTAGGGCAGAGAATATAGAAAGGTCAGGTCTATGGCCATACACCCTAAATGCTCCTGATCTTGTCTGATCTTGGAAGCTAAGCAGTGTTGGACCTCGTTAGTACTTGGATGTGGTAAGGACTGCAGAGTGAAGGATGATTTAAATAACAGGTTGGCAATAGAGAATGAAGAAGGAAGATGTTTAATTTGTCCACTTTTACTAGAATCACTGCAATATGGATATTTTTCTTTATCTTATCTGTTAAAAGTTACTACCAGTCGGCCAGGTGCAGTGGCTCATGCCTGTAATCCCAGCACTTTGGGAGGCTGAGGCGGGCAGATCATGAGGTCAAGAGATGGAAACCATCCTGGCCAACATGGTGAAACCCCCTCTCTACTAAAAAATACAAAAATTAGCTGGGTGTGGTGGCGCACATCTGTAGTCCCGTCTACTGGGGAGGCTGAGGCAGGAGAATCGCTTGAACCCGGGAGGCAGAGGTTGCAGTGAGCTGAGATCGCGCCACTGCATTCTAGCCTGGCGACAGAGCAAGACTCTGTCTCAAAAAAAAAAAAAAGTTACTACCAGTCTTTAATTCTGGTTATTAAAGCTGATTCCTGAACCAGCATGGCATTAAAATTGACACACGAAAGAGACTACAGTGCAGATAAAAAGTTTATAAAGTCTTAGGCCGGGCGCGGTGGCTCACGCCTATAATCCCAGCACTTTGGGAGGCTGAGGCGGGTGGATCACGAGGTCAAGACATCAAGACTATCCTGGTCAACATGGTGAAACCCCGTCTCTACTAAAAATACAAAAAATTAGCTGGGCATGGTGGTGTGTGCCTGTAATCCCAGCTACTCAGGAGGCTGAGGCAGGAGAATTGCCTGAACCCAGGAGGCGGAGGTTGCAGTGAGCCGAGATCGCGCTATTGCACTCCAGCCTGGGTAACAAGAGCAAAAACTCCGTCTCAAAAAAAAAGTTTATAAACTCTTTATTCATGTGTGCTTGGATCAGTCCTTTTTACCTCTAAAAGTTTTTCTCATCTAAAAATAAAGAAAACTTAATTTTACATTCTTAGTTTTATAAGGATCAGATTACACCAAATGAGATGGTTACTATGGTGCTTACGGTGTGCCAGACACTATTTTAGATGTTTTATGTAGACTAATTTATTAAGTCTTCTTTTCAAGACAGTCTTGCTTTGTGACCCAGGCTGGAGTGCAGTGGCGCAATCTTGGCTCACTGCAACCTCCACCTCTGGGGTTCAAGTGATTCTCCTGCCTCAGCCTCCCCAGTAGATGGGATTACAGGCACGTGCCACCACGCTTAGCTAATTTTTGATGTTTTTTGTTTGTCTGCATTTTTTGAGACAGTTTTGCTCTTGTCGGCCAGGCTAGAGTGCAATTTGGGACAATCTTAGCTCACTGAAACCTCTGCCTCCTAGGTTCAAGCACTTCTCTCCTGCATCAGCCTCCCGAGTAGCTGGGATTACAGGCGCCTGCCACCATGCCTGGTTGGTTTTTTGTATTTTTAGTAGAGACAGGGTTTCTCCATGTTGGCCAGGCTGGTCTCGAACTTGTGACCTTAAGTATCTTCCCACCTCAGCTTCCCAGAGTGTTAGGATTACAGCTGTGAGCCACTGTGCCTGGCCTAACTTATTAAGTCTTTACAGCCTAATAAAATAGGTATTATTTTTATTTTCCCCCCAACTTTTTTCCTCAAGGTTACACAGCTGTTTGTAATAGAACCAGGATTCACATGATGACTTTTGGGCCCCCAAATTTCAGTATATATGAAATAAAGGTGTTGTAGAAATGTTTGTGGAAGTCTTAGGGATACAGAATGGAACAGCTTTCTTTTTTTTTCTTCTCCCGCTCCCCACCCGAGACAGTGTCTCCATCTGTCACCCAGGCTGGAGTGCAGTGGTACGATCTCGGCTCACTGCAGCCTCCACCTCCTGGGTTCAAGTGATTCTCCTGCCTCCGTCTCCTGAGTAGCTGGGACTACAGATGTGTGCCACCACACCTGGCTAATTTTTGTATTTTTAGTAGAGATGGGGTTTCATCATTTTGGCCAGGCTAGTCTCGAACTCCTGATCTCAAGTGATCTCCCCCCTCGGCCTCCCAAAGGGCTGGGATTACAAGCATGAGCCACCGCACCCAGCCCAGAATGGAGCTTTGAAAGAAATCACTGATTTTGCTTAAGCACAGAAGAAAGTAAAGCCAAGTTTGTGTTGTAGATCAAATAGAGACTGAACTTTATCAGGTAAACCGAGTTAACTTTCTATCTTGTAGTATGGATTTACTTAATCAATTCTGTGTAGTCTTTTTTTTTTTTTTTTTTTTTTTTTTTGAGTTTCGCTCTTGTTACCCAGGCCGGACTGCAATGGCACGATCTCGGCTCACGGCAACCTCCGCCTCCTGGGTTCAAGCAATTCTCCTGCCTCAGCCTCCCGAGTAGCTGGGACTACAGGCGCACACCACCATGCCCAGCTAATTTTTGTATTTTTAGTAGAGACGGGGTTTCACCATGTTGACCAGGATGGTCTCGATCTCTTGACCTCATGATCCACCCTCCTCGGCCTCCCAAAGTGCTGGGATTATAGGCGTGAGCCACCACGCCTGGCCTCCTGTGTAGTCTTAATCTGTAACTATTTCTTGTCTGATTGAAGGTCACTGGGAAAAAGTTTTTTTGTTTTTTTTGTTTTTTGTTTTTTTGAGTCGGAGTTTCGCTCTTGTTACCCAGGCTGGAGTGCAATGGTGCAATTTCGGCTCGTCGCAACCTCCGCCTCCTGGGTTCAAGCAATTCTCCTGCCTCAGCCTCCCGAGTAGCTGGGACTACAGGCGCACGCCACCATGCCCAGCTAATTTTTAAAAATATTTTTAGTAGAGACGGGGTTTCACCATGTTGACCAGGATGGTCTCGATCTCTTGACCTTGTGATCCACCTGCCTCGGCCTCCCAAAGTGCTGGGATTAGTAGGCGTGAGCCACCGTGCCCGGCTGGGAAAAAGTTTTAAACCTAGGAAGAAGACAATATTATTCCAGGTCTGAGTCAGAATTTCTTAAACTGGTTAACATGGAAGTTTTCTATCTTAGCAGCTGGTGCCACTCTGCAACACTTGTATGTATCATTAATTAGCCTAAGGATCAAGAAGTGGACTAGAAGTTGACTTCACGTCTGTTAGATGGATTAAGAACAATGGTCTTAAAGCACTTGAAAATATTGATGATTGTGTTTCAGCCTTCCTGGCACTGCACTTTACAATGTTTTATTTTTTCTATTGTGTGGTAACACATACTACTATATAAAGTTGAAACTTTTATTATTATTATTATTTTGAGATGGAGTCTCGCTCTTTCACCCAGCCTGGAATGCAGTGGTGCAATCTCGGCTCAGTGCAACCTCCGCCTCCTGGGTTCAAACTATTCTCCTGCCTCAGCCTCCTGAGTAGCTGGGATTACAGGTGCACACCAGCACATCTGGCTAATTTTTGTATTTTTAGTAGAGACAGCGTTTCATCATGTTGGTCAGGCTGGTCTCAAACTTTTGACCTCAGGTGATCCACCTGCCTCAGCTTCCCAAAGTGCTGGGATTACAGGTGTGAGCCGCCATGCCTGGCTTATTATTAATACATGTTTTTGAGACAGACTCTCACTCTGTTTCCCAGGCTGAAATGCAGTGGTGTGATCTCAACTCACTGCACGTCTGCCTCCTGGGTTCAAACAGTTCTCCTTCCTCAGCCTCCCTAGTAACTGAGATTACAGGGGCATGCCACCACACTCTGTTAATTTTTGTATTTTTAGTAGAGAAGGGGTTTCTCCCTGTTGGCCAAGCTAGTCTCTCCTTATGTTCAGTGGTCCGTTGGTGTCAACCTCCCAGAGTACTGGCATTACAAGCATGAGCCACAGTGCCCAGCCTGAAACTATTTTCTACAGGGTTTACTGTTTAAATTATTTAGTAGTTTATTTTTTAAAAACTCTTCCCCCCACCCCTGACGGAGTCTTGCTCTGTTGCCCAGGCTGGAGTGCAGTGGTGCGATCTCAGCTCACTGCAACCTCTGCCTCCGGGATTCAAGCAATTCTCCTTCCTCAGACTCCCAAGTTGCTGGAATTACAGGCATGTGCCACCACACCTGGCTAATTTTTGTATTAGTAGAGATGGGATTTCACCATGTTGGCCAGGCTGATCTCAAACTCCTGACCTCAGGTAATGTGCCTGCCTCTGCCTCCCAAAGTGCTTTATTACAGGTGTGAGCCACCACACCTGGCCTATTTTAAAAACCATTAAGCCACTCGAGGTACATACCATACTGAGATGAGACTCTGATGCTCAAAAACATAGATTAGAGAGCATAAGATTTGAAAGTGGCTGAAATTCTAGGAAAAAAATGTAGTTCCTCAACACACTTCAAAAAGCAAGCCCTTAAATAATTGTTAAAAATATATTAAGTGATACATACACCAACATTAAAATGAAAACTAGCACTTTAAAGTGGAAACTATGGTAAATTATTTATAAAATTTAATAAATGAAAAAAAATTAAAGAATAACCGAAACCTGTTCTTGAATTCAAAATGAGTTGGATGCTTTTCTTGGAAGTCCTGACCACAGGAATCAGTATGTTTATGTGACTGATAACAAAAATCAAGCACCTGCATTTCCAAATGATGCTGCTTTGAAATTACTGATAGTCAGCTATATCTGACATCTACCAGTGACATGGTTAAGACATTTTTACTAAATTGGTATTGTTGATTGTTACCTAAAACATATTTGGTGATTCCAGACATGGCGGCTCTGCTAGGGGGAATGTTTTCTGGGCAGCCACCTGGGCCCCCACAACCCCCGCCGGGCCTCCCGGGGCAAGCTTCTTCAGGCAGCTCCAGGCGCTCCTAGACCTTCCAACAGTACTTTGGTGGACGAGTTGGAGTCATCTTTCGAGGCTCGCTTTGCATCTTTGGTGAGTCAGGACTATGTCAGTGGCACTGATCAGGAAGAAATTCGAACTGGTGTTGATCAGTGTATCCAGAAGTTTCTGGATATCGCAAGACAGACAGAGTGTTTTTTCTTACAAAAAAGATTGCAGTTATCTGTCCAGAAACCAGAGCAAGTTATCAAAGAGGTGTTGGGGATAGATAGATATTCTCATAGTTTATCATGTCGGATCGTTGCCTGATGTGAATACGTGAATAACAGTGCAGGATGTCTCAGAACTAAGGAATGAATTACAGCGGAAAGACGCACTAGTCCAGAAGCACTTGACAAAGCTGAGGCACTGGCAGCAGGTGCTGGAGGACATCAATGTGCAGCACAAAAAGCCAGCCGACATCCCTCAGGGCTCCTTGGCCTACCTGGAGCAGGTATCTGCCAACATCCCTGCACCTCTGAAGCTACCCTGAGCAAAGGGCAAAGGCATTCGGACTGTGAGTGGGCTGGTGCTTGAGGTTGGCCACACATCTTTTCCTGTGGACTTGATTTTATTTTGGAAGAATTCTTTGCCAGATAATGAGTTCATTTTAGTTTTATGCTCCCATTGAAAAATTTTCCACTACTTTTATAAGCTATTACTTTCTTGAGTACTTTAAGGGTCTGTAGCTTGGATAAATCAAGTAAATTTTTTTTTTGTCTTTAGCAAAGTTTTGACTGTGAGTGTGATGACGCAGGTTCTTTTTTATAGTGGTTTTGCTTGTTTTTAAATTTTGTATGACTTTTCATCTTTTTTTCATCTTTTTATGTGTGTTTCCTGGAGTTTGATATGAAGGAAAAAAGCATAATAGCCTGAGAATTAGGAGAAGGGGATTTTAGTTGTAGGCCTTGGGATAATTACCCCTCAGTGGTGAGTAGAAAAGTATGTAAATTTGCTCTGTTTTAAGACTTTAAACTACCTCAAGAAGAGGAATCTAACACAGTATTATTTGTAATGTTTCCAGAGCTCTCAGAATGAGGGTTTTTTTGTAAATAGGTCAGAAGAGGATTGAACTATCTTGGGCTAGTGTAGTAATCTTACAGTAGGATCCTTAGGTTGATGCTGACCTCTGTTTGGGGTATGTTTATATTTTATGTGGTGTTTACTTTTTCTTTGATAAAGAGGGATGTAGTGGGAACAGTGATAGGCTAACATTTATTACATTTTGCAGTAATGAATCCGTTTAATGGGCAGACACTGTTTTCAGTAGTCTGACATTTGGGGTATAGGTGAGCTATGAGGGGCTAAAGCTTGCTGTGATTGTCTATTTCTGTTTTGAGTTTTTTTTGCATGTATCATTTTTATTTTACATTTTGGGAAGGGAAACATTTTCCGTTAAGGAAGGTTGTTGCCAGTGGATTTGACTCCAAGGGACTAGAGTGTCATGGTGAGGGTGGAGGGGATGCAGGGTGATCATTGGCTACTGAGCCTCCACAAAGAGCATGTGGCGCCTCTGCCTTTGGAAGGATATTTTGCTCTCTTGTTAGTTTTGCAGGCAACCTTGGATTCGCTGTTAAGTTGCTGTTAAGAAATGGAGACCAGCGTTGTTTCTGCCTCTCGATGGTTAGGTTTTCTGAGTTTTATAATCTCTTATTAGATCTTATTAGATCACATCTCTTTACCCAGAACAAATGCTTCCCTATCTTCTGACTGGCAGTACTCCTGTGGCTCTGTGCCTTGCCTCATTTTATTTTCTTCAGCCTTGAGGGCCCCTTCCCACATGCACTGACATCCACTCGTGTGCCTGGTCCCTGAAGCCTCCCAGCACCTGTTCTGTTGCATCCTCAAGGCATGGGACTTTGATCTCTTCTGCTGCCCTTGCTAGGTTCTCCCTGGTGGGTTAGAGCTTTGTATCAGTCTCTCTGCCCCTCACAATTGTGGATTTTTATCTACTCTAATTCAATGATGCTAATGAGAATTAGACATTATTCCCCTTACATATATAGGGACCATATAGTCTTTATCTTTTTGTTGTGTATATATATGGTATCTGGCAAATGCATCTGTGATTACCAGCCTGACACCAACAAATCCCTTCAGTTAGGATGTATAGATTAAACAAAGCTTTGAAAAGCTCATATGCTATGACCTCAAGGTTGTTAACCTGATCATCTCATGGTAATTAGAAACTCTGATTGGCAGCTTTATATTTCTTGATTAAAAACCTAAATAGACTGATTAGGTTTTAGGTATTCTTTCAAAGAGTTTCTTGATTAAAAGATTGAGAACTATCCTGTTTGGTGCTTAGTGAAAAGATTTTGAATTACTGTATGTAACAGTTATTGCCATTTCTTTATTAAATTCAGAAGCTTTTTTGCCAAATAAATAACAATTTTTCAAAAAAAAACATATTTGGTATATTTTCACATGAATAAGCGAACAAATAAATGACAAAGGTGAGGCCGGGCGCGGTGGCTCAAGCCTGTAATCCCAGCACTTTGGGAGGCCGAGGCGGGTGGATCCCGAGGTCAAGAGATCGAGACCATCCTGGTCAACATGGTGAAACCCCGTCTCTACTAATACAAAAAATTAGCTGGGCACGGTGGCGCGTGCCTGTAATCCCAGCTACTCAGGAGGCTGAGGCAGGAGAATTGCCTGAACCCAGGAGGCGGAGGTTGCGGTGAGCTGAGATCGCGCCATTGCACTCCAGCCTGGGTAACGAGCGAAACTCCGTCTCAAAAAAAAAAAAAAAAAAAAAAAAATGACAAAGGTGATTGGCCTTGATGGAAAGATTATTTGGAAAATCTGAACATTTCTTGCAGTTCAGAAGAGGAAAATACAAGAAACTGGTTTTCTAGCTGTTGCTTATAAGTTTCAATGTGAAGTTAAAGGATTAAAATAATGTCATCACGAAGGTATTTTTTTCCTTGAATATCTCTACTTTTATGGATAAACCGTAAATCATCTTTTATTGTTTTATGGGTAATCTCAAATTAGTTGTGTGTTTGGTTTGTTTTTTTTTTTAAATTTCTGACTACAAAGACTGAGAAGAGAAAATTTATTTTTAAGAAGTGATAATCTCATACAGTTGAGAGCATGGTAAATTTCCATGTGTCGTAGTAGATACCTCTCAGCATTTTCGGAGGCCAAGGCAGGATGATTACTTGAGCCCAGGAGTTTGAGACCAGCCTAACCAACGTGTTGAAACCCCCTCTCTTCCAAAACTATGAAAATTAGCAGAGCATGGTGGCGTGTGTCTGTAGTCCCAGCTCTAAGTGGGAGAGGATAGTTTGAGCCTGGGAGGCAGAGGTTATAGTGAGCCTGGGCAGTGCACTCCCAGGTACGATGCCATTCCACTCCAGCCTGGGTGATGGAGGAGCCAGACCCTGTCTCAAAAAAAAAGAAAAGCTAAAGATCTCTTCATTTTTTTCTGTACCTTCTAAGAAACTGAAGTTGGCGTGGGCTTATTTCAGTAATTCTGCTAAATAACCCTCTGAAAGAATGTCTACGGACTTACAGGTAATCTTTAAGGAAATTTAGATCTGGAGCAACTGTTTGCTTCTGTTCTCCATGAATTTTCAGGGTATGTCAAAATTTTCAGAAATATTTTAGTATTCTAGTTTTTTTAATTGGAGAAGAAGCCAATAACAAAAGTCAGATTCTCATGAAATGGGTGGTAGAATATTGACTGACACATTTCCTAACTATACATAGGAATGATATTCAGATTTGTTTAGATGTTGAATGTGAAGCTAACATTTTTTTTTTTTTTTTTTTTTTTTTTTGAGACGGAGTTTCGCTCTTGTTACCCAGGCTAGAGTGCAATGGTACGATCTCAGCTCACCACAACCTCCGCCTCCTGGGTTCAGGCAATTCTCCTGCCTCAGCCTCCCGAGTAGCTGGGACTACAGGCACGCGCCACCGTGCCCAGCTAATTTTTTTGTATTTTTAGTAGAGACGGGGTTTCACCATGTTGACCAGGATAGTCTTGATCTCTTGACCTCGTGATCCCCACCCGCCTTGGCCTCCCAAAGTGATGGGATTACAGGCGTGAGCCACCGCGCCCGGCCGAAGCTAACATTTTTAAACAACTTAAAATTGTATCATAAAATAGTTTTAAGTTCCAGGTTGTTTTGCGTTGTCTATAAAAATGAATTTTTAAGCTCATTTGTTAAGAATTTGGTTATTAAGATTGTGGTAAATGGCATTTGTGAAGTGAAATTGTGGATAATGATAGTTTTTAGGGGGTGGAGGTGCTTTCTTTTTGGAAGTGAAAGGTTCTGCATTGATGGGCATTTACGCTATTATACAGAGATTTAAAATAGGTAAATTGGATTTTGATAATAACTGTTCTGCCAAAGCTACTATATTCAAAATTGTTTTAATTGCTAGTGTAATTTAAAGACAATTTTATAATTACAGGGTAAAACATATAGTAAAAGAAGCTAATCTTTTGTAAATAGTAAATGTATCAATATTGTACTACCTTTACTAATAGGCAGTGAGTCTTATGTGAATGAGCCCTTAGAAATGGCTAGTATGTCTTGGTCAGCATTGACATGATAGAAGAACTGCTTTCATAAATGCTTTTTCAACAGTGCTGCCATGTCTAGTTTCTCTCAACTTTTGTTCTAATAAAACCATTTTAAAGAATTTGGTTTGTGGTTTGATCCAAAATCCAACTTAAGATGCTTTTCACTAATTTTACCCTAATATCCTTGATGGAGCTGCTTTTTAAGTTGAAAGTGAGTATCTTAAAAATACTAAGGTTGTCGTTATGGAATTACACGTTGTCATGGGATTTACATTGTTTGTCTTGCCTCTTTTCTGAGTTTTTCTGACATCCATTTTCTGTTTGTCTTAAGGTTATCCTTTACCTTTGCTTCTCGTAACTTTTTCCTTTTGTAGATCCACTGTTTTCCTATGAGCTACCAAAATACGTAATTGAGAGCTCTGTAATCTGACAACCATATTTCCTTAAAATATGGCCATTTAAAAAATTTTAAACATAATTGTAATACTATTATATAATTTCTCTTAGGGAAAAATAGTTCAAAAGACTGACTTTTCAGTAATACAAAGCTCTGGCTACAACATGAAGGTCAAAGCTGCAAACATTTTTATTTTGAAAAACCCTCTAAAGGTTTTGACTTTTAAAAATATGTGTGAAAATTTAGAGGGTCCACCACCATTTACATAGCATCTCAACCACCGTTCTGTGTGGCATTCATAAGACAAATCAAAGAAACTTTCATCCAAAGAAGTCCACTTACTTTCGTCTTTATTAATCTTAAAGCTTAAGTAGTTTACATAGTGGATCTTGTCTAGAACTATTAATAGTTTCTTTGGTGTCTTTTCTCAAATTCATCTTTCTTGGTGTGCAAAAACATCTTCCTGTAACTCTAGCCACCTCTTATAGCATTTCTGTGTCTTTTAAAATTTGATTATATCTATTTTTAAAAACCTAGTTTAAATCTTTCTTGCCTGCAACTTTTTTTTATACTTCCTCTGCCACTGTATTTGTCCATTGTATCCTTGCTTTAATCTATCATTGGTGGAATTGGTCCTGTACATAGACTTGTAACTACTGGATATTGTCTGGTTTTACTGTTAAAGTTTAACATACTAGGCTACCAGTGCTGAGTGTATTGGTGATCAAAAAATATAAAACGTAACCGAGCAGTGCCTCATAGAGTTCTGTACCAAACAACTTCAGGTTTACTTCTGTATGTAGCTATGATTATAAAATTGTTTCACTGAAGATGTTATGTATATCTTTTAACTAATATTTTATGATAATCATGATGTAAATGATTTGCAAATTCTTATGTGACAGTTTTTGAGGTACAACAATAACGATTTAAGAAAGAAAACAGTTTCATCTAGAAACACTGTCTTGGGGGGATCATAATCCGAACTTAAATTTTCCAGGTGTTTTGGGCTATTCTTGTGAAAAGTTTACAGGAAACTGTAACCAAGATCTTATTTTCATTTTTACCTGTTTTGTGCTCTAGATGTGCTATGTAACCCTGAGCATTAAATAAGTACTGATGGATGCTAATTTGGGGAGTTCCCTTCTTTAAATCACCTGTATTTCCTGTAACTAGGTTTTTTTCTTGGGAGGGCTCCTATTCCTGTACTGACCAGAGTTAGTTCTCCTTACTTTAAAAAGATTAGATATGAAGTACGCACTGCCTGATAGAGGATGGTCAGTAAGAAGGCAGTTAGTTATATAACTTAAATTTGGGCAGCAATCCTTAAAACTACAGGAAGTGACTTATTTTTCTTATTCACATCTGTCTTCACCTCAAATTGATTTTGCTATATAAAGGTCTCAGCTATTGTATTTGGTCTTATATCTTATATTAGGTACTTCAAACCTAAGCTTCATTTACTTGTGATTTTACTTGGTCTTTCCGATAGTGATAACAGGTCTCATTTTCCAAAGCACAGTACAACTGATTCATCTTTGACTTGCTGACCTTGATTTTTTTTTTGTTTTTAGTCTTCTCCTGGAACTTAAGCATCATACTATAGGGTGTATTTTTATTCTTCTAAAAGAAGAAACCCATCTATATTTTTACTGAAATTTTGATGTACTCAGACATCTAACCTTTCAATTTACGTGTTTTTAAACTCAGTATGAAATTCCCTTTAATAGTTAAGCTTTAGCATGAAATACTGCTTTTTAAATATCTATATGCAGGCTCTGCATACATCAGGAATCTGTTTAAGATATGTAATAAATTCCTTGTAAGTTTGAGATCTTAAATGTTTTTTTTTTTAATCAACATGATGCATAAGTTTTTTTTTTCTTAAAAAAACGGCATCTGCTTAAAGGGATTTATGACTAAAATTGCTTATTTTTCTACAGAGTTGTCTGCTGGTTCTCAGCTTGAAGAAGATTCTGCAGTCCTTATTGATCCTTTTTCTTGGCGTTACCATTTTTTGAAGCAAAGTTAACCTAGCTTTCTAGTTTGAGCTTTCTTTTTGGCCGTCTTTAAAAAAATTTTTTTTAATCTATAAAATAGACAAGAGCTAGTTCTACAATGTCCAAGTCATTCCAGCAGTCATCTCTCAGTAGGGACTCACAGGGTCATGGGCGTGACCTGTCTGCGGCAGGAATAGGCCTTCTTGCTGCTGCTACCCAGTCTTTAAGTATGCCAGCATCTCTTGGAAGGATGAACCAGGGTACTGCACGCCTTGCTAGTTTAATGAATCTTGGAATGAGTTCTTCATTGAATCAACAAGGAGCTCATAGTGCACTGTCTTCTGCTAGTACTTCTTCCCATAATTTGCAGTCTATATTTAACATTGGAAGTAGAGGTCCACTCCCTTTATCTTCTCAACACCGTGGAGATGCAGACCAGGCCAGTAACATTTTGGCCAGCTTTGGTCTGTCTGCTAGAGACTTAGATGAACTGAGTCGTTATCCAGAGGACAAGATTACTCCTGAGAATTTGCCCCAAATCCTTCTACAGCTTAAAAGGAGGAGAACTGAAGAAGGCCCTACCTTGAGTTATGGTAGAGATGGCAGATCTGCTACACGGGAGCCACCATACAGAGTACCTAGGGATGATTGGGAAGAAAAAAGGCACTTTAGAAGAGATAGTTTTGATGATCGTGGTCCTAGTCTCAACCCAGTGCTTGATTATGACCATGGAAGTCGTTCTCAAGAATCTGGTTATTATGACAGAATGGATTATGAAGATGACAGATTAAGAGATGGAGAAAGGTGTAGGGATGATTCTTTTTTTGGTGAGACCTCGCATAACTATCATAAATTTGACAGTGAGTATGAGAGAATGGGACGTGGTCCTGGCCCCTTACAAGAGAGATCTCTCTTTGAGAAAAAGAGGGGCGCTCCTCCAAGTAGCAATATTGAAGACTTCCATGGACTCTTACCGAAGGGTTATCCCCATCTGTGCTCTATATGTGATTTGCCAGTTCATTCTAATAAGGTGAGTTAACGCAACAGATGCTTCTAATTTCTTTTACATTGTAGTGCCTATTTACCTATATCTTTTACTCTAATTCTGTAGTCTGATGACATTGAGTTGATCAAGCATTTTTAAACTTTTGAGAACACTTACTTTATTTGGAAGGTAATTGTTTTTGAGCATTTTAAACCAGGGCTTTACATTAATACATTCTGCCTAGATTACTTCTGGCCACAAAGCTGTCATCCACTGAGATTATCTTGTTGGTTTTTGGCATCAATATGTTCTTCTTAATCATATATTTAAGCAGGTTTTTTTTGTCTGCTTTGTTGAATTAAGTATTTTTTTTGCAGTCAATGTGCTCTGCCATTTAGGATGCTAGATTTCAGCTCTCCATCTGTCTTGATTGCTGATTTGTACGTAGTAAAGATGTATCCTTGAACAATTCTCTTTTTTTCCTTATCTGTGGCTACAGGGAAAGAGTTAATGTAGAGCCCTGGTGTTTGTTTCAGTATGTTTCATATTTTAGATTAGTTCATTCTTCTTTTTTAATTTCCCTTTAACACAAACTCTCATACTATGACTGAAATTTTTCATCATTTTTTTTCTCCTTTTCCACGACTTTCTTAAACATACTTCAAAACTCACTTTTTATTATCCCATATTGCATCTATCCCTTTAGAGACTTGGACAAATCAACTACTACAGTATCCTGCTCTGTGTTCCTCATAAACAAATTCTTTTTCTGAGTTAGGCTTAGACTTCTGATATAGCCATTTGAAAAGAAAATCTAATTCTCCTTTGCTTTAATTATCACATCTGGCAAAATGGGAACTTTTTCAAAATGCCCTTTTAAATATGTTGTCCTTTCTCTTTCAACTTTTTCAGTGTTACTTGTTCTGACTTTTTTCCCCCCAATATATGGTGCAGTTGACTTAAAGTCATCATTATAGCACCCCACTAGCTCGATCTATAATCTGTGACCATCCATTTTTCCTGATGTGCTCTACTTAACTGGAACAAGTTGCTGCCATGAAATTGATTTGATGGTTACTATTATAGGGTTTTTCTTTACAATAACATCTGGAAGGGTCATTTTCTTTTCATAGCAATCCTTGGATAAGCATTTTTTAGTGAGTATTGATTTTTTTTTTAGTGACTAAATCATACCATTAATGATATTGTTTTTAATATTCTGTTAAGGACTATTACCAGTCACTCCCTTTCCTTATGTTTGGATCTCAGTATTTTTGGCTTTTAATCTTTAGTCTGTACCAAAGTAAATTAACATAAATGCTAAATTTAGGTTCATTTAAACATTTAAGAAGATGTATTTTGATTAAGAACTATAACCCCAAACTATGAAAGTCAGCAAATTTTAATTGATATATATTTTGCATGTTAACTTTTCCTAAATTTGTTGGCTATACTAAATATATCATGGAATTCGTTTTAGTTTTTGATTAGCACTAAACTTTAAATTTTAGGTCCCAGGTGAATTTATAGAATGAAAAGTTCCATTAAACATTGGTGACTCCAATTTTTCTATATTATTTCTTGCCTGTTTATAAGGACATAATAGCAGAAATGGCAATATGACCAATGTTCTCAGAAAGGATTTCTAAATTCTGAGGGAAATAAATAGTTGCAGTGTCTCAAATGAGAGTGATATTAAGGGACTTAAAATCTTTGCTACTTGGAGTCATTAAGCTTTTGGGACATAAAGGAACACAACGGAGCCATGGGAGGACTTATATCAGAGGAAAGTTTCTGTTTTTATGTATGATTATGCTTTTTTCTCTCCAAATTTTGCTACCTTCTAGTTCCTGAAGAAGGCTAATAACGTAAATGGATCTAAGTTAACAAAAGAGCAGTTTTTATATATTTGATGAAACTTTGGATTCAAGAGTAAGATACCCTACCCTAGTGCAAGAGGTATTTTTAGCCTGTAAAAATGCTTACTTAGGTCCTCGCCAGTTTTGGTATTCTGCCAAAAACTGAGTACATTTGAGAACAATTTTAGAGGTCTTTTGTTTAATTCTGTGGTTTAAATTTGTAAATTGAACCAGCTTTAAGAAGTTTAAACACGTGGATTATCTGAATTTCTAGTTTTCTAGTTGCTTTACTATATTTTCTATGTATATGTATTCTATTGAAAAAATATTTAAATATTCACTTTAGCAGTGGACCCTTCTCATTTTATAACTGCTACAGATATGACCTTAGAGAAAATTTCTGTGATGGAAGTAGATAATGAACATTTTTTAAATATTTAATCCTGCTCTCTGGTATTGCTGCATAACTTGGAAAATCTGCTCTTTTTACTTAGTGGTATTGTTAAATAGTCTACATGATCAGAAGTTCTTATTGTGAAATAAGAAACTTAAGTAGAAAATGATTTAATTTGTCATGGAGTGTCATTATCTTTAGTTGACTTTAAGTGATGGTGTTGCTTTTATTTCTTTCTAGGTCATTTTAGAACATCAAATTGCTTTTCTATGCAATCTCAAACTTTCTCAGCCTCCTTTCACTTAAAGAAAATTACCCACTACAGTCCTTTGGCTGTCTTGTCACTTGAGTTTATATTAATATTTTTTCTTTTAGTATTAAAAGTCATTAAGTTACACTTTTTTCTGCCATTCTTCCCAAATTCCTTTTTCTTTCTATAAGGTATCTCAAATACATCAAGGTGAATGTAGTTTTCCTACAGAAATATCTGAATTTAAAAAGTGCATGAATCCTTTATTCTGTTTTTGCAGGAGTTATCTCAGTGTAGAGTCCAAGGATATAGATTTTTTATAAAGCCCTTTCACTTAGTCCTCACCATAAACCAAGCAGTAATAGATCAGTAGTACAGATTAGTCATGGGTGAGTTGGGGAGGTACGTGACTGATTTTCTGATCTTGACCTTCTATCACTTCGAAAGACCAGACACACTTTTCCTGTAAGTTTGAACCTTTAAAGAACATGGGGGATTGGATATAATTTCTGTTCAGCTACGTACCCTTTCCAGCTCATATGAATTAAGCGTGTCTAGTAGAATAACATTTATTCCTCTCCCGGAACTTAAGGATATTTTCAGTAAAATCTGAATATTTTTAGTTCAGAGAATTCCAAGTTAATGGGTATTTGTTTAATTAATCCTTTTTTTGAGAAGGAGTCTCACTGTGTCGCCCAAGCTGGAGTGCAATGGCATGATCTTGGTTCACTGCAGCCTTTGCCTTTCGGGTTCAAGCAGTTCTCTTGCCTCAGCCTTCCAAATATCTGACAGGCGTGCATCACCATGCCCAGCTGATTTTTTTGTATTTTCAGTAGAGACAGGATTTCACTGTCTTGGCCAGGCTGGTGTCCCAACTCCTGACCTCAGGTGATTCTCCTGCCTTGGCATCCCAAAGTGCTGGGATTACAAGCCTGAGTGCCACGTCCAGCCAAGGCTTCTAAATTTTGTGAACTTTACCTGTGGCTCCTCTGGCTTACAGCCATTTTTATTTTCTTTTACTATGTATTTTTATTTTATTGAGAAAGGATCTTGCTTTGTCACCCATGCTGGAGTGCAGTTACATGATCTCTGCTCACTGCAACCTCCACCACCCAGGCTCAAGCTAGGCTCGCTCCACCATGCCCAGCTTTTTTTTTTTTTTTTTTTAATAGACATCAGGTTTCACTATTGCCCGTCCTGCTCTCAAAGTGCTGGGCTCAAGTGATGCACCTGCCTTGGCCTTCCAGAGTGCTGGGATTATATGCATGAGCTACTGTGCCTGGCCTTTACAGCCATTTAAAAAATGGTCTCCATCCATCCTGGTCAACATGGTGAAACCCCGTCTCTACTAAAAATACAAAAAATTAGCTGGGCATGGTGGCGCGTGCCTGTAATCCCAGCTACTCAGGAGGCTGAGGCAGGAGAATTGCCTGAACTCGGGAGGCGGAGGTTGCGGTGAGCCAAGATCGCACCATTGCACTCCAGCCTGGGTAATAAGAGTGAAACTCCATCTCAAAAAAAAAAAAAAAAAAAAAAAAATGGTCTCCAACAAGTCAGTGGTCTGTTACTTTACAGTTGAAACTTTAGATATCCCAAATAGCTGATTGTAGAGCCAGCTGGAGAGATCTTGAGTTCCTTAGCTATTAGCCATTATTTTAAAAACAATCTAGCTTGAGAGACATGGAAATAGTAGTTTATAGCTTCCAACATTTTAAGGAAGGTACTATTCTTTTTTTTTTTTCAAAGGTATTATTCTATTTGGATGAGTTCCATCTTAGTTCTTTCACAGGATTTTATTTTATTTCGCCAGACTGTAGTGCAATGGCACAATCTTGGCTCACTGCAATTTCTGCCCCCAGGTTCAAGTGATTCTCCTGCCTCAGCCTCACAAGTAGCTGGGATTACCAGTACCCGCCAGCATACCTGGCTAATTTTTTTTTTTGGACAGAGTTTTGCACTGTTGCCTGGGCTGGAGTGCAATGACACGATTTCGGTTCACTACAACGTCTGCCTCCCAGGTTCAAGCAATTCTCCTGCCTCAGCCTCCCGAGTAGCTGGGATTATAGGTGCCCGCCACCATGCCTGGCTAATTTATTGTGTTTTTAGTGGAGATGGGGTTTTACTATATTGGCCAGGCTTGTCTTGAACTCTCCTGACCTTGTAATCCACCCACCTCTGCTTCCCAAAATGCTGGGATTACTGACGTGAGCCACTATGCCCAGCCAATTTTTGTATTTTTAATAGAGATGGTTTCAACATGTTGGCCAGGTTGGTTTTGAACTCCTGACCTCAGGTGATCCTCCCACCTCTGCCTCCCAAAGTGCTGGGACTATGGGTTTGAACCACCACACCTGGCCTTTCACAGGATTTTAGATAATTTTACTAGAGCATAAGAATGTATGTAAACTTTTGTAATGTAAATGTAAACCAGTGTGTTTTTTTAAATTGGATTCCATTTATAAAATACCAATCTGCAGCTTTTTGAAAGCATGTATCTTGTAATTTGGTACTTTAATTTAGTTTAGCTCTCAGTGAGATGGCCCCCTTTAAAAACACATTGCCTGACCATGTTTTATATTCTAAATATAATTGTATTGGGTAGTGTGGGTGTTACAGGAATTACCTCAATTTGTGGGAATTTGTGAAACATCAATAATAGTTGTAAAGCAGGAAAACAAGACTGCTTTATATTCAGTGCAGTAAGTTTGCCTTTTTTTTTTAGTATGTTCCCTGTGCCTGGCAAGGGTCTGATAAGCAGTTTACCTTTATTAACTCATTTGCTTTTCACAATAACCCTATGAGACTATTGTCCCAGTGAATTTAAATAACACAGGCCAAAGATTCACATCTCTGTAATTTGGGAATGGAACCTAGGCAGTCTAGCAGCAGAGCCCACTTCTTCTAACTTACTTTCTTACATTGCCTGAAAATTTAACTCATTTATATCTGTATTTTTTTTTCTAAAAGAAATTTATTTGAATAAGAGTTACTTTTTCAATTTAAAATAAACTCTGAAAGAGTGAATAGTGATAGAATGTTATGTTTCCCTCCCTAAATTTGGAAAGAGGCATTTCTTAAATTTGCTTCTTTATTTTGGGGAAATATAAAGGGAGTTTAATATTTTGATAAATGAGATTCATTTTCTAGAAAAGCCATTCCTGTTGAATCATGTTAGCTTTTTATGGTAATGCTAATCATGTGTATTTTTCATTCACTATGTATTTAGTAGGTAGTAAACCTGAAACATCCTCAAAAGTTGGATGTGATTACAGTTTTTGTTTTTGTTTTGTTTTGTTTTGTTTTGAGACGGAGTCTTCGTCACCTAGGCTGGAGTGTGATGGTGCAATCTCAGCTCACTGCAACATCTGCCTCCCGTGTTCAAGAGATAATCCTGCTTCTGCCTTCCAAGTAGCTGGGACTACAGGCGTGCACCACCAGGCCTGGCTAAGTTTTGTATTTTTTGTAGAGGTGGGGTTTCACCACGTTGACTAGGCTGGTCTCAAACTCCTGGTCTCAAAAGATTCACCCACCTCAGCCTCCCAAAGCGCTGGGATTACAGGCATGAACTATCGTGCCTTGCCTAAAAGATTCTATTTTTAAACTAATTGTTCACATTTATAGCATATATCTTCTAGAAAGGTAGATATAAACATGGATGTTTCCTCATTCAGAGTGCTATAAAATAGCAATTCTATTTCCATACAGTGAATACTTAGTTTGGTCCACAGTAAAAATTAATAAGCCTTGCTGATCTCAAGGTTAGTTACTACTCTTGATCTTTATTAACTCTATGTCTTTTCTCTGTCAAATCTCTTAAGTATGTTGGCAAGTGATCCAGCTTTTCCAAGAATGTGCATAGCGTATTTGAGGGCAGGATCAAGCTTCAAGGATTCAGAGAAATGGTTTTAAATTAAATCAATGCAATATAGTGAATGGCAGGTGTTTGTACAGCCTATGATACTGCATAGCCATTAATGTCCTAGAATTTGAATGGTTCAGATGAAAATATTTTAGCTTTATTTTTTGTTAATTCTACTAATTTACTTTGCTGCAGGAGTGGAGTCAACATATCAATGGAGCAAGTCACAGTCGTCGATGCCAGCTTCTTCTTGAAATGTAGGAGTTTGAAATACCTTTAAAACATCCTTATCGTGAATCAGAATCAGCCATTCTTGGTTTTTGGGAGTTCATCATTTACTTTTAATATCCACAGTGTTATTATCACATAGTGGTACTGTATGGGCAATACTATTCACAAGTAAAATGTTTAGATCTGGAAATTTCATATTGAATATTAGATGCAGTAATAATGATATTTTGTTATTTAACATTATTTCTAGGATACATACACATTGGTCATTGTACAAATCGAAAGAATTTTTACTAGACATAGTTGAAAGATAGTATTTGATATATACAGTGGATTCACAGCATTTTTAATAGTAAGTGCTCTAAAAATATAAAAGATACAGAAAAAAGGGTAGGTTATTAAAAGATTCTAAATAGTTGTCCAACAAAATCCTTGGTGTTGTATTCTTTTGCTTTTGAGATCTTTGGTTTTGAGTTCAGGCTGCTACCATGAAATGGAATTCCTAAGGAAACTCCCTGCTTAAGGAGCACACAGTGTCCATTGTTGACTGGAGTTGTAATTTTCATATATGCTTAGCTCTGTTGGGGCTGTTCTTTCTTTCTAATGTCACAACTCAGCTATGCTCTTGGTATTAATATTGGAGAAGGGAAATCTGTGCTCTATTCTTGTTTCTATGTAACCCATATTTCTAATTCTTTGTGCAACACTTTGTACAATTTAACAAATACAGGAAAAACTTAATTTCAACATTATCTACATTTGCAAGCAATATGAAACAAGTTTATTCTCATTCATGTGGATTATTTTGAAGTTTGGAAATTTTTCTTTTGAAATATCTATATGAAATGCTTTAAAACTATGTTTCTAACACTTAGACTCTCAGATATCTTTACTAATAAATGATCTCTATTTTAGAGGCCAAACAAGGCTGCTTTGTGAAAAGGACAGTTTTATTTTAAAGTTAATTTTCTGGTCTTTTTAAAGCTACCCAGAATGGAATCCTGACAATGATACAGGACATACAATGTAAGTTAAATTTTTTAAGCTACCATTTGTAAAGGAGATCAATGTAAGGAATTCAGGTTTAACTTTCAACATTTCATGAACAAAATATTCTTAGAATTTCTTTACTGAAAATGAGAGTTTGATAAAATTCACTTTGGTTTACAATTTTTAGAATATATATGTAGTAATTTGTGTTCTTTTATTGTTAATGTAGACTTTTCCCTAGTTACTTCACATATACTCTGAAAGATTGAAGTGGTTGTGGTCATACATGGGGTGCTTTATTGGAAATAATTAAATTTTAATTATTTCCAATGGACCTCTTTATCATGATTTATATTTTATGTTTTTACTTTAGGGGTGATCCATTCATGTTGCAGCAGTCTACAAATCCAGCACCAGGAATTCTGGGACCTCCACCTCCCTCGTTTCATCTTGGGGGACCAGCAGTTGGACCAAGAGGAAATCTGGGTAATTATATAAAATTCATGTTACTTTTCCCTAAGTAGCTCTTACTGAACATTTTTATTTTTATTTTATTTATTTATTTTTTTGAGATGGAGTTTCGCTCTTGTTGCCCATGCTGGAGTGCAAGGGCGCCATCTCGGCACACTGCAACCGCTCTACCTCCCAAGTGCAAGTGATTCTCCTGCCTCAGCCTCCAAAGTGGCTGGGATTACAGGCACCCACCACCAGGCCCAGCTAATTTTTGTATTTTTAGTAGAGATGGGGTTTCACCATGTTGGCCAGGCTGGTCTCTAACTCCTGGCCTCAGGCCATCCACCCGCCTCAGCCTCCCAAAGTGCTGGGATTACAGGCATGAGCCACTGCCTGGCCAAAAATTTTTACATATTTATGTATTAGAGACAGAGTGTCACTCTGTCACCTAGGCTGGAGTGTAATGGTGTGATCTTGGCTCACTGCAATCTCTGCCTCTCGGGTTCAAGCAATTCTCATGCTTCAGCCTTTCCCAAGTAAATGGGATTATAGACGCGTGCCACCACACCCGGCTAATTTCTGTATTTTTGGTTGAGACAGGGATTTTTCTGTTGCCCAGGCTCGTCTCAAACTCCTGGCCTCAAATGATCCATTGGCCTCAGCTTCCCAAAGTGCTGGGATTAGAGGTGTGTAAACCACTATGCCCAGCCCCTTACTGAAAATTAAAGGCAATGATTGTAGGTGAAAGAAGCCTCATTCAAATATTACTACTGAGAAGTAACATTGCATGAAAAGTGATGGTAATCATGTATTCGTAAGAGCTTTTCATTTGTGTTTGGAAGATGTGTGTTTTTCAGTAAATTGTTTTTTTAAGCAAATGTATTGATTACAAGACTGAAAACTTTCTCCTCCCATAAAGGTGCTGGAAATGGAAACCTGCAGGGACCTAGACACATGCAAAAAGGCAGAGTGGTCAGTAATAAAGCTTTTGCTTTTGATGTATTTACAATTTGGAGGAATATCATTTGCCTTAAATCCTTACTAGTTGAATCTGTTTTATGGTCCATATAGGAAGATTGCTATAGTTTGAAAACCATCAGGTTTTTATATGACTTTGATAATAATTAAAACTTTAATTAAATTTTATCTGCCCATATCCAGTGAGCTCACCTTGATTTAGCATTTTAGAAGGTTTGCTGTCCAGTTATGTGTATGATATTTAATTTAAAAATCACTGCAGAGACTATGTTTTGACACTTTGGAGTAGTTTAACAATTTGGTTATGGTCAGAACTTAGTTCAGTAATGTTTAATGTGTAGTTTTAAAATTCTCTAGAATGTTGCCAGTTGTTATTTTACTTACTCTCTTCTGGTTAATTGTAGATTATAAAAAGTTCTAATGTATAACTGGTTTTATGTTGCTTTAAAGAGACCTAATTGCTTGTTTCTTTTCCTCTAACGGATAGGAAACTAGCAGAGTTGTTCACATCATGGATTTTCAACGAGGGAAAAACTTGAGATATCAGCTATTACAGCTGGTGGAACCATTTGGAGTCATTTCAAATCATCTGATTCTAAATAAAATTAATGAGGTATGAGTAGAAATAATGGTATTATTCATTTATTCATACCACTAATATATTTTCTATAGGAGTTAAATGATTTTGGCCGAGAGAGGTGGCTCACGCCTGTAATCCCAGCACTTTGGGAGGTGGAGGCGGAAGCGGGCAGATCACAAGGTCAGGAGATCAAGACCATACTGGCCAACATGGTGAAACCCCATCTCTATTTTTAAAAATACAAAAAATTAGCTTGGTATGGTGGCGCACACCTGTAGTCCCAGCTACTCGGGAGCTGAGGCAGGAGAATTGCTTGAACCCAGGACGCGGAGATTGCAGTGAGCACAGATCGCACCACTGCACTACAGCCTGGGTGACAGTGCAAGACTCCGTCTCAAAAAACAAAAAAGAATGAAATGATTTTGTATTAGAAAAATAAAACTCAAGGTAATCTTAAATTTATCAAATATGGAATGTAGTAGAAGAAAAGGCCAGTAGTTGATAAATGTCAGTAATAATTAGAATACTAATGGATTATTATAAATTTATAGACTATGATCCTTAGATAGTAATTGTTCTTATACTACTGTAAGAGCTGTAAAAGGAAAATTCTGTGGAAAGCCATATCAGATTTATACCAAAATGATGGTGTTAAGTCATTATTTTTAGTCCAGTAGGCATAGTAAATGATAAAGTAATGCAGTAGAATGACTAATGTGAGGTAGCCTTTATAATAAAACAGTAAATTGGCAACATTGTTTTTTTTGGAGTTTTATTTTGTTTCTTTGTTTTGGGAGATGGAGTCTTGCTCTGTCTCCCAGGCTAGAGTGCAGTGGCACGATCTTGGCTCAATGGACTCGGCCTCCCCAGCTCAAATGATTCTCCTGCCTCAGCCTTCCGAGTAGTTGGGAGTACAGTCGCCCACCATCATACTGGCTAATTATTGTATTTTTAGTAGAGATGGGGTTTCACAATGTTGCCCATGCTAGTCTCCTGACGTCAGATGATCCACCTGCCTTGGTTCCCAGAGTGGTGGGATTACAGGCTTCAGCCACTGTGCCTGGCCAACATTGTTTTGTTTTATTTTTTCATTCTTTTTTTTTTATTATTGCATTTTAGGTTTTGGGGTACATGTGAAAAACATGCAAAATTGTTGCATAGGTGCATACGTGGCAGTGTGATTTGCTGCCTTCCTCCCCTTCACCTATATGTGACATTTCTCCCCATGCTATCTCTCCCCAACTCCCCACCCCCCGCTGTCCCCCCTACTCCCCCCCAACAGACCCCAGTGTATAGTGCTCCCCTCCCTGTGTCCATGTGTTCCCATTGTTCAACACCCGTCTATGAGTGAGAACATGCAATGTTTAATTTTGTGTTCTTGTGTCAGTTTGCTGAGAATGATGGTTTCCAGGTTCATCCATGTCCCTACAAAGGACGCGAACGCATCGTTTTTGATGGCTGCATAATATTCCATGGTGGATATGTGCCACATTTTTCCTGTCCAGTCTATCATTGATGGGCATTTGGGTTGGTTCCAGGTCTTTGCTATTGTAAACTGTGCTGCAATGAACATTCATGTGCATGTGTCCTTATAGTAGAACGATATATAATCCTTTGGATATATACCCAGTAATGGGATTGCTGGGTCAAATGGAATTTCTATTTCTAGGTCCTTGAGGAATCGCCATATTTTTTCATTCTTTAAAGTATTTCCTATTTAGTGATTAAATATATCTGGAAAGATTTAGGGCAGTGGTTTTTTATAGAAAAAAAATTTAGTTCAATGTGAAAAGGCTGATTGGAAAAAATAATGAAGTAATTTTTTGTACAATTTCAGGCATTTATTGAAATGGCAACCACAGAGGATGCTCAGGCCGCGGTGGATTATTATACAACCACACCAGCGTTAGTATTTGGCAAGCCAGTGAGAGTTCATTTATCCCAGAAGTATAAAAGAATAAAGGTAATGTTTATTTTTTTCAAGCTGTGTATCAGTTTAATAAATAATTTCAATATTTATTAACTTTGGTTATTTAACATTACTGCTGAGGCCGGGTGTGGTGGCTTACACCTGTAATCCTAGCACCTTGGGAGGCCAAGGTGAGAAGGATTGCCTGAGGCTCGGGAGTTTAGCCTGGGCAACGTAGCAAGACCTTGTGCCTATAAAAATAAAATAATTGGTAAAAACTAGGATATTCTAAACTGTTGACTAATTATTACTGCACATCTGTCCTTTTGTTGTTATTAAAGAAACCTGAAGGAAAGCCAGATCAGAAGTTTGATCAAAAGCAAGAGCTTGGACGTGTGATACATCTCAGCAATTTGCCTCATTCTGGGTATTCTGACAGTGCTGTCCTCAAGCTTGCTGAGCCCTATGGGAAAATAAAGAATTACATATTGATGAGGATGAAAAGTCAGGTAATATACATAAGGAAGTTCTAGAGAAGACAATTTGTCAAAATGATTTAAGATTTTTCAGTATGGGGCTGGGCGTGGTGGCTCATGCCTGTAATCCCAGCACAAAAAAAGAAAAAAGGTGGGGGAGGAGAACATCTTTTGTATTTATCTTTCTTTGTCTTAAACACTTTTGTAATTCAACAATTCAAGTTTGTGTCCTTCCAGACTTTATCTTTCTTACAGTGTTTTAATATTTTCTAAGCTTATTACTTTCTTGCAGAAAGAGTCTGTATAGATGATTTGGTATTTGGCACTATGGTGATTCTTGGGGATTTTGTAAATCTGACAGTTTGGGGGGTTTTTTGTTTTTTTCGTTTTTTGGTTTTTTTTGATATGGAGCCTCGCTCTGTTGCCCAGGCTGGAGTGCATTGGCACCATCTTGGCTCACTACAATCTCAGTACTTGGGGAGGCCGAGGCAGGAGGATCGCCTGAGTCTAGGAACTCGAGACCAGTCAGGGCAACATGGTGAAAATCCATCTCTACAAAAAATTAGCCAGGCATGGTGGTGCATGGCTGTAGTCCTAGCTACTGGGGGGCTGAGGTGGGAGGATTGCTTGGGCCCAGGATATCTAGGTTGCAGTGAACCAAGATTGTGCCATTGTATTCCAGCTTGGGTGACACAAGACCCTGTCTCAAAAAAAAAAAAAAAAAAACAACTAATTAAAAATTTTTAACCAGTAGGTAGAATAAATAAGGTTTTATACAATTTTGTAAAATATAATGTGCTTTGTGGTTTCTTTTCTTTTTTCCTTTTTTTTTTAGGCTTTTATTGAGATGGAGACAAGAGAAGATGCAATGGCAATGGTTGACCATTGTTTGAAAAAAGCCCTTTGGTTTCAGGGGAGATGTGTGAAGGTTGACCTGTCTGAGAAATATAAAAAACTGGTACTGAGGGTATGTAGTACTTCATTTGTTACCATTTAAAAGTCTGTTTTTATGTATTTAAAGCCACAACATTCTTCTAAATACTTTTGTGTGCTAAAAATACAGGATTATTGAAATGTAGGTTTATTGAAAGAGATAAACCTATTGAAATAAATAAATAATTGAAAAAGAACAACCTTTTTTTTCTGGTCTTTAATAGCAGAAGTTTTTAAACTAGTCTTCCCTAAAGGAGACACCTTCATTGCTCTTACCTTTTTAAGGGTTTCATAGGGTTCTGCTACCACAATGTTTTATTTTTCACTTCTCTGACTATGGTCATAATGATGAATGAATGACTGTAGGCAGCTTAGGTTCTCAGATATGTTTATGGGGATGAATAAACTGAGTTGATTATATGGTTTGTCTCCAATTATTAATTCACTGGATATTTGTGTATTCTGCAAATGAATATATTTTAATACATTTATTTAACTTCTGCAAAACTTTTGTCTTTTAGATTCCCAACAGAGGCATTGATTTACTGAAAAAAGATAAATCCCGGTAATTTCATTTTTTTTTTTTTTTTTTCAGATGTGTGAGTATATTCAACTTTACTTTTTCAAACGACAAATAAATTGTGGTGTGTGTTTTTGATTTCAGGAAAAGATCTTACTCTCCAGATGGCAAAGAATCTCCAAGTGATAAGAAATCTAAGACTGATGGTTCCCAGAAGACTGAAAGTTCAACTGAAGGTAAAGAACAAGAAGAGAAGTCCGGTGACGATGGTGAGAAAGACACAAAGGATGACCAGACAGAGCAGGAACCTAATATGCTTCTTGAATCTGAAGATGAGCTACTTGTAGATGAAGAAGAAGCAGCAGCACTGCTAGAAAGTGGCAGTTCAGTGGGAGATGAGGCCGATCTTGCTAATTTAGGTGATGTGACTTCTGATGGGAAAAAGGAATCTTCAGATAAAGCTATGAAAAAAGATACAAGTGCTTCAGCAACAGCAAAGAAAAAACTTAAAAAGGTAAAGATTTAATACTGATTTGTTTTAATAGAACATTAGATCTGATCAGTGTTTCAAGTTATTTACCTAAGCAGGGTGAGATAAGGGGAATTACACGATTTAAATTAGAAAATAAATCAAATATGAACCAGAATGTAAGCATTTTAATCTAAACTCTGCAATAAGTAAATAAGGCATTGTATTATAGTTGGCAAAAAATACCAGCTCAAAGAGGAAATTTTTAGTAAAAATGAGGGAGAAAGACTCAAAGTACATATGCTTCTGTATTGTAGTGGTAGTATATAGTGAGGCAGCCTTAGAGTGTAGCTTTAAAAAAAATAAATAGGACAAGAGATTGCACTAAGTTAACTGGCCCAAGATAGTTCAAACTTTTGCCTCTCATTCAAAAATGATTAAATAATTTTTCCTATTTGAGAAATGTAGCCCTGGTCAGATAATTGAGTACTTTTTAAAACAATTGTATTTGAACTTATAAGTCATTTAGAAGCCACATATAAAGTGAATATAAATATAAAAATACACACATGGCATAAGGAACAGTAAAACAAAAGGACCCTCATTGTGCTGACTGCCTAGCTTAAGAAGTAGGGCATTAAAATGCCTTTGAGGCAAACTCCTTGTGTTTAATGGCTCTTGAATGTTGGAGTGAGCCAGGCAAGGAGGCTCAATGCCTCTAATGCCAGCACTTTGGGAGGCCTGGTAGATCCCTTGAGGCCACAAATTCACGACCACCATGGTGAAACCTCCTCTCTGCTAAAAATAGAAAACTATCGGGGTATGGTGGCACACGCCTGTAGCAGCTACTTGGAACACTGAGGCAGGAGAATTGCTTGAAACCAGGAAGCAGAAGTTACAGTTAGCTGAGATCACACCACTGCACTCCAGCCTGGGTGACAGAGAGAAGATGGGTGACAGAGCGAGACTCTGTCTCAAGATAAAAAAAAGTAGAGTGAAATGAGATTTTTGCCATCCTATTCCAATTCCATTGGTTTCTTTTATGCAACATTCAACTCAAAACCAATATTTACCTCTGGGTTTTTGTTTGATGGCTTGGTCAAGTAACTTCATTTGTTTTTCTAACTAGAGCCAATCATTATGTTTACATTTGTAAAAGCTAATAATTACTGGCATTTATGACATTCAATGCCATACATTTTTGTAAATTCTTTATATATACACATTTATTAATTTAATCCTCAGAATAACCATATGCAGTTCATACTGTTATCTCCGTTCCATAAATGAGGAAATTGAAGTATGGAGAAGTTAAATAATCCCATACTGCTTATAAGACACAGAGCCAAAATTTAGACCTAGGCAGTCATTCTTCAGAGTTGTGGGGTTTTTTTGTTGTTTTTTTTGAGAGGGAATCTTGCTCTGTCCCCCAAGCTGGAGTGCGGCGGCTTCATCTCGGTTCACTGCAACCTCTGCCTCTCAAGTACCTGGGATTACAGGCGCCCACCCAGCTAAGTTTTGTATTTTTAGTAGAGATGGGGTTTCTCCATGTTGGCCTGGCTGGTCTTTAACTCCTGACCTCAGGCGATCTGATCTGCCTGCCTCAGCCTCCCAAAGTGCTGGAATTACAGGTGTGAGCCACTGTGCCCGGCCCAGAGCTTGTTTTTTTAACCATTACACTATTTCAAACTGAGTGTTTGCTCTAAAGAGTAGGTATATTGTAATATACTGTCTTACAAAGGACATTGCTCAACTTCTACCAAATCAGATTTTTTACACATTTCCCTAGCAGCATTATAGTGTCAGAAAAGGTAAAATATGAATATCCTTATTTAATTTCTGCTCTTTGTGTGAGGCAGACCTTCCATTTTTTAGCTTTATAAGCTAAATTATTTTTCAAATTAACAGTACATTTTTGAGAGAAAGGAAGAAGTCACTATTTTGACCAAATGAATAAAGACAAAGACGCTATCCTATTCCCTTCAAGTAAAGCAAACAGAAGGGATGCTGCAGGATAATTGTTGCAGAGTAAATTTGTCTTTCTTAACAGCGTCGTTTCCCAGGGAGTATGGAAGGTTTTGTCACTCTAGATGAGGTTGGTGATGAGGACGATTCGGAACTTCAGAAACTTCGTAAATCGGGCATGACATTTAAATCTGGTGACAAAAATGATGATGGTTTGGTTGAAATTAAGGTGGACAAGATCGAGGAACTTGATCAAGAAAACGAAGCAGCGTTGGAAAACGGAATTAAAAATGAGGAAAACACAGAACCAGGTGCTGAATCTGCTGAGAATGCTGATGATCCCAACAAAGATACAAATGAAAATGCAGATGGTCAAAGTGATGAGAACAAGGAGGACTATACAATACCAGATGAGTATAGAATTGGACCATATCAGCCCAACGTTCCTGTTGGTGAGATTTAAATCTTTTGTTCTTCGCCTTTCTCTATCTCCCCAAAACAAACTCTTAGGTTTTAAAATAAGATTTTAAAGTTAGTCTTACATAAACTGTGATAGCATTTTAAATTTGCTTCGTTTCTATGGGAAACAATTTATAAATCTTAATTGATACATTATCTTTTCCTCTTATGCATCTCTCTGATATGGTATTGTTTTATGTTGTCATTCCACAATATGTTCCCTTTTCTTCTCATAAAATATCCTGCAAATTGCATGTGCTTTTTCTTTTGTTTTTCTGTATTATATTTCTTTTTAAGAATACAGTTAGGTGGGACCTCAAACATCAATTAGGTAATAGCAAAATATGATTCTGGTTTTGTTTCTGATTTTTATCTTAGGGTGTATTGGACTTTTCACAACGTGTCTCACTTAAATTATGTTGACAGGTTAAAAATTGTGAATACTAAATAAAATCTTACAGTTTAATTTGTAAGAATGTATGTTTGTGTTTCTAGGTATAGACTATGTGATACCTAAAACAGGGTTTTACTGTAAGCTGTGTTCACTCTTTTATACAAATGAAGAAGTTGCAAAGAATACTCACTGCAGCAGCCTTCCTCATTATCAGAAATTAAAGGTAAGACTCAATGTAAAAGAGGAGAGTTCTTTGGTGAAAACAACTTACAGAAATAAATGGGATATATAAGTAAAATGTGTATAGTGTTCTCTCTAGACTCAGTGCAGTGCTTTATCCTGAAGATAACTTTTCTTTCTTTCTTTCATTTTATCTATTTATCTCTTATTTATATATTTTTGAGACAGAGTTTTACTGTTGTCACCCAGGTTGGAGTATAATGGAGCAATCTCTGCTCCCTAAAAACTCTGCCTCCCAGATTCAAGAGATTCTCCTGCCTCAGCCTCCTGAGTAGCTGAAATTAATTACAGGCATGCACCAGCACACCCAGCTAATTTTTGTATTTTTAGTAGAGATGAGGTTTCACCAGGTTGGCCAGGCTGGTCTTGAACTCCTGACCTCAGGTAATCCACCCGCCTCAGCCTCTCAGAGTGCTGGGATTACAGGGATGAGCCACTGCTCCCAGCCTCCCCTCTCCTCCCCTCCTCTCCTTTCCTCTCCCTTCCTTATTTTGAGACAGAGTTTTGTTCTTGTTGTCCAGGCTGGAGTGCGATGGCACAATTTTGGCTCACTGCAACCTCAGCCTCCCAGATTCAAGCAATTCTCCTTCCTCAGCCTCCCGTGTAGCTGGGATTACAGGCATGCACCACCACACCCGGCTAATTTTGTATTTTCATTAGCGATGGGGTTTCTCCATGTTGGTCAGGCTGGTCTTGAACTTCTGACCTCAGGTGATCCATCGTCTTGGCTACCAAGGTGCTGGGATTATAGGCATGAGCCACCGCGCCTGGCTCCTTTGCCTTTCCCTTTCTCTTCCTTTCCTCTCCTCTCTTCCCTCTACTCTCCCCTTTCCTTTCCTCCAGAATCTCGCTCTGACACCAAGCTGAAGTGCAATGGCACAATCGCGGCTCACTGCAACGTCCGCCTCCTGGATTCTCTTCTGCCTCAGCCTCCAGAGTAGCTTGGACTACAGGCATGCATCAACATGCCTGGCTAATCTTTGTAGTTTTAATGGGATTTCACCATGTTGGTCAGGATGGTCTCGATCTCTTGACCCTCGTGATCCACCTGCCTTGACCTCCTAAAGTGCTGGTATTACAGGCGTGAGCCACTGTGCCTGTCCTTATTTCTTTATTGATGGATTATCGAAACATCTATTGAGCCTCTTGTCAGTTTACCCTTATTATGTAACAATTTACTGTTTTCTAACCATGTGATAAATTATGTGATAGAATTATCCAGGTACTCTTAAATTGTTGTTGGGCTATACTTTGTAATTTGGAAGTTGCTGGGAGTCTGAATACTAAAAGTGGCATGTCCATTTGCATTAAATAATTTTTAACATTGACATTATTAATAGTGACATTTCAGTTATTTTTATGACCAAAAGTATATAAAGATCAAAAGCGTAAATACATAAACCACAACATCACTAAAGAATAATTCCTGGCCCGGTGCAGTGACTCACACCTGTAATCCCAGCACTTACAGGAGGCTGAGGTGGGTGGATCATGAAGTCAGGAGTTCAAGACCAGCCTGGCCAAGATGGTGAAAGCCTATCCCTACTAAAATTCCAGAAATGAGCCAGGCATCAGGCATAGTGGCAGCTGCCACTAATCTCAGATTCTCAGGAGGCTGAAGCAGGAGAATAGCTTGAACCCACGTGGCAGAGGTTGCAGTGAGCGGAGATCGTGTCTGCACTCCAGCCTGGGCAATAAAGTGAGATTCCATCTCAAAAAAAAAAAAAATTCCTACTGAGATACATTGAAATTTGTTTTGTAATTATCAGCTTCTTTGGACTATCTGTTGAAATAGTGACTGAAGCTTAAAAGTAGTTACTAAACAACTTAATTGTAGATACCTTGGGTTTTCACACCTCTTATAATAAGTTAACTAGTTATTCAATCATTAGACATGTTCTCTGTTGACTAAATGGTTAAATGTAATCTTTTAATTTTGGAAATGATTCAGGTTCTTGGCTGTGTATCACTTTTTTTAAAAAAATATAACAGCTTTTTGCCATTAGTATGTCTCTTACCATCTGTATATGAAGAAAGAATGGTGGTTATTTGCAGTTGTAGCACCAACGTAGTACAAGTATTTTTATCTGCTTTGTTTTTAAGCTGTTTGGGGTCAAAAACTCTATGTATTGCCAAGAAGGATATGGAAATATAAAAGATTGCCAGGTGCTTGTGGCTTCTTTTATTATGTCTTTATATTTTAAAGAAACTTTACTATTAAGCAATACAGTAACTTGCTAATGGTAAATTGATACTTTTTTTTTTTTTGGAGACGGAGTCTTGCTCAGTCACCCATGCTGGAGTGCAGTGGTGTGATCTCAGCTCACTGTAATCTCCGCCTCCTGGGTTCAAGCAATTCTCCTGCCTCAGCCTCCTGAGTACCTGGGATTACAGGCACACACCACCATACCTGGCTGATTTTTGTATTTTTAGTAGAGGCAGGATTTCACCATGTTGGTTGGGCTAGAACTGATCATTTCTTAACTAGATGTTTTGTGGGTTTTGTTTTTTATTTTCCTTAAAGGATATAATGGCTTTTAATTCTTATTGTTTTCCATTAACTATATAAAGTTGATAAATTCCAATGAGATGGAAAGAAACTTTGGAAATTTTAGATTAGATTTTTGAATATGTCTTTTATATTTTCATTAGTGTTTTAACGGTGCTCCGGTGTCTAGAGACTCTAGAAGTCACAGGTTTTATGGCAGGGTTCAGTGAGCGGCACTTGTGGCTCATTTATCTGCTTTTGTAAGGTTTTACTAGAACCCACAGCCATAATCATTTATGTGTCATCTATATTTATTTTAGTTTATAACTGAGTGCTGGATTGAGTCATTGCAAGAAAGACTGAATGGCTCAATGAGTCCAAAATATATACTACTGGCTTTGCAAGAAAACATTTGTTCAGCTGATTTAACAAATAGTGCATTGAGGCCGGACGTGGTAGCTCATGCCTGTAATCCCAGCACTTTGGGAGGCCAAGGTGGGCAGATCACCTGAGGTCAGGAGTTTGAGACCAGCATGGCCAACATGGTGAAACCACATCTCTACCAAAAGTACAAAAAAATTAGCTGGGCGTGGTGGCGCTTACCTGTAATCCCAGTTACTCGGGAGGCTGATGCAGGGAATTGCTTGAACCTGGCTGGTGGAGGTTGCAGTGTGCTGAGATCATGCCACGGTACTCTAGCCTGGGCAACAGAATGAGACTCTGTCTCAAAAAAAAAAAAAAAAAAAAATTGAATAAAAATGCATGTCATTTAAACTAATAGTTGTTCTTGGGGATAGTGTCAGTTCATTGTGACTGTGGTGTTTGTTTTGTCATCGCTAAAAATTAGGGTTAATTAGGGCCGGGCGCGGTGGCTCACACCTGTAATCCCAGCACTTTGGGAGGCCGAGGCAGGTGGATCACGAGTTCAAGAGATCGAGACCATCCTGGTCAACATGGTGAAACCCCGTCTCTACTAAAACTACAAAAAATTAGCTGGGCATGGTGGCACGTGCCTGTAATCCCAGCTACTCAGGAGGCTGAGGCAGGAGAATTGCCTGAACCCAGGAGGCGGAGGTTGCGGTGAGCCGAGATCGCGCCATTGCACTCCAGCCTGGGTAACGAGAGCGAAACTCCGTCTCAAAAAAAAAAAAAAAAAAAAAAAAATTAGGGTTAATTATAACATTTGAAATACTCATTTTTTGTTTAAGTCCCTAAACTTGGATATATAGGATATTTTATTTTGGAAGTAATCTATTTTGCCATGTTTCTCTTAGGTGACTTAATTGCTGTAATTCTTTTTCTTTTTAGAAATTTCTGAATAAATTGGCAGAAGAACGCAGACAGAAGAAGGAAACTTAAGAAGTGCAAGAAGATTAAATGATTTCAAAGAAAATAATGGTTCTTTGTTTTTAATGTTAACCTTTTTTAAATACAGTACTGATAGTTAGAAGAAAATTATTGTACTCTTTTGTTTTAGTGGAGAAATAATAGATGTCTGTTCATGTGTTAAGTGTTATAGCAAAAAAAAAATGCATACAGTTAAGTTAATGAATAGTTTTTGTTTTATCAGAATGGCAACAGACTGAAGTACTTTGTAGAGATTGACTTTGTAAGCTAATACTTAAGACAACTTGCACCACTAAGAAAAAAATGTAGAACCATTTGGAAAAATGAAATTTAGTAGTTCCAAGTTTCAAAAAAATGTCAACATTTTGTTCCATTCAATAAAGAACAAAACCAATAGTATTTTTATTACTTTCATCTGAAACATTCCATGTTTTAACCTGAGCCTTGCAGACTTTTCATTTGGAGTTTGAACCTGTTTTGGTGCATTTCGTTTTTGGAGAACTTCATTAATGTGAGATTGGCAATTCAGATGCAGGTGCAGTTTTCTGTTGATGTCATGCTGTTGTTTAGGTAATAAGAAATATTAAGTAATTGGCTTTAGATTTTGTAATTTTTTTCCCTGAGTTCCTGCTAGATTTTGTATTCTAGTAGTCAATGTATTTTCAGTGAAATGTAAAAATATTCCTGTTCTCTTTGACCAGTATTAATTTTTGAGATCTTATTGCTTGTCACTTGAATCCCATAATTGTCATACATCTCTGGTATAAGCAACATTTAATTTTTGAAGTGTGTAGACCATCTCTTCATATTTTCAAGATGTAATTTTACATTTCTGCATTTTAAAAACAGTTTGGCCATAATCCTAGATGCACGCTTCTAATTCATGTACCTGCACATGTGACCTTTGTGAACAGAAATTTGCATGTATAATTTGTGTTTACTTGTAACTTTCTGGTTATATACTGCTTATATCTGTGGATTCAAGTTACTGAAGTGAATACCAATAAAAAAAAACCTTAGGCCATGTTCATTGGTTATACATGTTTGGAATGTTAACCAACATATTTGTCAGTTGTGGTTTTTATTCATTCTTAAACTTTGTGCATGCTTTAACAATTGATTACTTTTAAATCTATAGCAAGTGTTCTAAAGACTGCCGCTAAAGATCTAAGTTTTAAAAATTTTGGTGCTGGTGGATTTCTTGTTCCTGTTACATAATTAAAAGTGAGGCCATTTCTAGTTTTAAAAATCCTTATGAATTAGAAATGCTACAGGTGAACAGATAGCAAAAGCTTGTGTTTAGACATGTTGGTGCCTAAACAGTACAATTGGAAATAATATGGATGAACAAGAGTTAGTTGTGCCAGCCTTTTCAAAAGAATTATGTGGGGGGCAGGGCGCGGTGGCTCACGCCTGTAATCCCAGCACTTTGGGAGGCCGAGGCGGGTGGATCACGAGGTCAAGAGATCGAGACCATCCTGGTCAACGTGGTGAAACCCCGTCTCTACTAAAAATACAAAAAATTAGCCGGGCATGGTGGCGCATGCCTGTAATCCCAGCTACTCAGGAGGCTGAGGCAGGAGAATTGCCTGAACCCAGGAGGCGGAGGTTGCGGTGAGCCCAGATCGCGCCATTGCACTCTAGCCTGGGTAACAAGAGTGAAACTCCGTCTCAAAAAAAAAAAAAAGAATTATGTGGGGATTCTTGGTATATTGGATTATATATTGTAAATAATTTGTTTTTTCTTCCCTGACACAAGGTCTTAACTCTGTCACCCAGACTGGAGTGCAGTGGCATAGTCAGCTCACTGCAGCCTCAGCCTCAGCCTCAGCCTGAGCCTCTCAGGCTCAAGTGATTTTCTACCTCAGCCTCCCGAGTGGCTGGGACTACAGGCTCATGCCACTTTTGCCTGGCTAATTTTTGTTTTTTTGTATAGATGGGGCTTTGCCATGTTGCCCAAGTGATCTGCTCACCTCAGCCTCCCAAAGTTCTGGAACTGTAGGCCTGAGCCACCATGCCTGGCCAAAAAACCAAAGTTTTAATTTTGAAAAATTGACAAGAACAGGATAGGCATTGTCTTTCAAATGTTCAGAACCAAATGTATTATATTTCAAATAGTTGGATAAATCTTATGGTCTCTCCTGTTTAAAGGCAGGTGATGATTTTAATGTGACATGCACAAAAAATCCTTGCCAGTTTACTTCTGCAATTTAATTTTAGCCTTTACTAATTTTACCCACTTCTGTTTAATTCCAGTTTTAACTAACAGCAGCTACAGAAGGCATTATGTGCACAATGGAGTTCTTTAGTGTTTCCTGTCATTGATGGCTTTTTCATAGCTTCTACTTTGCTGGATTTAGCAAGTTGAAGGAAAGAATGCTTTGTTTACTTTATTGTCTGCATATGAGAGCATTTAGAAGTCGGAAATCATAAATAAGCTGTTAGTGATAAATCTATAACAGCCATATCTCAGATTATGACAAACCTCTACTTTTTTTTTTCATGAGTTTCTCCTCAGAAAGACAAACCTCTACTTAAATTTGCTGTTAAGAAAATTTTTCCTACAGATATTTCAGCCCTTAGTTTAACCTTACATTATCCTACAAAAGTGAATGAAACTTTACCTTGAGTTTGTTTTACAAGACTTCATACTTGACCCATTGCTGGTAAATTTGGGGTCTGAGCGTATCCTTTATAAGACTTCAGTTGGATAGCTTTTGGTATTGCCTTGAGTATCCTAAAAATAAGACTATTTGAAATAATGTTATACTGAGGATTATGAATTTCCAACCATGTGTGCACATTAATACTTCAAGACTTTTTTTCTTGAAACCTTTTCTCGACCAGGCTGGTGTGCAGTGGCATGATCTCTGCTCAGTTCTCCTACCTCAGCCTCAACCTTGGACCACAGGCACATGCCACCATGCCTGCCTAATTTTTTTATTATTTATTTATTTTTTAGTAGAGACAGGGTTTCATCATGTTAACCAGGCTGGTCTCAAACTCCTGGCCTCAAGTGATCTGCCTGGCCTGCCAAAGTGCTGGGATTATAGGCATGAGCCACGGCACCCAGCCCCTCCAGTGATTTTAAGTGGTAACATTCTGAGGAACTTTTTAGAAATAGTCACTATTAGAATTCCCTAAGGACAGGTTACACCTTTTTTTTAAGGTGATGGGGACTGGAAAAGGAAATGGTGAACTATTGAGTATTGTGGCAGGTATTAAGGTTATACAGGGAGAAGAGTGTACTTCATTTGTACTTCATTTTTTACTTTAGCTTTATTGACACTGGATTTTTTGGTCAGCCTAAAGATTGTGACAAAAGGAGCTCATGGTATGTAACAGAAGTCTGCTGGAACACTACAGAGCAGCATATACGCTGTTTAATAGAACTTGCACTAGGACAGAAGCAGCTCTGGATACAGTCTGTTGATTGCCTTCCATCGTAGATAGTTTAGTGTAGCGGAAAGCCTGGGTATTCAGTGTTTAATGAGTTTGAGGTGGTTTTATACCCTGACAAAGGACCCTCCTCACTGTTGAGCTAGCTGGGTTTGAAGCACCCTCCCACTTTGACCCTTAAGCGATAAGGTCAAGATTCTTAGAGTCAATACTGGTGCACAGTTTTTTTCCTTTAGGACCAACGGTTTTCATTTTGCTTTTTTTTTAATTATTTTTTTATTTTTTGAGACGGAATTTCGATCTTGTTACCCAGGCTGGAGTGCAATGGCGCGATCTCGGCCCACCGCAACCTCCGCCTCCTGGGTTCAGGCAATTCTCCTGCCTCAGCCTCCTGAGTAGCTGGGATTACAGGCACGTGCCACCATGCCCAGCTAATTTTTTGTATTTTAGTAGAGACGGGGTTTCACCGTGTTGACCAGGATGGTCTCGATCTCTTGACCTTGTGATCCACCCGCCTCGGCCTCCCAAAGTGCTGAGATTACAGGCGTGAGCCACCGCGCCTGGCCCGGGACCAACGGTTTTCAAATACTTGCCTGAATTAAATTTACCTACAAGTTAAAGCATTGCTGGCTCCCTGCCAGATTTTTAAACTTACACTAAGTTTGGGTTGGGTACTCATAATTTGCTTTTTTTTTTCTTTTTTGAGATGAAGTCTCGCTTTGTCACCAGGCTGGAGTGTAGTGGCGTGATCCCAGCTCACTGCAACCTCCCCCTCCCAGGTTCAAGCAATTCTGCCTCAGCCTTCCTAGTAGCTGGGATTACTGGTGTGAGCCACCGCACCCAACCAGTTTGCATTTATTGAGAGCTTGTTTGGAGGTTCTCACCAGAGTGCAGCTACTTGTATACCCTTGATGGAAGACTGGTCCTCCTCTATTGTGGATGGTTATCCTCTTCGACACACCACGCAGCGTCGGGAGGGGCACACTTGGAGCCGTGAGGAAGGAAGGGGGCAGCTGCCTAGTCAGCCAGATCAGCCAAATAAACCCTGGCAATCAGTGGAGTGACAGATGTCGCATCGCAGCCAGATCACCCTCACATCCAATAATTTGCATTTTTAACAAGTTCCCAGGTGATTGCAATATCAGATCAAACTTTGAGAACTTTGACTAGACGACGTGTTCGTGGTAGGTCACTGTAACCAGATCCTGCCTGATTTGGTTACTATTGCCTCAGGTGCTGATTTTGCTATTCTTTCCAAAGCTAAAACTATAGGAAAAATAGTCACCATTTAAAAAAATCATTTATGGGAGACAACCGCTTCCAGAGCCATAGATGCTGTTATCCTTTATTTTTTGCTAAACATAAAAGTTTTGTAATTTTATTGGGGATGTGGTAAGAAATTGCAAGGAATGATGCTGGAACAGAACTATGATGGGAATTTGCCATTTTGTCTGACCAAGTGGTTTTTATCTGTTTTTCCTTTATTTTGCACCTCTCAAGTGCAACATGGGAACTAATGATGATACTTGGTAACAACTACTTTGTTGAAATTTAATGTGAATGGAAAAATGGAAATGGTTCTCTGTCACTCCAGCAGTTCTAACTTGCTGATGGAGCTCAGTTAAACCACTAGTAATTCGGTAATAGTCTGAAACTTGAGAGAATTTTTGTCAAAATAACTCCCTTTGGAGGTTAGTTGAAAAATGATTGATGAGTACAGTCAGGAAGTAACATAATTTTGAAGAGAATTATATTCTTTTATTTTTTATTTTTTTCAAGACGGGGTTTTTGCTTTTGTTGCCCAGGGTGGAGTGCAATGGCACTATCGGCTCACTGCAACCTCCGCCTGCCAGGTTCAAGTGATTTTCCTCAGCCTCCTGAGTAGCTAGGATTACAGGCACCTGCCACCACACCCAGCTAATTTTTTTTGGTAGAGACAGGGTTTCACCATGTTGGCCAGGTTGGTCTTGAACTCCTGACCTCAGGTGATCCACCTACCTCGGCCTCCCAAAGTGCTGGGATTATAGGTGTGAGCCACCTCGCCCAGCCCAATTATATTAATTTTAAAGGATTTATCTTAGAGTTTTCAGCCCTGTCCTGACTTTGAAGTTTTCTTGTTTTTTGTTTTTGAGACAGGGTCTCACTCTGTCACCCAGGTTGAAGTGCCATGGTGCGATCATGGCTCACTGCAGCCTCCGTCTCCTCAGGCTCAGGTGATCCCTCCATCTCAGCCTCTAGAGTAACGGGGACTACAGGTGCATGCCACCACGCCCAGCTAATTTTTGTTTTTGTTTTTGTTTTTTTGTAGAAAAGTCTTGCCATATTGCCCACACTAGTCTCAAACCTGGGCTCCAATAATCCACCCACCATGGTTTCCCAAAGTGCTGGGATAACACTGGTAGGCCACCACTCCTGGCCTCTTTGAATTCTCAATTATAGCCTTAGAAAGTTGTAATTTCTATAGCATTTTAAGAACTCTGTAAAGTCAAATCTATGGTAGGGGATATGAAAGTTGGTGAAAAGAGGCCAGGTGCAGTGGCTCACACCTGTAATCCCAGCACTTTGGGAGGCCGAGGCGGGCGGATCACGAGGTCAAGAGATTGAGACCATCCTGGCCAACATGGTGAAACCCCGTCTCTACTAAAAATACAAAAATTAGCCAGGTGTGATGGTGTGCGCCTGTGGTCCCAGCTACTCGGAAGGCTGAGGCAGGAGAATCGCTTGAACCCAGGAGGTGGAGGTTGCAGTGAGCCGAGATTGCACCACTGCACTCCAGCCTGGCAACAGAGGAAGACTCCGTCTCAAAAAAAAAAAAAAGAAAGAAAAAGAAAAGATTAGTGAAAAGAGTAGACGCTTTTAAGGAAGGGGTAGTCTATTGAGTGTGGCAGACAAGAGTCAATAAACATCTCACTTCAGCAGGATTTGTATACTTGGGTTGAAAGTACCTGGTATTGGTACAGGATTAATAACCTTTCTATGAACAATGATATGCTTCATATATTGCAATATTTATGAGGAATTTCTTATAAGGACCTGATCCAAAAGGGTATACACAAACAGCAGCAGGAATCCTACCTTTGATTAGTACAAAATGCTTTTCAAGTTTCACTCCTTGCCCCTGCCTGTCAAAAACAGGACCAATTTCAGTTTGCTCAACTTTGACAGGGTGGTTAAATCAGAAGTAGCAGCTTCCTGGCCGGGCGCGGTGGCTCAAACCTGTAATCCCAGCACTTTGGGAGGCCGAGGCGGGTAGATCACGAGGTCAAAAGATCGAGACCATCCTGGTCAACATGGTGAAACCCCGTCTCTACTAAAAATACAAAAAATTAGCTGGGCACCGTGGCGCGTGCCTGTAATCCCAGCTACTCAGGAGGCTGAGGCAGGAGAATTGCCTGAACCCAGGAGGCGGAGGTTGCAGTGAGCTGAGATCGAGCCATTGCACTCCAGCCTGGATAACAAGAGCGAAACTCTGTCTCAAAAAAAAAAAAAAAAAAAAAGAAGTAGCAGCTTCTCACTGGCTATTTGGCTTTCCAGATTTAAATGGGAGAGTTTGTTTTCCTACATAATAGGAAAATTAAAAACATCACAGAGCAATTAGATCCCAGCTACTTTCTTAATAACTACCAACTCTACTAGTTATATTGATTGACTTTTTTTTTTTTTTTTTTTTGAGACAGGGTCTGGCTCTGTCACCCAGACAAGGATGCAACCATAGCTCACTGCAGCCTTGAACTCCTGGACTCAAGTGATCCAGCTTCCTCCACCTCTCAAGTAGCTAGGGCTACAGTCATGTGCTGCCACACCCAGCTAATTTTTGTGGGCTGTGTGTATGTGTGTAGAAATGTGGTCTTGCTATGTTGCTCAGGCTGGTCTTAAATCCATGGGTTCAAGGGATCCCCTACCTTGGCCTCCCAGTGTGCTAGGATTATAGGCATAAGTCACCATGCCCGGCACTTTACTTTTTTTTTTTTTGAGAGGGGTCTCACTCTGACACCCGGGCTGGGGTGCAGTGCTCTCATTTCAGCTCACTGCAACCTCCACCTCCCAGGTTTGAGCGATTCTCCTTCCTCAGCCTCCCCAGTAGCTAGGACTACAAGTGCGCAACCCCACCAGGCTAATTTTTATTATTGTACTTTTTTAGAAGAGACGGGGGGTCTCATCATGTTGGCTAGGCTTATCTTAAACTCCTGACCTCAAGTGATTTGCTCACCTCGGCCTCCCAAAGTGCTAGGATTACAGGTGTGAGCCACCTTACCTGGCCACCCTACCTTGCAACCTCGAAATCCTGGGCTCAAGCAAGCCTCCTGCCTCAGCCTACAAGTAACTGAGACAGGAATGTGCCACCACACTTAGCAAATTTTTAAAAATTTTTGTGAAGACAGGGTTTTGCTAAGTTTCCCAGGCTAGTTTTGAATTCCTGGCCTCAAGCATTCCTAATGACTCAGCATCCCAAAGTGCTGGGATTACAGGTGTGAGCCACAGAATCCAGCCTATGCCCTATTTGAATAGGGAACCTGCTTTATGGTGTCATGAGAGCCTGTGGAAAGGGACTGCAGTTTAAGGGATGATTGGTGTAATGGATAGTGAGACTTTAATGATACCTCCTGATTTTGGCTGCTGCTGAAACACCAAATGTATCTCTGGCCCATCTTATTTTAAAAGACAAGCTTCTGGGCCGGGCGTGGTGGCTCAAACCTGTAATCCCAGCACTTTGGGAGGCCAAGGCGGGTGGATCACGAGGTCAAGAGATCAAGACCTTCCTGGTCAACATGGTGAAACCCCGTCTCTACTAAAAATACAAAAAATTAGCTGGGCATAGTGGCGCGTGCCTGTAATCCCAGCTACTCAGGAGGCTGAGGCAGGAGAATTGCCTGAACCCAGGAGGCGGAGGTTGCGGTGAGCCGAGATCGCGCCATTGCACTCCAGCCTGGGTAACAAGAGTGAAACTCCGTCTCAAAAAAAAAAAAATACAAGCTTCTAGACAGCAGAACGTGGAGAGGACATGGAAACAAAGCTGAGCTACACAAAGTCAGCAGGGAAGGGTTTTCCTGGCTGGAAAAGAGGAATTGCTTCTGCCTTTCCAGTTATTCACATCTGTAGGCACACATGATGATTTTGCAAAAACCTTTACCTATTCTCCACCTACACGTTATTTTCCATATCCTGCTCATGCTGCTTATTCCACCTACACAAGTTTGGCTCTTTAAGGCCAGGTGAGTTTTAAACTTGACCAACTTTTCTAGGAAAACCTACCACTTACTGTCTGTGTGTCCTCAGTGCCTAGAACAGTGCAGACATAAGTAGGCATGTTTATAAAGTTTATTGAATAATTTGAATAATACTTTATCCCCTCACCTACTCATTCAGAGCAGGGACCTTTGCTTACCCTGCAGTGTTAGACCCTTACTCAACCCTACATACCTGCTCTAGCTAGCTACATTCTCTGCCTAGCTTGATATAAAGGAACATAGGGACAACAGCATTACTGAAGTACTATAGGAACCTATGTTACAGTTCATGATGAGGTGTGTTCCTGTTTATAAATGCAATTCAAGCTTTCCTAGAGAATTTAGGCAATATTTTAAAATTCAACAACTATTGATTCCTTTGAAATCTTACCACCTGGAAGTACTGCTATTAACATTTTGTTGACCATTCTATCAGATACTTGGCATTTACCACTGCAGAGGCAGTACAATCACTTGAAGCCAGGAGGTGGAGGTTTCGGTGAGCCAAGATCACGTGACTGCACTCCAGCCTGGGCAACAAGAGCAAAACTCCATCTCAAAAAAAAAAAAAAAAAAAAGCCGGGCGCGGTGGCTCAAGCCTGTAATCCCAGCACTTTGGGAGGCCGAGGTGGGTGGATCACGAGGTCAAGAGATCGAGACCATCCTGGTCAACATGGTGAAACCCCATCTCTACTAATACAAAAAATTAGCTGGGCATGGTGGTGCGTGCCTGTAATCCCAGCTACTCAGGAGGCTGAGGCAGGAGAATTGCCTGAACCCAGGAGGCGGAGGTTGCGGTGAGCCGAGATCGCGCCATTGCACTCCAGCCTGGGTAACAAGAGCGACACTCCGTCTCAAAAAAAAAAAAAAAAAAGAATGCCAAGGAATACTAGGCTCCTGATGCTTAGCCACAATGGTGATCTTGGAGTTGAGATCTTAACCCCTTTGTGTGGGAAAAACAGCATTGGCCTCTGAGTGGTTCACATGATTTATCAAATATTTTTGATTACCATTATAACCAATTAAGTGGCTTGTGTTACTAAATAATAAATTCAATTATCTCATGTTTACCTTTTAAGAGAGTCTGCGTTAGGCCAGGCACTGTGGCTCAGAGTGTAATCCCAGCACCTTGGGAAGCCAAAGCAGGCAGATCATTTGAGCCCAGGAGTTCAAGACAAGCCTGGGCAGTGTGGCAAAACCTCGTCTCTACAAAAAATTCAAAAGTTAGCCAGGCGTGGTACATACCACTGTGGTCTCAGTTCCTCAGCAGGCTGAAGTGGGAGGATTGCTTGAGCCAGGGAGGTTGAGGCTGCTGTTGAGCCGTGCTGCACTCCAGCCTGGATGACAGAGCGAGACTGTCTTAAAAAAAGTGTCTGGGTCATCTCAGATTATATAAATACCTATTTTGTTCTGTTCAGACTTCTTCCAGCCTCAGGTTGATAGCCTATCTTGACAGTTTAGAATATAGATCTGTAAATGTGGCCAAAGTGGTTGACCCAGGAGCTAGGGCAGAGCCATCTGCATTCATTTCTTTGGGGCTTTGGACTGGCTCAAAACTGTACTCAGTGAATGAAATGGCTCTGAAGAGGAACAACCTTTTTCTAAATTCAAGCCTTCCCATGGAGGGAATTTTTTGTCTTAGTAAATACTACAAGTATGTGGTTTTTGAAAGATTCAAATTTTTCAGGAGAGTAAAAAGATAATTATTTGCACCCATTTCCTAGTCTCTCATTTTCCCTCCCCAAAGGGAAGAAATTAGTTTGTGTTCCCCTTTTTTTTAATTTTTTTTTTAAAGATGGGGTTTCACCATGATGGCCAGGTTGGTCTTGAACTCCTGACCTGAGGTGATCCACCCACCTCGGTCTCCCAAAGTAATAGGATTACAGGCGTGAGCCACCATGCCCGGCTTGTGTCCCCCTTTAAAATATATCATGTCGACGTATTTGAACATCCAGATTTGTAAAACACTCTCTTCTTTGTATTGCTTAGTGTCACTAGAAATATATCTTGGGTCTTGTCAATGATGACAAGAAGGAAGCATAGGTAAGAATAACTGGGGCCAGTGCACCCAGGATCCTGGACTAGGAAATTCATGAACCCGGAGGTCACACCCTTCTATCCTGTTTGGACAGGGTATTTCCTCCTTTAGCCACCAAGAAGCTTGCACAGGTTGTCTGGGAACCATGCATTTGTATTTTGCGTTTGCGTCCAGCTTCAAAAAGTGTGTTTTTGTGCCTGCTCGTGTCTGAGTGCGGGGACTTGAATATCATTTAGTACGCCTCTGTGATTTGCCTTAGTTTATCTTGTTTCTGTGTCAGGATCTTGATGTGACTCGGTGCATGTCGCTGTTAGTGTGACATTGTGTATCATTCTTGGGGTATGGGTGTCTGTGTGTTATGTCGTTATCTAAATGTTACTTTCTAGGGTGTGTGTGTGTGACGTCTGTAAGAGTCCACGCCTGTGTGTGTATATTGTCAGGGTCTTCCTCAGTTCCCAGCTCCCTCCCTCATTGCATCCCATCATTCTCGAAAGACGGGCGGGTGTAGGGACAGTGGCGCGCCCCGACTCCTACCTCCCAGAGAGAACGCGCGACAGCGTTCCTGGTACACCCCAAAGCCGTCCTCAGGGGCGCGCTGGAAAGGCCGTTGCGCGTGCACATGTGCGCAGCCTCGGAGACTAAGCCTTCGGGGTCGCGCGTTCTCGCGCGCGCTCTCTAGTGGTTTCGGAGGGCAGAGCTGACAGAACAAGAGGGCGGGGCTGGCGGCGACGGAAGTGAAGTCACTTCCGGGCTGGGGTGTTTGTTTGGACTGGAGAAGGGAGGCGGCGGGCTAAGCGCACGTCGAGCGGGGGAGCGACGCTGCCTGTGGAGATCCGCAGAGGCCGACAGGATTCGTTGGCTGCCGTCCCCGCTGTTGTGCACTTGGTGAGGGATCCCCTCGGGCGGAGTGGCGACAAGGGTGCGGCGGTCGAGGACAGCACCTCGGCGACGGCAGAGGGGCCTAAAGGGTTTCCTGGGTGGTTGGCCGCCGAGTCCCTTGCGGCCTCCGTTGTTCGTTGCCTCTTTGCACCAAGTCTGAGGGATGAGCTTGGGCCGATTTCGTCTCCCTCTTCTCTGAGACATGGCCGTCGCTTTTTTTTTCATTGTCATTATTTATGATTTGGATCTCGCAGCTGTCTATCCGGGTCCTCGGTGGCGCGAGGGTTGCCGGGATAGCACTTTCTCCTGTTCCCCATTCCTCTGGTCCTTTCTCTCTCCGCCGGGTACCCTTTCCCCTGCCCCCCACCACCGCCTCGGCAACAAAGCTCATTGTTTGTACCCACTTTACGCCTGCGCGTCGCCACGCGCAGCCCCCTACTTGCTGCGCTTGCGCGCCTCAGCCGAGGCTGGGGTTTGGGGGAAGAGGGGTGGAGGGACTGGCGGGCTGTTGGCGACCTGGGGGAACGCTGCAACCGTCGACAGGCCTTATCAGAAGATCGCCTTTCTCCCGTTTCTTCGCCATCCCTACCCCTTATTTTTGGTTGTATTGTAGCTCATGATCCGGAAAAGAGAACCTTTGGGGTACTGGAACCCTTTCCTTAGGAGAGTGTTGAGTTAGATGAACTTTAAGATTCTCATACCTTTTGATAATTTTCTGTGCTTACTCTCCTCCTTCCCCCACCACCGCCACCAAAAATAAGGCTTGTGGTGAGCTTAGGTCTGCAAAACATTTGTTGCAGCAGCCAGCAGTGATATTTTTTAGTGACTCCTAAGAGTGGTCTTACCTGCTTCCTTTTGTTTCTCTTTTCTCTGATTTGGCACCCATATCAAACTCTAAAAAGAATTTGGCTTCCAGTTTGCCTTGGAAGGTGTAGCAGCTGACAGCCTTTGACGTTCATTTCAACAGAAAGCAGATGCTCTTTTTCGGTGTGCTGGCTAATGTTGGAACGTGGTGGCTCTGTTTTTTCACAGATTTCATTTGAGCAGTTAGATCAGGTGTTGATGTCGCTTTTGGAATTTCAAAAGCGTAGATTAGGTTTGCAATAAGTAAAAGTTCTTTATAAGAATTTTTAATGAGACTTCACTATTTACTTTTGTGATTCTGTTTCCAGTTGGTGAAAGACAGGATATTTGGGGAAAATTAGACTGTTTATACTACTTGTCAATTGTGAACTTGAAGAAAACTTTCTCACAAAAAACTATCACAGGATAGGTAACTTGACTAACTATAGAGCCCGTTTGTGTTTCTTTAAGGGATGGAGGTTAGGGAATGGAGATTTCCTATGATGATTTAAGGCTGGGCATGTTGCTCCTTGGAACTAAAATTGAGGTAATTTCCACCGTCTTTGGGTTAGAATGAGTTTATAGCAGGCTTTTCCTTAAATAATAAGCACTCTGTACCTTATTCAGGTTTATCCCTTTATGAGTAGAGTGTGATGCCCCAGTTTCAGTGAAAAATTTTTAATTTATTAAATGAACACTTAGCACAGCAATTTGGTTGGTATTGTGGGAGATTAAAGAAGTTGGAAGGTAAGACCTCTGCCCCCTTGTAGTCTAATAACCTTTTGTGCTTTTAAAACATTTTCTTGTAATTTACATCCTGTTGTCATTCATTATCATGACAACATGTGAAATAGGCAGAGCAAGTTTTATCTTGCCTACTTGGGAATTAAGAAAATAGAAGCTTGAGAGATTTATTTATTTATTTATTTATTTATTTTTGAGACGGAGTTTCACTCTTGTTACCCAGGCTGGAGTGCAATGGCGCGATCTCGGCTCACCGCAACCTCCGCCTCCTGGGTTCAAGCAATTCTCCTGCCTCAGCCTCCCGAGTAGCTGGGACTACAGGCGCGTGCCACCATGCCCAGCTAATTTTTGTATTTTTAGTAGAGACAGGGTTTCACCTTGCTGACCAGAATGGTCTCGATGTCTAGACCTCGTGATCCACCCGCCTCGGTCTCCCAAAGTGCTGGGATTATAGGCGTGAGCCACCGCGTCCAGCCTTTTTTTTTTTTTGAGACGGAGTTTCGCTCTTGTTACCCAGGCTGGAGTGCAATGGCGCAACCTCCGCCTTCTGGGTTCAGGCAATTCTCCTGCCTCAGCCTCCTGAGTAGCTGGGATTACAGGCACGCGCCACCATGCCCAGCTTATTTTTTGTATTTTTAGTGGAGACGGGGTTTCACCATGTTGACCAGGATGGTCTCGATCTCTTGACCTCGTGATCCACCCTCCTCGGCCTCCCAAAGTGCTGGGATTACAGGCGTGAGCCACCGCGCCCGGCGAGAGATTATTTTTATGTAGCAAATATTTATATAACGTTTAGTGATGCCAGGCATTGTTCTAGTTGCTTTTTACAAATATTCTTTGTGTAGTTTTCAGGGGGGAAAAAAAACAAGCAAATACTAACTGATTTGATCCACAACATAGCTGGGAGGTAGGCCCTACTATAAAATGAAGAGAACACATGAGAGATGTGAAGTAACTTGCCCAATGTCACATAGCTAGTGATAGCTGGAATTCAAATCCAGATAGACCAGAGATTGTGTGCTCTTAACCATTATACAGTGCTGTGTGATTTAGTGACAGGTCTAGGATACTTTAAGGTGGTCAAGTAGCATAGCTGGGATTTGAACCAAGGTCTTCTGACTGTGGTCTAAGATTAAAGTTGTTCAAGTCATTGCCTTTGTGATCCAGACCACCTGTTGCACAGGTACATGAACAGTTTGCATTCAATGTAGGCTGTGGTTCAGTTCTTTTTCTTAGTTTTTTTTTTTTTTTTTTATTGTTTAGAGTGGAGCTGTCCAATAATATAGGTACTGTGTGGTTATGAGCACTTGAGATGTGGCTAGTGTAAATAAAGAACTAAATATTAATTTAAATAGCTCTATGTAGCTGATGGCTACCATATTGGATGGGCACACGTTTGGAGGACTTGAATTGCCTCTGCTTCTTGTATCAGTTTGTATAAATTTGGGTGGCATTTCTAATGTGCTTGAGCTTTTGTCATAAGTAAGGATGACCCATCCTTGCTCTCACCTAATTACCCTTGTTACACTACAGTTGAGATTAGGATAGACTTGTGGATTTTCTTGTGACATTGTTTCACCTCTGAAGGTTTAAGATCTGTGATTTTTACCTTGTTCCTTGGTCTGGAGACCTTTAACTGCCCTAAATGTTTAATCACCAGATAGATAATGCTAATTGTTATGCTCCAGGTTCTCTACCAAGGTACTATTAATAATGTACCTTGTACAGATGAGGAAACCGTGACTCAGAGAGGTTAAATAACTTGCCATGGTCACACAGCTAGTAAAGCAGCCTGGTTCCAGAGCCCATGTTTTTTAATCATTACCTTATTGCGTCAAATAGTAAAACAAAAAAATCGGTGCTTTTCACAGACTTCAGAGTAGAAAACAGACCAATTGAAAAATTTATTGATCCTCCCTAACTGCCAGAGGAAGTATGCTTAAACGTATATATGCATAAAATCAGTAACAAAAATATATACGCAAATAAGGATCACAGTGGTTCAAAGCAGAGTCCAAGTGAATGAGAAAAGATGGTGCCCATGGAGGTGAATTAATGAAAGAAGCAGAAGAGAACTATATTTGAATTTTACTGAGAATTCTTAAGGGATGAAACCAGTGGAGAAAGGTTGTAAACCCTAAAATATTTCTTTATTTTAAAAATCTATAGACAATGTAAAAGGACACTGCTGGATACCAGTATGTCTTAAGAGGCATTTCAGGAGGGGGAAAAAACAGCTGGAGATACAGTAAAGCCCTAAGGGTTTGCTGACTTCCAGGAAGCAGTAATGGGAGAAAAAATTGCTCTTATCAACCAAAATCTGGTGAAATATATGAATTTAAGTGTTAAACATCTTAAACTGTCATCTAGAACAGGATTTTTTTTATTTTTATTTTTTGAGATGCAGTCTCACTCTGTTGCTCAGGCTAGAATGCAGTGGCACCATCTCAGCTCACTGCAACCTCCGCCTCCCAGGTTCCAAGTGATTCTGCCTCAGCCTTCCTAGTAGCTGGGACTACAGGCAAGCACCACCGTGCCCGGCTAATTTTTGTGTCTGTTTCTTTTTTTTTTTTTTTTGAGACGGAGTCTCGCTCTGTCACCCAGGCTGGAGTACAATGACTAGCTCTCAGCTCACGCAACCTCCGCCTCCCAGGTTCAGGCAATTCTCCTGCCTCAGCCTCCCAACTAGCTGGGATTATAGTTGTGCACCACCATTCCTGGCTAATTTTTGTATTTTTAAGTAGAGACCGGGTTTCACCGTGTTGGTCAGGCTGGTCTCGAATCCCTGACCATCTCCATCTCTTGACCTAGTGATCTGCCTGCCTCAGCCTCCTAAATTGCTGGGATTACAGGCGTGAACAACTGTGCCCGGCTTCTCTTTTTTTTTTTTTGAGTCGGAATTTCACTCTTGTTGCCCAGGCTGGAGGGCAGTGGTGCAATCTTGGCTCATTGCATCCTCTGCCTCCCGGCTTCAAGCGATTCTCCTGCCTCAGCCTCCCCAGTAGCTAGGATTACAGGTGCCCACCACCACACCCAGCTAATTTTTATATTTTTAGTAGATACAGGGTTTCACCATTTTGGCCAGGCTGGTCTTGAACTCCTGACCTCAGGTGATCCACCCTCCTTGGCCTCCCAAAGTGCTGGGATTACAGGCGTGAGCCAACGTGCCTGGCCTGAGTGATGAATTTAGTAAAATATAAATGGATGATAATGTGAATTGTCAAGTATTCAATTCAAAAATTATTTTAAAAGAGTAAGAGAAAACCTAATAGTAGGAATCTATCAGTGCTAATGTCCAAAAAACTAAAGATCAGGGAGGGAAGGAGTAGGTTAGTAAAATAATTTTAAAAGGCTTGCTTTGGCCCAGAGCAGGGATTGGGTTGGGTGTATTGCAGAAAGAAAGACATTCTAAATGGGTGTAAAGAGGTGAGGTTTTTTGTTTGTTTGTTTGTTTTGTTTTTTTTGAGACGGAGTCTCTGTCACCCAGGCTGGAGTGCAGTGCCTTGATCTCGGCTCACTGCAACCTCTGCCCCCCAGGTTCAAGTGATTCTCCTGCCTCAGCCTCCTGAGTAGCTTGGGTCTACAGGTGCACGCCACCATACCTGGCTAATTTTTGTATTTTTAGTAGAGACAGGGTTTCACCATGTTGGCCAGGATGTTCTTGATCTCCTGACCTCATGATTCACCTGCCTTGGCCTCCCAAAGTGCTGGGATTACAGGCATGAGCCACCACACTCAGCCCTTAAGAGTTTATTTTTAATTGACGGAAAATAGTTAAAGCTATTAAGTGTAGGAAAATAAACACTATAGTAAAGAAATAGTTAAAAGAACATTTGAAAAAGCATAAAAAAAGTAAACATGAAATTATAGTGAAAGACATAGAATCAAACATCGATTATAAAAATGTTAATTCCTGGCCGGGCAGTGGCTCACACCTATAATCCCAGCACTTTGGGAGCCTAAGGTGGGCACATCACCTGAGGTCAGGAGTTCAAAACCAGGCTGGCCAACATGGTGGAAACTGGTCTCTGTTAAACATATAAAAGTTAGCCAGATGTGGTGGCAGGTGCCTGTAATCCCAGCTACTCAGGAGACTGAGGCAGGAGGATCACTTGAACCTGGGAGGCAGAGGTTGCAGTGAGCCGAGATCACACCACTGTGCCCCAGTCTGGGCAGCAGAGCGAGAGTTTGACTCTTTAGGAAAAAAAATGTTAAGTCCTTATGAGACAAAGATTCTCAGACTGGGTCACATATTCTATCTACTGTAGTGCAGGAATTAGATAAACCATTTCAGAATTGAACAGATCAAGTAAAGTGTAATATGTGTCCATCATTCTTGTACTTTAGAAATAGAAATCACACATTCTTCCCTTTACGCTTAAGTAATATTTTGCAAAAATTAATCATTGTTATATGCAATCAAAGCTGTAATGATTTCTAAACATGAAGATTTTTTTTCTGGCCACATTTTATTTTTTATTTTTATTTTATTCTGAGACAGAGTCTTGCTCTCTTGCCCAAGCTGGAGTGCAGCGGTGCAATCTCGGCTCACTGCAACCTCTGCCTCCCGGGTTCAAGCAATTCTCCTGCCTCAGCCTCCTGAGTAGCTGGGATTACAGGCATGCACTACCACGCCCAGATAATTTTAGTATTTTTAGTAGAGATGAGGTTTCACCATGTTGGCCAGGCTGGTCTCGAACTCCTGACTTCTGGTGATCCACCCTCCTCGGCCTCTCAAAGTGCTGGGGTTACAGGTGTGAGCCACTGCACCCAGCCTTGTCTTTTAAGTAATGTAGAAGGAAAGAGGAATAATAAGCCAAAATACGTTATTAGACTTTTGTGTCTACCTGTATAGTTACTTTTACTGGCATTTTAATTTTGTGTGGATTCAGTTTAATGTTTAGAGTTCTTTCATTTCAGCCTGAACGACTCACGTTAGCTTTTCTTGTAGGACAGGCCTACTAGTGACAAACTGTCCATTTTTGCTTACCTGGGAATGACAATTTCTCTTTCATTTTTGAAAGGGTAGTTTTGCTAGATAAAGAATTCAATTTTTTTTTTGTTTCAGCACTTTGACTATGTTACCTTCTGATCTCCATGGTTTCTGGTGAGAAATCAGCTGTTAATGTTATTGAGGATCTCTTGTATGTCATGAGTTGCTTCACTTTGGTGTTTTCAAGATGCTCTCTTTGTCTTTCATCAATTCGATTGTAATGTGTATTGGTATGGGTCATACTGAGTTTATCCTACTTGGAGTTAATTGAGCTACTTAGATACATAGATTCATGTCTTTTCATCAAATTTGGTGAGTTTTAGGCTGTTACCTCTTCAAATATTTCTGACTTACTCTCCTCTTCTTCTGGGAATTCTGTTATGTATATTTTGACACAGTTGATGTCTCCTGGGTCTCTCAGTGTTCTGTTAATTTTTCTTCATTTCCTCATTCTGCTTCTCAGACTGCATAATTTCAATGGACTGTTCCTTAAAATTGCTGATTCTTTTGACTCTCTGCTCACATCTGCTGTTGAAACCCTCTAGTAAATTTTTCTTTTTCTTTTTCTTTTCTTTTTTTTTTTAAGGCTAGTGAAGTGAAGCAGTGGGAGTGGCGAAGGAACAAAGAAATCTGTAACTGGTTGTGATCAATTAGTTGTAAACACCACTGCACTCGGACCAGCCTCCTCTAGTAAATTTTTCATTTCAGTTGTACTTTTTTTTTGGAGACAGAGTTTTCACTCTTGTTGCCCAGGCTGGAGTGCAGTGGCACAATCTCTGCTCACTGCAGCCTCCATCTCTTGGGTTCAAGCGGTTCTCCTGCCTCAGCCTCCCAAGTAGCTGGGATTACAGGCATGCACCACCATGCTTGGCTAATTCTTTTGTATTTTTAGTAGAGATGGGGTTTCACCATGTTGTCCAGGCTGATCTTGAACTCCTGACCTCAGGTGATCCACCCACCTGGGCCTCCCAAAGTGCTGGGATTACAGGCATGAGCCACTACGGCCCATTATTTGTCTCTCTTTACTGATAGTCTTTATTTAGTGAGACATCATTCTGTGGTTCCTTTTAGTTTTTTCTACATGGTATGCTCTTTTAGCATATTTAATATACTTGATTTAAACTCTTTGGCCAGGCATAGTGGCACTTTGGGAGGCTTAATGTGGGCAGGTCACCTGAGGTCAGGAGTTCAAGACCAGCCTGGACAACATGGAAACCCCATCTCTCCTAAAATAATACAAAAATTAGCTGGGTGTGTTGGCGGGCACCTGTAATCTCAGCTACTTGGGAGGCTGAGGCAGGAAAATTGCTTGGACCCAGGAGGCGGGTGTTGCAGTAATCTGAGATCAAGTCACTGTACTCCATCCTGAACAACACAGCGAGACTCTGTCTCAAAAATAAATAAATAGGCCAGGCATGGTGGCTAACACTTGTAATCCCAGCACTTTGGGAGACTGAGGCAGGCAGATCACCTGAGGTCAGGAGTTCGAGATCAGCCTGGCCAACGTGGTGAAAACCCATCTCTACTAAAAACTACAAAAATTAGCCAGGAGTAGTGGTGGACATCTGTAATCCCAGCTACTTAGGAGGCTGAGGCAGGAGAATCATTTGAACCCAGGAGGCAGAGGTTGTGGTGAACTGAGATCGTGCCATTGCACTCCAGCCTGGGTGACAGAGTGAAACTCCGTCTCAAAAAAAAAATGAAGTATTTGTCTAACATCTGGGCTCCCTTTGGGATAGTTTCTATTTCTTTTTTTGCCGGCATATGGGCCATAGTTTTTTCTTTGCATGCCTCATAACTTTTGTTGAAAATGACATTTTGGGCTGGGCACAATGGCTCATGCCTGTTATCCCAGCACTTTGGAAGGCTAAGGAGGAGGGATTATTTTAGGTCAGGAGTTCGAGACCAGCCTGGCCAATGTGGTGAAACCCTGTCTCTACTAAAAATACACAAAAAATTAGCTGGGTGTGGTGGCTTACACCTGTAGTCCCAGCTACTCAGAGGCTGAGGCAGGAGAATCATTTGAACTCGGGAGGTGGAGGTTGCAGTGAGCTGAGACTGAGCTACTGTACTTCATCCTGAGTGACAAAGTGAGACTCTGTCTCAAAAAAAAATGACATTTTGAATAATGTGCCAATTCTGTAAATTATATTCTTCTCAGGGGTGTTGCCACTTATTATAGTTGTCATTTTATTGACTTTTCTGAAGGAGTTTAGTAATTTTTTTTTTGTTTTTTTTGAGACGGAGTCTTGCTCTGTCGCCCAGGCTGGAGTGCAGTGGCGCGATCTTGGCTCACTGCAACCTCTGCCTCCCGGGTTCAAATGATTCTTCTGCCTCAGCCTCCCAGGTAGCTGGGACTACAGGCGCACACCACTATACCCGGCTAATTTTTGTATTTTTAGTAGAGACAGGTTTCACCATATTGGCCACGCTGGTCTCAAACTCCTGACCTGGTGATCCACCCGCCTCTGTTTCCTAAAGTGCTGGGATTACAGGCGTGAGCCACCATGCCCAGCCGAGTGTAGTAAAATTTAGGTTCTTTTTGTGTGTTTGGCCATTGAAGTCTCTCTTCATTAGTTTAGTGGTCAGCCAGTGATTTGACAGGGATTTTTAAAAAATGCCTTTAGGCAAAAAACAATCCTCCCAGTCTTGACATATGGGTCCCAGGTATGTGTTGAGGCACACCTTTAACAGCTCTGCCTTAGCCTTCACTTCCTGCATGGCCAGAGCCTGAAATTCAGCCAGAGGTGAAAACTTAGGGCCTTCTCAGGTCTTTTCTGAATATAGGGTCAGCACTGACATGCCCATGGCTTTCTGGGACTCCCAGAGTCCTAGCTTTTCAAAGCTCTTATTCTCAAAGCATCTCCTTCACCACCTTTCTTCCCAGGCTTTTAACTTTGCTGATTGTTTGCCCTGTTATTGCTAGTATATTTAACTGTTTTTGACAAATATGTGTGCTGCTGCCCCACCCCACTTCCCATAGCAAACTCTTGAGCCAGTCCTTCAGGGAGCCACCAGACAGGTCAAAACAACCAGAGTTCTTTGTTAGTAATATTATATTGCTACCTCCAACATGTACCGAGAATGCAGGCTGTTGTCTTCAAGGCTTACCAAGCTGCAAATTGAGAGATGGCACCAGGGTAGTTCAAAATATTTTTTTCTCCTGTTTTTCTTTTGAGACAGAGTCTCACTTTGCCGCCCAGGCTGGAGTGCAGTGGTTCAATCTTGCCTCACTGCAACCTCCTCTTCCCGGGTTCAAGTGATTCTTCTGCCTTAGCCTCTCAAATAGCTGGGACTACAGGCAGGTGCCACCATGCCCAGCTAATTTTTGTATTTTTAGTAGAGATGGGGTTTCACCATATTGGCCATGCTGGTCTTGAACTCCTGACCTTGTGATCCACTCACCTCAGCCTCCCAAAGTGCTGGGATTCCAGGCATGAGCCACTGCACTCAGCCAAACTGTTTTTGTTTTTGTTTTTTCTTAAGCATTCCTTTTCAAGTTTATTGTTGTATTGGCAGTTCTTTTTAGTAGTTTTGTAGAGATGAGGATCTCACTATATTGCCCGTGCTGGTTTTGAACAGCTGGGTCTGGAGGCCCACCTCAGACTCCCTAAGTGCTGGGCCCTGGTGCATGTTTTAGAGTCAGGCTACCTTGACTTGAATTTCAACTCCATTGTTTACTAGTTGTGTAACCTGGTACAAGCTACTTAAGACTTAATTTCTTTGTCATGGAAATTAATTGGACCATAATGGCTGCATCCACAGGACTTTGTGGGTATTAAATAGGTGATGATTGTAAGCCCCTTAAATGCAATACCTTTGTTTCGTGTGTACTTTTTAAGACAAATATATGCAGCTTTAGCAGTGCTTGCTTTTGGGAAAAGGATTTGGAGTGAGGATTATGTCTGGTGGTAAGGAGGGAGTCTGCTACCTTTTTTGCTCATTTTTTTCTGTCACAGTTGAGAATGTATAGCTAAAAGACTGACTAGCATTGAAAGAACACACTCTGGGTATACATTCAGGAGAACTGAAAACATGCTCATATAAAAACTTGTACACAAATACTGATAACAGCATTATTAATAATAGCCAAAAAGTGGAAACAACCCAGATGTTCATTAATCAGAGTGGATAAACAAAGTATGTATCTCCATACAGTGGAATATTGTTTGGCAATAAAAAGGAATGAAATGCTGATACATACTATAGAGACAGAAAGTAGACTAGTGGTTGCCTGCAGTTGGAGGACTTGGGAAATGGAGAGTGACTACAGATGGGTATGGAGTTTCTTCTTGGGTGGTGAAAATGTTCTGGAATTAGGTAGTTGTGGTGTTGTAAAAACCAGTGAATCAAACAGTTTAAAATGGTAAATTCTTTTTTGAGATAAGGTCTTGCTCTGTTGCCCAAGCTGGAATGCAGTGGCGTGTGATCATGATTCTCTGTAGCCTTGACCTCGGACTCATGTGATCCTCCCACCTCAGCCTCCTGAGTGTCTGGGACCACAGGCGTGCACCACTATACCTGGCCTTTTTGTTTGTTTGTTTGTTTTGTTTGTTTGTTTTTTGAAGACGGAATCTCACTCTGTCACCCAGACTGGAGAGTGCAGTGGTGCAATCTTGGCTCACTGCAGCCTCCACCTCCTAGGTTTAAGTGATTCTCCTCCCTCAGCCTCCTGTGTAGCTGGGATTACAGGCATGTGCTACCACACCTGGCTAATTTTTGTATTTTCCGTAGAGATGGGGTTTTGCCATGTTGGCCAGGCGGGACTTAAACTCCTGACCTCAAGTGATCTGCTCACCTTGGCCTCCCAAAGTGCTGGGATTACAGGAACGAGCCACTGTGCCTGGTGTGAAAAGTAGGATTTTATGGGTATAAGTTGGGACAGGATACAAATTGGGAAAAATAGTGCAAAGCCATTTTATATTGAGGTGTCTTTGTACCAAATGTAATGATAGGTTCAGATGTAGGTTTAAGCAAAGTTCCATCCAGTTGGGAGGTAGGATTGATCCCAGCTATTTGTAGTGTTAGAGGATTAGCTAAAATATAATTTTTTTTAACAGTAAGCAGTTTGGTAGCCTGCCATGTAACAATGAGTAATTTTCAGCCGGGCGCAGTGGCTCATGCCTGTAATTCCAGCCCTTTGGGAGGCCGAGGCGGGCGGATCACTTGAGGTCAGGGGTTCGATGCCAGCCTGGCCAACATGGCAAAACCTTGTCTACTAAAAATAGAAAAAAATTAGCCAGGCATGGTGGGACACGCCTGTAATCTGAGCTACACAGGAGGCTGAAGCAGGAGAATATCTTGAACCCAGGAGGCGGAGGTTGCAGTGAGCAGAGATTGCGCCACTGCACACTCTGTCTCAAAATAAAAAGAATAATTTTCTTATTTTCTTTAGAGGAACTAATAATTTAGTCAAAACTTGCTATCAAAATAGTTTTTCATCCAAGTTTAATGATAAATAAAAATAACAGAGATATCCATTGTCATTTTTTCTGTCTTGTCTGCTTTTACAGTGCCTCAGTTCCCTAACAAATCATATTTTCTTTCTACTGACACCCTAGCACATAACTCTGAGTCCGTTTCTGCCTTTCTTCTTTTGTTTGGTTGTATTGTTGTACAATACAGGGTCTTGCTCTGCCACCCAGGCTGGAGTGCAGCGGCACAATCTCAGCTCACTGCAATCTCCACCTCCCAGGCTCAGGAGAGCCTTCTACCTTGGCCTCCCAAGTATTTGGGACTGCAGGCGTGCACCATTATACCATGCTTTGCCATGTTGCCCAGGCTGGTCTCAAACTCCTGGGCTCAAGCGATCCACCCCTGTTGGCCTCCCAAAGTGCTGGGATTATAGGCATGAGCCACCACACCCAGCTTGTTTCTGCCTGCCTGCCTTTCTTTCTTGCCTTTTTTCTTCTCTTTTTTTTTTTAGACAGAGTCTTGCTGTCTTGCCCAGGCTGAAGTGCAGTGGTGTGATCTTGCCTCTGTAACCTCTGCCTCCTACGTAGCTGGGATTACAGGCGTGCACCACCACATCTAGCTAGTTTTTTGTATTTGTAGTAGAGATGGAATTTCTCTGTATTGCCCAGGTATCGAACTCCTTGACTCAAGTGATCGGCCTGCTTTGGCCTCCCAAGATGCTGGAATTACAGGAGTGAGCCAAGACATACATACTACAACTAGGGCTGAAGTTCCTTAGTAATTTTTAGTTGAGGACCTCTCAACAATTAAAATTTTCACCCCTATGATCCTATTGTCAGTATCTCGTATTTGTCATATTATGTAAACAGCTATGGATTTTACACTTATGTTCTCTTAAGGATAAGTCCGTAAAATTAATTTAAAGGGCCAGGCAACACACGTAGAGCTAGTCTTTTCCTGAAACTTATCCCAAAGGGGAAAAAAATACACATATATTTTCAGTAGGAGATTTTAGATTTAGTGTTTTACTTGATTATGATAAATCTGAAGTAAGCAGACCTCAATAGCCCTTTCTTTGGCACAAGTCACAATACTCCTTGAGTTTAGGTACCAGTAAATTGTTTTATGTAAACTGCTTTTAGTGATTTCACACTTAATGAATTGGAATATTTAGAATGTGAAACCTTGCTTTTCAGATTTTGAGTCTGCAATGTATCAATTAGGTTAGATCATGTTATGAGCTATTGAGTAGTATAAGACATCAGACCTGTATTTGATACTACTTTTACTCAGATGAAAAGATATTGGGCCAGGGACAGTAGCTCATGTCTATAATCCCAGCACTTTGGGAGGCCAAGGCAGGTGGATCATTTGAGGTCACGAGTTCAAGAACAGCCTGGCCAATGTGGTGAAATCCTGTCTCTACTAAAAATACAAAAATTAGCTGGTCAGTAGTGGCATGTGCCTGTAATCCCAGCTACTCAGGAGGCTGAGGCAGGAGAATTGCTTGAGCCTGGGAGGCGGAGGTTGTGGTGAGTTGAGATCCTGCCACTGCACTCCAGTCTGGGCAACAGAGTCAGACCCTGTCTCAAAAAAAAAGATATTAGATGCCTGAAACTCACAGTACAGTGAGGAAATCCAGACATGGAAGAACTTGACATGGACCTAGAGAAAAAGCAGACAGAGAATGGGCTATGAAAGAGAGATCCAGAGCTGTACCTGGGGAACCTAAGAGATTATTAAAAATCTGTTTTCACTTTCAATCCCTGGACTTTTTGAAGTCAGTTTTAAAAAATGGAATTTGCTTTTCATCATTTCGTCACTTGATGACTCAGTCTTCTAGACCATGCTTGTTATTTTGTGGCTGTTTTGTTTATTTGAGATGGAGTCTTGCTCTGTTGCCCAGGCTGGAGTGCAGTGTGATCTCAGCTCACTGCAACCTCCACCTCCTGGGTTCAAGTGATTCTCCCACCTCAGCGTCCTGAGTAGCTGGAACTATAAGCATGTGCCCCACGACTGGCTAATTTTTTTGTATTTTTAATAGAGACAGGGCTTTACCATGTTGGTCAGGCTGGTCTCAAACTCCTGATCTGAAATGATATGCCTGCTTTGGCCTCCCAAAGTGCTGGGAATACACGTGTGAGCCACTGTGCCCAGCCGACCATGCTTGTTTTATAAAGCAAGCGATATGTAACATAAAATATAAATTGGATGGTTTGGAGAGTCCATGTAAGCAACTGATGAACTTTATTTACTGTTACCAGAAAACATTAAATAAAAAAGAAAAAAATATAACTCAAGACAGTTGCAGGTGGGCAAAAAAAAAAAAAAAAAAAAAAAAGAAAATGGTGAAACCCTGTCTCTACAAAAATACAAAAAATTAGCTGGGCATGGTAGCACATGCCTATAATCGCAGTTACTTGGGAGGCTGAGGTGGGAGAATCACTTGAACCCAGGCAGTGAAGGTTGCAGTGAGCCAAGATCGTGCCACTGCACTCCAGCCTGGGCGACAGAGTGAAACTCCATCTCAAAAGGAAAAAAAAACAAAAAAGAAAACATTAAATGTTTTAGGCTCTCCTCACCTATTTCTTAAACATTAAAATCATTTGGGAAAAAAATATGAAGCTTTTCCATTGCTCAACTTACTATGTATACTTAATGTATCATCTACCTCTAACACCTATTCATGATGCCTGCTAATAATAAACAGGTGCTCACTAAGAACTGAAAGTATCAGCTGGGCCTGGTGGCTTATGCACGTAATGCCAGCACTTTGAGAGGCTGAGGTGGGAGGATCACTTGAGCCCAGAAATTTGAGACCAGCCTGGGTAACACAGACCTTGTTTCTACAAAAAATTAAAAAAATTCAGCCAGGTGCGATGGTGCACACCTATAGTCTCAGCTACTTAGGAGGCTGAGGCAAGAGATGGAGGCTGTAGTGAGCCACATTCGCACCACTGCACTCCAGCCTGGATGACGGAGTGAAACCTTGTCTCAAAAAGAGGAAAACCTGAATGAATAAATTAACTGTGGTATTGTTCTTTTAAGGTTAAAAACGACAACTAACATCAACCATGAAAGATCCAAGTCGCAGCAGTACTAGCCCAAGCATCATCAATGAAGATGTGATTATTAACGGTCATTCTCATGAAGATGACAATCCATTTGCAGAGTACATGTGGATGGAAAATGAAGAAGAATTCAACAGACAAGTTAGTTTTTTGTACAAACATGTTATTTTTTATATTCCATTCCAGCCCTCAATATGATTGTACTTGTCCCTGAAGTGTTTATCTTGTCCTTTATGTATGAAATATGTAGATTGATGTGCCACCACTCCTATTTATTTAGCTGCTGATTACCACCAGGCTTAACTACTTACAGAAATAACCTGGGGAACTTGAATCAGGAGGATGAGGGTGGAGCCTGGGAAACTTCTGCAAAGCTCCAAGATGGTTCCAATGAGCAATCAGATTTGGAAACCACTGCTTTATGCCAGTCAGATTGCTGTGTTACCATGAAAGTCAAGAGAATTCAGGAGTCAGGAGAAGACAGGCACAGATTTGTGATCCAGAATTATGCTGTTTTTCACCTGCAGTCCTTGATGTGATCAGCCTGAAAAATTTGATACCACTCTTCTGTTTAGAGAACTGTCATGCATTGATAAACATTGTCTTTTGTTCCCATATGTCTGGAATCTGTTCCCGTCTTCTAATTTCTCACCTAATCATGGCTTTAATAACCAGTAGCCAGCTTGACTTTTCCACATCTGGTGATAGATATTCAAGAGTAAAACACTTTAGTCTTATTTTTGTGAGGATCAATTGGGTGTTTGTTTTTTGTTGTTGTTTTTAATTACTCATTCTCTGACTCTGCCCCTTAGTTGTTTTGTTTTATTCATTTTGGGGTTGGATTATGGTTTGTATAGTTTTAAAGTATCACAGGTAATTCTGATATGCATTCCTTGAAGAGAGCGTCTCTTTTTACTTCTTCCCTGCCACCCTCAGTGGAAAAAAGAATGTTCTATAATAAAAGTAAAAATATAGAAAAACCCTAAACAGATCCTCACAGGTCATTATGGTAAGCATTTTTTTTTCCTTAGCACAGAAGCAGAAAAGAAAGTATGACCTTGTGCTTTTAAATGGTTTAGTTCAAGATATTTTAAGCCATTCCTAGTGATACATATCAAGTATGTTATAAATTATACTTTATTATAAATAATTACTACAAATTATTCTTTATTATAAATCTAGATAGAAGAGGAGTTATGGGAAGAAGAATTTATTGAACGCTGTTTCCAAGAAATGCTGGAAGAGGAAGAAGAGCATGAATGGTTTATTCCAGCTCGAGATCTCCCACAAACTATGGACCAAATCCAAGACCAGTTTAATGACCTTGTTATCAGTGACGGCTCTTCTCTGGAAGATCTTGTGGTAAAAAGTTACTTTTCATCTTTTTAAAATGTAGTGCATCTTTTGCATAAGTCGAAAAGCCAGCTGCCATCTATTTAAGAATTCTGCATCTCTTCCCCTTCAGAAATTATGCTGCTTCTGGCCAGGCATGGTGGCTTATGCCTGTAATCCGGCGCACTTTGGGAGGCCGAGGCAGATGATCACTTGAGGTCAGGAGTTTAAACCAGCCTGGCCAACATGGCAAAATGCCATCTCTACTAAAAATACAAAAATTGGCTGGGCACAGTGGCTAATGCTTATAATTTCTGCACTTTGGGAGGCCGAGGTGGGTGGATCACCGGAGGTCGGGAGTTCAAGACCAGCCTGGCCGACATGGTGAAACCCCATCTCTACTGAAAACATAAAAATTAGCTGGGTGTGGTGGCACATGCTTATAATCCCAGCTACTTGAGAAGCTGAGGCAGGAGAATCACTTGAACCCAAGAGGCGGAGGTTGCAGTGAATGGAGATCAAACTATTGCACTCCAGCCTGGGCAACAGAGTGAGAGTCTGACTCAAAAAAAAAAGCCGGACGAGGTGGCTCATGCCTGTAATCTCAACACTTTGGGAGGCTGGGGCAGGTGGATCATGAAGTCAGGAGTTCGAAACCATCCTGGCCAACACGGTGAAATCCCATCTCTACTGAAAAATTAGCTGGGTGTGGTGGTGCATGCCTGTAATCCCAGCTACTCAAGAGGCTTAGGCAGGAAAAGCACTTGAACTGGGAGGTGTAGATTGCAGTGAGCTGAGATCGTGTTATTGCACTCCAGAGTGGGCAGCAGAGCTAGACTCTGTCTTAAAAAAAAAAAAAGAAATTGTGCTGCTTTTTTTTCAGTGAAAACAGAGTCTCATGACATGGAGTGACTTCTGGCAATACTGTGGAGCTAGTCTTAGACTTCTAGCCCCTGCTTTTAGTACTGATGTTGCCCTAGGGTACTTAAATGTCCTAAAGAATTAATAATTTTAAAACACAATATTACCATGTTACTTGCCTATATAAAAATAGCTTGATGTAGAAGTTTTGCTCTTTAATCTTGTCTTGGCTGGGCATTGTGACTCACACCTGTAATCCCAGCACTTTGGGAGGCCGAGGCCGGCAGCTCATGAGGTCAGGAGTTCAAGACCCGCCTGACCAACATGGTGAAACCCCATCTCCACTAAAAATACAAAAATTAGCAGGGCATGGTGCTACGTGCCTGTAATCCCAGCTACTCGGGAGGCTGAGGCAGGAGAATTGCTTGAACCCAGGAGGTGAAGGAGGTTATGGTGGAACATGCCATTGCACTCCAGCCTGGGTGACAGAGTGAGACTCCATCTCAAAAAAAAAAAAAAAAAAAAAAAAACTTAAACATTCAGTGAAATATGCAGATTTTTATATGAAAGGTAAAAATTTCAGAGATCTTTTCCTGACCCAGGGTTTCATTGAGGTACCCAGTTTGTTTGGAACTGTGGTTTAATAAAGAATTTTACAAGCTCATGGCAGAAAAGAGACACAAACCTAGATTTGCATTTTTTGTTATTCTTAGTGTCTCATTGATAATGATATAAAAAGTTTTCTTTGGGAATTGTGATAACTAAATATCACCACTAGAGTAGAACTGGTAGGGTCCACTGAACTAATCTGTACCCCATAATTACCTATGAAGCATTAAATACAAAAATCAGTTCTTCAGTTGCATCCCAACATGCTCAGTTGTCTGGGCATGTTGATTTTTTTAAAGTACTCCAGAAGATTTATTATATAGCCAACCTGCCTGAATTGGGCATTTTGAAACCATTCTTCTAAAGGATGGTGTAGAGAACACTGACATTTACATTGTGGTGTAGCCTTTGTTGCAGTAAGCGATGGTAACCCATTTGAGCAGCTATATGATCTGAACAGTCTGTGGGGGTATGATTACTTATGGCTACATTAGTCACCATAAATAATCCCCGTTGCCCTGTAATGTATAACTTTAATCTGGACCCCATATAATTCCATAGTACAGAAGCCGATTTGTTCTTCTCAGTCTATTTGATATTACTTCGTTTCATTCTTATTCTTCTGTCACTCTGAAAAGACTGTTCATTTAAGAAGACTATGTTGTGGTGGCTCATGCCTGTAAACCCAGCACTTTGGGAGGCCAAAGCGGGAGGATCACTTTGACTCAGGAGTTTGAGACCAGCCTGGGCAACATAAGGAGACCCTGTCTCTACAAAAAGTTTAAGTTAGCTGGGTGTGGTGTCACAGGCCTGTGGTCCCAGGTACTGGGGAGGCAGAGGCTAGAGGATAGCTTGAGCCCAGGAGGTCGATGCTATAGTGAGCTGCAATTATGACACTGCACTCCAGAATGGGCAACAAAACGAGTCCCTGTCTCAAAAAAGAGAAAAAGAATGCTGCTTTTTTTTCTTAAACTTCACACTTTTAAAGTGTAGATACAGTATTTCCCTTGGAGGAAGGGAGCATATGTCCTGTCCAAAGAAACTGCTGTGTATAAATTACAAAACTAAAATGATTTCTCCAACATGACGTTTAATATTATGCATTAGTCTTGAAGTGATGTAGGGTCAAATTCAGTGTAAAAGCCTGACAGCATACCTACATTTCAGGCACTGGAACCTGCCCTCATTTCTTTTTATTTTTATCAACTTGCAATCTAAAATATCGCAGAGGAAAATTTCTAGCTGTTCTTCCTAGACGCTGACAAGTCTACTTAGGAGAGTAAAGATTTAGTGACATAGCATAACATTGCTACAAGTCTCTAAGACTCAGAGTTTGCCCCCCCGCCCCCCTTTTTTTAACTGATGCAAAAAATGGTATCCCAGAGAAAAGTGACTTATCTGAATTTACATAGAAGTTAGGGGTAGAGCTGGGATTTTGGACTTAGGTCTTCTTGTTTCCCATGTAGTTTTCTTTTCCTGTTATTTGCCATGCTTCCTGTGGGAATTAGAAGGTGGCAATTGTCGAAAAACAATTCCATATTTTTAGTGAGGATTCTAAAGTAAAATTAATCCATCAACAATTCTCCACTAACTTTAATCATAATTTCAACACTTGTTTAGCATGTTTCCTTGATATTTGGTGTTTAAAGAAAGCTACATACCATAATTCAGTTAACAGAATTTCTTCTTCAGTGCTATTCCTTTAATTTATATGAAGTTACTGGATTTCTGATTACACTCAAGCAAACTGAATTTCAATTCCTACTTTCTCTTTAGAAAATTGATATAATTTGATATGATATATAGGTTACATCTGGTTCCTCCTTTTTGGGGTTAAGTGTAGTCTTACAGTTCTTTTGTCTTAACTTTTTTTTTTTTTTTTTTTTTTAATTTTTTTGAGACGGAGTTTCGCTCTTGTTACCCAGGCTGGAGTGCAGTGGCGCGATCTCGGCTCACCGCAACCTCCGCCTCCTGGGTTCAGGCAATTCTCCTGCCTCAGCCTCCTGAGTAGCTGGGATTACAGGCACGCGCCACCATGCCCAGCTAATTTTTTGTATTTTTAGTAGAGACAGGGTTTCACCATGTTGACCAGGATGGTCTCGATCTCTTGACCTCATGATTCACCCGCCTCGACCTCCCAAAGTGCTGGGATTACAGGCTTGAGCCACCGCGCCCGGCTGTCTTAACTTTTTGGAAGGTGATTTTGCATAAGGATCTAGGTTGAATGAGTATCTGAAACTATATGTTAATGAACTTGCTTTTTTATATACTTATTTTCCAGGTCAAGAGCAATCTGAATCCAAATGCAAAGGAGTTTGTTCCTGGGGTGAAGTACTAAAATATTTGAGTAGATGGGGCCCTCTTTTGGTGGATGTAGCACAATTTCCACACTGTGAAGGCAGTATTAGAAGACTTAATTGTAAAAGCTCTCTCTTGTCACTGTGTTACACTTATGCATTGCCAAAGTTTTTGTTAGTCTTGCATGCTTAATAAAAGTGCTGAGACTGTTATTAAGTAAAAAGCTGTCAAACATTTACTGAAAATAGAATTAGCCCCATGGCTTCATGTGAAGACAGCAAGGAAAGAAGCACCAGTCAAGTTGTGAACAAGCACCAAATTAAAAGACCTAAACCTTACTAAATTGTCTTTTTTTGAGGCTAAACTGGTCCCTTAGTGTTAACTAACACTTCTGTCTAAACTCTAAAATCATTAAATTTAATTTGAATTCCAACTGTTAAGCATACTTCTCAATTCAGACTTAAATTTGATTATGTCCCCATCAAAAAGAATCTCCATTTTCTGGAGGTCTGTTAGTTAATTTGAGATAATTTGTTATAGACAGGTATGTGATATTACTGAGGCTACAAGGTAGTTAGCAGATGAGTGCCAGTCCAGGTTTTTCTGATACGTTATTGTGTTAGAAATATTGAGTTCTAATATTACATCTGAGGAAGTATATAATTTAGAATTGTAACTTCTAAGGGATTCACTGCATCATAGCTATGCCTGTGTGGAGTCTAACATATGACCAATACCAACCCATAATCCAGCTGAACAAAGATACTGTAACATTATGATTTGAGTGGTGCTTTTCCTTGCTTTGTTAACCATCACAAGAGTCTGCAGCACAACTTTTCTTTTAACAAAGCTAGAACAGTTTTGGCTTCTTAAACTTCATATTTGGGTAGGTTAAGCTGCCATACGTGTTCAGTGTGAATAGTGTTTAAGTTGAAAATATTGTAAAAAAATTATATTTTTTCAAAAATATTTAAAAAAATAAATAATAGTAGAACTGAGCAGATGGTTGTGTTTATTGGAGCTGGAATGTACTGTAGTGGTGTTACTTTAGTATGGGCCCAGTGCCTCAGGACTACCTTGCTCAAGGGCAGAAATGCTAAGCGATCAGACTTAGTTAGATTCCAACTAACAGATATGTTGCCGTGCAAGTATCTGTTCAGAATACAGCAGTAGAATAACTCCATTGCCCATCCTTGCTTCTTAATCACCTGAGGCTGCGGTGTCAGGGGAATCTTAGAAAGCCATGTAAGAAACTTTATGACTGACCAATATGATGGTGACCTTACTTTAATTGAACCTCCATTGTCTTCTGTTTTTCACAAGGGCTCTTCTTGAGCTTGTTAGGTTGAAAAAGATTAAGAAATTCTTGTAGTCAGTTCTGACTCACATTCTTCTGGGAGAGGGGTTCTTTGGTGTGTGCACCTGTGCCCCAGTGTATGGGGTTTTTTTGGGTTTTTTGTTTGTTTTGGAGACGGAGTCTCGCTCTGTTGATCAGGCTGGAGTACAGTGGCACCATCTCAGTTCCTTGCAACCTTCAGCTCCCAGGTTCAAGTGATTCTCCTGCCTCAGCCTCTCTAGTAGCTGGGATTACAGGTGCGTGCCACTATGCCCGGCTAATTTTTGTATTTTTTTAGTAGAGACGGGGTTTTGCCATGTTGGCCAGGCTCGTCTTGAACTCCTGACCTCAGGTGATCTCTCACAAGAATAAAGATTCTCAAATGCAGCTTTTGTTGTGGAAAAATTTTAAAAAAGAAGAGGGGGCTCTAACCAGACTTCCTGGATGTGAATCCTGTGATCATGGCTATGTCACTTAACCCTTCTGTGCCTTCCTTTCCACATCTCTAAAATAGCAGTAATAACTGTCTCTGGATTATGTGAGTAGTTAATACATATAAGCATTTTTAAGACAGCCTCTGGCACATAGAAAGTCCTGTTTTAAGTGTTGTTATTTTTACTATGAGGAGTCATTTAGGCTAACCTCTCTTTTTGGGAACTTTTCTTGGCTGTCTGAGGAAACATGCACGTTGAAACCATGTCAGTGTTTAGAGAGCCAGGCATCTGCATTCAGATAGTGACAGGTTTCTGAGCATCAGCTGCCCATGGATTATGAAGCCCTAAGGACAAATGATCACCTCATCAGGGCCTGTACAGTCATCGTTTTAGGATAAAGGCATCCTGTTTTAGAGGGTTTTAATTTTATGATGTTATTGAAATAAGGTGCAGTGTATATGAGAGGATTTTTCCTGTTCTTGTGCTGTACTTCTCAACCTTTTCCATGTTACATATCAAAGTGATACTTGTTTAGCATACTGGAGTACAAGAATGAGGTTGCCCGTGGCTGGAGTTCTTAGCTCAAGAACTCCAGTTGGCCCAGATTTTGCCCAGGTGTATGGAAGGCTAGAGGATCTGCACTTCAGCATACTTGTAGCCTCTTAGTGGCTCATACCAGTTAAGAAGTTCTGCTCTTACTATGAAATGGCAAAGGAATTCCACCCAAAGTCCATATATTGACTTTTTACCCAGTTCACCTTCTCTTTGAGGACATTTAAACAGGTTACAAGAAAGGAAACTGAGTAGTTTGGTTTTTCTTTGGTTAAAGCATAAGAATGTTTTGATTATTCAACCCTCTCACAAAAACTGTAGACATATCCTACCTTTCCTGGAAGTCATTTTTTAGACTTTGGTGCACACAGATGCAGTTTCTGTATTTTCTGGAGTGTCTTCTGGAATTGGAAACTGATCTTTTGAACTTGAAGAAAATCCTTTGAAGACTGGGCAGATGGGAATGTATTTCAGAAAAGCAGTTCTTTTTACTATGCCCATCCCAATGGGGAAATCGTAGCTCCTGAGGCTGGAAGACGTGTCACTGTTGGCATGAGCCCCAGCTTTCCACTGTATCAGACCACGCTCCTCTGGGCTCCCTGGAAGAGGACAGTGGGATCGTTTACCAGGGCCAGCAACCCTCAGCTGCCTCTACTTCCCATAACCCAGTCCTAAGGCAGACTTCTGGAATCAAGTATCTTCCTTAACTATCATCTGGTCCTAAAAAGCAGCTGTATCGTTTCTGAGCTCCTAACTTGGCCAGAGCTCTAAGGAACACTAAAGGATACTAGTTATAATTAGTATTATGTAACTATAGTGTGCCAGGCTCTGTGCTAAGTGTTTTAATTTCATTATCTTGTTTCTTCAAAACATACCCCTGGGAGGTATATAGGCACCATTATACAAAATTTTAAGACGAAGAAAGGGACAAAAAGGTTAAGTAATTGTCAGCCTAAATCTGTGTGTGGCTAATGTGTGTTAGGCCCGTGGGGACCAAATTGGGCCCAGATTGTGTTCTGGGGGTAAGGGAGGCATATTTTGAAACACGATAATCAATATTTAGTATTATGATTCTGTATGTGAAAAATAAACTCATTTTTATGATACAAACTTCAGAAAGTCAAGCTAAATAAAATCTTTGATGGAGGTAGGAATATGCCAAATTTTATTTATATATATATACACACACACACACACACACACACACACACACACACACACACACATATATATAAATTTTTTTTTTTTTTTTTTTGAGACAGAGTCCTGCTCTGTCGCCAAGGCTGGAGTGCAGTGGCTTGATCTCGGCTCACTGCAACCTCCACCTCCCAGGTTCAAGCAATTCTCCTGCCTCAGCCTCCCGAGTAGCTGGGGTTACAGGCACATGGCACCACACCGGCTTATTACTGTATTTTTAATAGAGATGGGGTTTCACCATGTTGGCCAGGCACTAGTCTCAAACTCCTGACCTCAAGTGATCCACCCACCTTGGTCTCCCAAAGTCCTGGGATTACAGGCATGAGCCATTGGGCCCGGCCAATAATTTTTACAACTAGGAATTCTTCCTCAGGTCGGGGAGAGGCACATGAGATCTCAGGTTTTCATAAAAGGGCTGGGATCGACAAAGACTGAAATACTGTAAATACAGCAGAAGGAGTGGAGATGTCCACTTGCTGGCAGCCCAGGCCAAGAACAACCCCATGAGTAACACAAACCAACTCATGTTCCAGAATCTCACAGGAGAGGGCACTGAGGGAAGGTGGAGTCCTCGGGGAAGACTACCTGGAAGATACACTGTTTGACTGGGCTTGGCTGTACAAAGGGCACACACAGGTGGGCAGAGTAGAGTGGGATGAGCCATAGATATGGCATAGGACTATGTTCCTGGCATCTGATTACCTTACACCACTGCCAGAACACACATGGCAGCCAGCCCAGAGCTTTCTCTAGCCAACCAGTCAGCCTGCCCATTACATCCCGACCTTCAGTGCCTTCTCTACTTCTCCAAGCCCCCTCCTTTTTCCTAGGCCTCACCTACTCTTCCCTCATCAGGAAACCCTGCCAATAACTCCAGCCCAGTTTCACTGGCTTCATTGCACACTTAAATCCAGTTTTACCACCTATCTTGTGCCAGGAGCTCCTCTAAACAAATTGTTACTGACTTACACTTTTTGGAATATCCTCTTCAGTGTCTGATTCCGGGCCAAACTGGTAAGCTCTAGCAGCATTTGCTGAACTAAATGGACTGCCCTCTAAGGTTGGGCTATGGATAGGTAAAGAGAAAGAGCAAGTGCAAAGTGGGCCATGCCCAGCAGGAAGTTAAGGACTGACAAAGGCTTTTGCTATTCCATGGTTAAGGATGGGGTTTTGAAACAGCTAGACCTTGGTATGAATCCAGGTTGTGTGACCTTAGGCAAGTGACTTAACCTCCCTGAGCTTTAGGTTCCTCAGTGTATACTGCTGAGCTTATGCAGCATGACACACAGGTTGATTCCTGGCAGGGAGGGTTGTGATGCTCAGATGGGTTGAAAGGTGGGGTGTGAGGGACTCAGGCAGTTCTGCAGCTGTCTTTAAAGATGACTGGATAGCTCAGTCTAGCTACCCAAGTCACAAAGAAGCCTCTTGATATACAGGCGCCTCTACCCAGATGCTCTCCATCTCCTCATACTCCCTAGGCATTGAGGCTGCCACTTGACTGTCTCAGGGCCATAGGATGGTCTGTTCCAGCCCCTAGTTCAGCATCCTTTAAATGAGGAGGGGTGAGTACCATGTTCAAATACCCACCCATCCACCCACAGGACAACTGCTACCAAGAGCACCCTCCTTTGATTCTGCCTAAAATCCTATGGGGAACCCTGGCCCTCCTCTGTCCTTCCCACTTTGGCAGAGGGAGGCCGAGGCGGGTGGATCACCTGAGGTCGGGAGTTCAAGACCAGCCTGACCAACATGGAGCAACCCTGTCTCTACTAAAAATACAAAACTAGCCGGGTGTGGTGGCACATGCCTGTAATCCCAGCTACTCGGGAGGCTGAGATGGGAGAATGGCTTGAGCCCGAGAGGTGGAGGTTGCTGTGAGCCAAGATAGCACCATTGCACTCCAGCCTGGGCAACAAGAGTGAAACTCCGTCAAAAGTGTGTGTATACACACACACACACACACACACACACACATACAGAGAGGAGAGAGAGAGAGGAGGCCAGGTGTGGTGGCTCACACCTATAATCCCAGTATTTTGGGATGCTGAGACTGGAGGATCACTTGAGCCCAGAAGTTTGAGACCAACCTTGGCAATAAAGTGAGACCCCATCTCTAGAAAAAATTTAAAACTTAGCTGGGCATGGTGGCATGCACCAGTAGTCCCAACTACTTGGGAGGCTAAGGCAGGAGGGTCATTTAAGCCCAGGAGTTTGAAGCTGTAGTGAGCTATGATTGTGCCACTGCACTCCAGTATGGGTGACAGACTGAGGCCCTGTCTCAATTAAAATATATATCCCAGATTTGTGATGTTTTAATTTTGTGACTGTGACTTCGTGGTCATAGTTTTTGAGGATGAAGTATGACACTTTGCTCTGCCTGACCTGTAGTAGATATTTGGTAAATGTTAACTGTTATCAGAGCACTGGTGACATTTATTTTATACATTTACTGGCACCTTTATATGGGCCCCACAAAGCATCCTCAATCTGCAAAAAGCTCTGGTACCAGAGGGAAATGTTGGTGGCTCTTCTAGTCGACATTGTGACATATTTGGAGTGGATGGATTTTGCCAACAAACTGATGCTGCATTTATCTCTGTCCTGCTCTTAAGAAAGCAAATATACCCCTCAGCCCGGTGGCTGTTAGAAAATAGATGTCGGGCACAGTGGCTCACGCCTGTAATCCCAGCACTTTAGAAGGCCAAGCCGGGCAGATCACCTGAGGTTGGAAGTTCAAGACCAGCTTGACCAACATGGTGAAACCCCGTCTCTACTAAAAATACAAAACTAGCAGGGCATGGTGGCACATGCCTGTAATCCCAGCTATACAGGAGGCTAAGGCAGGAGAATCACTTGAACCCAGGAGGCAGAGATTGCAGTGACCAAGATTGCGCCATTGTAGTCCAGCCTGGGCAACAAGAGTGAAACTCCATCTCAAAAAAAAAAAAAAAAAAAAAAAAAAAAAAAGGAGGCCAGGTGCAGTGCCTCATGCCTGTAATCCCAGCACTTTGGGAGGCTGAGGCAGGCAGATCACTTGAGGTCAGGAGTTCAAGATCAGCCTGGCCAACATGGTGAAACCCCATCTCTACTAAAAATAACAAAAATTAGCTGGGCGTGGTGGCATGCACCTGTAGTCCCTGCCACTGGGGAGGCTGAAGCAGAAGAATCACTTGAACCTGGGAGGAGGAGGTTGCAGTGAGCTGAGATTGTACCACTGTACTCCAGCCTGGGCAACAGAGTGAGACTCCGTCCCAAAAAGAAAGAAAGAAAGAAATACAAGAAATGGAGAGGAAAGGATTCATAGGACTCAGCAGTGACTCTCCTAGCCCCATCCTCTTCAAGACCTCTGAGGCATGTCTGTGCCTCATTCTCTTCCTCTAGCCTGTGGGCACTCCACCAGCTTATCTGTTCCTGCAAGGCCTGCATCACCTGGGACCTAGCCACAGCTCCAGCTTAGAGGCCATCTGTTGGTGTGCATGAGTTCAGCCTAGTTTTTCATTCCCCTCCCAGGATGAAACCATACCTGGCACTGTGTTGTCAAGTATGAAAGCAAGGCACCCGCCCACAAACATCTCCGTGGTCAGCAGCACCGTCAGAATCTGATCCACTTCAAGAATGCCTGTGGAATAGGCCAAGGGCCAATGGGTGTCATGGTCCAATCTGGAGATCAGAGTTCAGGGACTTTCTCTTGTGCAGCCATGGCAAAGGAACAGTACAAATCCCTGTCTCAAACCTATCTGTGCCTCTGTCTTTCCTATCTCTGGATTCAAATCCCAATTCTGCCAGTTGCTTGCCAGTTGTTGACTTTGGACAAGTCACTGAACCTCTCTGAGTCTCACGTTCCTAATCTGTAAAGTTGAAATGATAATGGATAAATAATAAATATAGATCAATAGATAAATAGAACTGTTTTGAAAATTAAATGAGCACATGTAAAGTGTGCTCAATATCTGTCCACAGGAAGTGTCTTAGTAAAGGGCAGCTGTGACCCAGCCTCTCAGCTGTTGATTCACATCCAGAGTTGGGTAGGATTTGTGGCTCTAGCCGTGTGGAGCCTTTGAGGGAGGAGGCTGTGCTCAAAGTTTTGGGCCCACCCCACCTTTGAAGACAGTAAACAGCAGGAGGCACCTGTATTGATGGCGCCAGGGTTCGACTCCAGGTAATTGGGCAGCGTGAGCCCGAAGAACATGGAAAATCCGAGCACGAAGAGGTTGCGAGAGGAGTTCATGTCCACGAACTGCAGGTTGGACAGCCCCACAGCTGTAATCATGCCTAAGGGCGCAGGAGAACCTCTGGAGCGCTGCGCACGCGCAGTCCACGCGCGTCCCCACCACTCGGCGACCCGCGCGGCGCTCCAGGGCCCGCGCCAGATACTCACCAAAGAGAGTGCAGAACATGCCCCCCAGGATGGGGTCAGGGAGCGAGGCGAAGAGGGCCGTGAACTTGCCGATAGTGCCCAGGACCAGCATGATAACTGCACCGTACTGCACCACGCGCCGGCTGCCCACCTGCCAGGGAGCCAGGGGCGGAGCTAGACCTGGGGGCGAGGCTGGGGCGGGGTTAGTTCCGGGGCCGGGGTCTGTTACAAGAACGAGGCAAAAACCGGCGGGGGCTTCATGCGGGGGCGAGGCCTCTCAAAGACAAGGTGGGGCTAAACCAAAGTTGGGACCGGGTTGGGGAGGGGCCTGCAGCCCAAGGAATTAGGGCGGGACTTGGCGCTGCTCGGGCTCGTCGCGACACCTTGGTAATCCCCAGGACGCCAATGTTGGGACTGGAGGAGGTGGACCCGTTGCCCGTGCCCAGTAGCCCCGCGATGATGCAGCAAATGCCTTCGGTGAAGATGCCTCTGTAATGAAAGGGTGAGTCCCGGAAACTCGGTCCGTCCAGCCTCTGCACCAGCCTGTGTTCCCCGCCCCCACCACCTCACCTACTCCTGTGGGCAATTCTGGCCTTCAATTTCCTCCTCTGTAAAATGGGGATAAATGCTGGTGCCCGTCTCACAAATGCTTCACAGATTGCATAAGAATGCACAGCCAGAGCCGGGCACAAGGAGGGCTGTCAATGACGGTGGTTCCCCTCGGACTCTGCCATCTACTCAGCTACTCCCAGCAACCACACAGAGGGTGATGAGCGGGCACCCCCATCGCATGCGCAATGAGGTCTGGAGCGTGTTCCCGACTTGCCCAAACCTACCCCCTGGGCCTCCACCCCTTTCCTGTGTGTGCTTCCTTGTGAGGAGATCAGATACTGAGGAGGGCAGGTAGGCTACCTGTTGATAGCATGTACTGGAGGGGGTGGGGCACCAGCCAGGCGCGCACAGGCGTAGTAATCTCCGATGGACTCAATGATGCCTGCTAGAGTGGCGCTGAACATTCCCAGGACGGCAGCCGCAGTTACTGTGGGCAGGCCCCACTGACCTGTGCCGGAGGGAGGCAGGAGGGTGGTTACAGTGAGGAGACTGTGATGGTCAGGAATAGACAGCGCAGTGCTGGAGGGCGCAAGGGCAGGTAAGGGGACCTTGAACTGGGATGGGAGCTGTATAGTTGTGGGAGCTTATTTGGGTCACTCAGAGTCATGAAGTGGAACTGAAGATTTGTCTAAGTAAAACACCACTCTACTGGGCGCACTAAATGTGCAGCTAATGCTAGGTGTGTCACCTGCTGGATTGTAGTCACCAGGGGTCTGTCTCATAGGTGGTCTCAGTTGGGGGCAGAGGGGCCAAGGGGTGTTGCTCACAGGGGTAGGGGATTCGGATCCAGGGTGCAATAGCCATGACATCACCACGGGCATCAGTTCGTGCCTGGAAGCCATAGGTTTTCGGGTCTGTGGGCAGCACATCCGTCAAGGTCAGGACATAGCAGAGCAGCCATACGGTCATGATGGCCAGCATGATCTGAAGCAGGGGGGTGAGGGGGCACTGAAGGCACTGGAGGTCTCAGTCGGTCCAGGCTAGCCAGCTCCCACCTCAGCCAGAGTCCTGGCCATAGTCCCAGCCCCAGCTGCCTGCCAGGTCCTCACAGGAAACATTTTGAAGATCTGGATGCGGAGGACAGTGAGGCCCTTGCCCCAGCGGTAGACAGGCAGCAGGAAGGTGAGGTTGCGCAGGTACTGGGAGAAGAGGATGATCAGGAGAATGGAGCTGGGGGCAGAGGCACAATCAGGAAGTGGATGGTAGGCCAGGCTGGGGCCAGGAGCCAGGACAAAGGACATGAAGAGGGTAGGGTGCTGGGGCTGGGGAAGGATCAGGCTTGGTGCCTGCTCACCAAGCTGAGATGCCCCAGTGGGAGCCAGCTCGGTCGCCAGCAGTTTGGAAGACAGAGAGGCCAATGAGGGAAACAGTGGGGGTGACCGTGAGAGGCCCAATGTAGTTGAGCAGGGCCCCAGGCAGCCCCAGCAGGCCAATCACCACCTCTACCACGCTGGACACCATGATTGCACCCTGGACCTGGAAGGGCAAACATCAGCTGTAAGTCACCATGTAAATGTCATAACCTGGCGGCTAGCAGGATCAAAGCTCCTAGACCACCTCCTCAAATCCCCAAACTCAGCGGCCACCCTCACTCCCATATAGCCCCTCCTCAGGACCCAGCCTCTTCCACTCTTACATGCAAACCCACCTCCCGTATCCGTGGGTGCCAGATATGAGAGGTATTCAGGGGCAGACTCCAGTTACCGTAGATCTCCTCTGGGGGTTGAGTCAGGGACACACACATGAACCAGGTACAGAGACAGAGAGGGAGAGAAGATGCTGCCATGGCTGCACCCTGGTGTCTGGAACCAGGACAGGCTCAGACCTCCAGGTCTCTAGACCTCCCCTTTTCCCCTGTGCAGTCCCCAGAAGTGTACCCACCTTCCGGAGGGCATTTCCATCTCTCTAGAGCCAATATGGCTCTGGCTGGAACCAGAAATGCAAGGGCACTGGCCTGGAACAGAGGCAGCCTGGAGGAGAGGCAAGAGCAACAGGGGAGGAAGGGGTGGGGTGGGGCAGGGTGGGGAGGAGGGATATAGTTGTAGGGAGATCGGGAAAGGAGGGCACAGAAAGAGGGACAGAGACACGAGGACGAGGGCACATGGAAGTCGTTGAGGCCCCAGGGAAGACCATCTCTAACATTTTGGTGGCCCAAGGAAAAAAACAAATGGAGCCCCCAGCTCAAAACTTGCCCCCTTTCCTTCCTCCTGCCAGCTCCTGCACTGTGAGGAGAAAGTACATGACTGGAAGTGGACAGCTCAGTTCTCGAATCCAAGCTCCTCACACAATCTTCCCCTGCCTCCCACTGCCCAAACAGCTCAAATGCCACCAGGCCTAGGGCTTTGCACTCGGGGCATGGGGCCCCGGGAGGGTGGGCTATTGAAGAGGCCAGCACCAGCCTTGGGAGCCAGCTCAGTGCTGCCATTTGAGCAGTATTCAGAATAGGCCTTAAGAGGGGAGAGCCGGCTGGGCGCTGTGGCTCACACCTGTAATCCCAGCACTTTGGGAGGCCAAGACAGGTGGATCACCTGAGGTCAGGAGTTCGAGACCAGCCTGACCAACATGGAGAAACCCCATCTCTACTAAAAATACAAAATTAGCCGGGAGTGATGGTGCATGCCTATAATCCTAGCCACTCGGGAGGCTGAGGCAGGAGAATCACTTGAAACCATGAGGCTGAGGTTGCAGTGAGCCAAGATTGCACCATTGCACTCCAGCCTAGGCAACAAGAGTGAAACTCTGACTCAAAAAAAAAAAAAAAAAAAAAAAAAAAGGGAGAGCCAGGGAGGGCACATTCCCCTAAACCCGCAGATGCCTGGTCTTTGAAGTGCACCTAGATCAAGGTGCCCACGGTCAAGGCCTCGCTCTAAGGCTGGCCTGGGATAGGAGAAGCAGGTGGAGGTAGATAGTGGCTTTTTTGTCTCACCAGCAACCTCTGGGAAACCACCTGCTCCTGCTGTGTGGATCACAGTGGAGGGATTGGGGGGGCTGGGCAGCTCACCGGATGCCCAGGGTGGTCTGGATGAGAGTGGTGATGCCCACACACGTGAAGATGGTGCCGATGAGCTGACTGACCATGTGTTGGTCACGGCCCACACACAGCGCCTCAGCCAGCAGGAAGGGCACGGCGATGGTGCCACTGAAGCATGTCAGGTAGTGCTGAGCAGAGGGAGGGAGCAGAGTGCATAAGGCAGGACCCCAGAGCTCCAGGGAGAGGGGACAACCTAGTGTCCTCACACCTGCATCAGCAAGCCTGGACCTGCACTGTCCACCCAGTACTGGCAGTCCCACAAGGGATTCCCAGAGAGCTACTGCTCACCACTCTGGGATTACTAATTGCTGCTCAAGTTTTTCCTGCGGCTTCTGTGGAGTGGGCTCTGCTCTCTGTCACCAACACTCCACCTGGCAAGCGTCACACGCCCCCAGGGAGTTCATCTTCTCTCAGGACCCGGCCTCTTCCCCAGCCCTGACTGCTGACAGCCACTGTGCTGACCTCAGTTTTCTCTTCCTGTTACCCAAGATACTCCCTGCTGGCCAGGGAGGGGCTGGAGGCCCTGGGAAGTGCACAGAGTGAGGGCAGGGAGGCCCTGGGGACCCACCTGGAAGCCCAGCAGGATGCACAGGTACCAAGGCGGCAAGTCCTCGATCTTATACAACATGTCAAACTTGGGCTCTGTAGGTAGGGGCATCGGGGGGTCCCTGGTGGATTCACGCTGGGGTAAGCAGAGAGAAGTAGCTTAGGGTGGAGTAATGGGGACAGGCAAAAATTCGTTCTGCCCTGGAATCCATCAGGTAGCCCAAGTGGCCAGTCAGCAACTGAGAGTGGGGTCCCTGCCCTCCCCAGCAGTTCATCCACCCTGCTCCCACTCGGTCTGGCCACAGTTGTCTCCCCCTTCACATTGCTTCCTGCAGGGATGAGTCTACTGTGCCAGCTTCCAGAGCCCTCAGGACCTGGCATTCTAGCCAGGGAAATGGACCCCTAAGTCAGAAGTCTTGGGGACCACAGGAGAGGGGGCTGAGAGGGCTCGAGACTGTGGACAAGCCCAACCTGGTCCCATTTCTTCCCCCTGGAGATCCTTAGGATGTCACTGGAGGGGAGGTTAGGCCCCTTCTGAACCCCAACCTGAGTCAGCCAGTCCCAAAGCTGACGCCTCCTTTACCCCCACCTCCGCCCATCCCCCAGTTGCCACATTCAGTTTGGGCCAGTCACTCTTTATTGAGTTCATCAGAACATTTATCTCTGGCCTCCAGGGAGAAGGCCTGCACAGGCCCTCCCACCCTCACCCCCCCGCCCCCAGTCCCCAGCACCTGTGTCCGGCCCTCGGGGTCCTCCTGGGCCCTCATCTCTGGGGCACAGGTTTGAGCTGTTCCTGAGGAGAAGAGGGGATGACTTTACGAAGGCCAAGGAGGACTTTACTCCACATATCAGGCATTGTTCGAAGTAAATCTGTAACCAGATGCCCAGCTCCGGATTGCGAAAGGGGGGCCCGTGCAAAGGTAACGTATTAACTTTCACTAGAGTGGTAAAGGCCACCCAAGCCTCTGCCACATGTGTTCTTCCCTGCCTGCATCTGTGCCTGGGTGCCGGACCTGTTCTTGTTTTCCAAGAGAGGGCCAGAGTCGAGTTGAGGGGTGAGGACCGGAAGTTTACCAGGCCCCAGGTGAGGGGAGAGAAGAGGGAGTGGAAACCAGCATTTATTATGTAACGCCCTGTATAAGGCCCTTCCTCACTTATTTATTTTTTTGTTTTTTTGAGACAGAGTCTCACTCTTGTTGCCCAGGCTGGAGTGCAGTGGCACGATCTCGGCTCGCTGCAACCTCTGCCCCCTGGGTTTAAGCAATTCTCCTGCCTCAGCCTCCTGAGTAGCTGGGATTATAGGCATGTGCCACCTCACCCAGCTAATTTTGTATTTTTAGTAGAGTCAGGGTTTCTCCATGATGGTCAGGCTGGTCTTGAACTCCCGACCTTCAGGTGATCTGCCCACCTCAGGCTCCCAAAGTGCTGGGATTACAGGCATAAGCCACCGCACCTGAACCCTTCCCCACTTTTTAGTAACCAATTAATCATTATCATCATCATCACAGTCATTCTCGTTATTGAGGAATGGCCTCGTGCCAAGAAACATGGATATGCACTGTCCCGAGTAGCCCTGTGCTGGGCGGTATTCACCCCTTTCACAGCAGAGGAAACAGATTCAGTAGATGTGATTTGACCCAAGCCAAGCAGATAGCAAGGTTGCAGAAATCAATCCTAAAATTCAAGTTGGTCTGAGCTGCCTTACCCCCACCACCCTGCACCCCTCAGGGTCCCTGAGGCAGGCAGCAGATGGGCCCCTGCAGGTGGAGCTGCCTAGGCTGGCCCAGCCTGGCCTGCACCCTGGGTCAGGACGCCGATCCCTTTCCCCTCCCAGCCACATAATTTCTAGGACCCAGTGCAAAGTAAGAATGTGGGGCCTTTGTTCCAAAAGTATAAAGAATTTAAAGACAGCAACAGCAGAGCATTGGATGGAGCATAGGGACTTCCTACGCACCGGGCCCTGTGTGGCTGCCCGTCCCAGGTCAGGAAGGTGGTCCTGTGCCCAGCCTGTCTCCCCTCCTGGCAGGCCCAGCCTGGCCTGGCCCTAGGGCCTGAGGATGGCAGAGGGGGACATGGGGTGGGGTTGCTAAGAGCTCAGTCTCCTCAGCTGGTGAGGGCCGGGCCTGAGGTTCCCATTCTGTTCCCCTCTGGGCTGCCCCAGCCCCAGCACTCTGGGGTCCACCTACTACTTCTGAGTCGCTGTGTCCATGGCCAGGCCCTGCCCGAAGGGTCCAGGGGCAGCATCACTCTCCAGCTGGGCAGCAGCTTCATGTCACAGCCCTGAGTCTGCCTGTGTGTCCGGTGTCCACACTTCCTTTGTCCGCCTGTCCTCTCCTCTCCCTCTTGGCTCCTGCTCCCAGATTTCCAAAGTTGCTGGACCAGTTTGAAGCCTCTGCCACTCCCCAGCATTTTCCTCTCCTCCCAGAACTCCCCAGGGGTCTGTGAAGACCAAGCCCCGCCCCTTGCACACACAGCTCCATGGACACGCAATTCAACCCAAACCACATAACACGCATAGAGAACGAGGTGGAGAGCAAGGTCCCAGATCCACAGTAGCATGAAGGGGCCCACACACCCAGAGCTGATGCGGCCTCTAATCAGCCCACAGAAACACAGGTCCACGTCGTGGACGCCTGGCTCCACACCCAGTCCTACTGACAGCTTAGTGGGTTTCTTGGGCCCTGACTCTCCTCCTGGTGTCTAAGGGTTCTCTCCTGAGTGAAGGCCAGGGAAGATGGGGCTTCAGGCACATCCTGGAACAGGTAAAGGATGGAAGGGGCTGAGTGCAGCTCCCAGGAAAGCTGAAGTGGCCAGGGCCTGCCCGGGCACCTCCATTCCCCCTGCAGCCTACCTCCCCTGTCCCCTAAGTCTGTCCAGCCAACTCTGCATAGATTACTCTTTATTGCAATTCCCCCATCTTGAGAAATCGGCTCTGTCTAGGCTGTGGGCAAGATGAACCCCTTGGACAGCTACATCACCATGTGATTGACGACTCTCTCTTACCTCTGGAATTTGTAGGGATGTATATTTGGCCTGCTGTAGGAGGGATGTAATATTGTGAAATATATATTTGGTCTTTAACCTCATTTCCTGGAGTATAATTTTTAAAATCTTAAAATCCCCAAAGTGATGTCTTTTTGTGTTAATGATTGACTGATGGCTGGCAGCCCCTAAGGTAGCTTCAGGACAGGGGCCAAGGAAGGATTTCAGGCCCCCATCCCACCCTCGCCAAGGGTGGAGGGTAAGTTGTTCACCAATGGCCAATGGCTTAACCAGTCATGCCTATGTAATGAATTCTCCACAGAAACTCAAAAGGACAGGGTTCAGAAAGCTGCTGGATACTGAACACATGCAGGTTCCTGGAGAGTGATGTGTCAGTTGAGGGCATGGAAGCTCCGAGCCCATTCCCCATACCTTGCCCTGAGCATCTCTTCATCTGTATCCTTTGTAACATCCTTTATAAGAAACTGGTAAACATTTCTCTGAGCTCTGTGAGCCACTCTAGCAAATTAGTTGAACTCCAAGAGGGGGCTGTGGGAACCTCATCTTGAAGCCAGTAGGCCAGAAGATCCAGAGGCCTGGACTTGGAACTGGCATCTGAATGGGAGCAGAACGGGGGACTGAGCCCTCAGCCTGTGACTCTGACGCTATCTCCAGGTAAATAGTGCCAGAATTGAATTTTGGAGGGCACCCAGCTGGTGTCGGCTGCAAAACTGCTTGCCTGGTGTGTGGGGGGAAAGCCCCACACATTTGGTCACAGCTGTCTTCTGTGTTGTTGTTTGATAGAATAGAAAAAGCATTTTGAAGGCCGGGCCCGGTGGCTCATGCCTGGAATCCCAGCACTTTGGGAGGCCAAGGTAGGCAGATCACCTGAGGTCAGGAGTTCAAGACCAGCTTGGCCAACATGATAAAACCCCGTCTCTACTAAAAATACAAAAATTAGCTGGGCATGATGGTGGGTGCCTGTAATCCCAGCTACTTGGGAGACTGAGACAGGAGAATCGCTTGAACCCAGGAGGCTGAGGTTGCAGCAATCCGAGATCACTCCACCGCAGTCCAGGCTGGGTGACAGAATGAGACTCTGTCTTAAAAAAATTTTGATTTGAGAGTGTTTTTTTTTTTTCTTAGAAGGGCTATCAGCAGAAATAGCAATGTCTGTACTCCCAGCCCTCCAAGCACCTTTTGCAGAGAGAAGTGAGGTCACTGGGTTTTATTTGAGTCCAGAGGGGAAGGCCTTGGCTCCCACCCAGGCCCCAGTGCCCTGAAGCTGGAGGAGGGAGGCAGGGTGGCAGCACAGAGCAAGGCCTTTCTGCCCTCCTGGCCGCCTGCAGACGGGGAGTGGAGACCCTCAGAGCAAGCCCAGCTTCCTTCAGAGGAAGGCACAGTCCGGGACTAGAGTTCTTCTCTTGTGTTTGACACCTCCTCCGAGCAGGCCCTGTGGGGTCCCCCACACAGCAATGCCTCCAGAGCCCCTCGGCCTTGTTGGTGGGCTTCATAGATCTGGTCTTCTCCAAACTCCCCCAAGTAGTGAAAACAGGTCCTGGAGAGCCTAGGGGAACCCAGCAGGAGGCTCAGACGCTGCCCAGCCCACAGTGGGGCAAACCAAGGCTCCAGAAGCTTCATTCTATTCCCCAAACCCCGGGCATCACCTGGTGGGCCAGGGGCCCCCTGTGACCATCACGCTGATGCTTGGCTCTCGCCCCTTGCTAAGTCCTGGGCCTGTGAGGTGTTTCACTTTGTCCACTTCTCGAACTCCGTAGCTGGTGGCAGTGGGGAGAAGAATAATACAGCTTTGGCAAGGAGAGACTCATCTCCACACCAAGCTGGACACGCTGGGCGTTTGCAGAATTCAGAGAGGGAAAGCCTTTGGCCCAAGGTCACTGTCTGCTGGCCACCTGCTCTCCCACTTGCTCTTAGCTCCAGAGCCCAGACTTCATCCCAGCCAGACCCTCCCTTGGACCAGAGTCCTAGTGGAGTATATGTGTGGTGTAGCAGGTGAGTGGGAATCTTCACCCACTAGCCCTGACCTTGGAGGTGGGAGGTGGAGGCAGAATTGGCAACTCACTCCTGCCAGTTCCGAGAGCAGCTCCGGTCCAGGACATCCAGGTAGACAGACTCGCTCAGCTCCTGCTGCCCCCCGGAGTTTGGGGAATGAAGTTTGGTCTCTGCCTTTGCTAGATTTTGCCACATCTGGAGCAAGGAGGGAGTGGGAGCCAGGGCCTCAGGACTGCTGCTCAGTTAGGGGGAGGTGGGGAGGATAGGAGCTGAGTCTCTGGGGAGAATGAGGTGGCAAGAGAGCCGTTTGAGCAGGAAGCACCTGTGAGGCCGCTGCACGGCCCTACCCCCACCCCCAAAGCTCTCTGGGATTGGGGTAGGGGATGGGGAGGAAATGCTGAAGTGATAGGTGAGGCCTGGGCACTGGGGCCCCTCCTCCAGGCCACACCTGCCCAGTGGCACGTGCCATTTTATTTTATTAATTAATTAATTTATTTATTTTGAGACAGAGTCTCACACCATCCATCACCCAGGCTGGAGTGCAGTGGTTCGATCTTGGCTCACTGTACCCTCTGCCTCCCAGGTTCAAGCGATTCTCCTGCCTCAGCCTCCTGAGTAGCTGGGATTACAGGCGTGTGCCACCACACCCAGCTAATTTTTGTATTTTTAGTACAGACAAGGTTTCACCATGTTGGTCAGGCTGGTCTTGAACTCCTGACCTCGTGATCCACCCACCTCGGCCTCCCAAAGTGCTGGGATTACAGGCGTGAGCCACCGCGCCCAGCCACATGCCATTGTAAACCACAAGAACAAGGAAAGAAAAACTAGAGCCTAATCTTCAATAGCAGCTGTACTCCCAGGCCCCCCACCCCACAGAGACACTGGCATGCAGGCATGCTCAGCAGAGGTGTGTGTGGACCCAGACACACGAATACGAATACTCACATGCAGGCGCTCACGTGTGCACGTGCACCATGTACACATAACCAAAGCAGCCCTGTCAGGTCTGGGGAGGGAGTCCAGACCCAAGGATGGGCCTGGAAAGGGAGAAGTCCAAGGGCAAGTGAGTGATTCCCTGGGGTCTCAAGATACTATGGAGGTGTCCCGGATTGTTTGCTCCCTGTTAGGTGGGCAGATGGGTAAACTGAGGCATGGAATATAATGAAAGGCTGCATCTGTGGCTTGATACCCAGTGGTGGGGATTAGGGATCAAAGGCTGGTGGTGGAATGTGAGGTGGATGGAAGGGTCTGGCATGAGAAGGGGTGTGGCAGGGCAGGGTGACAGTAGTGAAGGACTCACCTGGTAAGCCACAGCTCTGCAGGCGTCGCAGCGCAGGTGAGAGGGCATGTGGGTTGAGTACTTCTCCTCATCGTCCAGTTGTGGGGCAGTGGCTGTGAGTGGGGCCCTGTCCCCGAGTCCCCCTGGGATGGCCCAGGCTCCGAACAGCAGCAGCAGCAGTGACAGTGACAGCCTCATGGCCCCAGGAGCCAGCTCAGCAAGTACAGTCTGTGCAGATGTGTGTGTGCTTGTATGGTGTGGGGACTGCCACAGAACACCTGGCCTAGACCAATGGGGAACTGACACCTCACCCCTCCCCTTCCCCTCCCATTCCCTCCTCTAGGGCCCTGGAGATGCCACGTGGACATGTCCTCTAGCTGCACCCTGGCTCCAGCCATCTAAGCCCCATTTCACAGATAGGGAGCAATGAGGCAAGGAGAGGGGTTGTGGCTGGGCAGGAACACATGGGGGCTGATACCTCCCACATCCTGTGATGTGGCTGAGTGGCAGGCACTGTGCTGAGTGCCTTGTGGGAAGAGGTGGTTGGCTGCTGTCTTTTTTTGTTTCAGTGATGTTTCTGAGAAATGAGACTGTCATGTTTATTCTGCCCCTTCTGACACAAAGGCTCAGAGAGAGGTGACAAATCCAAGGCCACATAGCTAGAGGGGCCCTGCTGAGAAACCCAAGCCTGATTGACCCCAGAGCCCCCTGGCCACTCAACCACCAGAAGGAATGAGGTGTGGCTGCAAGCCTTCTGGGAGGCAAATTCAGGGAGACAGGGATGCTACAATGTTTCAAAGACACACATGGCCTCCTTCCCTAGCCCTGAGGTCCCCTTCACCCAGGCGATACCCAGGCATGGAAGGGCACCGTGGAGGGTGTTGAGAGGCCGTGGCAGGAAATCAGGCATCTCACACCAGTTATTTCAGCCATCACAGCTCCATGGTCAGTGATTTATTACACACCGCAGTGAGGTAAGGCACCTGGGGTGTCCCCCAGGGCCCTCCATGCCATCAGAGCTGGTGTCTCAGCCAGAAAATGGCCAGGTTGTTCTGATTCATAGTTCTCCTAGTCAGCTTCCAGTCCAGGGCAGAAGGCAGGGACTGCGAGGGACATGGGCCCCCCAGTAGGCCTGGAACAACAAAGGCATCCATCCCCATCCCTGCCACTGCTTCTAATGGAAACTGTCCTTCCCAAACTCATCACATCACACACCAGGCTGGCAAGGGCCAGCCTTTTCCGGTTCACAACTACACACAGACCCCCACACAGACCATCTCCTTCAGAGGCTCCTGGAATTCAGGGCAACTGAAGGGCAGGCTCTGGGCCCTGTCCCTTGCTGTGACTGGTCTGTAGGGCCAGCGCCCTCTCTGGGCATTGTTGCCACATCTGTTACTGGGGGAGGGAAACTGCCAAGAGCTTCAGGTCCCTCTGGCTACTCCACCAAGGGTATCACTTCTACTGCCAGCCCTAACCCACCTTCCAGCCACACAAAGGGTCAAGAGGCTCCTGTGGAACAAGAGGCCAACCACCCTCCATCTTCTCAGACCTTCCAATGACCATTTCACCTACTCCCGATGTGGGGGGTGGGGGGCTGAAGACCCACCCCAGCCCAAAAACAAGTCTGCTCAGCTCTGAGGGCCAGGCTCCCCATCTTCCCACCCCAAGTTCCAGGCTCACCCCTCACCCAGCCCCTCCCTGTATCACTTCCTTGCTTCACCTCCACCTACTGCTCCCGCCTTAGCTCCCTTTCTCAGAGCCAGCCTGGCCCAGGGGATGCACTGGCCACTTTCACCCGGGTAGCCTCCAGGGCCAAAGCTCAGCTCCTCTTCCTAAGAGCAGATTTGACAGCCAGAGTCCTTACCACTGCCTCACCAGGGGCACTGGCCGGCCCCACCTCAGCTGGGCCTGCCATCAGGGAGGCCAGACAGTTCCCTTCCCTGTCTCCTGCTGCTCCCGTTCCTGCTGCCCCGGGGCAGCCCCAGCACCTCCTCTGATTGGCTCCTGGGGACAAGCGCCAGGGATGCCTCACTTTCCCTATTTGCTTGCCTGCACATACACATACACACACCCACACACCAAACCACACCACGCCCTGGGAATGCCTGGGAAAGGGATACATAATTTTGTTGGGGAAGGAAGTAGGCAACCACTTCCTGGGTTAGCTCCAGCTCCACTAGCCTCGGGGCTCAGATTCATTCTCTGAAGATCACTTCCGGTCCCACGACCGGCTGGGATGGGTTAAAGACCGAGGTGACGGAAGGAGAGGAGGGTAGGGGCTTGAATTCCAGAACCTCCCAGGCCATCCAAGGGTTCCAATTCCATGGGTATCGGGCTGGGGCCTCACAGAGGGAACAAGGAGCCCTTGCCGGGCTGAGTAGGACCCGAGCTGGAGGGCGGCGCACAGAGGAGCAGAGGAGGTGCGGGGCTGGGGGTCCCGCTCACCGGCAGGTAGTAGGTCCCGTCCAGGGGCCCTGCCTCAGAGGCCCACGGTAGCTGGGGGCTGCCGAGGGCCTGCGGGCCCGGGGACGGTGGCAGGGAGAGGCTGGGGATAGGCCCATAGGCAGGCGGGTAGAGGCCGCCGAGCCCCAGGGCCAGAGGGGTGTAGACGCGGTGGGGCAGCCCGGGGGATGAAGGCGGCAGCAGCACCTCCACGTACTGCCCACTCTCGGGGTCGAAGAGCACCCTTAGCCGAGGCTGCCGCGGCGCCTCCACAAAGTAGTAGCGGCCGCTCTCGGGATCCACCAAGATCTTCCCTGGGGGCGCGGCCCCGGGCGGCCTGCGCGCTCCCTGGGAGGGGCTTTGCGGGGACCGGTCCGTGGGAGGCGCCGAGGCAGCGCGGGGCTGGGTGGGGGCCAACCTGCCAGCTGACACCAGGGGCTCCCGCGGGAGTGGCACCTGGACCGGAGCCGCGGGCTCGGGGGCCGTAGGTGGTGTCTTCGGTTTGGGTGCTATCCCAGGACTCGGGCTGGGGTGCACCTGAGGGGAGCTGGGGCGGGGCGATGGGGTCCCTGCTGGCCCTACGGGGGAGCGCTGAGATGAGCCGCGGTCGCCGCCTAGGGGGCTCGTCCGACCCTCGCCGTCGGGAACGAGGCGCTGGGCCTCTGCATCCCTGTTCTCGCCGCCTGGGCCGCGCGCTCGCACTCCCGGGGTTACTTCGGGTCGGCGACCCAAGGCCAAGGCCCCAGGCAGGCGGATCTCTGTGCGCTTGAAGGGCTTCGCCGTGCTGTTCTCTGCCCTCCGCCGCAGGACCCCGTTGGGCTGTGAGGCGTCGCAGGGGACCGTGTCGAAGGACGGCTCTGGAGGCTCGTAGGGGTGCGGCACGACCGGTAGGAAGTCCTTGATGAAAACCGAAGTGTAGTGCGCCGGGGCGGGGGGCCCCAGCGCCGGTAGCTCTTGCGTCTTGGATTCGCCGCCCTCCTCGCCGCAGGTGTCGGCAGGAGGCGCAGGCAGCCCCGAGCCTGGGGTTCCCGCCGGGAAGCTTGGCGCATATGTGGTCTTCACCAACTTTCGCACGTCTCGAGGCCGCGGAATGGCCACTCGTGGGCGTCCCGAGGCCGCTTCCCCAGGACCCAAGACTTCCGGGCACTTATCGGAGTCCAGGGTGCCCACAAGGTGATTGCCGGGCGACTCAGGTGCTGCCACCTCTGGGGAAGGCTGTCTGCCTCCAAAGGCAAGATCCGGAATCTCCCGCGTGGATGGACTCTGCACCTCTGTTGGTTCTGGAGTCCCGGGTGCTGACGGTGTAGGTGGTGCCAACTCCTCCTGAGTTAACCCATTCTGAGCTTCCTGAGTAAATACTATCGATGAGCCCGGCCCCATCGGATCCCACGTCTCTTGGGGCGATGGGCTCCAAGTTCCAATAGGACGATCTGGCGCCTCCCACGTCAAGACGGCCAGCGGGGATGGGCTGCTACGTGGTTCCACCGCATCCCCGACTGCCGAATGTGGAATCTCCCGCCGGGAAGGGGCTTCGAGGGATGGACCCGTTTCTCCTGCAACACCCTGATTCCACTGGGAAAGGGTCGGAGGGGAAGGGCTTCTGCTGACAGTTTCCTCGACTGCGGGATTCTGATTTTCCCACGCGGTGGAGGCTTCAGGGAACGATGGGCTACTCACCCTCCGAGTAGTCCGATCCCACGGGGACAGGTTCTGGGGGGACGGGCAGCGAGGACCCCGTACAACCCCATTTGGAGCCTGCCATGGCAGGGACGGGCTCCTTGGCCTCACAGCTCTACTCGGAACCTCCGAGGGGACCCTACACTCAACAGGCGGACTCCGTGCCTTCTGGACTGTTCGATCCGGCGTGTCTCTCGGGACCCGAGTCTTCCGTGCCTCCTGGATCTTCTCTTCTGACTGAAGGAAGATGCTGGAGCTAACAGGACCCAGCGGCTCGGTCCCGGGAGCAGGCTTGTCGCGCCGAATTGCGCGCTCGCGGAGGCTGGGCCACGGCCTCGGGGCTTTGGCGGAGGCCAAATTATCTTGTACGCGAAGTGGCCGAGACTTAGCCTTTTCCAGGACCACGCGGGTGCTGCGGGCCGTTTCCCGGGTCGCAGGATCCGACGGCCCCGTGGGCCCGAAGGTGTTGCTACTCAGGGCCGGGGCCTCCGGGCTCAGTTTTCTGGCCAGCGCTGTCTGCACGAAGCCAGCGGCGGCCTGCAGGCGGCCCAGCGACTCGTCCAGGGAACCGGTGCGCAGGAGCAGCCGGGGGCGCGGCGCGCCGGCCGCCCGTGGGGGACTCTGGGGCCGGGGACGTAGCTCGATCTGACGCTTGGGCACCGTCCGGGGCCTGACGGGCGCAGCGCGCTCCTCCAGGGCCACCTCCACACACTCGAACTGCGCTGGGGCGGCAGGACTTGGCCCGCGGGGCCGCAGCTCTAGGTAGGTGGCCCAGCGGGAGCTACCGTCGGGGGCCTGGGACTGGCGAGGGACTGGGGCGGGAGACGCAGGCCCCGGCGGCAAGGGGCTGCTGAAGGCCGGCTCCGTGAGTTGTTGTTGAGCCTCACTATCCTCTGCGCCGGAGCAGCCGAACAGGGGTCCGACGCCGAAGATGACTTCCATCTCCCCCGACGGCAGCGTGCGCAGCTGGGGCTGGGGTGGCCGTGGGCCGGAGCCCGGGCCTCGAGGGAAACCCGAGCCGGGCCTGTGGCGCTGGCGGCTATTCTGGGCGCTGACGGACAGGCGAGGCTGCGCGCCCGCCCCCCGCCCAAGGGCCACCCAGGGCCAATTCGCCGGGCCTTCCGCGTCCGGCCCAACGTCCGGGGGCTCCGGAGAACCCGGAGCCGTGTGGTAGGAGCCTGACGAACCGGAGGAGTCCTGGCGCCGTGCGGGGGCCGCGGGCAGCTGTCTCGGGATCCCAGGCAGGGCTGGCGGGGCGAGCGCGGTCAGCATGGTGGGGCCGGACGCCGCGCACTACCTCCCTCGCATTCGCCTCCGCTGGTGGCGCCGGCACTGTCCCCGCCCCGCCCGAGGATGCCGTGGGGTCACCGTGCCTTAAAGCGGCCGCGTCCACTCCTGAGTCAGCGGCGCCGGCAGCAGGAGAGACCTGGGCCCTGCACGCTTCCCTCTCCAGGCTCCGTGTCCAACCAACCCCCTTCTCAGGCACAAGCCAGAGCACCTGGTGTGGGCTCCAAGCTTTGGCTGACAAGGTGAGGGAACGGCAGGCCCACCTTTTGAAGCCTTGGAGCCAGGAGTTAGTCCCCACTCCACCCATCACAGGTGAGGAAACTGAGGCCCAGCAGCGATTCACCTGAAGTCAGGCACTGCTGTGTGCGGTTCAGGCTGTGAGCTGGGGAACCAGGCCTTCAGGCTGGGTGACTCAGGTAGTGCAAGCAATTTCATCGTCCCCTCAGCCCCGGGTGTCTTAACATCACTGCAGGGGACCCCCATCACCATTGCTGGCCTCAGCTAGAGCTCCTAAGGGTGCACCCACCACCTTCGTTGACCCCAGTTACACTCTCCCCAATCCCCAACCTTCAGTAGAGTAAGCAGCACTGTTAGAGGCCTCCCTGGTGCCTCAGGGCCCCAGGAAGGTGCTACCCCTGGCTGGATCCATTGCCCTCAGTAGGACCTATTGGAAGGGGCTGGAGTGGACAGCTCTAGCTTTCACAGTCTGCCTCAGCTCCTAGAACAGGCCCTTGATACCAACGTGGGGTCCCATGGGAAGCTTCGAAGTAGCTTGTGGTCCCAGCTCCAAAGGCCCTGGAGGTCAGAACAGCCCTGTGCTCCCCAAGATACTCACAAGGCCCTCATTTCAGCCCCCATAGCCTTAGGACCTGCCCTGGAGACAGGTGCTGGTGGGGAGGCAGCCACCACCTGTCATTGTCTTACAACAGTGGGCACCACTTGCCCTGAAACTTCTGGCTTCAAGGTCCTGCTATGACTCAGGCCCCAGCTGACCCTGGAGCAAGAGCACCGGCCCCTCCTGTGCACTCAGCCTCAAACTGACCCAGGACAGGCTACACTGGGCTAACCTGACCCCTGAAGTGGGTCCCCTGCCTGGGTGTGTCCCCGTGATCACCTAGGGGACACTCAGTGACAGCTTCTGAAAGAATGTAGCCAGCCCATCCCATCCAGCCCTGCCTGTGCAACTTGAGCAAGTCCAGCTCCCTTCCCAGATTGTTTCTCCACCTGAAAACCAGACACAGCAGTCTTTTCCCTTCCTCCCATTGGTGAAGCTCCCGTTTGTTGGGGGCAGGTATCAGCAGGTGCAAATTCGATTTGCAGGTATAACGTTATTGTTATGTGATGGAAACTGACTTCCCAAATTCCTTGTAGTTCTGGAACCCCCTGTCTTTGAAGTTTCTGGTCAGGGCTTCCTGCCCTGTAGTCAAGTTGAAAGAGTTAAATTTACCAGGACACTGAGAGTGGGATGTGATGTTACTGGGTAATAAGAGCTGTTTATATAGCAAGGGATTAAATATCCAAAGAAGGGATGGTGCCTACCAGACAACAAAGACCCAGCTCCTCCCCTAGGTTACAAGCCCCTACCCTGTGGACCCCTACTACTACCCAAGAGGGAGGGAAGTGGCAGGGGCTAGAGGCTGGGGCTCCCAGAGCAGAGAAGGCAGAGGCTGGGGATTACAGCCAGAGAACAGGAAGGTGGTGGCCATTTTATTTTTCCCTGGGATGCTGGTGGCTGTGGGCCTGACGTGTTCCTGAGGCTTTCTTATGCTTCTGGTCCAGCACCTGGGCCATGTAGCTCTCCTGCTCCTTCTGGATCCAGAAGTCAGACATGTGATTCCTGCAATGGAGCCAGCTGGTGGTGGGCTGTGGACAGCCCAGGGTAGGTAGGGGCCAGAGATCTGGCTCCTCAGTGTCATCAACATCCCCGGCCGGACCCAGACCCCTCACCTGAAGATCTGCTTCTGCTGACTGATAACTTACTGCAACTCTTTAATCTCATTCTCTTTGCCATTAAGTATATCTTCTTGCTTTATAATGTGAGACTCAATCTCTGTGGGGGAGAGAGGCAGGGAGGAGAGGTGGTTCCCATCCCAAGGGCTCCTTCCTGAGATAAGGCATTCCCTCATGGGGCTTTTCAGAGCTTGGCTCCTCACCCAGGAGTTCTCCATGAAGAATTGCTACTACCTTAGTATGAATGAGTTTATTGTGCAGTCTTAGGGGAGTGCAGTGTTTGAGGATTGTTGTCAATGACTTCACGTTTATTCTGGACCAGAGGACCCACATGAGGGCAGGAGAAGGTCCTTAGAGAGAGGTGGGCAGTCCTGTCCAAAGGCAGGAAGATGAATGGCGCCTGCCCTCAACTCCTGCAGATCTTTACAGATGTTGCCTCCTTGGAGAGACTCTCCCTCATCTAAAAATTACATTTCCCAGTACTGCCTACTCCCTCTTCCTGATTTATTTTTCTTTCTTTTTTTTTTTTTGAGATGGAGTTTCGCTCTTGTTACCCAGGCTGGAGTGCAATGGTGCGATCTCTGCTCACTGCAACCTCCACCTCCTGGGTTCAGGCAATTCTCCTGCCTCAGCCTCCTGAGTAGCTGGGATTACAGGCACGCGCCACCATGCCCAGCTGATGTTTTGTATTTTTAGTAGAGACGGGGTTTCACCATGTTGACCAGGATGGTCTCGATCTCTTGACCTCGTGATCCACCCGCCTCGGCCTCCCAAAGTGCTGGGATTACAGGCGTGAGCCACCGCGCCCGGCCCTGATTTATTTTTCCTAACACTTTTACCTAACATAGTATATTTTACTCATCTGTCTTCTCCGTTACTGGGGTGTAAGGTACACAAGGACAGGGATCTTTGTCTTATTCATGGCTTTATCCCTAAGGCCTAAAACAGTACCGAGCACATAGTAGGTGTACAGAAAGTGTATTTCCCGACCGAATGAATGGGATGTCCCTGGGGCTTTAGGACTTAGAAGCATGACTTAGTTCAGTCATCCCAGTCCAACCAAATCTCCTGAGGGCTGGCTGGATGCCCAGCCCTGTGCTAGGGCTTCAGGGGTGGTGGGAGAAGATGGAGTTGCCTCGATTTTCAGACCTGTTTCGTCATCTCAAAGATGGGGAGAGAGACAGCCCTATCCCATGGTGGTGTGGGGAGGACCCAGTGAGATAGTGGTGGCACAAAGCCTACCCCCAAATTACTTGCACATTTGATGCAAAGATGACTCTCTGAGGCAGGACGATGGCTTGAGCCCAGGAGTAAGAGACCAGTCTGGGCAACATAGTGAGACCTCACCTCTAAAAAACTAAAAAAAAAAAAAATTAGCTGGGCATGGTGGTGGAACGTGCCTGTAGTCCTAGCTGCTTACTGAGGCAAGAGGATCACCTGAGCTAAGGAGTTAGGGCTGCAGTGAGTTATGACTGTGTCCCTGCACTCCAGCCTGGGTGACAGAGCAAGACCCTGTCTCTAAATAAATAAATAAATAAATAAATAAATAAAAGATAATTTTTCTGTGTTGTATCAAAATCCAAGGAGGCTATATGGATCTGGGGGTGCTTCATTTATATAACTGCTCCTAATGGTGCCCTGGAAAATTCTGATTCCCACAGAAAGAAAATCCTACTGTCTTTAAAGGTTGGACAAGGGGCTGCGCGTGGTGGCTCACACCGATAATCCCAGGACTTTGGGAGGCTGAGGTGGGTGGATCAGCTGAGGTTAGAGTTTGAGACCAGCCTGGTCAACATGGTAAAACCCTGTCTCTACTAAAAGTACAAAAATTAGCCAGGTATGGTAGCACATGCCTGTAATCCCAGCTACTTGGAGGCTAAGGCAGGAGAATTGCTTGAATCTGGGAGACGGAGGTTAGAGTGAGCTGAGATTATGCCACTGCACTTCAGTCTGGGCAACAAAGTGAGACTCCGTTTCAAAAAAAAAAAAAAAAAAATAGGTGGCCGGGCGTAGTGGCTCACGCCTGTAATCCAAGCACTTTGGAGGCCAAGGCGGGCGGATCACCTGAGGCCGGGAGTTCAAGACCAGTCTGACCAACATGGTGAAACCCCGTCTTTAAAAAAAAAAAAAAATAGGTTGGACATGGATTAACTAGAACACAAACTCTGAAAATACAGAAATGTCTAAGCACTTAAGATAAGGCACAGCATGGAAAAGAGAGACGGTGCAGGGAGAGAATGAAGACATGAATTCACCAGGCCATGGGGTGAGGACTCTTGAACCTCCTGCCCAGGCCATCCACCTAATTGGTATTACTTGTGAAGTTCATTTGGGAAAAAGAATTAGAAATATATGTGACTCTTTGAAAATAAAAGCCTGTGGCACCCGATGATGAGAGAATGGTTAGAAAATCTCTTTGAACGTAAAGAACTATGTAAAAACCAGACTGAAACCACTCAAGGGTAGTTTGTACAGGTGGAGTGTGGTGGGAGGCATTGGCCAGGGTGAGGTCCACATCACCAGATTGGCTCAGGAGGGCTTGTGTGTCCCACTGGAGGGGTTTAGAATATTCTGGGTGAGGTAGCCAGGACCTGTCCCCATGACACACACACCTTCCAACAAGCAGATCCAAAGCCCTGGGGTCTTGACTGATCTCTGTTGGAGGGAAATGGCCTAGAGAAGGGATGTCTCTGGCCCCACCAGGAAAGAACCCCAGGTTCTTTTTTGGGAAGTAAGGGAATGCCCACAGAGAGGGCAAGACTGAGGGTACCAATGGCCTTGGGCATGGGGGTAGTGACTGCCTGTTGGGCCCTGCCCTGGCAAGAGCTGGTGACCAAACTACTATGAGACCTGTCAGCCTGCCTGGCCAGATCAAGATGTTTGCTGGCATCTTCCCAGTGAGAGCACTCACCAGGGGAGAGAGAAGTCTGAACTGGTGGAAGGCAGGGTACCCAAGGCTCCAGGTGGGAGCCCCACCAGGAAGGACCTTGAACCTCTTGCACTTGGGCTCTGGCCTACTGGAGATCTGCTAAAGTGAACGAAGCAGATGTTGCATCTGGAATTCATACCTACTTCTTAAACCATGTAAGGGGAGTTTAGCATTCTGGGAAGTGAGACAGGCTCCTGAGGTGTAGGGGCACCGGGTAGCTGGTTCTGAAGGTGCTCCACAACTTACGGCACCAACTGAGCCAATGAGTGGCCTGCAGGCATCTGCACAGAGCAGAGCTGAAAAATGGGAGCCCACACAATAGTTGGCCTACACAATAGTTTTAAAATTTCAAAATCAGGTGCCAATACTAAAAAGTCAAAAAAGCTTCCATTAAAACTTGGTTTTGGCTGCATGGTGACTCATACCTGTCATCCCAGCAGTTTGGGAGGCTGAGGTGGACGGATCACCTGAGGTCAGGAGTTCGAGACCAGCCTGGTCAATATGGTGAAACCCCATCTCTACTAAAAATACAAAAATTAACTGGGCCTGGTGGTGTGCACCTGTAATCCCAGCTACTCAGGAGGCTGAGGCAGGAGAATCGCTTGAACTGGGGAGATGGAGGTTGCAGTGAGCCGTGTGCCACTGAACTCCAGCCTAGGCAACAGAGCAAGACTCCGTCTCAAAAAAACGAAAAAAAAAAACAGGCCGGGCGTGGTGGCTCATGCCTGTAATCCCAGCACTTTGGGAGGCCAAGGCAAATGGATCCCGAGGTCAGGAGATCCAGACCATCCTGGTCAACATGGTGAAACCCCATCTCTACTAAAAATACAAAAATTAGCCGGGCATGGTGGCGCATGCCTGTAGTCCCAGCTACACAGGAGGCGGAGGTTGCAGTAAGCCAACATCGTGCCACTGCACTCCAGCCTGGGTGACAGAGTGAAACTCTGTCTCAAAGACAAAAACAAACAAAAAAACAAAACAAAACAAAACTTGGTTTCTCTGGGCCTGGTGGCTCACACCTGTAGTTCCAGCTAATCGGGAAGCTGAGGTGGGTAGATCAGTTGAGCCCAGGCACTTGAGCCTGGTCAACATAGTGATACCTAGTCTTAAAAAAATAAAAATAGTCAGGCATGGTGAGCCCAGCACTTTGGGAGGCTGAGGCAAGTGGATCACAGGGTCAGGAGTTTCAGACCAGCCTGGCCAACATGGCAAAACCTTGTCTCTATTAAAAATACAAAAATTAGTTGGTATGGTGACGCATGCCTATAATCCCAGCTACTCAGGAGGCTGAGGCAGGAGAATCATTTGAACCCGGGAGGCGGAGGTTGCAGTGAGCCAAGATCGCACCACTGCACTCCAGCCTGGGTGACAGAGCGAGACTCTGTCTCAAAATAAAATAAAATAAATAAATAAAAATAAAAACAACCCTTATTTCCATTTTAAAGATCTGGTAATCCTGGCCCCCTATCAGCATGTACACCCTTCCCTATCCTGACCCTGAGATTAAGGGTCAGCTCCCAAATAGGACAGTGCTCACCCTGTGTTCCTCTTGTATCAGAGTTAGGAGTAAAGTGCACTATTTTTAACCCATCAAAGTGGGAAAACAAAAGGTAGACTAAGAAGGTCGTATGTTTCAGGAAAAATGGGAGCAAGCCCATTTCTTTATGGTGGTGAAGAATATAGTACACTGACTGCTTCCTTCATTTCCGTGGCCTGCCTGGTCCCTTAAAGCCTTTTCGAAGGTGTGGCCCACCTGGGCCTGCATGTATCCTTAGCTGGGGACAGGTGTTAGCGTGAAGCCCTGCCTTTGACACAGGCACTGGGCAGTTAGGAAAGGGCCCATTTATATAAGTGTGGTGGGGAGCATGGGCCTCCCGCCTACCATTGCACTTGGTGATGAGCTGGTCCTTCTTGGACTCCTGTAGGACTTTGCTCTTGACACTGGAGAGCCTGGGTGGGGAAGATAAGACGGGAGGGTGGGCAGGTTGGCAAGCAGATGCATCCCCCAAACCCCACACCTGCTACTGAGGCCCACTCACGCTTTTTCAAAGGCCAGCCTCTCTTTCTCCAGCTGCTTGGACAGCACCTCTACCTCTCCGAGGGCAAACTGTAATTTCTCCTCTTCCTTGGCCAGGAGGACCTTGGTCTTGGCATGGGCAGCTTTCTCTTCCTGCAGGGGCAGCAGCAGTCACCTCATTACCCTAGGCTGCCTTAGGTCTCCTAGACCCCTGTAACCAGCCCGTTTTCTCAGAGGGACACATAGAAGCCAGAATACAGGGAGATTCTGGCCTTGCTACTGGGGCTGGAGGTTCTCAGAGGCCAACCTTTCTTTCTTTTTTTTTTTTTTAGACAGAGTCTTACTGTGTTGCCCAGCCTGGAGTGCAGTGGTGAGATCTCAGCTCAGTGCAACTTCCACCTCCTGGGTTCAAGGAATTCTCCTGCCTCAGCCTCCCAGGTAGCTGGGATTACAGGCACCTGCTACCACGCATACTTGACTATTTTTTTTTTTTCAGTAGAGACAGGGTTTCACCATGTTGGCCAGGCTGGTCTAGAACTCCTGACGTCAAATGATTTGCCACCTTGGCCTCCCAAAGTGCTAGGATTACAGGAGCAAGCCATTGAACCCATCAGAGGCCAATACTTAATGAGCCTGCCTAACCACAGGGGTCCTGGGAAATGGGGGAAGATTAAGGAGCCTGCAGAGGCCATTACTTACCACCAGCTTCTCCTCTACTGCCTGGAACTCTTCTTTACTGACAAAATTTTCATCCTGGAGAACCATCTGCAACAGAGCCTGGCTGAGTGAGGGCTTGGGGCTGGGGTAGAAGGGGTGCCCTCTAGGGACCAGGACCAAAAGCGGGTAACAGGATGATGCTTGTGGTACCTAGGATGAGACTGAGGCCCTGAGAAAGGAGAATTCAGTTCCACAGATAAACTGAGACTCAGCTCTAAGTGCTGCCCTCAAGGAGCAGCTGGTCTCATGGAGGAGGCAGTCCACAGCCAGCACTTCTAACATATTGTGTGCCTTGATGGGTAGACATAAGGGGATCTGGGGCCCAGAGGAGGCCCCTGGCCCAGCCTGGGGAAGGGTCAGAATCACTTCCAGACAAGGGGACATTAGACCTGAGATCTGACTGCTATATACTATACAGTAGGCCAGAAAAGGGATAGAGAGAAAAGCACTCTGGATGGTGAGGACACACATGCCAAGGTCAGCTGCCAAGAGAAAGACCTGGGTACTTTCTGGGAATCAAAGGCAATTCAGTGCCTAGAGTTCCATACATTTTGTTGAATGTCAGCATTAGGGTGGCAAATAGGACCTCTCTCCCCTTTCCCCCACATTCAACTTCCCAGAAGGGAATAAACTGTCTAAGAACAACTTAGAGTGAGAAATAGATGTGAAGCCAGTTTTACTTCTGAGATGGAGACACATCCCAACCTTCTAAGACTGAAAACCATGAACTCCAGCTGGTTAGGATTCTATCACGCCTACCCAAGAAATCTGTGACTGCAATGCTTTGTACCCATTAGCTGGGGTTTGATTGACAAGGCAAAAGCTAAGGGACATAAAGTTCTTGGAGGCCCCGAAGTTAGCGTTGGCAAGGGCCAAATCTGCGCTTACTGCATTCAGCATGGCACTGCCTTTTCTGGGGCAGGGTGTCCATAACAGAAGGGGAGACACAGTTTTTCTGCCTGCACAAGAGGGCCATGGGAACTCAGTGAAGTCGTCTCCACTGAAAATGAGGAAACTGAGGCTCAGGGACTCTCTACCAGCTCTTGCAGCAACCAGGCAAACAGAATGGAGAATTTGGCTTGATTTTAGTTAAAATTCCCTGGTTCAGGAAGGTCCGCTCCTGAGCCCGGCCTCCTCCTGATGACGCCATGGGCCGTGCGTTCTAGCCACGCCCACGCCCTGGCCCCCCGATCTCCCTGAGCTCCCCTGGCTGCATACCACTTTCCTCAGCTGGTGAATCAACTCCTCCTGAGACTCAATCACGTCCCCTAGTTGATCGAAGACGAGACACACAGATCCTGACCCCGCCTTCGACCACCCGAGGGGCGTCGCCATCTTTCGCCCCCGCCAGCTCGTTGGAAATGGCTGCCTCGGAGGTGCTCCTCGCCGTCGCCCACCAATGAGAATGCGACGCCACAGAGCACCCTGGCAACGCGCCGCCTCTTAAAGGAGCCGCCGGGGCAGGGAAACTGCTAACAGCCCTTAAGCATTTAAGTTTATAGGAAATTGCGCTTTTATTACGCCTTCTGTTTCTTACGCAGTCCTTAGAAGCCGGCAGGGCCCGGCTTATACTTCCCTTGTCTGCGAGCAGGTAACACTCAGAACACCAGCCCTCAGCCTTCACCAAGGGCCTGTTCAACTGCATGACCACGAAGTGAGAGCCAGCGTAGGCAACTCCTGCATCATTAGCTTCTCATGCTTCTTTCTCCAAATCTTAGGAGAAAGATTTGGAGAAAGAAGCATACAATGGAGGAAACTGTATGAGATTCCAGCCTCCTGAAACACACTTAGTACTTAGGGCGCCTAACCCCTCAGCACGGAAGATAGAAAAAGATAAAAAAAAGAGAATGGCTTCACCTGAGATCAAAGTCTTCATACTCTGATACCAGGCTCTGGGCAGCTGCACTAGAGCCATGTGCCACTAACCCAGGAGGAGGGCCCTGAAAAAATTAGGAGGACTGAGGGGGTTTGAAGGAGAGTTGTAAAATGGAAGCAGGGAAGGATACGGTGATTAAGGACACTCACCAAGTTTCCAAAAGTCTCCACTGAGGCCTTTTTTTTTTTTAACCCAAATAAGATTAGGTTTTGAGAACATTGGAGCGAATATATATTGTGTTCACTATTTTGTGGCACCATTATGTTTATGTTATTTCATGTGACCCTCATAGAATTCCTGTTAGCCCCTTTTTACCCAGGCTCTGTGAGAATGAGAATGAATAATTTGGTCACTCTAGTAAGTTGTGGAACTGAGTTCTGACTTGGGCAGTTTGGTTCCAGAGTCCATGTATTTCTTTATTTGTTTTTTTGAGATTGGGTCTCACTTTGTTGCCCAGGCTGGAGTGCAGGGACATGATCTTGGCTCACTGCAACCTCCGCCTCCCAGGTTCAAGTGATTCTCCTGCCTCAGCCTCCTAAGTAGCTGAGATTACAGGCGCCTGCCACCACACCCGGCTAATTTTCGTATTTTTAGTAGTGACGGGGTTTCGCCGTGTTGGACAGGCTGATCTCAAACTCCACACCTCAGGCGATTCGCCTGCTTTAGCCTCCCAAAGTGCTGGGATTACAGGTGTGAGCCAACGTGCCCTGTTTGTTTTTCCAGACAGGGTCTCACTCTGTCACCCAGGCTGTGGAGTAGTGAGAACATAGCCCACTGCAGCTCTGACCTCCCCAGCTCAAGGGATCCTCCTACCTCAGCCTCCTGAGTAGCTGGAACCACAGGCATGCACCATCACACCCTGCTTTTTTTTTTTTATTTTTTAATAAGAGGTTCTCACTGTGTTCCCCAGGCTGGTCTTGAACTCCTGGCCTCAAGGGATCCTCTCACCTCAACTTCCCAAAGTGCTGGGATTAGTGGTGAGCCACCCTGCTCAGCCTTGGAGTCCATGTTTTTTTTGTTTTTTATTTTTTGTTTTTCTGAAACGGAGTTTCGCTCTTTTTGCCCAGGCTGTAATGCAATGGGGTGATCTGGTCTCACTGCAACCTCTGCCTCCCGGCTTCAAGTGACTCTCTTGCCTCAGCTTCCCCAGTAGCTGGGATTACAGGCACGCACCACTGCACCTGGCTAATTTTGTATTTTTAGTAGAGATGGGGTTTCACCATATTGGCCAAGCTGGTCTCAAACTACTGGCCTCAGGTGATCTGCCCACCTTGGCCTCCCAAAGTGCTGGGATTACAGGCATGAGCTACTGCGCCAGCCTGGAGTCCATGTTCTTAACCAGGATGCTGTGCTGCATTTTTGTTGCACGTCATGGATAATTAAGTTATGTAATTTGATACCCCCAAGTAGGAAATGACTATATTAATAAGGAGTTTGGAAAAAAATGTTACCAGTGACTACGAAGGGAGGCAGAAAGTTCAGGTTAAGTCACTCACGCTGCTCCCCAAAGCTCCCAAGTGGCCGGACAAACTTGGCCATCCCTGTGGTTCTCTCAGCAGGAGCCCTTGTTTTGTTTGTTGCATTTGTTCGCATGGACTTGGCCACAGGGCCATCTCTGTTGACCTCTCTCTCTCTTTTTTTTTTTTTTAGAGATGGAATCTTGCTCTGTTACCTAGGCTGGAGTGCAGTGGCGCAATCTTGACTCACTGCAACCTCTACCTCACAGGTTCAAGAGATTCTCCTGCCTCAGCCTCCCCAGTAGCTGGGATTACAGGCACCTGCCATCAAGCCCAGCTAATTTTTGTATTTTTGTAGAGACAGGGTTTCACCATGTTTGCCAGGCTGGTCTCGAACTTCTGACATCAGGTGATCTGCCTGCCTCGGCCTCCCAAATTGCTGGGATTACAGGCGTGAGCCACTGCATGTCACGGACCTCTCTTGAAGGGCCTAGAACAATAGGGTTCAACAGAACTTCTAGTGATGAAAATGTTCTACATCTGCACTATTCAGTATGGTAGCCACTAGCCACATGTGGCTCTTAGCACTTGAAACATAGCTCATGTAACTGAGAAACTGCTTTAAAATTCTTTTTTCTTTTTTTATCCTTTTCTCAAGATCATTTTAATCATAGCTCTTTAACATTTTTAAATTTTTAGTTTAAATTTAAATGGCCATGGGTGGCTACTGGCTACTGTACTAGAGAGTGTGTGCCTAGAGGGCACTGTGTAGGTTGTGTGTGCCTCAGCACAGACCCCTCTCAGAGCTCTGTGTACCAAACGTGAATGTTCACCTGAGTCGCCCTGCACAAAGCTGCACATTCCTCTGGGGCAGTAATCCCTCAGCCTTCCCCACGAACTGCATTCCCTCCCTAGGGTCTTTCGTGGGCACTGCTTGATGTCCCTTGGTATTCAACGTCCACCTTCACCAGCTGGAACAGGCTGCTCTCCGCGTATCTGGGGCAAAACTCTGGAGAGCAGTAGACTCCAGCAGCCACCTGGGGGTGGAAGGTTATAAGCAAGACAGAACCGTGGATCCAGGTCTGCACCTGTTTCCTGGCATGGACATGAGGGGTGGTCACCCTCGTTGGGCACTGCCACAGACTTCTACTCTACATGTTGAAAGGCACTTTGGGCTCCTGGCCAACCAGGACTCAGTGAGACTCAGGATGACATGACATCACAAACAGCTCTGTGATCCTGCCTGGGAAGGGCTGCCTTTCTGCACAGGCTTGTCATTTTGGCTGATGTTCTGGTTATCTATTGCATAATAAGCCACCTCCCCCAATTTTTTTTAAGTTATTGAAAAAAATTATTTTATTCATGAATCTGCAATTTGGCAAGGTTCAATGGTGAAAGCTTATCTCTGCTCCATGCAGTGTGAGCTGGGATGGTTCAATGGTGGGTTAGAAGTTCTACTTCCAACATGGCTCACTCACGTGACTGGCAAGTTGGTGCTGTTAGCTGGGAGCCCTGCTAGGGCTGAGGACCAAGGGTCTTGGTTTTTCTCCATGGGCTGCCTGGGCTTTCTGAGAGCATGGGGATTGGGTTAAAGAGAAAGCATTTAAAGTGACAGAAAATGGAAGATGCCAGTTTCTTAAGGCCTCGGCCTGATACCTGGCATAGTGTCATTTTGCTGTTTTTTTTTTTTTTGAGATGGAGTCTCACTCTGTCACCCAGGATAGAGTGCAATGGCACGGTCTTGGCTCACTGCAACCTCCACCTCCCCAGCTCAAGCGACTCTCCTGCCTCAGCCTCCCAAGTAGCTGGGATTACAGGGACCTGCCACCATGCTCGGCTAATTTTTGCATTTTTAGTAGAGATGGGGGTTTCACCATGTTGGCTAGGATGGTCTCGAACTCCTGACTTTGTGATCTACCCACTTTGGCCTCCCAAAGTGCTGGGATTACAGGTGTGAGCCACTGTGCCCAGCTCATTTTTACTGTGTTCTATTGGTCAAGGAGTCACAGAGTCCAGGTTCCAGAGAAGGGGACACAGATCCTGCCCCTCCATCACCTTTCAATGGGAGTAGTGTCAAAGAATTTGGGCTGCACTTCTAGAGCAAATCCTTACAACAGATGGCACACCACTCCCTTCAAGGTTAATTTCAAGTAAAACCAGACAGGAACTTAGTCTAGTGGGAAGAGTCAGACAATAATCAAACAACCAGGTAAATCTAAAGGGCAATTTAGCCAGGTGAGACTAAGCTTCTGTGCAAGGGAAAACTTCTCTGAGGCAGTGATGTTCCATCTGAAACCTATTAACATAACCAGGAAGCACTTTAGCAAAGAGGGTAGGGGCAGGTGAGTGGGTAGGGATAGCAGAAAGAGGGAACAGTATACACAAAGTCCCTGGGGCAAAAGAGGTTGGTACAGTGTAGTAACTAAGGGCTGGTATGGCATAAAAGAAAACGATTTATAGGGCAAGAGGGGGCTTGGGGAGTGGTTAAAGACCAGGAACTTGGCAGAGCCTTGCTAAGCAAGGTAGGCCATGCTAAGGACTTTGATGATTTTTATTTTAGGGACAAAAGAAAGCTACTGAAATATTTTAAGCAGGAGGATGACGTGATCCAATTTATGCTTGGAAAGGTCTCTTTGGTTGCAGTGAGGTATACAGATGGGAGCGGAGCTGTGTAGGTGCACAGAGTCTACTTTTACTGAGAAGGCTACTGCAGTGAAAATGGATGGTAGTTTGAGAGCCAGATGGTGTCAGAGATGAAAGGTTTAGGATGTTCTGGAGGTAAAATTGATAGGGCTTGACAGAGGGGTGATGTGGGGACATGGAAAAGGTGTTTTAGTTGTCTCTTGCTAGAAACCACCATATAATGTAACAGCTTAAAACAACACTCTTTTTTTTTTTTTTGACAGAGTCTTACTCTGTAGCCCAGGCTGTAGTGCAGTGGCGCAATCTCAGCTCAGTGCAACCTCCGCCTCCCAGCCTCAAGCAATCCCCCCACCTCAGCCTCCCCAGTAGCTGGGACTGTAGGCGCGCAGCTAATTTTTGTATTTTTCAGTAGAGACGGGGTTTCACCATGTTGCCCAGGCTGGTCTTGAACTCCTGGGCTCAAGCCATCTGCCTTAGCATCCTAAAGTGTTGGGATTACAGGCATGAGCCACCACACCTGCAATAAAATGGCATCAATCGTTTTATTATTTGCTCACAATTCTGCAGTCTGAGCAGGACTTGGTGGGGCAGCACATTTCTGCTCTGCCCATCATCTGGGGTAGCACAAATGGCTCAACTTGAATTGTATGTTTGGGTCCTCAGTTGTTGCTGTCAGTTTGGTTGCTTGGTTCTCTTCCGATGGTTTCTCCTTTGGTTAGTGGAGTGGTCTCAGGGTAGTTGAATTTATGTGGTAGCTGGCTTCCCTCCAAGTACAAAAATGGAAGCTGCCAGTTTTGCCACATTCTATTGGTTATAGATCAAAGGCCAGCTCCGATTAGAAAGGGGACTACACAAAGGCATGAATATTAGGGGATGCCAAATTAAGTCTAGCACAGAAAGTTTCCTGGGTTTTTTACTTTATTTTTAGAGATGGAGTCTTGCCATATCACTCAGGCTGGTCTCAAGCTCCTGGCCTCAAGTGATCCTCCCACCTCAGCCTTCAGAGGTAACTGGGATACAGGTGTGCACAACCGTGCCTGGCTTGGGTTGCTGACTTTTGCACTTGGATGGAAGTGCTAGTGATGGAGGTGGGGCACTGGAAGAGTCTTGCTTCCACAATCCTTCACTAAATAAAAATCCACTCACCTCTGTAGGAAGGGTGATTATATTTCACATCTCTCTTCCTCAGAGTTGCTTTCACTGACCCCTCAGACTGAGTTAAATTATCCCTTTGTTATAGCGTCTGTGATCCCCCCTTGGTCTCCCTTTAGCTATTCATTGCACTGTGGAGCACTGTGTAAGCCTGGCCTCTCCACTAGATGTGAGCTCCAGCAGCCTTGGTGTTGGGCCTCACCTGTTCCCTGACCCCTATCCCAAAAGCCCAGCCCACCTGGCTCAGAGTAAGTTCTCAATCATTGCTGAATTGAATCTCCTCTCACTTTCTTTTTCAAATGAAAGCTATCATGACCAGTTAGGATCATGTGAATATCATTTACTATATATATATATATTTTTTTTTGTTTGTTTGTTTAATTGTGTTTTAGGTTTTGGGGTACATGTGAAGAACATGCAGGATTGTTGCATAGGTACATACATGGCAATGTGGTTTGCTGCCTTCCTCCCTATCACCTATATCTGGCATTTCTCCCCATGTTATCCCTTCCCAGTATGTTTTTCTTTTTTTTTTCAAATATATATATATATATTTATTTAAAGACAGGGTTTCACCATGTTGGCCAAGCTGGTCTTGAACTCCTGACCTCAGGTGATCTGCCTGCCTAGGCATCCCAAAGTGCAGAGATTACGGGCTTGAGCCACCACACCCGGCCTATTTTTTTCTTTTTTAAATATATATTTTTTCTTTTTTAGAGACAGGTTTCACCATGTTGGCCAGGATAGTCTCTTATCTCTTGACCTTGTGATCCACCCACCTCAGCCTCTCAAAGTGCTGGGATTACAGGCATGAGCCACTGCGCCTGGCCCATTTACTACATTTTTAAATCAATACTTTCCTAAATATGGGCCACTAGGAACAGAGCCAGCAAGGAACTGGGATAACACCTGAATTTCTGATGCTAAGTGTAGTTTTTATCTGTCTATTGGCTGTGATATACTGCAACTGCTGTTATCTGATAGAAAATGTGGAACTGATGATGCCAACAATGCTATCTACTATTCCAAATGCAAATAATCCCACTGATGGGTGAGGGAAGACTGGGGCAGATGCCAACAGCTTCTCTAGTCCAAAGTGGCTCCAAGGGAGTCAGGCAGTGGCCAAGGATGCCATGGGCAAAGGTAAAAGAACCAAGGAAAAATAGCCATTCTTTTTATATAAAATTGTTTAATGTTTTTCTTTGTTAAAATACACTCAATCCAGATGTAGTGGATCAGGTGACCAGATTTTTTCAAGATTCTTAGTCCACCAGGAGCTGATTCCATTTGTGTCATCCCTACTCTGGTCACAGAACATCCACATCTTTAATTCCAAATACTGAGCGTGATGTAAATGATATACTCAGTATCTAACACATGGGTATATACTTAATTGGTGCATCACATATCAACAGTGCAGCCTCAAGAAAAAAAAGATGTTTTCTAACTTGGGCCTTTCCAAAAATAAATATGTTAGGACACTAAACTTACACCTTAAATGAGGCCGGAATAAATATGAATGAAGTGCAAACTCCTGTGAGGAGCAGTGCATGCAGACAATGAACTTGCATGTGTGGTGTGGCCAGTTGGAACAGAAGCCACCGGAATCACACAGTGCCTCCTCACAAAGCCCAGCCTGAGTATGAGGAGGAAAAAGAATGACGCATAGCTTGGCCAGGCTGCTGGACCCCATGTTCCAGTGGCATCTGGAGTTCACTGTATTTTTTTCTTTTTCCTTTTTTGAGGCAGAGTCTTCGTCTGTCGCCCAGGCTGGAGTGCAGTGGCGCGATCTCTGCTCACTGCAACCTCCGCCTCCCAGGCTCAAGTGATTCTCCAGCCTCAGCCTCCCAAGTAGCTGAGATTACAGGTGCCTGCTACAATGCCTGGCTAATTTCTATATTTTTAGTAGAGATGGGGTTTCACCATGTTTGCCAGGCTGGTCTCAAACTCCTGACCTCAAATGATGTGCCCTCCTTGGCCTCCCAAAGTGCTGGGATTACAGGCGTGAGCCACTGCGCCTGGCCAGTTCACTGTATTTTCTAATAGTTTTCAACAGAAAGCAGAGAAGTGGCGTTTTCTTATTGGTCACTACTCATGGGATGTGAGGCCTGGAGCTGATCAAGGAAGCTTACATATTTTCTGGCTTGTGCAGATGAACCCTAGGGTTGCTAATCTGGGGACATGGATTCCTTCAAGCTCTTTGTGTTGAGAAGGATTTTCATCCTCCTTTTCTCACTGCTGATCATGTGGTAGAGAGCACCTTCATTTGAATAAGAGCTTCAGTTTCTGCCTGAGCCTCAAGCCCTATTTCTGAGCCCTGCTCCCATCATACACGTCGCCAATCTGCAGTAATGCTCAAAGAAACAGTCTAGAGCTGGGTGCCAAGCTCTGACAGCAAGAATAAGCCCTACCTAGAGTTTATGTATGATCAGGAGATCTTCCAAAGGATGTAGGCAAGAGGAAAAAGCTTATTTTACCACCATGCAGACAACCCATCTAAAATATAACCCAGGAAATTATAGTTTAACAATATTCTGGATAGTATCAAATAGATTAAACTATCCTTCAACCAAAAGCAAATACAGTTCCCTGGAGGAAAAACAGATGTGAATGTGTGGTCTATTGGTAATAAAACAGTACCATCACTGCTATAAAAACAGACAACCAGTGTGTCATTTAATGGAGTTAGTTACTATTGCCTGTATTTAGTATCATCACAGATTACTCATCACTGCCATGAAGTCCATAAAATATGTGACTACTTGATTCTTGGGCATTTAGAACAGGGTCTTTTAACCTGTCAAGTTAGTTTCATTATGGCCAAATTTCTAGCAGAGGTTGGGGATGGGGAGAGGAGAGTTTTGATTTTTGTGTATATAGGCGAACTTTCCATAAGCCTATTTGGCTCATGGGCACATTTTACAATATAACTTCCCTTAGTTACTCAGAGGGGATCAAGAAGGGCCCCCCAAACCAGGAGGACAGACCTACTAGGGCAGCAAAATCTGGCTATTTCTAGAAATGCACCTTCTCCCTACAACTGAGCAGTTGTCTCTTGCAAGCCACTAAAGCCCTCAATCTTTACCTATGAACCCATCTCCTGACTCTGGAATGCATACAGAGGCATGGTAGGGAACAGCTGTTCCGCTGCTGATGAGTCATGCTAGGCACGTCTGTGTAAATCGTGGCCATGCATTGGGATGAAGAAACTTTACTTTGGAGATGTTTTAATGTAGACTCCTTTTTTTTGTTTGTTTTGAGATGGAGTCTCACTCTGTCACCCAGGCTGGAGTGCAGCGGTGTGATCTCAGCTCACTGCAACCTCTGCCTTGCAGATTGCAGCAATTCTTGTGCCTTACTTAGCCTCCCATGTAGCTGGGACTACAGGTGTGCACCACCATGCCTGGCTAATTTTTGTTTTATCAGTAGAGATGAGGTTTCACCATGTTAGCCAGGCTGGTCTTGAACTCCTAACCTCAGGTGATCCACCTGCCTCAGCCTCCCAAAGTACTGGGATTACAGGCATGAGCAACTGTACCCAGCTGACTCTCTGGCAGAAACTTTTCCTCCAATCTGAAGGAAGCATGGAGTGTAGGCTACAGTCACCTAATGATCCTTCCAGGTTCAGAGTCATGATAATCCAGGCAGCTCAGCTCCACAGGAAGGCCCAGAACCACACAGCCCAGGCAGTGACTAAATTCTTCCTTGTCACCAGTGGGAAGGCTGCCTGCCTGTGAGGAACCTCTTATTTTGTGTACAGAATTTATGTTAGACAGGGTCCTACTTCCTAAAGAGCAGCAAGGACGTTGCCCTGAATGGATGCAGGATTGTCACAGAAAGGATGTGGGGTCACAGGGGTAGGGTGCACAGAGGCATCCTCAGGAAAGGTTCTGCTTTGCCAGTCTGGCTAGAAACCTGAGACATAAGGATGCTCTCTCCCACTTTCTACTTGACGCTCAGCCTATCATCTAGCTCTGCCACTACCAGCTGTATGACCCAGGTCAACCATTCATCCTCTCTGGGCCAATGTTCTCATTCATAGAACCAGGGATAATACATCTACTTCAGAGTTGTGAGGAGGTTTAAGTAAGAAAATATGTGTGAGAGCCCCTGCTTTATAGTGAGCACTCATTAAATGTTGAATGTATGAAAAGCATCTCAAATCACAAACTATAGAACACTGGGTTAAACAAAGTGGCTGCTGGGGCCAATGCTAGACCCCCATATCCAGGAAGAGAGGGTCTGTCCCCTCTATCTCTAAGCTTGAGCAAACAGCCTGGAGAGCTGGCAATGCCTCCTCCTGGGTCTGCCCATCTGCCTCTGTGGCATGTAGGAACTCAGCCCAAGTGCAATGACACCAATGCTGATACTGAGTGGAAATGACTGAAGGGACATTCTCTGGGTTCTATGATGGACTGATGGACTAGGGAGGCTGCATAGAGGAGCTGAGGCTCAGTCTTGCATTATACCTTCACCCCAACCTTGCCTCCTGATGCTGCTTAGTAGTTTTAATTTCTGGACCCTCTAAAAGAGAGAGGGTTAAGGAAATAAAGGAGCCTCAAATCAGGCAGTTTGCTAATGCTACTAACTGAGCAGAGATTGGAATATTAGAAAACTATTGACTACGATTGTTTAAATTTCTCCATATTCCCTTAGAAAATAGAAAGCTGGGCAGGAACAGGTTCCAAAGGCTAAATCTTGGCAGAAGATAATGACTCTAATGAAGGGAGAGGTATAATTCTTGGTGGACAGTGTAAATAACTAATATTAAGCTTTGGCTAAGCTTAGGAATGCCTGGGTCTTCAGGCCTCACTGAAGAAGAGAAGAAGAAAGAAAACACGGATCTGCTCTGGGATGCCCTGAACTACATTCACAGAGGCAGCATGGGCATGGAGCAGGGAGACGGAATCCAGTGCTTTGCCATTCACTTAGCTTAGATGAACTGCTCCTGGCCCCCGGAGCCACTCCCCAGGAAGGATTCTGTGAAGACACGTCTGGCTCTCGTGCCCATGCTCCTGCCACTCTGCCCAACCAATGAAGTTAGCAAATAATAAAGTGTTCATCATTTCCTAATTTTGTATTATAAAATGGAATCAGGAACATAAATAGGAACAAGTAGCAAAACCCCAGCCCTGCGTAGGGCCATTATCCTCTCAGCCACCTCTGCGTAGGCCAATAAGTTTGGAAAGTTTCTCACAGTTTTCAAGTTTCAGCGACTCTGCTTTCTGTTTCAATCGTTCATCTCTGTATAATCCTGCCAAATTTGTCAACTCTGACTCTGAAAGATAAAAGAGGTAACCAGTTCATCAAGAGTTGAACTCCTGTGTTTCATTTCAACATTTCTGGAGTCAAAGCTCCTTTTACTTCATTTCATGCTTTTTCTTTCAATTAAATCTAAGAAACATTTACTCATTTATTCACAAAACATGTCTTAGGCACTAGACCAGGTGCTGAGGATTAAAGGGCATCTGTGAGCCTGCAGTCCAACAGTATCTGTGCTCTCTTATAAAAGCGCTGGACTTAGTTCTTACCAAGAAAACATTTGGCACCAGACTTAGGAAACCTGCGTGTGTGCAGTGAGACTGCCCCCCAGCCTCCTACCAACGGGATTCCAATGGCATGTGGGAGAGAATGGAGTCCAGTGGCCTATTCCTGTCATCTGAAATAGACAGCTGCTTTATTCTTCCCCTGCACTGCTGCATCATAACTCACATGTGCGAAGGGACACAGAGCCTACTGCTGTCGGGTGTGTGTCTACAGAAGGCCAGAGCGCTACCAGTGTTCATTCCCTCACCACACGTGGGGTCCCTAACTCAAAGGCCAAAGGCAGCTGGGCTTTTTTAAAAGTTGAATCATCTGGATCGGGTAACCTTTGTCTCCTTGACTAAATGAATTTCATTTTCTCTTCATGGTGGAGAAGGTCATTCTATTTTTAACCAGAATATAATCTCTGCTATGTCTCCCGACGCAATGGTGGTTTGGCTGCCTCTATTTTTTATTCTTTTGTGAGGTTCAGACATTCTCAGGGAGGATTGCCTGAAAACACCTTCAGAGACGTATTGCATATTATTAGCAGGATGGCATGCTTGGATGTGGTGTGTGGCTTCTGAAAGCCTCCAATAGCAGGCAGCTACTCAATGTTTAAAGGACCAGACTTGTGAAAATGCTATTTTAATCGTTTTGAAATATGCCTATCCATTCTCTTAATCATCTTGCTGACAGATTTTGTTTTTCTTGGTGGAACGAATGACACCTGTCTGATTAATCAGCAAACTGCCTGGAAACAGGAATTATTATTTAGCCAGGGGGAACAATGGGCATTGCTTTCTGATAAGTTTCTATCAACACAAAACACTCTGGCATTTCTGCTCACAATGATGCTATTTACCCCAAGTAAGGCCCAAAGTGCAGATAAAGTGCAGGACTCCAGGGTGAGGGGTGGATATGCATAAAAAAAATCTCCCTCTACAATGGAGGCTGCACAGCCTGGGCTCTAGCCCAACAGTGGCTTGGCAAGCACTAGGTCTCCCAGGCTCCAGAACAATGTGCTCTCCCCGCGCGGTGAGGGTGCCTGCAGCGCCTGCTAGCCAGGGCTTGCCTTGGCACAGTCACCCTTGCAGGTGATGGGGCTCCATGGAGGATCATGGGTCGTATCCAAATGAAAGCTCTCTCTGCTCCTGCATGCTGCCCAGGGCTCGGCACTAACTCCAGTCTTGGGCTTCTTTGGCATGTGGGTAACATCTGCCCAGGAGGCCTCTGTGAAGTCAGTCTATGCCTTCAGTCCTCTAGAGTCACAGTTACACCAGTATTGAAACAGATTCTGTGGTTTTGCTTTTCCTTGAAATGATTTCCTTAGGTTTTACATTTGCCCAGCTTTTCTAAATGCCTCGTTCCCTGAAATCTTGCTCCAGGAAACATTAAGGGCTAGTGACTCTGTATTTTCTACATTGAAGGCCACTTCAACAAGCTGATGAAAGATAACTGCTTTTCTCAAAATATCACGTTGCTTTTCATAAAGCTCATGAAACCAGGTCAGAGACCCCTGCTCCAGAGCAATGACCTTGTACAAGGTCAGTGTTTCAAGGAACCATGTCCCACATCCCCAATACCAAGGTTAGAGCAACTTCTCTTCAAACTGCCAGTGAATCCTTTCATCCTTCAATGAGCAAAGGGTCAACTTGAAGAATATGCTACTTTTGACAAATTCTGTTAATATTCAATAACTTCCAAGTAATTAAAAAAAATTTTTGAGAGTAGCAGGTTCAAGAGAATACCTTTTCTTCTTAGCAGAAGGTTCCCCTTCCTCTGAATGCCACTGTAACTGATGGACAGAGCATTGAACCTTAAAGATAACTGACTCAGGCACATTGCCAAGAGAAGCCAGACCCAGACCCTTTCCCAAGAACACACTGCACAAGAGCCCAGATTGGAGTCTTGACAGCTGAAAGACTGCAACAGATCTCAACTATCCTCAAGATCCAGCCCCATGAGACGGTGCTGCATCCAGTCTACAGTGCAAAGCCAGGTAAAGCCAGGACTCCACCAGAAATCAGGCACTCTCTTTCTTTTTTTTTTTTTCTTCTAAAAAAAGAAAGAAAGAAAGAAAGAAATCAGGCACTTTCTATATGCCTGATACTGTGCTAAGGGTTACACCCATACCATCTTCTATAATCCACACAACCTTTCCAGGAGGAAGTGGAATCTATCCCCATTTCAAAGCCTAAGCTTCTACCCACTAGGTTATCCTGCTCAAGGGCATGGAAGGAAGTGCTGCTCTGCCAGTCCAGGCCAGAAGCTCAGCTTAGCTCGGCTAGGCCAAGAGGCGGTTCCTACCTCCTACTTTTGTCCAGCTCAGCCTAGTGGCGTAGCCACTTGCCCTGGCATCAGTTTTATTATCTAGATGCAGCTGTGAAGAAGTAAACAGGACAATGAGTGTTTATAGTAAGGGATTACTCATAAAAGTTCATCCAGATTGGCCGGGTGCAGTGGCTCACGCCTGTAATCCCAGCACTTTGGGAGGCGGAGGTGGGCAGATTACCTGAGGTCAGGAGTTTGAGACCAGCCTGGCCAACATGGTGAAAACCTGTTTCTACTAAAAAACTACAAAAATTAGCCAGGCGTGGTGATGGGCGCCTGTAATCCCAGGTACCTGGGAGGCTGAGGCAGGAGAATCGCTTGAACCCAGGAGGAGAGGTTACAGTGAGACAAGATCGCACGATTGCATTCCAGCCTGGGTGACAGAGCAAAACTCCGTCTTTAAAAAAAAAAAAAGGTTACCCAGATTAAGCATTCTAAGGAAGAGCAGAGAAAATAAATGAACCAAAGCTTTAAAAAGTCAATGGCTAACCTTGCTAAAAACAGTTTGCATTTGGTATTTTGCCAAGAGTGAACTTTGTTCTCAAGTGGGTTTATTTTTACAACCTCCAAGTGCTAAATTTAACCTTGCTGGCTGCACTTGCTGCTGGATTCAGAGGGCAGATGCTGCTTGTTCTCAAATGGCACTTCGGTTGTGTGGAGGCTCTGCACAGCCACTGTACTTAAATGCCAGAAATAGATTTTTAAGGGGTGTATGCTGATAGCCCCCATTTGGAACTTGTAGGTACACACATCATACTTACTCACTGGATTTATTTTTATTTATTTATTTTTGAGTTGGAGTCTTGTTCTGTCACCCAGGTTGAAGTGCAGTGGTGCGATCTTGGCTCACTGCAACCTCCACCTTCTGGGTTCAAGCGATTCTCCTGCTTTAGCCTCCAGAGTAGCTGGGACTACAGGCATGTGCCACCATGCCCAGCTAATTTTTGTATTTTTAGTAGAGATGGGGTTTCTCCATGTCGGTCAGGCTGGTCTCAAACTGTCATCCTCAGGTGATCTGCCCACCTAGGCCTCCCAAAGTGCTGGGATTGCAGACATGAGCCAGCGTGGGCAATTTTTGTATTTTTATTTTTATGCCAATTTTTGATCAATTTTTGTATTTTTAGTAGAGGCAGGATTTCGCCATGGCTGGTCTCGATCTCCTGACCTCAGGTGATCCACCCACTTCAGCCTCCCTAAGTGCTGGGATTACAGGCATGAGCCACCGTGCTTGGGCACTCACTAGATTTTTATTTATACCTGGAGAATGCCAAAACTCTGAACTAGGTCTCATGAGGATGGGGACAAAAGCTTAGAAATGACCTTTGGTGCAATCCTTACCATGAGCTCTTTGCATAATTCCAGCATCTTACTGCCACAGAGGAAGATGTGGGGCAGGGGGGTGTTTGAAGAATGTGAAATGCAGATTTTCATCCAGTTCTTGCAGAAAGCAACAAAGTCAAAGCCCTCCCAGGACCCAGACAATGGGGACTTTCAGGACATACACTGGCTTTCACCTGATTTGGATCCATGTATATACTGCCTTTTTTATTGAGAGAGGCTCTCCCTCTGTGGCCCAGGCTGGAGTACAGTGGAGTGATCACAGCTCACTGCAGGCTGAACCTCCCAAGCTGGACCTCCTGAGTAGCAGGAACCACAGGCATGTGCTGCCACACCTGGCTTACTTTATTTATTTATTTGAGATGGAGTCTCACTCGGTTGCCCAGGCTGGAGCGCAGTGGCGTGATCTCAGCTCACTGCAACCTCCACCTCCCAGAGTAGCTGGGAATACAGGCACGTGCCACCAAGTCTGGCTAATTTTTTGTATTTTTAGTAGAGATGAGGTTTTACTATGTTAGCCAAGATGGTCTCAATCTCCTGACCTCGTGATCTGCCTACCTCGGCCTTCCAAAGTGCTGGGATTACAGGCGTGAGCCACCATACCTGGCCACACCTGGCTTATTTTTGTACTTTTTCTAGAGATAGGATTTCGCTATGTTGCCCAGTTGGTCTTGAACTCCTGGACTCAAGTGATCCTTTTGCCTCGGCCTCGGCTTCCCAAAGTGCTAGGACTATAGGCATGAGCTACCATGCCTGGCCTATATACTGCCTTTTAGTATAAGGTCTTTTTTTTTTTTCTTTTTTTTGAGACACAGTCTCACTCTGTCACCAGGCGCCAGGCTGGAGTGCAGTGGTGTGACCTCGGCTCATTGCAACCTCTGCCTCCTGGGTTCAAGCAATTCTTCTGCCTCAGCCTCCCGAGTAGCTGGGACTACAGGAGCATGCCACAACGCCCAGCTAATTTTTTTGTATTTTTAGTAGAGACGGGGTTTCACCATGTTGGCCAGGATGGTCTCGATCTCTTGACCTCGTGATCCGCCCGCCTCGGCCTCCCAAAGTGCTGGGATTACAGGTGTGAGCCACCGCGCCCGGCCTAGTATAAGGTCTTTATCCTGCTCCAAAATTCTTTCCTGATTTTTGATTCTTTTTTTTTTTTTTTGAGATGGAGTTTCACTCTTATTACCCAGGTTGGAGTGCAATGGTGCGATCTCGGCTCACCGCAACCTCCGCCTCCCGGGTTCAGGCAATTCTCCTGCCTCAGCCTCCTGAGTAGCTGGGATTACAGGCACGCACCACCGTGCCCAGCTAATTTTTTGTATTTTTAGTAGAGACGGGGTTTCACCATGTTGACCAGGATGGTCTCGATCTCTTGACCTCGTGATCTGCCCGCCTCGGCCTCCCAAAGTGCTGGGATTACAGGCATGAGCCACCGTGCCCAGCTGATTTTTGATTCTTATAAAATCTAATTTAGATATGGGGTAGGGTATTTCCTGAAACCTCAGTGTTTTTCAATAAAAATGGAATTTTCTCCTCCTGTTTAATTTCCTCTTATATCCCAGAGTCATTGCTCACCAACTTCCTAATGCACCTTGAGAAAACAGTGGGTCTTTGCCCTACAGAAATAGGGGTCAGAGACCAGGTCAATAAGGATTGAGCTAGGACACTAACCCTGCTGTTATTCACAATCCTCAGCATTTTCATTGTTTTCTACTCCTGAGAATCCTCTCTTCAAAAGACATTTGTCGAGCACCTGTTCTGAAGCGAGGGCTGTGCCAGGGCCCTGGGACACAAAATTAGTAAGACCAAGTTCTTATTCCCAGAGAGCTCATAGTCTCTCAGGGGAGACTGACATATATCTCTGGAACTCTAACACTGTGCGATCGGTTCTATGTTAGCAGGCTGAACAAAGTGCTTTAAGAACACAGAGGAAGGAGAGCTTAACTTGAGGGCGGGGTTGGGAGTGTGTGATGGTCACTGAGGGCTTAGCAGCACTGTGACCCAAGAGCTAATTTTATCAGATACCATTAGGTATTTTGCACTACTAGGTAATAAGGCTTTAGATGAGTTAGAATTTGCTTTTTAAACATGAGCCAACACTTCAGTGAAAAGGGTAGCTCCTGAGAAATAAAAAAGAAAATAAAAATAATTAACCAAAACCAAATTTTAGAAGATACGGTCATTAATGGGGTGTGTGTGTATGTGTATGTGTGTGTGTGTAGAATTCAAGTGGAACCAAAGGTGAAGCTGCTGACTGAGACAGGGCTACCCCTGCTGCAGACACTCCTTAGTAATACTTGCTGAAGCTGCAAGCCGTGGCAGATGCATCATGCCCACTGTCTCCAGAGAGGGAAATAGCGGAAAGGCCTGCCACACCCACCCCTACTAAAGGGGCAGACCAAGGGGGTCGCTTTTGTTCTGTGTGGCCACAACCTGCTGGATATGAGGGTAAGGGACATCTCATTCAATACCAGAAACCTCTAAACCTTTGTTGTGGCTCAAAGAGTTAGGCTGGCTCAGGGCTGGACGTGGTGGTTCATGCCTGTAATCTCAGCACTTTGGGAGGCTGAGGCGAGTGGATCACAATGTCAAGAGATCGAGATCATCCTGGCCACTATGGTGAAACCCCGTCTCTACTAAAAATACAAAAATTAGCTGGGCATGGTGGCACACGCCTGTAATCCCAGCTACTGGGGAGGCTGAGGCAGGATAATCGCTTGAACCCGGGAGGTGGAGATTGCAGTGAGCCGAGATCACGCCACTGCACTCCACTGCACAAAAAAACAAAACAAAACAAAACAAGTTAGGCTGGCTCAATCAGATTTCCCTCTGGGGAGTGTGGAATTGGGAAACTGTAGGCCAAATCAGCGAGCACCAAGAACTTACAGAGGTGTGTGCTGCGGAAAGGGGCACTGACTGGCGAGGCTGGGGAATTTGAGAGAGTGACAAGGAGGCTGGCAACCATAGTAAACCATGGCAAACAAGGTTATGAAGAAGGGAAGTGGGAAGAAAGAAAGGAAGGCAGCTGGTGGGGAGAGGAGAAGGGGCACATGGGCAGAGAGAGGTAGAGACGCAAAGAGAGACAGACATACAAACAGGTGACTAGCGCCACCTAAATTCCTAAGATTTCCAAGTCCTGGCCACATGCATCCTGTCAATAAATTTCCCCCCACTTTTTTGTAGTATCCTGAATGGTTTGTCTTTTGACTCTGTTCACATAAACATGTGTAGCCCCAAACAAGAGAGGAGGGATCAGGAGGCTGGGGGTGCCTCCTGCTGGGAACCACGGCCACCAACTAATGCCCCTTTTACAGCATCTTACTTTGTTGTTTCTCCTTCCAACAATTCGTCTGGATATAATCAATGTAATCCTTCTCTATTGTCTTCTCCAGGTCATGCAGAGAAGCTCCTCTGTAGGCCTTGTCAAAGTTTTTATCCACAAAGTAAGGCACCTGCAGGTTCTGAGTTTCTCTAGAAATGGTGTAGCCCAAGGTCCTGAAACAAGGAGAGAGAGAGAGGCTCATGTGAGCTCGTAATATTTGGGAATATTACTCTTAGCAGTAGCCTCGTAGATATCATCGTCATCATCATCATCATCATCATCATCTGTTCATAGAGCAGAGGCAGATATCATTTTCTAATGTACCCAATACTATTTCCCTTGCAAAGTTGTAAATATAACATCATCATAATTGGTATTACATGAGCACGTTCATACTATGAATTCAGCTTCAGCATAAATGGTGTATTCTCTTAAAGGACTCACTTCTCTTATACTGCTCTCTGTCCTAAAAGGAGAATGCTGAATGCTTTAAAAAAACAATTTTTATGTTGTGTAGGATCTAGTATGGTACCTGACAGAGTAGGCTATTAGAAATGCTGGTTGAATGAACTGATTATGTTATATAGCAAATTATTTACAAAAAAACAGATAGCTCGCACCAACCTAGAAGCAATATTTCGGACATGATAAGAAGTACTTTGCATGAAGCTGCTAACTGAGAACTGCAAGAAACTCAGATAAAAGATTTCAATGATGCTTCAGAGCTAACTCTCTGTGGGTCCAAGGCATCCAGTGGTATCTGGTGCTCAGCAACATTAAGAGTACTGAGCTGATTAAATTCTAACCATAAGGAAGTATAGAAAGGACCTCAAACTCAAGTTAAAACAATGTGACAGCAATGTGCAAAACCCAAGCTGGTTTTCTTCAAACTGGACAAATTATACCTTAAAGGGGCTATATTTTATTTGACTTTTCCCTGGCCCTCACTTTTGATCCTCTCTACTTAGAGTAAGAGCTGAGGCCATGACTGCTCTCCCCTCATTCTAGGGAGGGGTTTACAGAGCAGGTCCGTGCTTACCCTGCTGGCCTCACAAGAAAGAAAGCTGAAGTACCATATGGAAAAACAAGAAAAGTTGGGAAACAGAGGGAATCAGGCCAGTGTGACACGAGGGCAAAAACCTCTCTCTGAAGGCCGGGCACAGTGGCTCATGAGTGTAATCCCAGCACTTTGGGAGGCTGAGATGGGTGGATTACTTGAGGCCAGGAGTTCGAGACCAGTCTGGCCAAAATGATGAAACCCAGTCTCTACTAAAAAATACAAAAATTAGCCAGGCATGGCAGTGCACACTTACAATCCCAGCTACTAAGGAGGCTGAGGCATGAGAATCGCTTGAACCTGGGAGAAGGAGATTACAGTGAGCCACGATTGCACCATTGCACTCCAGCCTGGGAGCCTGGGTGACAGAGCAAGACTGCCTCAAAAACAAAAACAAAAAACCTCTCTCTGAGCCTCAGCTTTACTCTCTGTAAAAGGAAAATACTGGCTGGGCACAATGGCTCACGCCTGTAATCCCAGCACTTTGGGAGGCCGAGGTGGGTAGATCACCTGACTTCAGGAGTCTGAGACCAGCTGGCCAACATAGTGAAACCCTGTCTCTACTAAAATATAAAAATTAGCCGGGTGTGGTGGCATGCACTGCCTATTATCCCAGCTACTCAGGAGGCTGAGGCACAAGAATTGCTTGAACTGGGGAGGTTGAGGTTGAAGTGAGCCCAGATTGCACCACTGCACTCCAGCCTGGGTGACACAGTGAGATTCTGTCTCAAAAAACAACAACAAAAAAAGGAAAATACTGACTTGGATTGACCTGGAATGACAGTCTTCAGTCTACAGTCATCACTCACAAAGACTCTTCCTGTTACATATTGTCTAATAAATTCTACTTTTGAAAGGTTTTTTCCACTAAACTATAATAATGAGTAACAACTTATTATTCATTATTAACAAAAAAGATAATCTAGTGATTCTCAAACTTCAGTGTGGACCAGAATCATCTGGAGAGTTTGTTAAAACTCAGGCCTCTGGTCCTACCCCCAGAGCTTCTAATTCAATGGATATGGAGGGCCCTAGAATCTGCCTTTCTAACATGTTGCCTGCTGATGCTGATGATGGCTGGTCTGGGGACCAAACCTTGGGAACTGAATCAACTGAAAGAATTAATTGAAGAAATTTTTAAAAATTCTATCAGAGTTTATAATCTGTATGCCATAGGCATTACAATGAATTTCTGTATTTTAAGCAAAACAAATAAATTGAAAATAATCACTTGATCCTAGTTATTAATACCATGCTCTGAGACCCACAGGGTCCAGCAATCCTATCAGCAGCTCAATGGTCTTTCTAACTCTACCATGATGTGATAATGAGTTCATCTAAACCTTCAATTCTACTGAACCTTCAAAAACCAGTTACTGCTGTTCTACAGTCGACCAGATGGTGTCACTATAGAACAAAACAATCTATTTCGTGAGGCACACAGGAGACTGCTTCAGTATTTTTGAGTCTCAGCACCATTACTACCCAGCTGTTCCTTTAAACAACAAATCGGTGTTTTCTACAGCAAAAGGTGAAATGAAATGTTAGTAATTTAGCAGCAAAACTTTCAAGTCTTTCACCCCCAGACTGTTACTGAGAAAGATTTAGAAATATCAGACTTACGATTTATAGAATAGACTATATGGGGGATTAGTAGCCAGCAGCTGAGTAATGACAGATATAATCACAATCACAAGAACTGGAAGTAGCTGAATAAATGCAGAATACGTAGTCTAAAAAAGAAAACAATACTTGCTGTAAGTGTTCTTCATCAATATAAAGCTTACTGAAAATAAGACAGAGGTCCCAAAGAAAATAACAAGTCACCAACACATTGCCCAGGAGGATCCACAAAGCCCCAGGCTTTTAGGGGAAGGCTCTACTCTCAGCTGAGAAGCACAGTTTGGCCACTCCTAATCAGAAAATTCAAAATTGAAAACGCTCCAAAATCTAAAACTTTTTGAGTGCCAGCATGACACTCAAAGGAAATGCTCATTGCTTTTTTTTTTTTTTTTTTTTTTGAGACATGGTCTTGCTCTGTCACCAGGCTAGAGTACAGAGGTACAAACATGGCTTACTACAGCCTTGACCTCCTGGGTTCTGATGATTCTCTCGCCTCAGCCTCCTGAGAAGCTCGGACCACAGGTGCACATCACTGTGTCCAGCTAATTTTTTTTTTTTTGAGATGGAGTTTCACTCTTATTGCCAAGGCTGTAGTGCAATGGTGCGATCTCAGCTCACTGCAACCTCCTCCTCCTGGGTTCAAGTGATTCTCCTGCCTCAGCCTCCCAATATCTGGGATTACAGGCATGTACCACCACACCTGGCTAAATTTTGTATTTTTAGTAGAGACAGGGTTTCTCCATGTTGGTCAGGCTGGTCTCAAACCCCTGAACTCAGTTGATCCACCTGCCTCGGCCTCCCAGTGTTAGGATTACAGGCATGAGCCACCATGCCTGGCCTAATTTTAAAATTTTTGTAGAGACAAGGTTTTGCCATGTTGCCCAGGCTAGTCTTGAACTCCTGGGCTCAAGCAGTCTTCCTACCATAGTCTCCCAAAGTGTTAGGATTACAGGTGTGAGCCACTGCACCCAGCCTCAGATTTTCAGATTAGGAATGCTCAACTGTTTAATGGTATAATGCAAATATTCCAAAATCTAAAAAAAAAAAAATCTGAAATCTGAAATACTACTGGTCCCATTTACTTCAGATAACGGATACTCAGTCTACACCAAATAACCTTCATTCTCTCTGCTGAGCAGGCTGAAGGAGGCCCAACAACAACCTGGACTGACACTCAGTAATCCCCCTGCAGTGCCCATTTATAAGACCAATGAAGCAGACATCTCTAGGTCAATCTGCCCAGACTGTGTCTCTTATAGGAGTGGGGCTCCAGGAGCCAGATTAGCATTATGCAACTCTGTCACTTGGCTACAGCTGGTTGGACTGGGGAGACATCTAACTCTGGCAGAGATAATCACATTTTCTCTCCTAGGAATTTGGGGTTGAGACTCATCACCCTTCATTTCTGGGTCATCACTTTAAGGAAGAACACACACTCTCAGGCACTGTAGACTAGCTATTTGCAAGGAGAAGTAGAATAAGCAAAGCTGCTCTGTGAAAAAACAGAGGCAGAGTGGCAGGAAAACTGGAGACAATCTGGCCCCAGAGAGTCCTGCAGAGCACAGCTGCTTGGGAGCCTGACAGTTCCTTGTTCCTGTCTGTCATGAGGCCCAGCTGTGCTTCTTGTCCTTTGATCCCTTACCTTAAACCCCCTTTAGTTCTAAATAGTTTGAAGAAGGTTCCTATTTTCTGCAGCCAAGAAAACTTTGAGGCCGGCGCAGTGGCTCATGCCTTTAATCCCAGCACTTTGGGTGGCCAAGACATGAGGCATGAGTTCGAGACCAGCCTGGGAAACATGGTGAAAAAATTAGCTGGGTATGGTGGCACACAACTATAGTCCCAGCTACATGAGAAGCTGGGGTGGGAGGATTGCTTGAGCCCTGGAGTTCGAGGCTGCAGTGAGCTATGTTTGTGCTATTGTACTCCAGCCTGGGTGACAGTGAGACCCTCTTTCAAAACAAAAAGAGCCTTGATGAAGTCAGCCCCACAGGGGAGCTGAGACCCTGGGAGAACCACCCAAGAATGGGCAGAAGGAGGGGACGCCATTCTGCCTATTTAGGCCAATTATTCAGGTCTTCTCACCATTGCTTTTGCTTTCCTAAAGCACATCTTAGCAACATATCTCAAGTTCAACTACTAAAACTTGACCATGTACCATCAAGGTTGGCCCAGTACAACTGTTTATGGGCAGCAGCGCTCCTCCCTCCCTACGTACCTGAGGTTTCTCTTCTTCCTCCTCCTTCTGAGTCTGTGTCCTCTCATGTCGGTGCCGTCGGCGGTGATAGTGAGTGTCATCTGTCACATTTGAAAACATATGAATATTTCCTGGAAAAGAAAGAAAACCAAATACTCAGTATGGGATATGGCAAATACTCCTTCCTTGCCTTTTTATTTCTTTCTTGGAGACACAGTTTCACTCTGTTACCCAGGCTGGAGTACAATGGTGTGATCTCGGCTCACTGCAACCTCCGCCTCCTGGGTTTAAGTGAGTCTCCTGCCTCAGCCTCCTGAGTAGTTGGGATTACAGGCACCTGCCACCATGCCTGGCTAATTTTTTTTATTTTTAGTAGAGATGGGGTTTCACCATGTTGGCCAGGCTGGTCTCGAACTCCTGACCTCAAGTGATCCACCGACACTGGCCTCCCAAAATGCTGGTATTACAGGCATGAACCACCATACCTGGCCCTTCCTTGCCTTTTTCAAGGTCCTTGTTCCCAGCTAGGTTGTTAAGGATAGAGTATTGGCCTATTTTACCCAGTAGAAAAAAAATACAGTAAGCAAGCCAAGCGAACCAGCTGGAGCTAAAAGCATGCTGAGCTCTCCTGACTTCATTTAAATAGTCCTTTGCAACTAGTGAGAGAGAACCCCGAAAGGCTAGCAGAGTGAGAGCGTTTGGGCCATGAATCCTATTTGGCATGCTCACGTCTGCTTCCGTGCCCAATAGCACATTGTGTCACTGGTATCTTTTAATAGCAATTCATAAAATTCAATTTACTTCCTGGGCACTAAATTATACCAACTTCCAACTTGCTGGGGGGCACTTTCCAATCTTTTATCTTTGTAAGTGCTATTTTATAATAATAATAATAATAGGCATTTTGTTACTTATTTATAAGGCACTTAAAAGTATCTAATCTTCACAGTGACCCTGTGAAATAGGTATTATTAACAGCCCTATTTTTCAGGAGAGGAAACAGGGTCAGAGAGACTAAATGATTGGTCAAAATTATGCACAGCTGGAGGCTGGAGACTTGCCTCAAACTCCTGCTCAACTGATTCCAAATCCTTGCTGTCTCCATCATACCATCGTCCCTCTATTCAGATTTTCAAACAGGAGCTTGCTGAGAGCCATAAAGAAAGAAATATTTTAAAGATAATTTTGGGATACTAACCTGTAGGAAAATGTCCTCCAAAGAAGACATTGAATAGCTCTTCTGGAGTGATGTCAGCTTCAAAGTCTCTGTAATAATTATAAGGTCTGGCTCGAGGGGCAGTGAAAGTCACCTGTTCATCTCCGTATTCATCATAGCGAAGTCTCTTATCAGGATTGCTCAGGACTGCAAACGCATTTCCTATTGCTGCAACCAACAAGAAGCAGCACATGAGGACACAGTCTGTGCTATGGCTGACAGTGATCACAGCAGCAGTGATGAAGAGCCAAGAGGTGACTCATGCTGGACAACTTTGCAAGGGCCCAAGGAGAGGTGCTTGGGCCTAGAAAGTTCTCCAAAGTGCTTGCCCTTGAGGTTTTCCTTGATTGCTAGAAACAACAACACTGGAATCACAGGAATTAAGAACTACTGCTGAAGTGAGAGTTAACTCCCAATCAACAGTCCTGGAGTCATCCCAGCTGTCCTAGAAGTTAGGATCCCCCCACCTCAGTTTTGGTTCCCAATCACCACAAGTCTCAGACATGTTGGGAAAATGTTCTCTAACTGGCCAGCACTCTCATTCATAAAAACTGGCGAGGCACAGTGGCTCATGCCTATAAAATGAGGCACTTTGGGAAGCTGCAGTGAGCTGAGATCACATCATTGCACTCCAGGCTGGGCAACAGAGCAAGACTCTGTCTCAAGAAAAAAAAAAGTGTTCTTTACTTATTTTTTTTTTCTTTAAGAGTTGGGATATTGCTACATTGCCCAGACTAGTCTCAGATTCCTGGCCTCAAGTGATCCTCCCACCTTGGCCTCCAAAAGTGTTGGGATTACAGGTGTGAGCCACGGCATCTGGCTAAAAATGTGTTCTTATTTCACTTGAGTGCAATAGTTCATGTTAGAAACAGTTTACCCATCAGTAGTGATATTCTAACTTTAGTCAGAAAAATTTCCTAAATTCTCTCCTGAAACAATCTTTTTTTTTTTTTTTTTTTTTTTTTGAGATGCACTGGCTCAATCTTGGCTTACTGCAACCTCCGCCTCCTGGGTTCAAGTGGTTCTCCTGCCTCAGCCTCCTGAGTAGCTGGGACTACAGGTAGCCACCACCACGTCCTGCTAATTTTTCTATTTTTAGTAGAGATGGAGTTTCATCATATTGGCCAGGCTGGTCTCAAACTCCTGACCTTGTGATCTGCCCACCTCGGCCTCCCAAAGTGCTAGGATTACAGGCGTGAGCCACTGCACCCGGCCTCCTGAAACAATCTTAATAAAAATCCTCCTGCATGCCGGGCACGGTGGCTCACACCTGTAATCCCAGCACATTGGGAGTCCGAGGTGGGTAGATCATGAGGTCAGGAGATCGAGACCACCCTGGCCAACATGGTAACCCCGTCTCTACTAAAACTACAAAAATTAGCTGGGAGGGGCGGCACACGCCTGTAGTCCCAGCTACTCAGGAAGCTGAGGCAGGAGAATCACTTGGACCAGGGAGGCGGAGGTTGCAGTGAGCCAAGATTGCGCCACTGCACTCCAGCCTGGTGACAGAGTGAGACTCTATCTCAAAAACCAACACCTGTCCTACTTGATTAAAAACAAAGTCTTTGTCATAATTTTATTTCAGTTTTCTTTAGATAATTATTTTCTGAAATTAAGAAATATATTTCCAATGTCTCAAAAAGGGTTGAAAGGCTGAGTAGTTACATATGTTTACCAGTATGTCTCCTCTCTTTGTACAAATGTGCAAACCTTGCCAAATTTCATTTAAACATAAAATCAGTAGCACCAATCAATAGAAACCTAAAAAAAAAAAGTCTTTTAAGGCATCCCCAACTCCCTACCTGTAATTCAGTCAACACTGTCATAAACACAGTCAGAAAGAGTATTTCTTCATGATTCTTTTACCTGGGGAATTGTTAAATGTTTGCCTTGCCACTCTGTTACCCACAACTCTCTTTATATATACATATGTACGTATATGTTGTAATAAGTATACATTTCTTTTGCTGAACCATTTGAAAGTAGGCCACAGATATTATGACACCTTGCCCCTAAATACCTCAACATATATCTCCCAAGAAGAAAGACATTCTCCTGTGTGATCACAACACCATTATCACAGATAAGAAAATTAACATCAGTCCATTATCATCCAATGCATCCATGCAAGATTCAAGTATTGCTTTTAGTTTTATGTCTCTTTACTTTCTTTTAATCTAAAACTGTCTCCACCTTTTTTGTTTTTCATTATGTTTATTTTTTTGGAAGAACAAATCAGCATTCTTATAGACAGGTTTTCCCTGATCGCCAGAAACAACAACACTGGAATCACAGGAATATGTTTATTTTGTTTTATTGTCTTTTTTTCCCCCAACTGCAACTGTCTTGATTGAGTTATAATGTTTCATACTCTGATTGTTTCCCCATTATTAGATTTAGGTCAAACATTTTGGCGAGAATACCACATAGGTGACAACAACCTTGCACTCAATGGTTTTAGCATTCACTGATGATCTTTGCCTGAAACAATGACTTGGAGTGCAGTGGTTCAATCACGGTTCACTGCAGCCTTGATCTCTGGCTCAAGCAATCCTCCCACTTCAGCCTACCAAAACAATTTTTTTAATTTTTATTTTTAGTAGAGATGAGCTCTCACTATGTTGCCCAGGCTGGTCTCATACTCCTAAGCTCAAGCAATCCTCCTATCTCAGCCTCTCAAAGTGCTGGGGTTTACAGGTGTGGGCCACCATGCCTGGCCAGGTGAAGCTCTTAAGATTTGTACTCATGTGTTGGGTACAAAATATTTTTAAAGAATATATTTCATCTGAGTCACAGCACCAAAAGAAAACTGAAAAAGTTTTTAAAAAATAAAATTAAAAAGAATTTATTTCTTTTTTTATTTTTTTGAGATGGAGTCTCCCTCCCGTCATGCAGGCTGGAGTGTAATGGCATGATCTCAGCGCACTGCAACCTCCACCTCCTGAATTCAAGCGATTTTACTTCCTCAGCCTCCCGAGTAGTTGGGATTACAGGCATGTGCCACCACACCCAGCTGGTTATTGTATTTTTAGTAGAGATGAGGTTTTGCCACGTTGGCCAGGCTGGTCTCAAACTCCTGACCTCAGGTGATCCACCCACCTTGACCTCCCAAAGTGTTAGGATTACAGGAGTGAGCCACTGCACCTGGCCTAAAGAATATATTTCTTAAAATTTCATGGAGGAAAGGCACAGTGGCTCACACCTGTAATCCCAGCACTTTGGAAGGCCTAGGTGGGCAGATTGCTTGAGCTCAGGAGTTTGAGATCAGCCAGTGCAACATGGTAAAACCCCATCTTTACAAAAGATGCAAAAATTAGCTGAGCATGGTGGTGCTCACCTGTAGTCCCAGTTACTCAGGAGGCTGAGGTGGGAGGATCACTTGAGCCCAGGGGGCAGAGGTTGCAGTGAGCCAAGATGGCGCCACCACACTCCAGCCTGGGTGACAGAGTGAAACCCTGTCTCAAAAAAAAGGAAAGAAAGGAAGAGAAAGAAAGAGAAAGAAAAAGGAAGAAAGGAAAGAAAGAAGAGAAAGAAAGAACAATTAAGGTAAGTGGATAAAATCAAGTGGGAGCTGTGCTCATAATCACTATTTAAGAGGTGTGCAGGGGGAAAAGCCCTCCTTATGGCCTCATAAAACAACTATGGGGAAGGCTAAAAACAACTTATTATGACCAACCATGACAAGGGCAGCACTGAGCATTGGTTCAGGATCAGACCTTTGAAAGCATCTGTTGCTCCAGGAGCACAGTTCTTGTCAGGGTGAAATTTCAGGGCGAGTTTTCTGTAAGCTTTCTTAAGCTCTTCGTCACTGGCATCTCGAGAAACTCCCAGAATTTCATAGTAATTTCTGCATTTCTTGATCCTAAAAAAAACCGCAAACATGTATTTCTACAGAGGCCTCTTTTGTACAACTAACTGCAAAACAATACATCCATCTTCCCTCCAATCTGTGACACCCAAAACAAACCTATGAGAAAATTAGTGCACACATTAACGAAACATTCACATTCATTAACAATGCCCTTCTGCCACCCAGAACTTAATGCCTTTCAGAGTACTTTTACATCTACTATTTATTCTTCCTATATCCCTGCAAGTGAGTAGAACAAGTATGCTAATCCTTATACCAAGGTTCAGGCTAACATCCTGAGAGATGAACCACAGGACAGCAAAGCCAAAAGAAACAGTTAATCTCCCTGTTTGTTTATAATTTTTTCTCTCTTTTTCCTATGGCTATCTTTTTAAACTGTGTTTTTGTTGTTGTTTGTTTGTTTTTGTTTTTTGGTTATTTTTTGAGATGGAGTCTTGCTCTCGTTGCCCAGGCTAGAGTGCAATGGTGCAATCTCGGCTCAATGCAACTGTCGCCTCCTGGGGTCAAGCGATTCGCCTCAGCCTCCCAAGTAGCTGAGATTACAGGCATGCACCAACAGGCCCGGCTAATTTTTTGAATTTTTAGTAGAGATAGTGCTTCTACTAAGACACCATCATGAGGTCAGGAGATCGAGACCAGCTTGACCATCAGGTTAGTCTCGATCTCCTGATCTCACGATCCTCCCACCTCGCTCTCCCAAAATGCTGGGATTACAGGCGTGAACCACCGTACCTGGCTAAACTGTGTTTTTAAAAAGTTAACATACACATGATAGAAGAAAAAGAGCCAACAGAACTAAAGTTTATATAGTAAAAATTCTCCTGCTTCATCATTCCCTGTCCCCCAGTATCCCACCACAGGGACAACTATCATTAGAAGTTTTCTGTGGATCCTAGGTAGAGAAAGAATACAGGTATAGTCCTCTTCATTTTTTTTTTCCTACCTAAATGGAAACATAATCATCTTTCTACATCTTGCTTTTGTTAAAAAAAAAAAAAAAAAAAAAAAGGCCAGGCGCGGTGGCTCACGCCTGTAATCCCAGCACTTTGAGAGGCCGAGGCGGGTGGATCACGAGGTCAAGAAATCGAGACCATCCTGGTCAACATGGTGAAACCCCGTCTCTACTAAAAATACAAAAAATTAGCTGGGCATGGTGGCGCGTGCCTGTAATCCCAGCTACTCAGGAGGCTGAGGCAGAATTGCCTGAACCCAGGAGGCGGAGGTTGCCGTGAGCCGAGATCACGCCATTGCACTCCAGCCTGGGTAACAAGAGCGAAACTCCGTCTCAAAAAAAAAAAAAAAAAACTCTACTGTATAATCATGAGAAAATCAGTGAAAAAGATAAGTAACATGTTTGTATCATTATGACTACAGTTTTAAACTTGTAGACCTATCCCTTAAAAGGGTCTTGGGGCTCCCCAAACACCTTTGAGAACTGCTGGACTAGAGATGAACTCTGGAGTCAAGATGCCTTGGTTTAGATTTGATTTTGCTGTGTACTTAACCTCTATAGCTTGGTGTTATCTTCTGAAATGAGCTAATAATTATACCTGTATTTCTCAGAGCTGATTTTATGATTAAAGTCTTCATCAAAGAGCTTGAAAGCATCTAATACTAAATAAATGTTAACTAGTATCATATATCTACCACATTCTTTTTTTTTTTTTGAGATGGAACCCAGGCTGGAGTGCAGTGGCACGATCTCGGCTCACTGCAACCTCCCTCCACCTCCTGTGTTCAAGCAATTCTCCTGCCTCAGCCTCCCAAGTAGCTGGGACTGCAGGATCGTGCCACCATACCCAGCTAATTTTTTGTATTTTTAGTAGAGACAGGATTTCACTATATTGGCCAGGCTGGTCTCAAACTCCTGACCTCAAGTGATCCACCTACCTTGGCCTCCCAAAGTGCTGAGATTACAGGCATGAGCCACCACATTCTTTTTCTTTTTTTTTTGAGACAGAGTTTTGCTCTTATTGCCAAGGCTGGAGTGCAATGGCACAATCCTCGGCTCACCGCAACCTCCACCTCCCAGGTTCAAGAGATTCTCCTGCCTCAGCCTCTAGAGAGGCTGGGATTTCAGGCACGCGCCACCACACCCAGCTAATTTTTTTGTATTTTTAGTAGAGACAGGGTTTCACCATGTTGGCCTGGCTGGTCTTGAACTCCTGACCTCAGGTAATCTGCCCGCCTCAGCCTCCCAAAGTATTAGGATTACAGGTGTGAGACACTGTGCCTGGCTGCCTTTTCTGTTTTGTTTTATTTTTTAAATGTCTCTAAAAATGTTTCCAGTCAGTATCAATCCTCCTTCCATTGTTTGCTTTAGTGTTCAATGTCTGTTACGTAAAAGGGTCACGTTGTAAAAGAAGTCAAAAGCAGTCCCAAATAACTGGAGCCCATCTGCCATATGGTCTAATGTCAATTTGTTTTCTGGCACTGCATCTTTGATGTCTTTCATCATTTCCTTGATTGGCTCTGTAGTCAGTCCTATGAGGTCATGCACAACATCTGGACACAGTTTTCTCCAGCAGAAATTTATTGTTTGGGGCTGATGGCTTTCATAGCTTTTTCTGTAACAATGATGGACTCTTGAATGGTGTAATCCCTTCAGACTTTCATGATGTTTTCTTTATTGGGGTCCTCTTCCATAGTGTTGACAATCCTTTCTATAGAGCACTATGTGTAACGAGACTTAAAGGTTCTTATGACCCCCTTCCTGATCTAGAGGCTGAAATTAGAGATGTATTTGGGGGCAAGTAGACCACTTTCATGCCTTTGGTGTTGAACTCATGGAGTTCTGAGTGGCCGGGGCCAAAAGAACTTTATTAGTTTTTTTTTTTTTTTTTTCTGAGACGGAGTCTCGCTCTTGTTACCCAGGCTGGAGTGCAATGGCGCGATCTCGGCTCACCGCAACCTCCGCCTCCTGGGTTCAGGCAATTCTCCTGCCTCAGCCTCCTGAGTAGCTGGGATTACAGGCACGCGCCACCGTGCCCAGCTAATTTTTTTGTATTAGTAGAGACGGGGTTTCACAATGTTGACCAGGATGGTCTCGATCTCTCGACCTCGTGATCCACCCGCCTCGGCCTCCCAAAGTGCTGGGATTACAGGCTTGAGCCACCGCGCCCGGCCAGAACTTCATTAGTTTTTAGAGACAGCGTAGGATCCCTGTCACCTAGGCTGGAGTGCAGTGGCATGATTATAGCTCACTGCAGCCTCCAACTCCTGGGCTCTCCTGCATCAGCCTCCCAAGTAGCTGGGACTATAGGCGTGCACCATAACACCAAGTTAATCCAAAATAACTTTTAAAAGGCAGTCCTGGCCAGGCACAGTAGCTCATGCCTATAATCCCAGCACTTTGGGAGCCCGAGGCAGGAGGATCACGAGGTCAAGAGATCAAGACCATCCTGGCCAAAATGGTGAAACCCTACCTCTACTAAAAATACAAAAAAATTAGCTAGACATGGTGGCGTCCACCTGTAGTCCCAGCTACTCAGGACACTGAGGCAGGAGAATCGCATGAACCCAGGAGGTGGTGGTTGCAGCGAGCCAAGATCTCGTCACTGCACTCCAGCCTGGGCAACAAGAGAGAAACTCTATCTCAAAAAAAAAAAAAAATGAGTCAGGGCTGGACTCGTTGGCTCACACCTGTAATCCCAGCACTTTGGGGAGGCTGAGGCAGGTGGATCACCTGAGGTCAGGAGTTCGAGACCAGCCTGGCCAACATGGTGAAACCCTATCTCTACTAAAAATACAAAAAAAAAATTAGCTGGGCGTGGTGGCATGCGCCTGTAGTCCCAGCTACTTGGGAGGCTGAGGCAGGAGAATTACTTGAATCTGGGAGGCGGAGGTTGCAGTGAGCCAAGATCACGCCATTGCACTCTAGCCTGGCGCCTGGTGACAAATCCAGACTCTGTCTCAAAAAAAAAAAAAAAAAAAAAAATCTACATTTCAAACCCATGCCGTTCAAACCTGTGTTGCTCAAAGGCAAATAGTATTTTCTCAAAAAAAAAAAATATATATATATTTATTTATTTATTTCTAGAGACAGAGTCTTGCTTTGTTACCCAGGCTGGACTGCAGTGGGATGATCATAGCTCACTGCAGCCTCGAATTCCTGGGCTCAAGGGATCTACCTACCTCAGCCTCCTGAGTAGCTGGGATTGCAGGGGCACACCACTACACCTGGCTAAGTTTTTATTTAGTAGAGACAGGATCTTGCTATGTTGTTCAGCCTGGTCTTGAACTCCTGGCTTCAAGCAATCCTCCCGTCTCAGCCTCCCAAAGTTTTAGGATTACAGGCATGAGCCACCACACTCAGCCTCAACTATATTTTCTTAATTTCATTTTTTGATTGTTCATTGCTAATATATAGAAAACAATAATTTTTGTATATTGATCTTATATCCTATAACTTTGTTCAACTTAGTTCTAACGGTATTTGTGTGTCTGTGTGTGTATTTGTTAGGATTTTCTATTTACAAAATCATGTTATCTGTGGATGTAGTTTTACTCTTCTTTCTAATCTGAATGGCTTTTATTTCTTTTTCTTGCTTGAATGCCCTGACTTGACCCTCTAGTACAATGCTGAACAGAAGTGGCAAGAGTAAACAGACATACTTGTCATGTTTCTGATCTTGGTGGGAAAACACCCAGTTGTTCACCTGTAAGTATGATGTTTTAACTGTAGATTTTTATAGATGAACTTTATCAGGTTAAAAAGTTCCCTTCTATCCCTGGCTTTTTGAGTGTTTTGTATTATGAAAGAGTGTTGGATTTTGTTTAATGCTTTTTCTGTACCTATTGAAATGATCATGTGATTTTTGTCCTTCATTGTATTAGCATAGTATGTTACATTGACTTGTGTGTTATACAATCCTGCAATACTGGGATAAATCCCACTTGGTCAAGATGTATAATACTTTTACATTGCTTTGTTTTGCTAGTATTTTTTGAAGATTTTAAAATCTATATCCATAAGGGATCTTGGTTGATAGTTTAGTTTTCTTTCTTTCGTTCTTGAGACGGAGTCTCACTCTGTCACCCAGGTTGGAGTGCAATGGCACGATCTCAGCTCACTGCAACCTACATCCCCCAGGTTCAAGCAATTCTCTTGCCTCAGCCTCCTGAAGTAGCTGGGACTACAGGCTCCCACCACCACGCCTGGCTAACTTTTGTATTTTTAGTTTCACCATATCGGCCAGGCTGGTCTCAAACTCCTGACCCTGTGATCTGCCTGCCTTGGCCTCCCAAAGTGCTGGGATTACAGGCATGAGCCACCACACCCAGCCAATAGTTTTCTTATGATATTTTGTCTGATATTATATTTCTTATGAATTTTGCCTGGTTTTGGTTACAGAGTAATACTGACCTCAAAGAATGAGTTTGGGAAGTATTCCCTACACTTGTAGTTTATAAGAATTTATGAAGGATTAGTGCTAATTCTTCCTCAAATGTTTGGTAGACTTCACCAGTGAAGCCAGCTGGACCTTGATTTTTCTTCATTGGAAGTTTTTTTTTTTTTTTCAGACAGGCTCTCCCTCTGCCACCCAAACTAGAGAGCAGTGGTGCAATCACTGCTCACTATAGCCTCTACCTCCCAGGCTCCATCAATCCTGCCACCTTAGCCTCCTGAGCAGCTGAGACTACAGGTGTGCACCACCATGCTTGGCTAATTTTTGTGGGGTTTTTTGCTTGTGTTTTATTGTAGAGATGAAGTTTTGCCATGTTGGCCAGGCTGGTCTTGAACTCCTGTGCTCAAGTCAACCTCTCACCTCAGCCTCCCAAAATAATGGGATTACAGGCATGAGCCACTATGCCCAGCCAAAAGTTTTTTGATTGTTAATTCGATCTCCTTATTTGTTGTAGGTCTACTTGGGTCTTTTTTTTTTTTTTTTTGGAAATAAGGTCTCACTTTCACCCAGGCTGCAGTGCAGTGGCACTATCATAGCTTACTGTAACCTCAGACTCCTAGGCTCAAGTATCCTCCTGCTTCGGTCTCTAAAGTAGCTGGGACCACAGGCACGTGTCACCATGCTCAGGTTTTTTTTTTTTTTTTTTTTTAAGAGATGGGGTCTTGCTATGTTGCCTAGGCTGATCTCAAATTCCTGGTCTCAAGCAATCTTCGTGCCTGAGCACCCCAAAGCACTATTAAGGGTATGACCCACTGTGCCTGGCCTCCAGTTTTTCTTGAGTCAGTTTCGGTAATTTGTGTCTTTCTAGGCATTTGTTGATTTTACCTAGGTTATCTAATTTGTTTGCATAGTATTTAGATTGGTAAGGATATCCTTTCTTCCTTCCTTCCTTCTCTCACTCCTTCCCTCCCTCCCTCCTTCCTTCCTTCCTTCTTTCCTTCCTTCCTTTTTTGAGAGATAGGGTCTTGCTCTGTTGTCCAGGCAGGAGTGCAGTGGTGCAATCATGACTCACTGCAGCTTCAGCCTACTGGGTTCAAGCAGTCCTTCTGCCTCAGCCTCCTGAGTAGCCGGGACTACAGGCACGTGCCACCACACCAAGCTAATTTTTCTTTTTTGTAGAGACGGGATTTCACTGTGTTGTCCAGGCTGTCTAGTTCCTTAAGGTAGATTAGGTTACTGATTTGAGGTCTTTAAAAAAATATGTAAGCATTTAGAACTATAAATTTCCTTCTAAGCACTGTTTAAGCTACATCCTATATATTTTAGTATGTCATGTTTTCATTTTCATTCAACTCAAAGCATTTTCTAATTTTCCTAGTGATTTATTCTGTGACTTATTTGCTTATTAGGAACCTGTAGTTTAATTTCCACATATTTGTGAATTTCTCAAATTTTCTTCTGTTTTTGATTTCAGAGAACATATACTATATGATTTCAATCTTTTTAAATTTACTGAGGCTTGTTTTATGGCTTAAGATATGGTCTACCCTGGAGAATATCCTATGTATCCTTAAGAAGAAAATGATTCTGTTGTTGTTAATAGAATGTTCTATAAATGTGTGTTGTGTCTAGTTGGTTTCTGCTGCCTCTCTTAAAGCAGAAGCAGGTAGTCAGTTCATGTTATACCCTAATATTCCACTTCTATTTAGTCTTCCCTCTGAGGTCACAAAGCTAGTATGCTTCAATCATCATCATCGTCATCAGTCAATACTTACATAACACAACCTGGTCCTCTTCTAAGCACTTTCCATAAAATCACTCACTTAATCCCACCACATGCTCACCTTTGTACCCCAAGCAGCTGTTCCTCACTATAAGTGGAGTTCCCCTCACCCTGCCGGGTCTGATTCCATTCATTCTCAGACTTCTTTTCCTTTTGTGCCTTCACGCAGTTACAACAGCCACAGGAGTCATGACTCTCAGGTGGTGTGTCTTCTGGGTATTTGTTTCTTCTAACTGCATCAATGTAAGCTGCAAAGCAACAGCCCCTCCATTAGGTCTCCATCTGACCCTGAAAATCAACTTTTCGACCTGCCTTAACTCTCTAGGAGGCTGCTCGTAAGCATGAGGAGGTAAGCATGATGGCCAGGGCTAAGGAGGTCATGCTGACTTTTAAGCATTCATATGAGCCTGAATAAACATCTGTTTCTCTGTGGTCAATGGTCAGAAGAGACACTGCTCATAAAATAGCATTTTTTGTTGCAGTGCCTCCCACCCCTAAGATTTAAAGTAGAGAGGAGTTCAATTCTTTTAAACTAACAATTATAGAACTAGTATGTACCAAGGCACTTGGCTAGATAGATCAAGGGGGCAGATGAGTAAGAACTACTCTTGACCACAAAGAGGTTACAGTTTAATGCAAGCTTGTCCAACCCGTGGCCCACAGGTGGCATGAGGCCCAGCATGGCTTTTAGCCCAACACAAATTTGTAAACTTTCTTAGAACATTATGAGATTTTTTGGCAACTTTTTTTTTTAGCTCATCAGCTGTCATCAGTGTTAGTGAATTTTATGTGTGGCCCAAGACACCAAGACAATTCTTTTTCCAATGTGGCCCAGGGAAACCAAAAGGTTGGATATCCCTGGTTTAAAGGGAGAAGATTCAATAATAACACCTGTAGAATGTAAAGAGGGTCATAAGCAATTCAGTCAAAAGGGGCGGAGCACTCATGTCTTCTCTGGAGGACCTGGGAAAGGCTTTAACATCTTTCTTCTGCTTAACATCCCTCAGCGACTACCCACTGCTCCTGGACACACTTCCTCTAAATCGGCCTAGCTAACTCCAACTCCAAAACATCCTTCTTGTCACCGTTTCCAACACTTTCTGCAAGAAGCCTCCCTTGACAGCCAGTCTGCATTAGATGCCTTGTCAGTGTGCTCCCCAAATCCCTGACCTTGCTATGTAGCCCAGGCCATTTTGTATTATTGGCCTGTTTTGTAATTGGCTCTTCAGTCATCAAACCCTCTCAGTGGGCTTCGAGTCTTGTGAGCTGAGGAACTCGTGTCATTCAAATCCTCGCTGCAGAATCAGCATAATGCGGGACACACAATAGGTACTGGATCAATACGTTTTGCCTGACTGTAGGGTGGAAAAGGCTAGTCCTGATGCCGGCTGGAGCGACAAGATCAAACAAGGACTGAAGGTTAGGTGGCCCAGTTAGGCGGAGGATAGGGGCCAGGTTAGCAAGCTGCGGGGAGACCGCAGCACCCCACGGGCCCTCCAGTCACCCTGGCACGGGCGGGGCCTGACCCTCTGCGGGTCCTGGGCGGGGCACGGGCGGGGGCGGAGGCGGGGCTGGGGGCCGGAGGCAACAAGTCGTCACTGGTGACTCTGGCTCCCCGTCGGTCCCTAGCTTCCCTACCCCATCCTACTCTGGCTCAGCATCTTCTCACAGGCCTCCATCCCTCACCTCAGGCCCAGGATCTCAGCCCTTGTGCGTCTTCAGGATCCCCATCCCTGATCTCTCCCAAACGCCGCCCTGTCCCTCCCTCGGGCGGGGACCTAGTACCTTCCGTCCAGCGTTCCCCGCTGCCCAGAGTAGCCGCCATCTCTGTTCCCAATCAGCAGGTTCGCCTAGCCTCCCCGCGCCGGAGGCTGAAAGAGAAGGGGGCGCGGAGCGCGGGGCACGCTGGTTATTGTAGTCCAGTCCATACGAGTTCGTGGGGCACTGGACTACAACTCCCGGCAGGCTCTGCGCCAGAGGCCGTGGGAGATGCAGAGAAGTAAAGGGCTTGACCTTCGACAGGAGACCTGTGGAAGAGTGTTGCTGCTAGCTGCCTGCAGCACCAGTTGTAGGGTTGCGATAGACACTTCGGCCCCGCCTAACCCTCCGGACATTCAAGGAGGGGCGACTAAGGGTGACAGTATGACTATTATGCTCCTCAGGGATATATTTGAAGCATATGCTAATGCCTGTTCTGTGCAAAGTCAGTGGTAGGCCCTGGAGATTCAGAGATGGGTTTTGGAGATGCCGACCCCAGCCTTTGGAAGCTTAAGAGTCAAGAAAATAGAAAAGTGATGTAGATTTATGGGATTGGAGGGCAATCTTGGTATGCCCCTACTGCCCCAGCTCCTCAGGCACTGGACATCAGAGGGTGTCGGGGTGGAGAAAGAAGACATGGAAAGGTATTGGGGCCGGCATTAGAGCCTCCATCTTTGCTGTTCTGGTCCTTCCTCCAACCCGCCCTCCTCCAACCCCCTCTGATACCCTTTGCCTCTCTTGCAGCCCAGTTGTCTCTTTAGTCCATTCCTTTCTTTTCTGAAGGACTAGACATTGAGATTAGTAAAAAAGGAAATGAGGAAATAAATATTCCTGCTGTTTCCCATCCAGTTATGAGTGGAGCCTAGCAAAGAATAAAAGCAACTCTTTGTCCATAGGTGGATGGCTGTAGTTCATCCCCAAACAAAAAATTACCTGGAATTCACTGAGATCTTATCCAAGAAGATCAAATCAATCATGATATCAACTAGAACCGACATAGGCAGTGGGGAGAGATGTATATTCCTGGACATAAACTTGGAAGGGTAAAAGCCCCAGAGGGCATGCAGTTCCAGCCCTTTCCTACAGTCACAGCCCTGGCATGACTGACATGGTGCCCACTTAAGAACTTAGAGAACAAGGCCTCTCAGTGGAAAAAGCACTGGCCTAGAAATTGTATGGGCATTGTATTAATAGTTGGAGTTTTGCACAAATCATTGTGTGATCCTGAACAACTCCTTTTTCCTTCTTCTTCGGCCTCAGTCTCCTCACCTATAAAATGAGAAGATTGGATTCAATTCGTAGTTTTTAAATTGAGGAATCCTTAAGGCTCAATGTGTAGATGTCTCTGGGATCTTCTATTGAGGAGTGGGAGAGGGTAGGAAGGCATAGCAGGAAAGGCACTAGCACCTTACCCTTCTTCAATCAAAGCAGCTCTGCTTTTTTCTGTTTTGTATTTTGTGGTCTACTAGAGGAAAGAAAACCCGCATGTTTGAAAACTACCAAACTAGTTGACCACTAAAGGCTTGTGTCATTTGTAATATCGGTTTCTCCTGGAGCACTTAAAGACAGCGTTCTTCCCCCACCCCCACCCCCATAAGCACTGAGAAAGTAACAGTTGTCTAGAAATTTGGTCATTTTTACTTAATTTAGGAGAAGGAATTTAGCATAGTCGTTAAAAAATCCGCATGGGATTGCTGTAGGATATAATAAGATAATGCTTGTCAAGCTTTTAGCACCTCATCTGGCATGTAGTACGTGTTTAATAAATGCTGGCCACTGTTATAGACTGGCTCGGAGGAAGAAAAACCATTTTTTATGGTTTGACACTGTAAATTAGGAGTGAAGGGGTGTATGTTGGGTATATTGTAAAGTCTTGGATATGATTAACTGGACCCCATTCCTGTCTATCTGGCAATCATTACCTGCAAATAGGACAAGAAGCAAAACACTGCCAAAAAGGTCTGAGAAGCTGCTTTTCATGCACCCTAATCCCTGAATCCAGCCACTAAAACCAGTGATTTTCTCCCTTTCAAAAAGAGAAGAAGATGGCAAAAGTGAAATAGTATGAGAAGGTTTCGGGTCATCCTAAATCCGATGAATTATGTATGCCCTTAAACTTGAGAGGCAAAGGAGGCCCCAGAACCATGAGATGAGTCAAAAGCTCAGCTCTGGGACACTGGACCTCTGACTACCTAATCTAATCCAGGTAGCAGTGTGCTCACAGAAAGCTGGATCCTGAAGGTGTCACTTGTGCTCTGCAGCTCAGGGACCTGACCAGGGACATCTATCAGGTGGTTGAATATAAAAAGGAAGTTTTTCTGGTTTGGGAAGTCTAGGCCGCCTGCTCTAGAAGATGAACAGCCGAGGGTGGGGTGGACCTTGGAGTCCAGGGGCCCAGGGAAAAGGTCTGGAGGCACTACTTGGAGATATTAGAATACCATGAAGTCAGAGGTATTGGCTGAGAGTGGGCTGCTAGAGCACTACTGCAGGGGTTAACTGGATTGAGAAGAGGAACTATGAATTATGAGACTATTTAGGAGCAGAGCCTAGGCTCAAGAGTGTTGGACAAGATTTGGGAAACTGGCGTCTCTTCTCAAATCTTAGCAGCTGTCTGGTAGCTAAGCACCCTCTCTCCTCATCCTCTGAAACCTTCCATCCCCTTCTTTTCTAGACTTCTTTTCATTTACTTCTAGAACAGTAACAACAAGTTAGCATTATGACCTTCTCAAACATTTCCAAGTATCCAAATGTATTCTTCAGTTTGTTTACACCTCAGCCAACACTTCTGGATGAATTTTTCTTTCTTTTTTTTTTTTTGAGACAGAGTTTTGCTCTTGTTGCCCATGCTGGAGTGCAATGGCGTGATCTCGGCTCACTTCAACCTCCACCTTCCAGGTTCAAGCGATTCTTCTGCTTCAGCCTCCCGAATAGCTGGGATTACAAGCATGTGCCGCCACACCAGCTATTTTTTGTATTTTTAGTAGAGACAGGGTTTCTCCATGTCAGTCAGGCTGGTCTCGAACCCCCGACCTCAGATGATCTGCCCACTTTGGCCTCCCAAAGTGCTAAGATTACAGGCGTGAGCCAACGTGTCTGGCCGAATTTTTCTTTTTCTTTTTTTTTTTTGAGACGGAGTTTCGCTCGTTACCCAGGCTGGAGTGCAATGGCGTGATCTCGGCTCACCGCAACCTCCGCCTCCCGGGTTCAGGCAATTCTCCTGCCTCAGCCTCCTGAGTAGCTGGGATTACAGGCATGCACCACCGTGCCCAGCTAATTTTTTGTATTTTTAGTAGAGACGGGGTTTCACCATGTTGACCAGGATGGTCTCGATCTCTTGACCTCGTGATCCACCTGCCTAGGCCTCCCAAAGTGCTGGGATTACAGGCTTGAGCCACCGCGCCCAGCTAGTTTTTCTTAAGATTGTATCATTGGCCGGGCGCGGTGGCTCACGCCTATAATCCCAGCACTTTGGGAGGCCGAGGCGGGTGGATCACGAGGTCAAGAGATCGAGACCATCCTGGTCAACATGGTGAAACCCCGTCTCTACTAAAAATACAAAAAAAAAAAAAAAAAAAAAAAAAATTAGCTGGGCATGGTGGCGTGAGCCTGTAGTCCCCGCTACTCGGGAGGCTGAGGCAGGAGAATTGCTTGAACCCGGGAGGCAGAGGTTGCGGTGAGCCGAGATCGCGCCATTGCACTCCAGCCTGGGTAACAAGAGTGAAACTCCGACTCAAAAAAAAAAAAAAAGATTGTATCATTTGGACTAACGTGGAACTTGAAAGCTCAACATTGAGAACATTTCTGTGTCAGTTTTTGCTTAAACTCATCAGCTAGTTAGCAAAAATAGTCCCCACTGTCAAGTTCAATTTCTGTGTTTTGTAAAAGAGGAAGCTATGGGCCCAAAAGGGTACAGGATGGAGATGCAAGGAGAAAGCAACCCACAGGACGAGAGGGTAGCTGGGAAGGAGGTAAGGGAAGAGAAATTGGGATCTCCAAGGCAGTTCTCAAAGAGAAGGAGATAGGTGTGGAAAAAAGTTCGAAGAAGAGAGAAAGGAGGACATCCACAAACCCAGGAAAAGACTGGTGTACAGAATCACACAGTGTTTTCCAGCACATTCAAATTGAATAGAGTAGTACTAGCCAGGCTTGGGGAAACTGTGTCAGAACTAGGTCAAGGGGGCCTGCAGTGATCCTTCATCTGCTGAACCATTTCACCTTAGGGTCAGCCTCAGGTTTCTTTCAGTTTTCTCCACTTACTTTTTTTATTTTTAGAGACAGGGTCTTATTCTGTCACGTGGGCTGGAGTGCAGTGGTGCTATCACAACTCACTGCAGCCTTGATCTCTTGGACTCAAGTGATCCTCCCACCTCAGCCTCCTGAGTAGCCGGGACCACAGGCGCATGCCACTATGCCCAGCTTTTTTTTTTTTTTTTTTTTTTTTGTTGATACAGGATCTCACTATGTTACCCAGGCTGGCCTGGAACTCCTGGCTTCAAACGATTCTCTCACCAGAGACTTCCCAAGTGTTGGGATTACATGCATGAGCCACCACGTCCAGCCTCCACTTACTTTTTAACAATATGTGTTGAACTGTAGTGGATTCTTGTTGGTGGGTTTGTCCTGTGCCCTATATGACTAAGATGCTGCTCCATCCAGCCCTAGAAGAAAGAAGCTGAGTAAATGATCCTCGTGTCCCACTGGGCCTGTGTGTCTGAGCTGGTTTATTGGTTGCCCTCCCACAGGATGGGGGAAGAAATGAAAGACTTTCTGCCACAAGTCCCCTATCCCTGCCACCTGTTCCTGTTTTAGGACCACGTAGTCCTGTGTGAGAAAAAGGAGGAAGTCATCTTGTAAATGACCGTCATCCTGTTGACTAGACATCAAGGAAGAGATAGGGTTTCAGGGAAGCTGCAAGGGCTGCAGAAGGCTGCACTCAGATTTCCTGTCAGAGGTGCGGTCTTGGATTTGCATAAATAGCAGGATCTTCCATGAGAAACCTCCCTACTAGAGTTTGCTCCAGAGCAGAATTCAGCATTGAGTTCATCCTCTACCCCTTCCCAAAGGATAGAGTTACTTAGCAACAGGAAAATGCACATGGCTCATGTGGTACTGCAGTGTCAGTGTCAGGGTAAAAGCCTTTCAATCTCAAAGATTATTAATACCAGTTCTCTCCCTCTTCCCCTACATATAAATACCTTGTGACTAACAGCTCATAGATGCAGGTCATCGCCCAGAGTCAGAGGAAAATGTGTGGTTTTATACTGAAGATGTCAGCCGACTTTCCTAGAGTGAAGCCCCATGTCCTTGACCTGTTTAGTCTGGTATGGCAAGCAGCTGTACTGAGTGACCATGGCAAGCAGAATAACAACATCACAAACAGAATCCCAGACATTGTTATGTCACTGAGGGGGTTCCACCCCAATGGTGGATGTTAGACCAGAACTGGCTAGTAAGCATGTGCTGTTGGCTGTGAGATTTAAATCAAATATATCTGAATTGTTTAAAAAATATTAGCCAAGGCTGGGCGCAGTGGCTCACACCTGTAATCCCAGCACTTTGGGAGGTCAAGGTGGCCGGATCACCCGAGCTCAGGAGTTCAAGACCAGCCTGACCAACATGTTGAAACCCTGTCTCTACTAAAAATACAGAAGTTAGCCAGACATGGTGGTGGGCACCTGTAATCCCAGCTACTTGGGAGGCTGAGGCAGGAGACTTGCTTGAACCCGGGAGACGGAGGTTGCAGTAAGCTGAGATCAAGCCATGGCACTCCAGCCTGGGCAACAAGAATGAAACTCCGTCTCAAAAACTAGCCAAGGGTGATGGCTCACACCTGTAACCCCAGCACTTCAAGAGGCCGAGGTGGGAGGATCTCTTGAGCCCAGTAGTTCGTGACCAGCCTGAGCAACGTAGCAAGACCTCATCTCTACAAAAAATTTAAATGCATTAGCAGTTGTGGTGGCACATGTCAATAGTCCCAGCTACTTGGGAGGCTGAGGCAGGGGAATCGTTTGAGCCCAGGAGTTCGAGGTTGCAGTGAGCTGTGATTGTGCCATTACACTCCAGCCTGGATGGCAGAGCCAGACCCTGTCTTCCCTCCCCCGAAAAAATACTGTAGTATTGCTTTCATAGGTTAGGTACCTCCACAAAATAGATTCCTAGACGCTGAGATTTGCACACTAAAGGTTTCTTGGTGAGAGCTCCTGGAACAACAGCTGTGAGGAGTAAGGGAAGCAGGAATGTGGGGAGGGGAATTGAGGCAAGGGGTCCAGGTCTTCATCCGCACTCCCAACCCCCATCAGCCAATCATCAACTAGCTGTGGTCCTCAGCAGCCAACACCCAGGTCTGGGGAACAAGTGCCTTGATCCTAAAGTGGGGCCTGGGTGCTGACGCCCCACTCCAAGCTGTCTGCTACAATCACTCACTTCCCAAGAATCTCCACATGTATTATCCCATTTTACCTAGCCACTAGCCAGTGAGGTAGCCAGGACTAGGTAGGGGGCATTCTTCCCTCTTAGTACACAGGAGAAATGGAACTTCTGAAAATGTGAAAGGCTTGTCCAGAGCCGCTTGAGACTTGTCTCTGGCTCCCACCCAGAGTGATCTCTACTTAGCAAACTGTGTTCATTTTTTCTTACATCTAGAGTCTGTAGCACTGTGGAATATAAGAATGAGAAAAGATAGTGAAGGCCAAGTCATCAAGCCACCTCACTTTAAAACCTGCCAGACATGGTGCCTCACACCTGTAACCCCAGTACTTTGGGAAGCCAAGGGAGGAGGATCACTTGATCTCAGGAGTTTGAGACCAGCCTGGCCAACACGGCAAGAGCCTGCCTCTACAAAAAAATTTTGGAAATTAGCCAGGAGTAGTGGCTCATGCCAAGAGTCCCAGCTACTTAGGAGACTGAGGTAGGAGGATTGGTTGAGCTCAGGAGCTCAAGGCTACAGTGAACTATGATTGTGCCACTGCACTCCAGCCTGGGAGAGGGAGTGAGACCCTGCCTCAAAAAAAAAAAAAAAAAGTAAAAATGTAAGAGAACAGGCTTGGAGAAAGGGGACAATTTCACTAAAGTCAACCTGCAAGTCTGTGCCATGGCCCAACTTTATGACCAGATTTCCTTCACCCAAGAGCCAGTTTATATTACCTAGGATGTACTGGGCACATTGTGTCACACGGGAGCTACAGACATGGGCAGGTTACAGGCCCTGTCCTCGGGGATTTTAGAATACAGTAGATTCTTTTCTCTTTTCTTTTCTTTTTTCCTTCCTTCCCTCCTTCCTCCCTCCCTCTCTCCCTCCCTCCCCCTCCCTCTCTCTCTCCCTCCTTTTTTTCTTCCTTCCTTCCCTCCTTCCTTCCTTCCTTCCCTCTCTCCCTCCCTCCCCCTCCTTTTCTTTCTTTCCTTCCCTCCTGCCCCCCTTCTTTCTTTTTCTTTCTTTCTTTTCTTTCTTTCTCTCTCTTTCTCTCTCTTTCTTTCTTTCTTTCTCTCTTTCTTTTTTTTCTCCTCTTTCTTTCATATCTTACCCTGTCACCCAGGCTGGAGTGCAGTGGTACAACCAACCATGGCTCACTGCAGCCTCTACCTCCCAGAAGAAAGTGATCTCCTACCTCAGCCCCCCGAGTAGCTGGGACCACAAGCATGTGCCACCACACTCTGCTAATTTTTGTATTTTTTTGTAGAGACAAGGTCTTGCCATGTTGCCCAGGCTGGTGTCTCCACAAAAATCTCATCTTGAATTGTAATCCCCATAATCTCCACATGTCGAGGGAGAGACCAGGTGGGTGGTGGTTGGATAATGAGGGTGATTTCCTCCATGCTGTTCTCATGGTAGTGGTGAGTTCTCACGAGAGCTGATGGTTTTATAAGGCAGTTTTCCCTGATCTTGCTGACTCTGTCTCCTGCTGCCTTGTGAAGAAGGTGCCTGCTTCCCCTTCCACCATGATTGTAAGTTTCCTGAGGCCTCCCCAGCCATACAAAACTGTGAGTCAATTAAACCTCTTTCCTTATAAATTATCCAGTATTTCTTTATATCAGTGTGAAAACGGTCTAATAAAATACAATATTTTAATATTATTATTTATAATAATACAACAGTCTTGAACTCCTGCTCAAGCGATCTTCCACCTTGGCCTCCCAAAGTGCTGGGATTACAGGCATGAGCCGCTGTGCCCTGCTCACTAGGTTTCTGCCGTCTCATTTTAAGAGTTTTAATGAGACACAGAGAATGAAACTTTTTGTTCTAGGCCGTCTCTCTCATATCGCCTTGAGAAGTCCGAATCAGAAAAAATAGCATACTGACAGCTGGGCGCAGTGGCTCACACCTATAATCCTAGCACCTTGGGAGGCTGAGGTGGGCAGATCACCTGAGGTCAGGAGTTCGAGACCAGCCTGACCAATATGGTGAAACCCCATCTTTAAAAAAAAAAAAAAAGAAAAAATAGCATACTGTTGCTTCAGAATGAGTAAGCAGTATTCTCCCTGTGTTCCAAACTGCCAATTAGCTGATGCTTATAAAGTTAAATACTCCTGGAAAATACACATGGATAACTCCTCCCTTGATTTTCCCCAACATTCATTTCCAGACTAGTGTTATAGTAGATATGCCTAAGACTAAGAAAGCAGACCTCCTTTCTTTTCCTACTTCTCTTTAAATGACTTTCCAGTATTTCTACAATCTTCTATTCTGTATCTAGGACACAAGATAACAGTTGTATCGGGTAAGGTGGGGAAGGTTTGGGTTGATGAAGTCACAGACCTATCCCCACTGCAAACCTTCCCAGTGTTCATCCCATAGCTAAGACCAAAGTGATGCATGTCTACCCAGGGGCAAGTGGAGGACATTTGCCCACATCTCATTTACCTCTCCCCACTGGCATTTCCTAGTCAAAACTTATTTCTTGGTGATGACTGATCACTGTTTACAGTCCCTTGTTTCTCTCCTCTACTGGAGTGGTTAGTCAGTTGCCTCAACTCTAATAAACCAGGTGATACTCTGGTTTCTCTTCAGATCATATAAATCTTTCACCTTTTACTAAAGATTCCTATGGAGAGGAGCAACTTTGAGTTTTTAGTTAATTTTTTTGAGGCTTTGCTTTAGCAAAACTAGTATAAAGAAGAAAATAAAAGAAAAAAAACAATGGCTGGGTGCGGTGGCTCACACCTGTAATCCTAGCATTTTGGGAGGCCGAGGCAGGTGAATCACATGAGGTCAGAAGTTCGAGACCAGCCTGACCAACATGACGAAATCCCGTCTCTCCTAAAAAAATACAAAAATTAGCCAGGCATGATGGCACACACCTGTAGTTTCAGCTGCTCAGGAAGCTGAGGCAGGAGAATTGCTTGAACCTGGGAGGTAGAGGTTGTTGTAAGCTGAGCTCACACCAATGCACTCCAGCCTGGGAGAGAGTGAGATTCCATCTCAAGAAAAAAAGAAAGCAACACCACCAACAAAATCCAGGTGAACCTGATAAAACCTGACAAAAACTTCCTTCTGTCAACCATCGAAGTTTCCCAGAGAGCTGCCCACGGGGCAGAAACCTGCATGTATGTCTGGCCTAGGAAAGAAAGCCCCAAAGCTGCTATAACGTGCTGTTAAGAAATGTGCATGGGAGCATAGACCTTAAAAGTAATTAGACTGCAGGCCAGAAAATAATTTTAATGCAAAGTAGAAAAGATCAGTCCACCTTGTCATTTTCCTTGCTCTTGCTCTGTCGCCTCCTCTTTCCTGTGACTTTGAGAAGGTGGGAGAAGCAGGTAGTATTTCCACAGCAGCTGTCCATGTAGGAAAGTGTCTCTCATCTTAGTAGCTTGCTACCAGATCTGGGGCAATGCTAGTGTCCTTTAGATCTGGGAGCTGACGTGAAACAATAAAATAATTTACATGTGGTTCATTGCCTCTACTAATTACATCTCTTCCTCCTTGTAGTCACGAGGCAGCTGCATTATCCTTGGACTCACGACCCAAAGTTGCTTTTAAAGAACCTGCAGAATAAGTACATAATGGGGAAGAGTGAACTTCTTAGGAGTGGCAGGGTAGAGAAGAGGGGAGAAGAGCCTGGGTTTTTGAGAGTATCTCCTTTCTGGCCTGAAAGTAGGAGGAGGAGGGGAAAGGTGAATTTGGGGAAGGAAGGCAGGAAACAGAAAAATGTACCTTCTCTGCTGAGAGACTTTGTTTGCCGTTATTCATGTTGATGTTCTTCATGGAGATGAGGGTGATGCTGTCTTTCTCTCCATTGGCTGTGGAGCAGCTAGGGGAGGAAGGGGATCTGGGTTAAAGAGAAGAGGAGGGCAGGGCAATGGGGAGTCAAGGAACTGTGAGGTTGTTGAGGCTTAGACCTTTGTCTCGAAAAATCTATATTTTGGTGGTGGACCATTGTGAAATGAGAGTGTACTTTGAAGACCAAAGGACTGCATTTATTTATTTATTTATTTATTTATTTATTTATTTAGAGATGGAGTCTCACTCTGTCGCCGCTGGAGTGCAGTGGTGTTATTTCAGCTCACTGCAACCTCCACCTCCTGGGTTCAAGCGATTCTCCTGCCTCAGTCTCCTGAGTAGCTGGGATTACAGGCATGTGCCACTACGTCCAGCTAATTTTTGTATTTTTTAGTAGAGACAGGATTTCACCATGTTGGCCAGGCTGGTCTTGAACTCCTGACCTCAAATGATCTGCCCATCTTGGCCTCCCAGAGTTCTGGGATTACAGGCGTGAGCCACTGAGCCTGGCCAAGACTTGCATTTAAATTTTGGTTTTACTACCTACTACTTGTTTGATCTTGACCAAATTACAACCTCTATTAAAGCCTCAATTTTATTTTTTCATTTTTTATTGAGACAGGGTCTTGCTCTGTCACCCAGGTTGGAGTGCTTTTTGTGGCACGATCACAGCTCACAGCAGCCTCAACCTCCTGAGCTCACACAATCCACCTGTCTCAGCTTCCCCAAGTACTGAGATTACAGATGTGAGCCACCACACCTGCCAAAGCCTCTTTTTATTTTTTTTATTTTTCCAAGACAGAGTCTTGCTCTGTCACCCAGGCTGGAGTGCAGTGGCACAATCTTGGCTCACTGCAACTTCCACCCCCAAGGTTCAAGCAATTCTTCTGCCTCAGCCCCCCTAGTACCTAAGATTACAGGCGCCCACCACTATGCCTGGCTAATTTTTGTATTTTTAGTAGAGACAGGATTTCACCATGTTGGCCAGGCTGGTCTCGGACTCCTGACCTCATGATCTGCCCGCCTTGGCCTCCCAAAGTGCTGGGATTACAGGCATTAGCCACCACACCTCGCCCAAAGCCTCAATTTTTAAAATGTATAATGAACTAATGTCTTGGTTTACACCTATAATCCCAGCACTTTGGGAGGCCAAGGCAGAAGGATCATTTAAGAGGAGTTTGAGACCAGCCTGGGCAACATAGTGACATCCCATATCTATTTAAAAAATTAAAAATTAGGCTGGGTGCGGTAGCTCACACCTGTAATCCCAGCACTTTGGGAGGCCAAGGTGGGTGGATCACCTGAGGTTAGGAGTTCGAGACCAGCCTGGCTAACATGGTGAAATCCCATTTCTACTAAAAATACAAAAAATTAGCTGGGCATGGTGGCACATGCCTGTAGTCCCAGCTACTTGACATGCTGAGGTGGGAGGATCGTTTGAGCCCTGTTGGCATCATTGTGCTCCAGCCTGGGCAACAGAGCAAGTCTGTCTCTTTAAAAAAAAAAAAAAATTAGGGGGAGGGAGGGAAGAAAAAAAAAATTAGGTTGGGTGCGGTGGCTCATACCTGTAATCCCAGCACTTTGAGAGGCCTAGGCGGGTGGATCACCTGAGGTCAGGAGTTCGAAACCAGCCTGGCCAACGTGGTAAAACCCATCTCTACTAAAAAGCACAAAAATTAGCTGGGCGTGGTGGCAGGCGTCTGTAATCCCAGCTACTTGGGAGGTTGAGACAAGAGAATCGCTTGAACCTGGGAGGCAGAGACTGCAGTGAGCCAAGATGGCACCATTGCACTCCAGCCTGGGGGCAAGAGTGAGACTTCATTTCAAAAAAAAAAAAAAGTAATATATACCTTGAATAATTGCTATAAAGATTTGAGGTAATATTATAAAATGTATACCTTTATGTTTGGCACATAGTAGGTACAAGTGGTTCCTAAGCTTACAGAGAATGTCTTTTTATATTAGAATCTGAATTCCCACGCTTCCATGATGGGGTTATAGAGGCTTAGCCCTGGGGGTGAAGAGTCCGTCTCCTGTCACTGCAGTGTTCCCTTTCAGGTCTGCCCCTGTCCTGCCCACCCCAGCCGTGGCCTCAGGGGAGCCTATCAGGATTGTATGTGTGTGTATGTGTGTGTGGAGTGAGGGGTGTGTATGTGTGGTATGAGGTAAGTGGTGTGAGGTGTATGTGTGTGTGGTGTGGAATGGGGTGTGTATGTGGTGTGTGTGTATGTGGTGTGAGGTGTGTGTGTGGTAGGGAGTGTTTGTGTATAGCATGATGTGTGTGTGTGGTATGGGGTATATGTGTTATATGTGGTGTGTGGTGTGTATGTGTGGTATGGAGTATGTGTATATGGTGTGGGATATGTGGTGTGAGGTGTTGAGGGGTGTGTGTGTGTGGTGTGATGCATGTGTGGTGTGTGTATGTGGTGTAGGGGGTGTGTATGTGTGGTATGTGTGGTGTGAGGTGTATATGTATATGTGGTGTGTGTGTATAATATGGGGTGTGTGTGTGTTTTGTGTGATGTGTGGGTGTGTGGTGTGTGTGGACTGTGTGTAGTACGAGGTGTTTGGTGTGTGTAGCATAAGGTATGGAGGTGTGTGGTATGTGTAGTATAAGATATGAAGTGTGTGTGTGGTGTGGGGTGTGTGTGTATGGTATGGGATGATGTGTGGTGTGTGTGTGTGGTGTATGTGTGTGGTTTGGGTGGGCATGTTGGGTATGAGGTGTGGGGTGTGTGATGTGTGTGGGATATGGGTATGTGTAGTGGGGTAAGGGATGTGTGGTGTGTGTGTGGTGTGTGTGTGGTATGGGTGGGGGTGTGCGGTATGTGTGTGGGGAGGGTGGGTGCATATAGTATGGGTATGAGGGTGGGTGGGTGTGGGTGGGTGTGTGGGGTATAGGGTGTGGGATATGTGTGTATGTGTGTATAGTATAGGATGTGCGTGTGGTGTGGGTGTGTGTGTGTATTTGGTATGGATGTGTGGGGTATAGGGCATGCTGTGTGTTTATGGTGTGTGTGGGATGTGTGTGTATAGTATAGTGTGTGTGTGGTGCATGGGGTGTATGTGGTGTGTGGGTATGTGTAGTGTGGGGTATAGGGTGTGTGGTATGTTTATGGTGTGCATGGGTGTGTGTGTGTAGTAGGGGGTATGTGTGGGGTGGGGTGTGGGGTGTGAGGCCTGTGGTATATTTGAGGTGTGTGTGTGAAGGGGTGTATAATATGGGGTGTGTGTGGTTTGTGGGGTGTATGTGGTAGGTGGGTATGTGAGTGTAGTGTTGGGTGTGGAGTGTGTGGTGTGTTTGTGGTGTGTGTGGGGAGGTATGTATAGTATGGGTTGTGTGTGGTGTGTGATGTGTGGGGTGTGTGTGGTGTGTATGTGTGTAGTGGGGTGTGGAGCATGTGGTATGTTTGAGGTGTGTGGCTGTGTGTAATGTGTGGTGTGTGTGGTGTGTATGTGTGTAGTGGGGTGTGGGGCATGTGGTATGTTTGAGGTATGTGGGGGTGTGTGTGATGTGTGTGATGTGTGTGGTGTGGTAGTATGTGTGTAGTAGGGTGTAGGGCATGTGGTGGGTTTGGGATGTGTGGGTATGTGTGTGATTATGGGGTGTGTGTGTGTGTGATGTGTAATGTGTGTGATATGTGGATATATGGGTGTGTGCACTAGGGTGTAGGGCGTGTGGTGGGTTTGAGGGGTGTGTGTGTGTGTGATTATGGTGTGTGTGGTGTGTGGGTGTGTGGGGGTGTGTGTGTGGAAGGCAGAAAGGGTTGGCTCCCTCTGGGAGCTGGGGTCTGGGTGTGACAGAAGATTCTTCTGACGGTCTTACCTTTCAGACAGCCCTGAACTCCCAGGTTTCTGGGGATCTGTGAAAAACCAAAGGCACAAGTTGGGGGTCACATGCTGTAACTCAGAAGTCCAGGCTTCCCCTCAAAGCCCACCTGGAGTCCCCCTGCTCATTCCTTCCCGTAGCTGCAGGGCGCGCACCTTCAGACTCCTTGCTCTTCCGACACTTGAACCTCAGGCTGACCACAGCGACGAGGATGATCACCACAACCACCAGGATGACAATGAAGCTGATAACACCTGAACGGAGAAAAGAACAGGGTGAAGGGGAGCCAGCTGGGGAGACACAGGAGCCAACAAGAGTCCGGCATTCCCTTCCTGCTAAGTACTGTGTAGACAGACTCCAGGAGCAAAGTGAGTTCCACTTCTCTGCTGAATAGCTGAGCTTTTAGCCTGCCGCCTGCTAGCCAGAGTGGGCTCTCCAGCCTGACTCCATCCCCCCATGAGAGCATGGAACCCAGCACAGCCAAGAACAGCTGTCTGGAGGGCCAGGGGTCCCCCTCCCAAAAGGGCCTTCCTCATCAGCCAGAACCTCCTGGAACAAATGGGTGATATTTGAACTTGTGTTTCCAGACCTAGAGTCCAAGTCAATTCCAGGGGTGAGGTTTCCCCCATGTCCCACCTTCTCCTCCCGCTCTCACCAAATGCAGCCACAGTGAGCACAGTCTCTGACGTGGGTTTGGGCAGGATGGTCACATCTTCCCTCGTGCTCAGGCTCACGGTGGTTGAATTGGGAGGAACATTTTGAGATGTGTCTAAAATGGAGTGGGGTCAGGGGCATCAGGGAAGGGGACTGATACAGCCTATCAGAGAGAGCTAGCTTCCCTCCCGCTTCCCCCTTCCTAGGGATTTATGCTGCAGAGCTGGGAGGCCAGACTGGGCAAAATAGAGCTGTCTGTGTCGTGCCACGGTTGAGGTGGGAGGAATGCTTCTGCTCAGGTACAGATCCAACAAGCCAGGCTGCCTGTTAAGGGGCACAGGCTTCTGGCCCTCTTAAAAAAATGCTATGTTGGCTGGGCATGGTGGCTCATGCCTGTAATCCCAGCACTTTGGATGGCTGAGGCGGGCGGATCACTTGAGATCAGGAGTTTGAGACCAGCCTGGCCAATATGGTGAAACCCCATCTCTACAAAAAAATACAAAAATTAGCCAGGCGTGGTGGCACATGCCTGTAGTCTCAGGAAGCTGAGGCAGGAGAATCGCTTGAACCTGGGAGGTAGAGGTTGCAGTGAGCTGAGATCACACCACTGCACTCCAGCTTGGGTAACAGAGATAGACTCCATCTAAAACAAACAAACAAACAAACAAAAAACAAAAAAATACTAGCTGGGCCTGGTGGTGCATGCCTGTAATCCCAGCTACTCAGGAGGCAGAGGTTGCAGAGAGTGGTGATCGCACCACTGCACTCCAGCCTGGGCAACAGAGTGAGACTCCTTCTCAACAACAACAAAAAAAGGTGCTATGTCACCTGTGTCTTCCCTCTTTAACCCATTGTACTTCAGGCCCAATTACTGTTCCACTCCCTTATCTCTCCTCACTCTCCGATCCCAAATAAGTCTGGGAGAGTAAAAAATCTGAGAGCCAAGGAATAAGATGAGAGAAAGGGCCACAGACATCTCCTGCCGCCTCTTCTTCGGGGTGAACGCAGCAGGACATACCTCCATTTGTGCCTCCGCCTCTTCTGCTGGGGACACCTGCGCCTGCGCCATGAAACAGCATGACCAAGATGGGGCATCCCACACCAGCTCTTCTTCCTCGCTGCCTAGCCAGGGCCAACCTGCCCTACCTCAGAGGAGTCTAGCCCTTTCCCAGCCTTTTCTGCCTCCCTTTTCCTTCATTATGGGGTCTCCTTCCCCTCTCTCTCCTCTCTGGCTATGCATTTCTCAATCTCAACTCTAAGTTCCTTTTACCTTCATTGTGACCAGGCCCAGTTCCTGTCTCTACACCCCACCAAGCCTCTTTCCTGAACTAGGTGCTGCCGACGTGGGTCCTGACTCCTGCGGCCTCCTGAAGAGGGTGGAAGGAGTCCATCCAGATGGAACCCAGTGTCCTTCACCACTGCCCCTGCCCTGGGCACTCACCAAGTCCTGATGTGTGCATCTGTGGCTTGGCCCAAGTGACGCCTAGCCAGGTCGGGGAGAGCCCATCTGCGGTGCCTGCCCTTGGCATCATGGGTTTACTGGCTGCCACGGGGACCTGCGCCGCCTTCTTTGGAGCTGCTGTGAATGAGGAAGCACGTGCGGGCCTGCTCAGGGCCTTGGCCAGCCTGTGCACCGGAAGGGCTCTTCAGTCCAAAATCTTCCTCTTCTTTCCCGCTTTCAGTTCCAGAAGGGGCCATTCTCTCGTTCACCTCTGGGCAGTTCCCTCTGCCTGGAATTATCCACACTACCCTCCATCCCACAGTCTCCACGTGCTCAGCTGACCCTTCTGGCTCAGCTTCAGAGGCCACTTGCTGGGAATCATCCCTGGCCCCCCAAGTCTGAAGTGACTGATGTGTGCCTGGGCTCCCACGCTTCTGCTTGTGCCCACCGCAGCCCTTCTCGCCCTGCATGTCATCATCAGTGTGAGGTTCTGTTTCCTTGTCTGTTCCCCCAACCCCGCCCCAGGCTATATTCTCTTTTAGAGCAGAAACTGTGTCGGGGTCCTCCCTGGGCCTCCCTGGATGGCGTTTGTCGTCTGAATGGCACAGTACCTGGGGTATCGGCACTGGGCACATGGCTTGGGCTGTTAGCCTCTGAGGAAGGGATGTATCCTGCAAGGACAGAGGCAGATGGGGAGTTGGAGGTGGGGCAGGTTTGGTGACACCACACTCCCTCACCCATCCAAGAACCCCTGGGCTCCAAGCAGGTCTGAATGAATGGGTGTGGGCAAGAGCAGGGACCTCAGCAACTGCATTCACTCACCTGGGTTGGGAGAAACGGGCTCTGTGGTCAGACTTAGGCTGCTGAAGCCTCCTGAAACAGATCATCTGAGGCTGAGGGGTGCACTGCCTCCTACTGTTCCATCTCCCTGTCTTCTTCCCTAGATCTGTGTGTCTTTCTCCCTACCTCATCCCCTACCCCTCACCCCTCACCATTCACCTCTTTTTTTCTTTCAAGGCACATGAGACTGGGCCAGGCTGTACAAAAAAATCCTTAGATGAGCTCAGCCTTGGTGAGTCCTGAGAGCTCCCCCTCCAGCCCCAGCCCCAGCCACAGCCACCT